>NC_143137.1:54152500-54777500 GCF_059928025.1 Delphinapterus leucas | reverse complement strand
AAAAATCATGTTTATATTTCCCAAGAATGCTGTGATTAACTAACTTTGAGAATGATTCCTTAGAGAGAATTTAAAAAATAAAAACAATGCAGAGGCATTTGACATTTAAAATGTTCAAATGCACATTAACATTCTCATTTCTCCTTTTAGAAAAGGGGATGCATGGCTTACTTGGAGAACTATCTGAGCCATCGCCAGTTGATGGGTGAAGATTACAAGCATCTAAGATGTCCACTTTCTTGGTCTTCCTGTTCTCTGATTTTACTCAGTGGAATGTGATGAATGAACACCATTCCTGTTTGAAACTGTTATTAGCTGGAACTCAGTGATGCCTTATCACAGAATATTAGAGTTGAAAGGGCTTCTGGGGGCCCAAAACTCTATCATTATTTTACATAAAGGGAACCAGAGGCCTCATAGAGATGAAGTGACATGCTCAAGGTCACAGCTAGTCAGTGACAAGGTTAGATTTACTCCCAAACCCATGTCTTTGGACTCCTAATACGGTGCTCATTCATCCTATCACCTAAATGTGATGAAAGACAGATAAATGACACTGATTCCTTACAGTTTCTATGTCAGCACATGATTATGAGATGTATGCTGTGGACTCTTGAGTTTTCTGAGGTTAGAAGAAATGTGCAACCATCTAAATGTCACAGGCCTGGAAGTAATCAAAAAGAAGCCGAATGTTAGTTACTACTGTGCGTGATGCTCGCAACATATCTGTGGTCGGTGGCAATGTATTATTAGAGCTCGGGTTTTTGTTGTGACTGTATGAACCAAGCCGCATAGGGAACGCAGAAGAGTGATCACAAAAATACCTTTCTTTCCCTACTGTCCCTCAAGCAGCAGGGATCAAATACCTGTTTCTCAGCTGTCTGTCTCTTAAACAAAAAATATCTCCTTCACTCTACATGTATCTGTGGCAAGTTGGTGTTTGCTTCCTTTTCTCTGTTCTGTTCTATATTTTTAGACTCCAACCTTGGATCACCAGGGGATACTGGGACTAGAAAGGGCCTGACATGATGTTTTACAAATGTATCTTGGATTCCTTCAGTACATCACAGTTTGTGTTCAATAAAGGCAGGCAGTGTAGGGCAGGCAGGCAAAAAAATGGTCTGCAATTGGATATTAAGCTTGCAGAATCATTAGCCGCCCATCTGGATACCTGAAGGGCTTTCCACTCAAGAGTATGGCAGTTTCCATCTATATTTTGGGCAGCTGCTATGCTACTATGCCAACACTGCAATGATGGTGTGTTTCATTCATCGGCAACACGGCCAAGTCTTTCTACATTTATCCAGGAAATCACAGAGCTAGATGAGGTGTGGAGGAGCCATCTTTAATCCACTCTTAACTGCACACACATTCCCCAATTCCTTTATATGAACTCTGACCTGGCCACTTACTGGCCGGATATGTTTTTTAATATTACTTTGCCTCAGTAGCTTCATGTAAAAAATGGGTATAGATAATAATAGTAGCTCTTTCTTATGGGTTGTTCTGAGGATTTCATGAGTAGTTGTAAGTGCAAGACTTACATAGGATCTGGCATACCAGCACTATATAAATATTAGTTATTGTAATTATTATTTCCATTCCACAAAGTTAAGACTTCCTCCTAGTTTTGGACCTCAGCTGGCTGTAATTACTTTTACATCAGTGAAGGAATGGCTTGTGAAACTAATGAACATCATATGGCTATACCGTAACTGGTTCAACCATTCACCTATTATTCGATATTTAGTGAGTTTCCAAAGTTCTGCTATGCAGATAATACTGTATGTCATCTGCCATTTCCAGAAATCTATCCTTACAGCTTCCCTGTGAGGTAGTGTTTAATATTGCCATTTCCCAAGTGGGGAAACAAAGACTTAGACAATATAAATACGACATGCTCACACAACTAGTTAAGTGTTATATGCAAGACTCAAGCCCATGATTCGGATCCCGAAGCCTGAATCTATTCCCTACACAATGGATACAATAACAACAAGTTTGTGCACCTAAAGTTGCAAACTCCATTTATCTAAAATTTTTCTTACAGTGTGGACCATCTAATTCTTCAACAATTCAGAATAACTGCCGTGTTATTTTCCCCTTGGGCCCAAACTCCTCAATTTAAAACCCTTCACCTGCTGTTAGAAATGGTTACACTGCAACCCCCCAGCAGCTTCACAAAGCACTACACTGGCTTCTAAAGGACCCGGACACATCCTTGCACCAATTCAGTCCAGACTGCCTGGGCCAGCAAGACACAGAGTGGACATGAAGAGCAATTTCAGGGGCCCAAGGAGACAACATAATTACATTTCAGCAGGAAGATCTTCTTTGCTGCTTTCACCTGCTACAGACTTATTGTACAACACATTTCATAAAATGTGACTAAACACCTTGTTGGTCAGGGGTGAAATTCCTGTCCTCACTACTGTGAGCACTGGGAATGAAGCACACAGGTGCTACTTTTAGGATGTCCACTCTCTTGGTCTTCCTGCTCTCTGATTTTACTCAGTGGAATCTGATGAACACCACTCCTGTCTGAAACTGTTATTTGCCACTGATGCCTTAACACAGAACACTAGAGTTGAAAGGCTTCTGCAGGCCCAAAACTCTATCACTATTCTACAGAAAGGGAACCAGAGGCCTCATAGAGATGAAGTGACATGCTCAAGGTCACAGCTAGTTGGTGACAAGGTTAAATTTACTCCCAAACCCACGTCTTTGGACTCCTAACATGGTGCTCATGTACCCTATCACCTTAAATGTGATGGAAGACAGATAAATAACACCGATTCCTTACAGTTTCTGTGTCAGCACATGATTATGAGATGTATGCCCTCAACTCTGTATCTGTTGATACAGATAAATTTGTTTTTTGGAAGACAGAGATGATAATTGAGGGACAATGATGTAGGCATAATAAATGCACACCCTGTATGTACATTTCCTAGAGAAAGGGGTCTAGAGATGGCTTTGGCAACACCACCATCCCAGCTGAGGCTGTTCTCTCTGACTGCACGTCCCTTCTCTAAGGGACCTATGACCATAATAACGGATAAAATTTATCGATCACTTACTATGTGCCTAACACTATTCTAAGAACTTTATGTATACTGACTCCATTTAATCCTCCCAACAACCCTATGAGGTAGATACAATTATTATTATCATTATTTTCTCCATTTTATACATGAGGAACCAGAGGTGTAGAGAGGGTAAGTATCTTCTCCCAGTTAGAGTCAGTAAGTGGTAAGGCTGTGATTTGACCCTCTGATCCTGGGGCCTTTGCTCTTTGTCACTACCCTATGCCTATAGGTGTCCTTGGTCCTTGGCTCCCTTGCCCTCTGCCCTCCCAGCCCAGTTCACAGTAATCCATTTCTCCCATTTGCTCCTCAGTGGGGACCTTCACAGGGCCATCCTCAAGCCTGTACTCCCCAGTCTCCTGCCTCCTACTTCTTACCTCCCTTTCCAAAGTCTCTCTACCTGTTCCATGAAGCTTTCCCCAGGAATGCAGAGGTATCACTGAAACAACCACACAAAAAAAATCACTTCCCTTCAACACAAGGCTTAAATGATTACTAGAGATACAGAGAAGAAATAGTTAATATAAAAATGAAAAAGTACTCATCAATACAAATACATATTTTTAGAGAAATCAGTGCTTAAGGAGACTGTTGCACCCAGTGCAATTTCTTGTACATACAAGAGGTGATAAATAAATACATATTGAGTGACTGAATGAATGAAGTCAACTTGGGACTATGGAATTTCAACAGAGGCTTTTGAAAACTGACACTTCGATGTTTTTGTTGGATTGCTTTAAGAAGATGCTCTTCTGCAAGAAAGACCATTTTGTCAGAATATGTACAATCTAATGTTGTCACGTGTTATAAAGTCCTCCGTTGAGGGTTTTCGAACAAGTCTGTTATGCTAATGCCACACGCCTGCCAAAGAAGGCAGTGACTGTTCTCTTTTATGTGCCTCTTTCACAAGTTTTTTAAAAATAACAAACATTTGCGATACCAAGAGAAAAGTTAATCTTTCTTAAGTATCAAGGTTGGAGAAGGGAGAATAGCTAAATTGCTTTGTCGACTTCTGTGGAGATTTTATTACTTCAGCGTTCTATAAAAAAATGTACTTACATTTCATGTTGACGTGCCACTTTATGAGCTGTTAATAGAAATTACTGACTCACAAATTGAAGGAAAAACTAAGACTAATATTTTATTTATTATGTTCTAGCCAAGTGCTGAACGCCAAGAAGAATTTAGCAGTATCTACAGCTTTGCTGTTTTAATATTCAGCTTAACTGTTTATTTTGTAATCACATCTTAGATTTAAAAAGCCATTTTAGGCTCATTTGGTTTTATTTATTAAATAGAAGTTGTCTTGCTCAAACTCTTTTGAAACAGTAAAGGTAAGGATTTATTAACAAGAGTATAATTAAAATAATGAAGAGGTTGAGTGACTCAATTGTAAAAGCATGATTTTGGTACCTTCACTCCATAGCTGTTTCAGGATTAGCCTATCACAGAAACAGCTTGTGCTGTTACCTGGAATCAAAATATAAACTCATTCCTCACTCAGCTCTGGTATTAAGGAAAAATGCACTGCTCTGAGCAAGAAACCTTGCATTTCAGGAACCTCACCAGTCAGGTTTTTCTCAGGAAATACGGTAACTTATACAGCGAATGTCTTGATTTCTAAAAGAAGTGAATTCAGTTTTTCAGTTTTACCTTCCACTCTTTCGAAGAAACCCACCCCTTAGCCACCTGCCTGTGCTGCCCTCAAAGCACACCCTGGCCATCCCACCACTGATCCTATGTCTGCAGCTCCTGGCTGAATCCTCTCTGTCCACCCACCCACTTTTTTTTTTTTACATCTTTATTGGAGTATAATTGCTTTACAATGGTGTGTTAGTTTCTGCTGTATAATAAAGTGAATCAGCTATACATATACATATGTTCCCATATCTCTTCCCTCTTGCGTCTCTCTCCCACCCTCCCTATCCCACCCCTCTAGGTGGTCCCGAAGCACCGAGCTGATCTCCCTGTGCTATGCAGCTGCTTCCCGCTAGCTAACTATTTTCCATTTGGTAGTACAATGGCCTGGACTTACATATACCACCACCCACTTTTAAGCCACAGTATCCATAATCCTGCCGACTCGTCCAGATCAAATTCCACCTCCATTATGAGCCTCCCAAGCCAGAAGCAGTGTTTCCCTGCTGAAAATATAGACACTGATTGTTCGTATGTCTTCATGTTACTTTTTTTGAATTGTCTTTCCGTGGTTTACGTGGGTCTCCATATCTCTGTCCCCAACTAGACTGTTAACTCCTGGAGACTGGAGATTCTGGAGACAGTCAATAATTTATTTTATCTTTTGTATCATATATACATTTATGAGTTGCCCTCAATCACATGACAAATGAACTGTGGCATAAGTGTATCATGCTTATGATAGGATTATGAAATAAAGAAGTGTGGGTATGTTATGTATGGCCTATAAAAGCAATTGCATTATTGTGTAGTGATACCTTCTACTCTGTAAAATCCATAGCATCTCTGTACCTAAGTGGAGTTGATAAATATAATAACGGAAATGAAAAAAGGAAATACCAAGAGTGGAATATAGTAAAAGGAGTTTGAAATAGACAAAGAAAATCTTTAAAAATATATACCGTGTATAGTGAAGATGTGATTACCTATAAACCTGGACAAATAAAATCAATAGATAATGAGAAGCTAAATGCGGGCTATAGGGTTCCATCACCTGTTAAACTAAACATTTTCATACAAGTATTTATAGGCCACAAGTTGATTATTTGGATTTATTCCCACTGCCTGTCATAGCACAACCTTTATATGTATAACACCCACATGGTGGCTGAGGACATTTCTGTCCTTTAAGTCTGGGTAGAACAGGTAGGGACCCTGCTAATTTCTCAAGCCATGGGAGTCCACAGCCTTCAAGATTTCTGAAAACTCCAGGGATGTGGGTGATACTTATGCTTTCAGGCCCTGGGCTCTGGCACGCTCCCCACCTACTAGGACACACGCACTGAAATGTACGCTGAAACTCAGCTCGAGACAGATGCCCTTAGTGGAGTTTGTTGAACATTTGAGGAAGGCAGGGTCAAGAGCACATAGCCTTATACCAGTCAGATGGCTCCTTCCTCCTATTATCTTCTGCTTTTTTCCCTTTTCATTCTATCCTGGATAAAGTCATTCAGATTTTCTAGAGGAAATCTTGGCCCCATCTCATTTCCCCAACCTAGATGGATTTCATCTAAATGTAATCTCTATAATCATCATTTCTTCAGACAAAAGTAGTATCCTTCTTGAGACTAATTCTGATCCCAGCTGTTAAATACTGTAAAAATGTCTTCCCATTACACTCATGCATTAAACAAAAAACCCCAAAAAAACAGTATGTGGTCAAAAAACTGGAAACTAGAGGAAAGCCAGGAGCTCATCTGACCTACTGCTCTGCCTCTACAGCTCCCTCACTACCCGTGACTGAAGCTGCAAGTGTCCTATAAACACCACCATGGGCATATTCCACACTCCACAACAAGCTGCCCTGGGAAACTTCTGTTCCAGGCTGGCAACCCCAGTATCAATCCCACTGCCTGTCTCTGGATTCTTCCCTTTTTCCATAATACTCTGAATTGTGATGCACAAACTTATGCCCAGTTTTGTTTCCTTTTCTCTCTTCTTGAGACCACCATGATCTTCCACCCATGGGCCAGTTTCATTCTCTTTGCTCTCAGCACAGCCTCAGCTCACATCTGTCCAGACAGCAGGCTTGGGACAGTGCTATAGATGATATGGAATTTGGATAGCTGGCCTATCGGTAATGGGTAATTAGATCTACTTAATAGTTCAGATATCATTTCTGAATGTCCAAGTGTTCATGATCCTCATGATGCTAAGTTATTTATCTCTACAGAATGCTCTCTTTTTCACCACTGAGGCAACAGGCAGGAGGGTTAAGTAAGCGGACCACAGTGTTATCATGCTAAGTCCTTTAGTTAATAAACCAACCTATGGATATGAGCACCAGAAGTACCCCATTCCATACCTTCTAACCACCTTCATTTTTCTTGGCAAAACTGTCTCCACAATTTGTTTTTAATTAGAAAACACAGTATCCTATAGTTATGACACCAAGACAGCATTTTCTCTGTTTCCAGTTAAAGGAAATATAAAGATGCCAGAAAATATCTGCCCAAACTGTGCTGGTTTTCATTAGAAGGGTACTTTTAGAACCTAGTTACTACAATATCAAGTCTGTACTGTTCTAGTATCATGAAGCACAGAATTGAAATAGGTGGGGTTTTTTGTTTTTTCTATCAACAGCACATCCCATTTGCTGGGTATTAAAGAAAATGTTCACAGATATTAAACGTTTTTCTCCTCCTTGGGAAAGGCACATCATTGAAAATGCAACGTAATTTCCATTCTCTTTTGGAGCCCTTGAAGTATAAGAGCATAATTTTTCTGAGTTGCTTCAAGATAACCAGGACATTGAATGCTCCCTCCCCCCACCTTGATCCCCCCACTCCCCGCCCTATGACCTGACTACATCAGAACTGGGGAAAGATGTCAACCCTTTGGCCATCAGTTCTTTCCATCTGTCATGTCAGAAGGATCACTCATGCATACATCTGCCCTGGAATGGCCTCTCCTCCTTTTCCAAAGCAATGTTCATTATAATGTAACCTATCGTGGAAAGAACACATTACTTTGCAGACAAAACTACTCAGAGATTACAGAATATCTCATATTTCATTAACATGTAAATTGTGACCAATTCCATATCTCCAGTGTAACAAGTCTGGAGTGCCATAGCCTAACTGGGTGTCAAAAACTTCTGTGTTTGGCAAATGGCTATCAAAAGAGAAAAAGAAAGTTTCCTGTGAGCTGTGGAACTCATAATGGCTTTGGAGAAGGATCGTAGCATCACAGATGTTAATTTAAGTACCAGACTAGATGCTTCTGTGGCCACGATGAACTCCAGAGTGGAGAGCCAGAGGTGTCTAATCAAGCATGCTCCTCACGAGGTGGGACTCCACGCTGGATTACTTTTACATGACAGGGACAGTAGCCTCTACTTACTGTTTGTTCATGATGTGCCAGGAATCACAGGCATTAACGCCCATCTACCTGACCATTCTGCAAGGTCAGCATATGAGAGTATTGAGCACCTTCCAAATACTGGGCCAGTACTGGTCTAAGTGTCTTACATGGATCATCTCTGTCACTTCTCATCACAGCTCTGTGAGATGTGAATGTGATTAGTAGGCTATGCTTCCAAGGCCACAGAGTTAGTAAGTGTCAGAACTCAGATGGCTGACTCTGAAACCAGAACTCCTAATGGCCATGGCACAGTGCCCTGATGCTTCTCAGATAACATGAGGCACTTGACATTGGTCCTCTCTCAACTAATTCTCCAACAGCTTTGTAGGATCAGTGTTACTATGCATACCTGGAAATGAAGAAGACAAGCCTCTGAGAGATTTAGGGACTTGCCCATGGACACAAAGCAAGAAATGACGCTACTGGGATTTGAACCTGGTCTGAGTGAATCTGAAGTACAAGCGAACCCACTGTGTGGCTTCTGACAGTGAGTCTCTTGCTTGTCACGAATAAAAGCTGATCATGGCCAGAGTTTAGGTGCTCATATCCCCAAATCCCACGGGACATGAGATCATTTTTTAGTTAGACATTGCCTTTCATACTTACATCTTTCTTCTTACAGAGAAAACATGAAACGTGTGATTCAGCAAGTTCCTGGATGAACCTTATCCTCCATCCTAATGTGGACTCAAATTCGAAACTCTCTTTCCACATGTTTCCCTGTTTGAAATGTTTTTGAGCACTTATGGTCCCTAAGTCAAGAGGGTAGATATTAATCACTGGAGACATGTAATGCACAAAATATGGAGATAATAGCTGCTTAAAATAAAATATAGGTTGTCTCATCCAAATGAAGGGCGATCCAAAAATGGCAAGTCAAACCACTAACATTTCCTTAAATGCTATTTGCATGTTCTCTCGTCTTGTCTACAGCTCTTTCGTGCATCTGCTCAATGCTCCAAGTGCAGGTCGTGCCAAGAGGCTCGGCATAAATGGTTTCAAATGCACAGGATGTGATGGGAATCTCATCTGAAACCATATGGCCTTTCACAAATGCTCCAAATGGCCACTACTCAAAGGTACAAGATTTAAAAAATAATCCTGCCACTATTAAAAATATATGAATAAATAAATGATGGCAACAACTTCCTTTCCTCTACTGGATTCGTGGACAGGTTGGGGAGTATGAATTGCTTCTGCTCTGTGGCTGATTTTCAGTTCAGATAACTCATCTTTATTCATTTCCTTTCAGTCATGATAAGCCATATTGAGAGCAGCTGTGGGCAGGAGGAAAATAAAAAGGATCTCCTCACTCCCTCCTTCAAATCACTGTCAAACAGCCATTATAAAGAATCCATCTGGGCTCAGTGCTGTGCTGAGCACCCACGAGATAATAGAAAACAGGAGAAAAAACAGTTTAAGTTGACTCTAACAAAGAGATTTAAAAATTACCCAAACACATGTTTTCAGGCAAAATCAAACTCAGAAATGATTTAATGCAAAGTCAGGTAGACCAAGACTAAAGGAAAATTATACTTCAAATTAAATTCAAAACCCAAACAAAACAAAGTGTACTTTAATGCTGATGGGAAACACCAATCAAATGTCTTGTTACTAGGCAGGTAACTAGTAAGGAGTGGTCTGGTAGCCACATCTAGTAAGAGTTACGTATAAAGTTAAAAGGTGGTAAGTGAGTACCAATAAGCTAAGCCTTAAAATAGAAGAAGAGTGAAATGATCATGAGAAAACAACTTGCACAAAGTGGAAAGAAATAAGAAATGATTTACATTAGTGATTGAGTTTTTATATCTGAAAAGTCTTTCCAGGTTTACAAAGCAAATGAATTGGGAATCAAAACTCAGTTTCGTTTCGTTTTTAAAAATTTTGGATGAATGATGAATATTTTTTGGATCAGGCTTGGTCTGAATTAGGAAGTAAATGCTTTTAGCATTTTACTTAAAATGATTTCATCTGTTTTAATATATAAATGCAATAGAAATCTTGTTTATAGATCATTCTGCTATACTTCAATGACATAAAAATGGCTTCAGTTTCAAAGGGGAGACATGGCAAGTGATTACTGCATAAAATACTCAGTCTTGTTTATTTTATAGCATTTTTGTTCATGCCGTTTTAATGGTTACATGAACCAAATGCTTAGGCAACTGTGCCGAAGATGATTATGAATGAGAAACAAAGATATCTTAGAGGGCAAGCTGGAAGACTAACTGCTTTGCAAGTGTTCATGAAATGTAACTTATAGGGTAAAGAAGAATTCTAAGTAGTGTTTGAAAATGACCAAGAACACATAGTGACTAAAACTCACAAAGAAAGTTTTAAGATGTTAGGAGAAAAACCAACAAAAAGACCATCATAGAACACACCAAGAAAATTCAAACTTTCCTACCTTCAATTTACTAACTAGAATTAGTAATGGTTTTTATTTCCTGTCAATCTCTGAACTCTCTGCCATTTTGACACTGACGAGTACCCGTTCCTTGGTGACAGTTACCCTTCTATGGCGTCCAAAATCTGATTCTCTGTCCACTCCTGCAATGCCATCTTTTCACTCTCCTTGGCTGGGCTGGTCTGTCTTCCTTCCTGCCCACTCCCTCTCTCCACTTACCTCCAGCAGTCCAAGATCCTAAGCTTTCCTCTCTCCTGGGGGCCCT
Organism: Delphinapterus leucas; assembly: GCF_059928025.1. Taxonomy (NCBI): domain Eukaryota; kingdom Metazoa; phylum Chordata; class Mammalia; order Artiodactyla; family Monodontidae; genus Delphinapterus; species Delphinapterus leucas. Next base: position 54,766,681 of record NC_143137.1, on the reverse strand, counting down.
CTCACATATGTTGACAGGTCGCTTCTGATCATTCCCAAATCAACATATCCTTCCCTCAGTCTCCACACTGTAACTGACAGACACCAGCCTATGTCCCTCTCCCACTGTGTCAACTTCAGTATGGTCAGAGCCACCTTACCACTGAGAGATCCACTCCTCCAGGCTTAAAAACTTTGACTCTTTTCTATTTTTTAAACTTTTTTCTCTCCTTTGGCCAATATAGCCATAAGTCATTGAGTCCTACTGATTTGTCTCTCTCTGTATTTTTCCTCTCAATACAATGCAGGCTCTCATCACATCATACCGAAGTTATTACCATAATAACATTAACAACAGCTCAGTAATGTCAGCTATTATGTGCCAAGCATTGCTTTAATTGCTTTATATGAATTATCTCATTACACAGGAAGAAATCAAGGCACAGAAGTGAATTTATCTGACTGAGGTCACACAGCAAGCAGAACCAGGATATGAACCAAAGTTCTTCAGCGCTAGATTAAATTGCTCCTCACAGAATCTCTCATCCAAGCCATGCTGCACACTACAGCCACTTTATTTTTCTAAAATAGTGTTTTAAATGTGACAGTATGTACTAGCAACCTCAATTACCCATACGTGTTGGCTCAAAATTTGAGTAAAAATTTCTGGAATTTTATCCTAAGAAAATAATTAGTAACATATGGAAAGATGTATATATAGGGATCTTCATTACAACATGATTTATAGTAGTTCAAAACTGGAGACAACTTTAATGTTCAATGGTTGATTACAGAGAACTGTGGCACATTCACATGAGGGACTATACACCGTTAACAGTGCCACTGCAGAAGAGTATTTGATGACATGGGAAAATGTTCAAGATTTACTAAGTGGGGGGTCGGGGGGAAGCAGATTATCACTTATATAGAGCCATACAGAGTATGGATCCAATTTTGTTAAAAAAGGAAAAAGCCCCAAACCCCAAACCAAAGCAAAACCAAAAAATCCAAAATATACCAAAATGTTAACCAAAATTGTTTCTAAGGTATTGGGACCCTAAGGGAGTTATTTTCATGCTTTTCCAAAATTTTATAATGAATATATGATACCTTGTTATCAGAGCCCCATCTTACGATAAACGTTATTTTAAAAATAATATTCAAATCCCACTATTTCTGTAGTATCATTTCCCTGCTCAAGGACGTGGAAATAAATACTTAACGTCTGTTACCCTAGGTTGAAAGTTTCTCTGCCTACAATTGAAGCTCCTTTGTCTAAGGCTTCTTGTTGGTTCTTCAGTCCCAACCTCTGAGTCCTTCTAGGAGACCATAGCCAAATTGATCTCTTCAGTACGCTTCTCTTACCCATCACCCACCAGCTAGCTCCGTGATGGGTAAGGCCGAGCCATAGCACTGCTCTATCACTCACACCTCACTGCTACAGGTGCATCAGTTCCTCCGTTGGATTCTTACAGTATAACTTGGATTTAGTTAGAAACATTTGGTACCTCTTTCTAGTTTTACCATGTGTGGAAAATGACACTCAACCTGGGGGCCATACAGTTATTATAAAAAGTCATCATTACCATATACAAGCCAGGCCAGTGCTATTAATAACATTTCCCACATTTATGTGCTGCAGTTTTATTATTTACATGCTGGCCTTAGTTGCTCTTCAGTGTCTCCTACATCACATTGTTCACACCTGGGCTACAACACTTCCCACCTCAATTAAACAGATATATTTACATGTACGTTTCTCTTGCTCAATCGTCAGTTCCTTGAGCTCAGTAATAATATCTAAGTAAGCTTTACAGCCGTGGCACATAGCACATAGTAGTTACTCAATAAATATTTATTGGATGAATTACAGATTAGAGGAAATGGGTGAATCTGTATCTAAATAATATAAGTTGCTTGAGGAAAATCCGGGAAGCAACTTTCACATAACTGATGACCAGAATGCAACACCAAACACCAGAAATGATTAAAATCTCCATGAGTGATACTGTTAAAACTAAAAATATGTCCTATGCCCACTTAGCTTTGCCAGATATCTAAGAGATGCATAAAAGTTAACCTGAAAATGTACCCATCATATTAATTTCTTATATTACATGATTGTTACTACCTAGAGATTTAGTGATAAAATAGGTGAGGGGAGGAGGAAGAGAAAAGAAGAATTTTTACTGGTTGTGAAAATTCCCAAATGGTAACTCTAGTTGCTACTTTCCCCCCACTATATCCTTAATTACTCTTAAGTTGCTATTTATCTGCAGAAACCAAAAGATCATACCACGATTCACAAGACACAACGCTTTATGAATAAGTGGTCTAGATGGGGAGCTATAATTTTCTTGTGGGGCTTTGGAGAAGCTGTAACCACATGAGGAAAGTCTGACTGGTTAATACAGCCAGTCAAGGCATTGCTTGCATTTAAGAACACTATAACCCCAAACACACAGACTTGGTTTTATATAACGCATGGGTATAACTCCAATGAGTCTGCACACTGCAAGGATTTTTCCATCTCATGTTGGCCCTAATTTCCATTTCTTTAGAGTACTTCACTTCTCTCTTTGAGCTCTATGGGTCCTAACATTACATCCTAAGTGGGCAAAACTGAGACTCCTCTTTCCATCTTAGCTACGACCATGAAATGTAGATATTTAGCTACCAGTGGATTCCGTCATCCAGCTAAACACGAACCTGAATCAAAGGGAGAATATGCAGAGAGAAAAGGGAAGCATTTTTCCTCTTCACCTGTGAATAATAAACAAAAGTACCCTTTTGGAACCCAATGGGTAACTCCAAGAGAGAAGCCATTCAAACCAGTTTTTATTTAGACTGTGGCAAAAGCATAGCAAACATTATTTAAAATACAACTCCTAAGAAACCAACCAGAGAAATAAAAACCAGGAAATTAAAAAGGTATAGTTTAAAATGAAACCCTATCATAACATAACTCTAGAGTCAGGGAAACTCAGGTCCAGTCCCCCACTTTATAGACTAACCTCATTCCCTCAGGCTTTTCACAGGTGAACTTATGTTTTGCATGAATGAGAGCACGATGAGATCCATAGTTACCTGGATTTGAGTAACAATGAGCCACTGTGAGTACGGCCATTCTGTATGGAGGGTATGATGTGCAGTGAATGGACTCTGGCATGAGGATGCTCCCCCTGGACCTGTTACTATGTTAGCAAATCAGACTCACTTTGGAACTGGGAATTTGAGTTCTGTCCCAAATTACGAGCCTGAAGATTGGGGTACGAGCAAGATGGGGGTGAGAATAAGGGCTGAACAGTATAGCAGAAGCAAATGGAGGAGTCTCCACAAGGGAACTCCAGTCTTAAGAACAAATTATGCTTCATGGGATATACGATCCTCAGGACATTCAGGCACTAAATAGGAAATATTAATAATGATACCTGTGTCCTTTAGTGGAGAGCTTTCCACATAAAATAATACTTTATGTATTAATGAGGCAAAAAAATCAAGAAATATGACTCTTGTGTTCATTATAATAAAACCTAATTTGGATGAATGGCCTGAAAGACATATCTGAATCAAAATCTAAGCTGCAACACTCTTTAAATAGATACAATTGTATTATCTTTAAATAAACTAGAAGAGGGCTAAATTTGTCAAGTAGGGGTCTTTCATGGGCTCACCTGGACTTAGCATATTAACAGTAACTTTAACGTGCTTGAAAACAGTTTTCTTAATAGGATAAACACTGTCCTTTGTATTCCTCTTCAGAACCTTTATTGCCTTAGCAAACTACTTTCCATAGATGGAGGAAAGGCCAAATTCACCAGGCCGTCTGCCTTACCAAAAATTATTATATACTAAAGTTTAAATGTCTGAAAAGTTGTATAAATTTAGTAGTTCCATAAGTGTGTGTGCACACACACAAACGCACCCACATAACAAACTAGCACCTTAGGCCTTTCTAGTTATCTTAGACCAACATGCAAAAAAATCACCAGCTGTCTGAAAAATAATATAAAAAGATTACATTATTTTGCTACAACAGCAAAAGTAAATGGAATGATAAGACTTAACCTAAATAGATAATTAGCTGACCTAATATATTTTAATCTAAAAGGAGACTTGGAAAAGGGAGATACATTTTTTAAAATGCTTTAAACACAAACTGTCCCCTTGTAAACAACCAGCAATCAGGAGGTCTTACATCCCTGGCATTAGAGGGTTAAGACTCCACTAAATGTCTCTTCCACTTCCTCCCAACCAGAAGGTGTTGTAATTTTTTGGATTTATGAATTGGCCAGGCCAATCAGCATCTTGAACACAACAGACTCTGTCTAGATCTATACCTTACCTGCTGGGAGGAGACAAGTCCCCTCACACCTGGAACCCTGAAGCCCTTTAAGCTGCCTGTAACCGTGGCAGCTGGGCCCTACACAGTTCTTCATCTCCTGCTACCAGGGCCTCACTAAATAAAGACTATGGTGCCTCGTTAGCCAGCAACTGAGTGTGAAATCACTACATTGCAATTCCCTACTCCCTGAGTCAATCAAAAAATTTTTGCCCATTATAGATCTGGATGCATTGGGTCAATAAAGAGATGGGGAAAAATGGAGTTGAATAAAATGAATGTTTCAGGGCAATGGGAACACACTCAAATGACATATAGTGCAATTAGTTAGTGCATTCATATAAAACAGTTAAGAGCTAGCTAACAAGAGACTTCTGTGGTGGCCCAGTGGTAAAGAAAACGCCTTACAATGCAGGGGATGAGGGTTTGATCCCTGGTCAGGGAACTAAGATCCCACATGCCACGGGGTCACTAAGCCCACGTGCCACAACTACTGAGCTCGTGCGCCTCAACCTGAAAGCCTGCATACCACAAACTACAGAGCCCATGCGCTCTGGAGCCTGCACACCACAACTAGAGAGAGAAAACCCGCAGGTCACAACTAGAGAGAAGCCTGTGCACCACAACGAAGAGCCTGTGTGCTGCAACAAAAGATCCCGCACATCTCAACAAAGACCCGATGCAGACAACAATAAATAAAATAACTAATAATTTTTAGAAAAGATGTAGCTAACAAAACCAAAACATGGTTACTTAATGTCAACATGGTTACTTAATGTCGTTAATACTAAATGCCATCATTGTGCTTAGAACTTGCACAGGATATATAATGGAGAAAAGTAAAGAGACAGATACGCAGCCAAGAACAAGCTTTTGTCAGGTCTAAAATTGCTAACAGATTAGTGTGTGTTTGACAAGGCACTGAGATTGTAACATACGTTCTTTTGAAGGAGTTTTAACATTTTATGCATTAGCTACATGCTGACCCAGAGGGAACAAGACCTTGAACCGTTAAGAACTATCAGAATGTCATGTGCAATAATCAACAGGTCTTCTCGCTGCTTGGAATCCTGTGTGTGCATGTGCCTGAGGACTGAAGATGCAAGGAAGCTTGGCACAAGAGGAGGAAAGTCAAAAAGGAGTGAACACGAAGAAATAGGCTGTAATGTGTGCTGAACGCAGTGCTTTCTTCTTGAAGAAGCTCCCAATGCGAGGGGCATATTCAAAAGAAGGTTTCAGAAGAGGGAAGGAATGTTTTGAAATAAAGCTCTTTTCAACTTTTCATCCCACCTAAATAACATATCTTATCTAGTACTACTTCTCTAGTTGCAGGGCTACTTACTCAATATCCTTTAATATCCCTTTCACTTATATTCTCAAAGATTCTTTTTCAAGAGTGCAAAATTGTTGTATGGCAAAAGTCAGACTGTTGAAAGAATATTACTGTTAAAAATGAATTAGGACTACTGGGTCCATCCAGAGCACTTGAAAATCATTAGGCCATTAATACAGCGCAGTCTCCCTAAGGGTAAATTTTCATATATGGTGTGTTATGTCTTTATATAAAATTTCAACAACTTTCGCTGTTAGTCTGCAGACTCCTTATAGACAGCAGCTATATCTTATCTCCCACGATGCCTGGCAAATAGCAAGAATTGAATAAACATTTGTTGACTTGTATTGCTATAAAGGAAATGGACAACATAACATAATACTTCTAAGCAGGAGTCCCACCAGCAGCCATGTTTACACTCCCCTCTTCATTGCTCCTCTGGGACTCCAGGGTGTCCCTGACCGCAGTCTTCATGACTCTGGCCAGACTCAATGACTGTTGTCTGTCTTCCCCACAAGACTGCAGTAGCACCAAGGCTTACTTGACATTGTAGTCTAAATATCCAGAACAGGACTGTACTTATAGGGGGCACTCTGCTTTCTACCCTAAGGCACCAAAGCTAATTATTACCTCACAAACTTCATATTCACCAAAGAAGCTGCCATCGTATCTTAGTAAAGGGACTGGAAATACAGAATTCCTATATGAGTAAAATGTAATTATGTGCACATCATTAGGTGATTTGCAAATTCTCTCTTAAAATGAATTATATTGTATCATACAACTTAATTTTATCATTCACAAGTTATTCAGAACCTGGAGACAATTATTAGTTATATATGAACATATGTATACACATATATATCTGTAGACAGATAGATTGATGTAGAAAATTTAACAGATGTAGAAAATTTAACAGATATAGAAAATTTAACCCTTAGGTCTCTTTTTACTTCTTGACTGATTTCCTGATGGTGATTTTAATGTTAAACATGCTCATTTTCAGGTTAGACATAATTAGAAACATAGATTAGAAAAATAAAGAATTCTATGAAGTATTATCATACCAAAAGAGAAATAATTTCAGAGTTGGTTGTTTTCCTGGATTATTTATCCATTATCCAGATTTTTAGGGGAAAAAAAGAGAGTTCGGTTTGGAGCCTGAGACTCATAGCCTCACTTCATATATGGCAAGTTGGTAACATCTACAATAAAGCATAAGATATTTATCATATATGCAAACATAATCCATTAGGGGAAAGGCAACATGGTTTATATAGAGAGGGGGCATGTCTCTCCAATCATTTTGAGTTATTTGAGAGGGTAAATAAGCAGAGCACATAATTTATGTAAACTTTCAAAACCCTTTGACAAGGTTCCACATCAAAGACAGTTTATAAAAACGAAGTTAACATGGGATTGGGGAAAGTGTTTTCTCATGGAGAGAGGACTTGATTAAAGATGGGAAATAATAAGTAGAACCAACATTTTCCATCACACAAGTGTTAAAAGTAACTAGTGGGCTTCCCTGGTGGCACAGTGGCTGAGAGTCCGCCTGCCGATGCAGGGGACACGGGTTCGTGCCCCGGTCCGGGAAGATCCCACATGCCGCGGAGCAGCTGGGCCCGTGAGCCATGGCCGCTGAGCCTGCGCATCTGGAGCCTGTTGCTCTGCAACGGGAGAGGCCACAACAGTGAGAGGCCCACAAACCGCAAAAAAAAAAAAACTAGTAGCCAGCATCAGCTGCATTTTCTTTTTAATATTAAAAATTATCTTGGGGAGAGAGAGAGAGCACACTCAAAAAAAAAAAAAAAAAAGCTAATATGCAGAATCCATTTTATCCTCTTTCAGGTGATAAAATGCTTAAAACCCTGGGAAAATCTGTGTGTGTGTGTGTGTGTGTGTGTGTCTATCTGTATGTGTGTGTGAGAGAGAGACAGACAGAGGCTGAGACAGAGAGGTGCTGGTGGAGGTGGGCCTGTTGGGGGACCAGAAAAGTGATAAGCAAATGATGATTTTTATACCAAACTGGCTTATCTGCACCTACCCAATATGCACAGGTTTGATTACTATGTCCCACAACATACTTGATTAAGAAAGTCCAGTGAAACTGAGGAAATAAAATATTCTAGGTATTATCTTGGAAAATGGAGGGAAAAAAATCTCAATATTATATATATATACATGTATGTATATATACGTGTGTGTTTGTGTGTGTGTGTGAGAGAGAGAGAGAGATCAAAGAAAAACAGAGGCAGACAGAAGACAACAGAAAAATGGAGGTTGTTCGGTTGTGCAGCTTGGAAAAACAGAAGTTGAGAGGAGCGACTGGAAAAGTTTATAAAATCACAAAGGACTCAAGTGGGGGTAGCTATTATACTCACTGTCTGAACAGTAAAGCCAGGTAAACCCCTTTGAAGTTTAAAAGGCTCTTTCAGGACACCTGATAAGAAGAGCTTAGATTCACACAACAGGTGGCTTTTCAAGAGAAAGCATCTAGTGAAAAACTGAAATAGGCTTAAGACTTTTGGGACATCCAGGGAGGCTAGATTCTTAACACGTTAATAAAGGAAATGAGGAGCTTCTTGTTGCATCCCCACCTTTTGAACTTTCCCTCCCCTACACCCATCACAGACAGGGGCTGAAAAGTAGCCAGCCTGGTGAGCCATTGCTTCCTTTCCCCTCTATTAACCAGAAAATGGAGCATGAATTATGAATGCTGCATTACCTATTGCTGTTGTCAACATTAACCACTAATGACTCAATCTGTGGGGAAGAGGGGTAGAGGAGAGAAGGTACCAGCCAAACAACAGTACTATCTAAAGATGTAAACGATCTTTTCTGAGGTAATTAAAAAAAATTTTGGCTGACTTTAAAGACTGACTTTCTTATGTGCAGTGCGGCATAGAACATCTTGCAGGCTGCAGATCAATAAATTCCACCTAACTTTCAAGTCACGTTGGCGTGCAGACCCCGCTGGTTTATTAATTTAAATTTCAGCCCTCTAAAAAGATATGTCTAAAGAAATAAAGCACTATATAGATCGCAGTGAGATTGCTCAATCAGAACAGGTCTTCACATTTATTGGTTATTAACATCAGTGGGAAATCTTAAAACACTAAAGAGAAGAGGTCACCCCTCCTTCTGTCTCATTCAGTTAGTGTTTTTCTTAGGACCCATTCCTTTTTGTTTTTAAGAGTACTTGATATCTGAGCAGCAAAAACCTATGGCTTTCCTCAGGCAAGCTTCAGCAATTAGTTAATTAAGAATAAAAAGGGTGTAAACAAAAGGACAGTAACTCTATCTCAAATTCAATCTCCATGTTGGAAGGATTGTCTGCCACGGTTGCTCCACTTGGCTTATGGGATCTTAGTTCCCTGACCAGGGATCAATCCCAGGCCCCCTGCAGTGGAAGCACAGAGTCCTAACTATTGGACCGCCAGGGAATTCCTCCCTTTCTTTCTCTCTTCCTTGCCCCTCTGTACCCAACACCTATCTAACTATAAGGTTATAACCTGAAAGTCTGAGAGTAGAAATGAAAAGCTAGAAATAGCTTATGTTTTTTCTTTCAGTCATCTCTCCTGTGCTTCTTTTCTTATATTTGATACTGCACTTTGCTTTTAATTATACATTTTTAAAAGCCCTCAAATATGTGTCAGTGGATTATTCCTTTTGTGGACTTGTTCCAGGTAACAAGACATTCTGGAATTCCTGCTTCAAAATGGTTACCATTTTAAGAAGTACAAACTAATTTTACTATTAGGCTATGACAGAAATTACTGTAATAGTACAGCTGCATTTCAAACAATGCATCCTCAAACTAAATGATTTCTGAATTATCTGTGTCACTTCTCCCTTGTATTGACATAAATAAGGGAAAGCTGCCTGAATCTATGAAAACCGGTCAGAGACTAAAGCTGCAGCTGAATTCTACAATACCTACTGCATTTTTAATTCTGAAAGAAATATTTATGAAACAACAATACCACCTGAATATGGCCCATAATGATAGTATCTTAAGTATATGTTTTTAAAAACAAGTGCTTATGTGGAAATCTCAGATGTTTTCAGACCAACTGTGTCTTCAGGAAGTTTATACAGAATATTATCATTTTATTAATAACTGTGATATGTATTTTAAAAGCCAACTGAAACAATATGAAACTTATGCCAATTTTCATGTCAAGAATTTTAGATAAAAGATTTACACTTTTTATTTCTGACTGCACTCAGTTTTAATCAAGGTTCCTGGAGCTTCTCACTAACAGTGTAATTGTATTTAAATAGGGCCTTTAGGGTGTCCGAGTTACAGATTAATTAACTAAACTTAGACAGGGTTTTGGGAGCACTGTAGTTCTTGCAGCTCTAATTTTATCTCCAGAGGTAGTCAAAGTTCCTCTAGACATTAGCAACTAAACACTTGCCTAGGCTTGGACTGACTGTGATTGAAACATCCAAAATAAAGCAGGCTTGTCAGAAATCAGAATAAGACCAGTGGTGAGTGCAATGGGAGGACGCACGACTTGTTTATATTTCTAGCACATTGTTGCATTGGGCTAGAAATGCAGCTTCCACTCAGCTGCGGGATGGTGGGGCTGCCTCAGTCTCCTGGTCTGCAAAATGGTGATAAGAACATGTAGAGGGTTGTTATGAGGACTAAATGAGAGTATTCATGTGAAGTGCTCAACACAATGCCTGGCACACAGTAACTCAATAAGTGAGATGTTGTCACTATTATTATTATATATCTTATGTGCTTTATGGTATAGCAGAATTTTCTAGAAATAAAAAAGAGAAAAGGTTAAGGAAAAGATAAGTTTGTGGTTGTTCAGACATTGTAGTGAATGATCTTCAGTTAGATTTTCTTTCCTGCTCTTCCCCAGGCACTCGTGTACCTACTCATCTACCCTGCTGTCAAGGTCATCACATTTCTTGTCTGGCTGCAAACATGCCCTGGACTCTCCAGCCTTTCTGTGCCTTTTGATGCCCCCTCTCTGGAAGCCTATTCCTGACTGTAAATATCCCACCTTGGCTTCAAGCTTTAGCTCAGATGCTATCTTCTCCATCCCCTGACTCAGTGAGGTCTGTCCCTCCTCTGTTTTGATTGCATTTTATTTATGCTTGTACAATAGTACTTTTCACATTTTACCTTGAGTTAATCATCTGTATCATATGTCATTTATTGCAATGTAAACTGCTTGACAAGACTGACCACTGTAATGGACTGAATATGTCACCTCAAAATTCATGCTGAAGCCCTCAGCCCCAGTGTGATGGTATTTGGAGTTGGAGCCTTTGGGAGATAATTAGGTTTAGAAGAATTCACAGGGGTGGGGCCCCCATGATGGGATTCTTCTTATAAGAAGAGTCAGAGCTCTCCCTGCTCTCTCTCTGCCATGTGAGAACACAGTGAGAAGGTGGCTGTCTATAAGCCAGGAAGAGAGGAATCAAATCAGTCACTTAAACCCACCCAGTCATGGTATTTTGTTATGGGAGCCTGAGCTGACTAGTACAACCATGTCCTGATATCTCTCACAAATCCATCTGTGGGATCTGTTGGCACTTAATAAATGTTTGCCAATTGTCTTCTCGTTCATCTCAGCTATTTATTTCCATGAATATCTTTCTTCCCTGGAAAACTGTTATATTCTTTTCATTTTGCTTCTGGTTCCCCAGAAACTATATGCAAGCATAAACACATATAATAGTAAACCTGATTAATTGCTAAACAATTAGAAAAGATTCTAAGGCCCAATAAGGGCCAAGAAGGCAACAAGTGAATGAAGTGGGCTATGTTATTTACATAAAGAAATATGTTCTTGCCAATTCTTCTTGCAACAAAAGCCTCCTTCGGGCTAGTTTTACATTTGTCGTTTAGGACAGAGATACAGTTACAAGAAATATTTCACTTTTCTTTTCCCTCTGCCATAAGATAAACAACAGACAAAAGGTGAAGGTACACAGCAACTGCCGCTGAGCCTCAGTGGCAGGAGGGCAAGTTGTGAGTGGCAGGGGCTGTAGCAAATTTCAGAGCACAGCCTTTTCTAAAAAGGCAGCCTCTGCTCACCCCTGACCCATCACTGTGATTAGAGAACGCTCAGAATGGCTCAATCATCCTTTTATTTATTTTTTTAATGAGATGCAGAAAAACAGGGATTTTTATATAAGATCTGCATAGTTTTAAATGTTGACTCTTATCAAGATTTAAAACCACTGTTTTATGCAAATACAATGTGTACGGGTAGTATCTATTAAAAGTTTCCAACTGACAGCCTCCACAAGTGCTTTGGAAAATCGGAGAAAGGCAACACAGTCGCAGCCTGGAAAGTGCTGGCTGGGCATCATGGAGAAGATGGTAACTGGGGTGCACCTCCAGCTTACTTCTTTCTTTCTTCTGACCTTTCTCTCTCTGCTGTCACTGCTGATCTTTACCCACAACAGTTCAGGAACAGTGATCCAGCTTTGGAACCTTTATGTGGATCTCATCAGAGTGTTATCGGGCTGGAGAAGACCAAATCTTCAGTTCTGCTTTTGATTCCTCACTCTCTCTCTAATGATATAGCAACCTAGACTACAGGACACTTCTTTGCAAACCCAGACTTGGCCTAGCCCTCCTCACCCATGGCTTACCCCTTCAGAGCCCTTCCAGGCCACCAGGGAAGGTGCCTTTCGGCCAATTCGTTAGTTCCACAACGTGGAAGGCAATTTTAACTCTTTTCTGGCCTATCTCCTCCTGCTTCAACCACATGACTACATCACAGTACTGATTTCTTTGCAATGGTTTTCAACGACCCCTACTGGGACCACAAAACTTAAATAATTTTCCTTAAAGACTGCCCCCACTTTACTATGTCCTTTATATCTTGCATCCCCTGCATGCAACACATTCAGTTCTATTTTTGTCCTTTTTCACTGACTTAAAGACAAAAAACAAAACAAACCTCTGCAAATCAACTACACTTAAAAAAAAAAGTCTCTTGAATGTCTCTTCTCAATTTCCACCAATCCTCTTTCTTCCTTCTCTTTAAAACTCATGCCAAACCATGCCCCAATTTGCCCTTCCTCCCTCATGATTATGTATGGTTTGTACCAAGACATGTGTTGCATTGTAAGAATTTCTAGCTTTTCTTCATTTTAGGTAGAGGAAATGGAAAGACAAACAAAAAATAATTATCATAAAAGAGCTCAAGTAAATATGTCTTTTGTTTATCACAGACTTCATGAAATTTGGGTTTCATAACAGTTACTGAGCCCTTGTTATGAACCAAGCAAGCTATTATGCTAAATACACTATCATCCCATTTAATCTTCACAACAGGCTGATAAGACAGGCACTATTCCTAGTCTTGATTTGTAGATGGTAAAACTGAGGCTTGGAAAGGTTAAGACTTGGCTCAGGTCATGGAACTAGTAAGTAGCGCAGAGCAGTCTCAAGGCCCAGGTGGCTGATCCAAGTCAGAGATCTTCATCCCTACCCTACACAGCTTCCCTGAGTTAAAGAGAGCTGCCTGTAGACCACAAGTGAAGACCACTGCTAACAGGACAGGTGTTAATGCAATGAATGACTAATAAAATGTTCACCAACATAAGGTCACATTTTTGGTGTGTATGCAAATAGGCAAAACGGAACTCATAATTAAACAAAAGAGCTTATTAACATTAGATCCCAATTTTCAGGACAGTCTGTGTCACCACAGAGATCCTCTCAACAGTGTCAAGGGCAGAAAAAAAGTGATTGATAAACCTATTTCAACTTGCCAAAGGAAGTTCTATAAAACACCCCTTTAAGGAAGTCAGCTTTTTTTCTAATTTAGTCTTGTTTTCTTACTTTTTTTTTTTTTTTTTTTTTGCGGTACATGGGCCTCTCACTGTGTGGCCTCTCCCGTTGCGGAGCACAGGCTCCGGACGCGCAGGCTCAGCGGCCATGGCTCACGGGCCCAGCCGCTCCGCTGGGGATCTTCCCGGACCAGGGCACGAGCCTGCGTCCCCTGCATCGGCAGGCGGACTCTCAACCACTGCGCCACCAGGGAAGCCCTTGTTCTCTTACTACTGATTTCTGTTAAAGAGACTGACTCTCCCCAGGATGCTCAGTTCTCTGAGGACCATGTGAGGGGGCTGCCACCTCCTTCTCCCTCGTGTCACCACTGCTCACTTCTGCCTTTCATCCCTCCCTAAAGAACTGGACAGGGAAAAGTGCAGGGAGAAGGACTTGCTGATTTTCCCTTTTTAAAATTATAAGGCTGCTTCAAGTCCATTCGGATTTAGTGTTGTCCTGGTTATATGCTAAGTCTCAAAGTCTTCTATGGGATTAAGTAGGGAAACTGCATTTCAGCATTAGAAAGACAGGAAAAAAAGAACATGGAAAACAACTGAGGGCTGGATGGCTTCCCAGGCCGTCCTTCATACAGAAAACCAAAATAATTCCTGATCTGGTCCTGGCGACTATTGGACTTAGCTCTAAAAATCCCAAGAAGGGACCTGGGAAATCACTTATTCAAACTTCTTGCCGCTGCATCCTTGTTTAAAAGATACCTTAGGTGGAAACATAAAGTATAAAGCAGATTAAAGTGGAGTTGCTTTGATGGGGAGAGTGATGGGCTTGGAGCCCTGCCCAGTGTTTCTCTCCCTCCCTCCCTTCCTCCACCTCCCAAGAGAAACCTTGAAGGGGATCCGAGGAGCAGTCACTGGCTTGCAAACTTGTTTTGGGCACAACTCACTGTCAAAACACATTTTATTAAATGACTTAGTATAGGGGCACTTGCACACACACCAACACACATGCGTCGCTGAAACAAAACTTTCATGAAATAATATTTATTCTTACTACATGTGATCATTTCTGACATATTTTTTTCTCATCTAGTCTATTCCATTTAAGAAATACTATTTTTCAGTCCACTAGATTGATGTCACCACCCATGTGGGCAGTTGAAAAACACTGCATTAAACGACTTCATCCTCAAAAGAATTCTAAAGATGAAGAAACTTTTGCTCACATCTGAATTTCCTCCCTCTCCAAGAAACTGATGGAGAAAAAGTATGGTAAGAAGTGGCAAGTGGAGACACTAAAATTTGGATGTCAGGCTGATTCACTTGATCTCAGAAGGGCAGATTCCCTTTTCAGGGAATTGGGAATGCTGACCAAGAGTGATGTCTGGTCTTTTTTCTTATGACAAATCAAGGGACAAGTCAACTTCGTTTCCACTGCATGGACCAGAGAAGCAGGGAAAGTCAGAATCAAGGCAAGTAAAAGATGGAGAAGGAGAGAGAGTGTGTTCGTACTTCAGTCCCTCTATGGGCTTCTAGTTTATGCCCAAGGCCCAGTTTTATTTTTGTTCTTGGTTCCATAAGCATCTTGTATCCTTTTACTCTCCCATTTTATTAAAATGAAGAAAGAAAGGACAAGAAACGTAGCACAGGCTCTTGCCTTTTGAGACAGAGCACATTCTGTCTATGGAATATGTATCTCTCTAAATAATTCTACTTCTTACCTATCAAAAAGAAAAAAATAGAAATCTAGCACAGTCATGGTAATAAGTTTGAAAATAAGTTGTCATTAATATACATAAAATCTGTTCATGCTACAAAAGTATCACTAACATAAGAAAAAAAAACCTCTTTAAAAGAACAGTACAGACAATATTTTTGGTGGGTTTAAAGAAAGTGAATGAGAATACAAATATATGCATTTACGGAAAGAATTCCCAATGTCTACTACTTTTCTACCTTAGGATTGTCAACTCACTATGTCAATCCAGTGGCAGCCACAGGATTTAAAGGTTTTATTGAACTTTCTTCACTAACTTAAAAGATAAATCTCAAATGCCATCTATTTAAATGTGTGCCCCTTTTTACGTTGCATTTTAGCAAGAGGTTGTAAGAAATACACCTTACAAAAAAATCTGGCCATGGCAAACCTATAACAAGACTTCAAACATATGTACTTCTCCACACCAAATCACAAAATGGGCTTTTATAAGTTTCTTTCTCCAAAAATAAATAAGAGAAAGTAATAAAAAAAGATAAAGCCTTCATACAGAATTGCAGCAATTATATCCCCACAGCTACACTATAACCCAAAAGTTTGCAAAGGCTTTGATTATTGAACCATGGCTGAAGTGAATAATTTGCTTTTCACTAGGAAAACAAGCACATTCATTCTCACCACAATGGAGAGAGGCAGTTTTAATTAAACCTTATCAAAAGATGAATAAAGAATAAACTCAATGCCCATTCCATAGAACTCTATTTTCATCTGTTTAGTTTAAGCTTGCCATGTTCATGCAATAATTATCTACTGTCCAAGGAACGCTGGAGTTGTGTTAATGTTGGTAAAGATTTAATTAGCTCAATTATCTGGAGAATATTGAATTGAGGCTCAGCACAGTACAAATTTCTTCAGGCTTTATACATACCTCTGATCAAAATACATGAAACTGAAATCTCAGTGTACAAAAGACTCTAACTTCAACAATTCTACTATTGAAACAGTTCCATACTTCATAATTTTATTATTCCAATTAAAAAAATACCACAATATAAGTCTTTAGAAGTAGAACTCATAAGTGAAGGCTTATCTTGGTGCAAGAGTGTGTGTTTGTGCGCACGCCTGTGCCCACCAGTGCATACAGTTAACTTCCTGAATGTGTAAATATGTTTTTAGAAAGTTAATTAAATTTTCCTTTTAGATAAATATTAACACCCAAAGTCCAGTCCTTCTGAAAAATTTTATCTTTTCAACGGAGTCTACATATATTATCTTTTTCTCGGAAAACGAGGCATTTAAAAAGCATTGAAAGCGCAATAACACAGACAACTGTTTCAATCTGTCAGACACCAGGGACAGACAGTAGGGTTCATTTCAGAGAACAGATTGGCCCCCAGCGGCCTGACCTTCCTGGTGGGAAAGAGAACATAGTGCTGTGCTTGACAAGCTCAGCAACAAAGAGGTATATTCAGGTCCCCCCAGTTCAGACACGCTTCTCACAGGGAAAAATGCAAAGCAGGAGAAAGAAATGCACCACTTCCAGCAAAGCAGAGTTTACTCAGATCAGAGACCAGCAACTCACCACAACAAAAAATAACGTATTTAGGAAAGTAGCAAGCACCATTTTATTCACTCATTTTTAACTTCAGAAAGCTCTTATCTGGCCATTGTGAATGTCTTAGCTTTCAACCTCACCTGTGATCCAAGCTCACTGGCATTATCACATCAATTGAAACTCCCAAATATGATTATCCTGATAAAGGTTTTCTTAACTACTCTACCCATGAAGACAGCACAAATTTTCTCTTAGAAGCTGGCTCATGCTAGTTTCAAAGTAAGCACATCACAGGTTTTGCCTTTATTTTGCAACTCAGATGGATATTTCCTTGTCTTTTAGACCCTTAGATAAACAGACTTTTCATTACTCATTTTTATTTTGAATGTGTGCAGGGTCTTCTACGCAGGTCTCCAAGTGAGCCAAAAATCCAGCAAAAGGATCAACGACAATAAAAAAAATCCATAAAGCAATATCCTTAATTTTAAAAAAATCTGAAGCTAAATTCGTTGCTATGTGTAAATACACATATGTTTCCTAATTTCTAAGGTCAAGTTTTATTGTATATCCTGCTTGATCAGCTACAAGCAATGTTTAGTTTGTATGTTTTGAATTATACATATAATGTGGTAAGATACCACATTTTTTGAAGCTTTAAGCTCCACATAGAAGACCATAAATTTAAAAGGCACTCACAACTGGCCACATTATCCTTATAAACAAATACATTGCTAATTTTTAAAACTCCCATTCTGTGTTTTGAGTACATACTTTCCTGAACTATAAGGATTATGGGTATTTAACTACAAACCAACTAGTGAAGTTGAAATGAGCCCTGATTTCTGACCCATGAATACTGTGATGATTTACTATATAAGCAGGTATTACAGATACACACTCCTCACTACAGACGTGTAGACTATTAGAAAAACTTATGGTGAAGAGTAGACCATTGCATACTATCTAGTTCTTCTTGGGTTAGGAAAGAAGGCATCTTTTTGAAAACTGGACACAGACCATAATCATAAACTCATGTTGCCAGATAAAAGATAACGTTGGTTGGGTGGTGAGAAAACTTGCTCTGCTTAGTGGTCTAAATAACTTGTCTTAACGTTAAACACTTCAACCTCAGAACATTTTGTAAGGAAACAGGGCAAAAATGATGCATGGCAATCACAAATTGTATCTGCCACTTTTTTTTTCTTTGAACCAGCTTTTCTGGGAATTACATTAAGGCCTTCGTTGAGGTGGCAAAGAAAGACACAAGTATGGGTTGGTTTTACCTCGTTTTTGCTAGTGTGCAAACGCTTTTATGGTGTGACTCACTCAGTGTGGCTCGAAAAGACACCCTTGGAACTTCAGAGTATTCTGTGCAAGAACAAAGGGTGCTTGGGTTCAGTCTGCAACACGAGTCATTTTTACCACACAAATTCCCTTCTTTTGTGCTGGCGAAGGGGGATACTTTGAGCCCTTTGGGTTTAGAAGATCTTCAAACAGACAATAGTGTGCAAACAACGCTCGAGAACTTAACTTTACGAGAACAACCTCAAGGCTGAGACCAAGGCTTTGAGAAAGGCTCCTTCAGCAGATTTCCTTCTGCTCTTCACCCTGAACAAAGCCTGCCTGACAATACTGAAATCTCTTTCTTTCTTTGGATTAAACCCCCTTGGCAGGAAAAGTATGCAAATGCTATCTGTGGCTCCCCTGTCAAAGGCTACTCTCACCGGCTATCTTTTCTGTGTCTGGCTCTCCAGCAGACCATCTACCCCCTGACATGGAGTCCAGTCTTCCAATTCAACATCTTTCACTGCTCTGACAGTCAGCTCCCTGGGCCTGCCACTGCCTCTAAAAGGGGCTCATTTAGTCGTAATTAACGATTCCCTGCATATTTCCTAAGGTATGGTAATTGTGCTAAATGCCAACAAGTGAAGCATTCATTCTCCTTCTCATTTAAATCTTTTTTTCCCCCTCAGCAGTCTCCCTCCCTCTGCCTTCTTTTTACCTCACACCACCACAAACCCCTCGCCACACATACACTTTTCTTTTTTCTACTCCTCTCTGGTAACATTTCAAGTAAAGAGATGGAATGAAGGTGGAAATTGGAAACTACAGGAAAACAGTTCAAAAAGCAAAGCTGACTAAATGGTGAAGGAGCGCATGAGAAGTCACAAAGAAACTAAAAGAGTTAAAAATGAAAGATTGTTTTCGTTGACACAAATATATAAATATATGCAAATACATATATTTGAATATTATTTATGTAAAATGACCACATAATAAGCTGGTTTCAGGTCCCAAATATGTTGTGTACACACAAAATATAAAAATTTTACAAATTCATTTTTGGACACATACATTTTCTTCTCAAAATTGATTTTCACCCTGCGTTGCAAATAAAAGGTACAAATAAAAGGTAATGATTTTGTCTCACCAGCCTCTCTTCTTTATCTTTAAGTCGCAGACAAGAGAGAGAAGGTCAAAAATCTTAATTTCTGACCTCTTGCAAACATTTCAAGTCCTGGCAAGTGGGCAGTGGGCCAACGAGGACTGTATTATGTTCTTTCAGGCTGACCAAGGCTACCGTGATCAGGAGATGTTTTCTCTGCTACACCAGGGGAATATCAGTTTAATGTATTTCCTTTGTTATTTCCCCTT
This sequence comes from Delphinapterus leucas, assembly GCF_059928025.1. Classification (NCBI taxonomy): domain Eukaryota; kingdom Metazoa; phylum Chordata; class Mammalia; order Artiodactyla; family Monodontidae; genus Delphinapterus; species Delphinapterus leucas. Next base: position 54,747,331 of record NC_143137.1, on the reverse strand, counting down.
ACACATAAATTTTACACATACAAGAAGAATTAGTCTACTTTTTTCACATTATCACATGTATTTCTCCATGTTATTTGCCTTTATGACCATCATTTTTTTTATTCTTGAATTTTATTTATTTTTACACAGCAGGTTTGTATTAGTTATCTATTTTATACACATTAGTGTATATATGTCAATCCCAATCTCCCAATTCAGACTGCATAACATTCCATCCAGTTTGGTATACTTAATCTACTTAGTAATTCCTTTTTAAAAATATTTAAGTGGTCTATTCTAAAAAACTTATGTTCAATCTGTCTTATTTTAGCTGTCTTAACATTTTTTCTTTGCCATTATTATCATCATCATCAAAAAAAGTTACTGAATTACTAAACATTAGGTGGTTTTAAGAACTTGGTTAGACTCACTTTAAGATCTTCAAATAATTAACAGTTTGTTTGGATTTAGGCAAAAATGGACATGAAAACTAGAGTTAACTCTTAAAGTTCATAAACATCAGTATGAATTTATTCATGAAAACACTTTTGCACACCTACAGAGTGCTAGGCATATTACAAGTTAGACCATGACAATACTAAATTTTTAAAAATATTTATTCACTTATTTGGCTGCACTGGGTCTTAGCTGCAGCATGCAGGATCTTTTTAGTTGCAACATGTGGGATCTTTTTTTTTTTTTTTTCAGTTGCGGCATGTGGGATCTAGTTCCCTGACCAGGTATTGAACCCAGGTCCCCTGCATTGGGAGAGCGGAGTCTTAACCACTGGACCACCAGGAAAGTCCCAAGATACTAAATTATTAAACATTTCTTTCAACTTCAAAAATTGTCTTACATTATCATCCTTGGAAAATCTGTTATCTCATTCTTTAGTTTTTGCATTTCCCCTAAATGTTGTCAATGTGTCTTAATATATGGAATTTTACATATCCACAGAAGTTAAATTAAGGGGGTCATTATTCATTTTACAAAAAATATGCTAACAAAGAAGGCATATTCTTTCAAATAAAATAATGAATTTATGCATAATTTTTCAAGAAACACATTTATGTACATGTTGAAAAATGTATACTAAAGGAGCCATACCCATAACAGATTCACAGAATTTCAGGGCTGGAGAATGAATAGGTTTTCAGCCAAAGAGAAGCGTAAGTGTTGGTACAATTTCTAATATTCTAATATTATGTTAATATAAGTATGAATGGAGTTTTACATATTTCTTTACTTGTTTTCAAGACATGATCTACCATAATAAGAAGTTCAAAGAAAAGGAAAAATATCACGTCTTCTTTCAAGGTTATTATATGATCCCAAAAGGATCTACCAGCTTTAAGATATTTTGACTCTCCTATGTCTGACCAGGAAGTCATATATATCGCCTGCCCCCTGGGCAATCACATTAAAATCCAAACTCTTTAGCATGTCATTCCAGCCCTGTCACAATCTAGCTTCAAATCACTTTTCAGTCCCATCTCTTCTCACTCCACCATCCCCACATCTTTCAGCTTTATCAGACCCTTCCTTAGGATGCTGCACTTTGTGACATGGCTTTGCTCAAAGTGTTTCTCTAGTCCCTCCTTTTGTTCAATCTCTTCTTTTTTCTTTTTTTTTTAAAGGGACATTTGGTTGGGTTGGGTCTTTGTTGCTGTGCACAGGCTTTCTCTGGTTGCAGTGAGTGGTGGCTACTCTTCGTTGCAGTGCGCAGGCTCATTGTGGTGGCTTCTCTTGTTGCGGAGCACAGGCTCTAGGCACGCCGACTACAGTAGTTGTTTCACGCGGGCTCAGTAGTTGTGGCTCACGGGCTCTAGAGCACAGGCTCAGTAGTTGTGGCGCACAGGCTTAGTTGCTCTGCAGCATGTGGGATCTTCCTGGACCAGGGATCGAACCTGTGTCCCCTGCATTGGCAGGTGGATTCTTAACCACTGCGCCACCAGGGAAGTCCCCCAAATCTCTTCTTTTGTGAAATTTTCTCAAGCCCCTCTCACAGAATTAATTTTTACCTTATTTGTCCTCCCATGTAGCTTTATGAAAATATACTGTAGCCTTTATCACCCTTCAATTTAAATGTTTGTATCTATGTCTCTCAACTGTGATTGTCCTGAAGCTAAAAAACAGTTTTATTTACTACTACTTAGAACAGCACCAAGATAATGGCTACTGAAAAAATACTTGTTGAAAGAACAGAAGATTATGTTATGGTGAGTAAGGCAGACATTCACTCCATTTAAAAATATTTAAGGGACATAAATTATGTGCAATACTAGGTGATGGAGACAAAATTGGGAAATAAGGATAAATCAGTAAACAAATGCCTATATTCTGAGAGCTAGATGCTAATGGGTAAGATGGACAAATACCAGGGGTCTTCAATACAGAGGGGCTGAAACTCTAGCTTTGTTCTCAACATGTGTAAAATAGCCATACATTTATTTGTGGAATAAAGGTATGTGAAATGTGCTCGACATTACTAATTATCAGGGAAATGCAAACCAAAATCACAATGAGACATCACTTCATACCCGTTAGAATGACTAGCATCAAAAAGGGATAACAGGGACTTCCCTGGTGGTGCAGTGGTTAAGAATCTGCCTGCCAGTGCAGGGAACATGGGTTTGATCCCTGGTTCAGGAAGATCCCACATGCTGCAGAACAACTAAGCCTGTCTGCCACAACTACTAAGCCTGCACTCTACAGCCCACAAGCCACGACTACTGAAGCCCGCATGCCTAGAGCCCGTGCTCCGCAACAACAGAAGCCATCGCAGTGAGAAGCCCGCGCACGGCAACGAAGAGTAGCCCTTGCTCGCCGCAACTAGAGAAAGCCTGCGCACAGCAACGAAGACCCAACACAGCCAAAAAATAAATAAATAGATAAATAAATAAATTTATTTATTTTAAAAAAAAAGAGTTAAAAAAATACAACCCTAATCTGACTTCTACTCATGCTGAGTAGTTACTTTCAATTCTGAACCCCATAATGCACTCAGATTTCCATGAGCTATCTCAAGGTAGTGGGCAGGGAGGGAAAAGACCTGAGTCCATTCTCCTGAAAGAAGTTGAACGTACACTGAGTCTGCTCAGGACGCTGTACAGAAAGTCCTCCCGAGTCCTATAAACAAGCTATGTAAAACAGCCTGATGATTTAGTACTGTAGGATCAGAGCCTCACCATTAGGTAAGGTCAAACCTAATGCATATAAAAAAGGGAAAGTTACAGCCCCCCAAAGTAATATACAGCAAAAGTCTTTTAAGAGTTAGCCTTCTAATCATCAAGGACACAGATTTAAATGGCACTCAACTGTAATTTTCAGATGACATCTGTGTGAACAAGAATTGGGATTTTATTCACTGTACTCCAGAAAAACGGAGATAGTCAATTAGACGGATAGAACGGGAATAACTCTGTAGAGCAAAACAAAAAAATTGCAATGAAGAGTAATTTATTCAAGGGGGAAAATGTTACCAGCAAAATTAGCATATTAGAGTTAATGCATGACACTATGGGTACAGAGCAGCAGCTCTCACACTTTTGGGTCTTAAGGACTCTTTATACACTTGAAAATTATAAGGGATACCCCCAGAGCGTTCGTTTATATGGATTATAGCTGTTGGTGTTTACCACATTTGATATTAAAATTGATAATTTAAAATATTAATTCATTAAAAATAACCCAATTGCATGTTAACATAAAAGCACTATTTTAATAAAATAACCATATTTTCCAAACAGAATTAGCAAGAGGGGTGGCACTGCTTTACAATTATGCAAAACTTTTAAATATCTGGCTGAATAGCAGACAGATGGGTTCTCCTATCTGTTTCTGCATTCAGTCTGTTCTACGATATGTTATTATGGTTGATGCAACTGAAGAAAATACCGCCTCTCAAAGATATGTAGTTGGAAAAGAAAGAAGTATTTTAATAGCCCTTTCAGGTAATTGTGGATATATATTCTTTTATATTATAACAAAACTCAACAAGTGGTAGTTTCTTAAAGATTAATTGCACTGGGAAATTTGAAACCGTATCAATGAATTCTTTGTACTCTGTTACTTTAAAATCTATTGGTTTACTTTGCACTTTCAGTGAGTATTTTACCCAGGCAATGATTTTCTACAATCACGCACTGGTCATTTGGAAAGTATTGATTCAATGGGTTATACAGCTCTTTTGAATGTTGACACATTTCACTATACAATTTCAAAAAAATCACATTTGCTTATGTCACTACCCATCTCACTTGAAAAATATTTGGAAAGTTGTCAAGCCCACAGTGGCAAATAAAAGTTTTCTATGGTTTCCCCAAATTCTAATTTTCTACTGAAAGCTTTAATTTTATCTTAGGCAGCAAATGCTATTGGTTGTTTTCCTGGGGTGACAGACTCACTTTTTGTTCATTTTTAAGAAACGTCTGCCAAATACCCAAGTCTGAAAAACCATAACCGATAACCACTGTCAGTCAGTCATCCCTTAAAGACCATGTTTCAGGGAAAAACAGCCAGTTCCCCTTGCAACTCAAACACCTGCCCACAGCTTTCCCTTGAGAAAACCAGAGTAATTAGGTACACAGTGGAGATGGTTTATGTAAACTTCCCATTTAGTCACACTGAATATTAAAAAGACATTTACTCAAAGGGTGAGCTTTAATAAAATTAATAATCTTAACTGCTTCATCAAGAACATTATTAAGTGAAACTGTGTTTTAAAAACAATTACCATTGTGTGGCGGTAGAGAAAACAGTGCCTAGGAAGACAGTTTGGTGCCACTGCCTTGATTCATGCTAAGGAGCCAGCGGTTTTACTTCCATTGCTTTTGCACCATTAGTGCAAATGTCAACACAGTGCAAAAGGCAAAGACCAGTTTAATATTATTAAGGAAACAGTTTTGACCCCCATGGAACTTCTGGGGATCCCCAGGGTATATGGACCACACGTTGAGAACTACTGATAAAGAGGACAATTATAAGGATGCCATTTCTTTTCTTTGGAACTAGGGAACTTATCTAAGGGGAACCCATAAATCTGACTGTGAAACTTTCAACAACAAGGTCACTCAATCCATAGAGCTGTGGAAAGATTCAACAAAGGGAATGATAAATATAATGTCAGTATGTATCAGATATTATTTTAGTTGATGGAGAGGAGATTAACTGAGAAGAAGGCAAAATAGCGGAGAGTCTACGATGTCCGTGAATGCAGAGCTGACTTTGGAAAGCCAAGGTGAGGGCAGAGCATGGAGGAAAGAGTGAGAAATGAGACCAGGTATGAACAAAGGCCACTAGTCACCTCCGGCTCTGCATGGCTGGACTCCTTCATCTGGCCCATCTTGAGAGGTAAGGGCATCTTACTTCAAGCTTCTGAGACTGTGAAGTCCTTGGGAAGACAACTAGACCCAATCCTCTTATTAAAAATTTTATTGACAGTGTTTTCTTTCAAAATAGTTGACTTATTCATTTTTCTAATAAATCTGTCAGTTATTAACAAATTGAGTTACTGTGGAAGAATAAAACATCTTAACTTTAGATGAGCTATTTCAAAAGTCTTTCATAATTTTTTTTTAAAGGCCAGCTCCTGGACCACACAATAAAGCTCCCAAATAAGGGGATGAGTGGATTCACACTGATGTTTAAATTTTTAGATCTGACAAAAGTAATGCAGTATATCTTGACAGCTATATTCAGTAGCTTAATGCTAAGCTTTTCATGCTGAATACAGAACAGAATGAATTTTCCACCAGTGTTTCCACTAGGAGATTTTAGGATTCCTATTCACTTAAGACAGCAATCTGAGGCCGCTTGATAAAACAAGCACTGGTTATTTCATAACTGCCTCATAAAATGTCTCAGTATTTAAGAGAAAAGAAAAGTCAGGACAAAAACATTTTGAAAATATATGTTATAATCAAAATCTGGATGCTAAGTAAACATCCTTTAGTGTTCAGCCAGAAAGACTTGCAGCTGTGGCATCTGTGACTTAAAATAACAGAATAAAGATCTCCATGTAAAAGATAAATGATATCGTAAAAGTTTCTTATCAAAAGAAAATACATTTTCTGATGGAATTTATGTAGGAAAAAGCTTTACACTAAAGCCCATTTAATGCATTGTAAAAAATACTGAAACCTTTAAATTTGGAGTTTGGTTTGAGTACATGCTAGGCAATATTATTTTCTGTTTTGCCACTACATTCTCTTTTTACAAATTGCAGATTAATTCTTCCTGTAAGGACACTTTTTTATTTTAGTTTTGTTTGTAACTATGCTACTGTAAGTTGTTGACTTTATGATAAAATATCAAATTCTATCCAGATGAACTGACAACTAGGCTTCAGTTTCATTACTGGAGAGCTGCTCCTTTAAAAAAAAAGATTAAAGTTTTCACATTGTACCAAAATATGATATAGTCATATTCTAAAATATACACGTATATTTTAACATGGATTCAATCTAAATCTCCCAAAGGGCAAACGCTCTCCTCTATAAATGAGATTTCATGAGAATCTGGAACCCTGGTTTGATTGTGTAGCCTAGCTAAGCACTGAAGATAAACACCAAGCCTGTTATAATTCAGTATGCAACTGAGCTAGTCTTCCACACCAGCAGAGGAAAAAGAAAAAAAAAAAAAATCCTGTTATTTTCTAAAGTTGCCCATCTCTATCCGTTTGTCGAGTTGCCACAATTGCCCAGATAAAACATTTGAGAGTATGTCAGCTTTAATTAATGTAACATGACCTGATCATTTCCACAGTTAAGAATAAAGAAGTTTGCATTCTTTAAATCCAAAGCGCAACCTGGAGATTATGCAAAATTGCTTCATTCATAGTCCACACTCCTCTGCTCGTGTCAGAAGGACAGCATTTGTCCCCTCTAGTGATAAACAAATTATACATGAAATCAATTCCTCTTCACAATCATTTTCCCTATTGAGTATTATCTTTCCTTCTCTGCTCCCTCCAGTTAAGCCCGCATCCTGTAACTTGCTAATGAGCTGGGGGCTTTCTGTTCCAGGTGGCACCCCCTGCCTCGAAGTCATGACATTTCCCATTTCGAATGCTGCTGGCATTTTTCGACAGCTCCTGCTAACTAGCCTTTTTGACCTGCACTAAGAGGAACTCATCTGATCGAATCCTCTAACCTGCCAATCATTCCAGCAAATGATCTTCACAGTCACTCCCAAGGCAGGAATGGAAAAAAAAAAAGGAAATGCGAGTGAGAGAATGAGGGAGTAGGCAAGCGGCTGCCTCTGCAGCTACCTAATGAGAATGCTTTAAGTCTCTGAGGCAGCGGAAACACTGAAAAACTGGTGGGAAAATTAGGACACAACTGAATGCCTGGCTCTGTAATTACTGACTTCTTTCCATCCTGAGATCATTTTGAGAGCAACACCTCTGAGATGTGCCAGTTTCTAAAGAACACACAAGAACACCCTACCTTATGTAGAGAAAATAGATTTATTTCTCCTGCCACTATCAATATGCAATTCTCATAATCCCACTCTGTCAAACAGCATCCTTTGCAGAATTAATTATGTGCTGTAAGCTTGTTAAGTGTGCATTTGTAAACTAGGGATGATTATCATGTTGGCCACAGTGAAGAAAGGACCTCTTTTTTTTTCCCCAGGCATATTTTAAATGTTGCCACCATTTAGGGGGTGTTGATTTTCACATGTTTACATAAAAACAAATAGGTATGGTGAAAGTTGGCACTGGGCTCAGGGAGGATTTAACACTGACAACATAGGATAATCTGGGCATTCTTGATTTTAATGAAGGTAAAATAATTTTTGTTCCTTCCAGATTTTTCTTGCCTATGCACAATCAGTTTATTTAGTGGGTTCCCAGCCCACAGAATAACCCAATACTTTAGGAAAAAACATCTACTACATGGATCTTTGGCAATGGATCACAATTCTAGATATCTTAACATGAAGTAGATTTGTTGACCAAGGAATGATACAATATAATTACATGTGATCATTACACCATTTATATAATAATGTAAAATAAATACTGTACATGATTTAATTGCACATGATAATCACACATCTTTCCCCATTTATAGTAATTAGGCCAATAGCCCCATTTACAGTAATTATTATATGTAATTGAGGGCATTTTACTAATTGCATTGAAAATGATAATCCAGAGCAATTAAAAATCCAAGGGCACTATACATAATGCAAACTACATTAAAAGAATGGTGGTAATTTAAAGGGAAAAAATTCAGCCAAGTATGGAATTTAAGAGTACAGTATTAGATTCCATGCTTGGCATGCCCGCTAATATTTTTTATGAGATCAATTTCTCAAACTTGTGTATTGTTTCTGTTCTAGATCTTGTACACTATTTCATCAGCTGGAGAAGTTATCCTTTGTTTAATCTATGACATTATTCTAACAACTCTAGGACTGTTGAAAAATTATTCTATTTGGCTGTGTGAGTGTACAGTGTGTGTGTGTGTCTATGTGTGTGTGTGTGTGGGGTAGAGGAAACAGCTATCCTAAATTCCAAAGGAGACCCACTAAATTATTCATTTGCACAACCAATTTGATGTTCTTAAAAGCTTTATTCATTGAAGCATCTCAGAGTATTGCAAACATTTTGTTAAATATACTTGTAATAATTTAGCTAAAATGTTTAACTTTGTTAGACTTGAAATACATTCGGGTTGTGGTTTTCATCACATTTGCTATCTGTCTAGAATTTTAATGTGTCTAAGGACCGAATCCCTGGCTTTTGTCCCAGGGCCCCAGTATCTATCTCTCCTCGATCCCACTCCCCTATTTCTACCCAGACAAAGCTCGTCTGTGAGGAGCATCTCAGGAGTGATGAGCATTTGTGGGACAATGGCAATAGTTTCAAGCTTTTTTTTGCCTTCTCTTCTCGACATTGTCATTTAGACATTGTCCTCTATGCATTCAAATGTCATCCCAGACCATCAGCCCACTTCAACTCAAACAGCCTCCTTTTAAGCTCAGACACTTCTTAGAGTATCCGCAGACCACAAAGACTGTCTAGTGGGACTCAGCTGCTATCCTGGTATTAATAATACAATACAGTGCACTTAGGGCATAGACGATTCCCTCTGTATCCCAAATTCATAAGAATCAACATTAAATGAAAAGGAAAAATAGAGCACCTGAACTGATTATAGTTATATGTGATTGTTAACTTCATAATAGCTTGGCCAAGCATTCTAATAGATATCTTGCTAGTAGCCATATCACATCTATGCCCACTACTTATAAGAAAGCTTCACTCATGTTATGGTGCTGGCTAAATAGTCCCTAAGAAATTAATTTCAGTTTTAAAAAGACAGAAGATGCAAGTTGCAGTGCTATTCTCACCCCCCACCCCCCACACCGGCCCACCATCCTCAGTTTGAAAGCTCATCTGACCTGGAAACATTGAATCTCAAAAACATAGCCAATTTTTGAGCATCTGTGGGCTGATGAACCAATTTGTGGAGCATCAAACAAGTTTCTTCTCTTTTAGCCGTTTTGCTTTTAAAAACTCTCAGTCAGAGAAGGGTAAAGGAAAAGCAAGGACAAAAACCCCTCTATTTTTAATGTAAAAAATATCACTCTGAATTCTTTGTTTTTAAGAAAAACACACTGAAATATTTAAAGGTAATGGAGCATCGTGTGAGGAAAAACTGTGTATGTGCACACATTTGTGTGTCTGTGTGAGAAAGAGAGAGAGGGGGAGAAAGAATATGATAGAGCAAATGTAGTAAAATGCTAACATTTGGGGAAAGTGGATGTTGTGTATCAGCCATTCTTAGTACTACTCCTGCAACTTTTCTGTAAATCTGAAATTACGTCAATATAGAGAAAAATAAATACTTTAAAAAATGCACTCTGGATGAATGAAGCATGATATATTAAACTTTCTTTTCATTCTGCTTTGTGACAACCCAGGACAGAATTAAGCAAATTAGATAGTAAAGGACTTAGTCTTTGGCGAACCCCCTCACAGGGCTGGTGGACGGGGTGTGCGGTACAGATCAGAGGAGACCCAAAGGAAGGCCAGAGGGGCAGAGAAGGAACAGGGAGAAGAGAAGAGTCAAACTTCCTTAGCCCATTATTTTGCTAAGTAGTGGATTTAGAGGACGTAATAGACTCTCTTGGGCAAAGGGGAAGCTAAGGAAAGGAGGCTGGAGAAACTAAACCACATTCCAGCCTTTTCTCAATCAAATGTTCACAAACGTAGTCTGCATGTGTATGGTTCGAAGCACTGTCAAGTTCCTGAATAATATATATTTCTTAATCTGCAGCAACGTAGAGGTAACGACAAAAACCAGGGATTCTTTAAATAAAACCTGCGAGGAACACTAAGGTTTGTTTCCCCCTCTGCCTGTTGTTATTTCCACAACTACTGCTGTCAACTACATGAGACAACAGAGATAATAAACAGAGATAAAACTGTAGTTTGATAGGAAAAAAATTTGCAGAGTCATGCAGAAAATAACAGTTCTAGCAGGAGAAAAATAATAAATCTTTCTGCTACTGAAAGAAAACTAGATCCAACACTTGAATTTCTTATACTGTGGTAAGTACTAATGGGTGTAATCTCCTTTTGTGTCTACAGTTGAGAAGACGCAACATGGCTTAAAAAGACCGTTAGTCAAAAATAGCACACATTGAGGATGTTGTTACTCCATGAAAACTGGAGTTTCCCTCTATACCTGTCTGATTTTTCCCTTAGTAGTGTACAGGCCAGGCAAGTGCCTTCCATCTATACTGCTTGCTTTCCTAGAAGCTTCAGAGACTGCTAAGCCCAGAGCCCTCTTCTGAGGGGTTCCTTAAGGAAAGGTTGGCCACACAGTTCACAGCTCAGCTGACTGGACAAACCCAACAGCCTTGCTCAAAGCCTTGTTCTCTCTCCATGATGATGGCTACACCAATCAGAGCTGCTCTGGACTGGAGGAGGGTCTGAATCTGAAGAAAAGAGCTTGGCTATAGACTGCCCCAGGAATACAGGGACAAGAGAAGCAATGATAAGCAGGATTCATGAATAAGCAGAAACAAGTCAGCAAAAGCCACGAGATGAAGAGAAGATAAAAGTACTGTTAGTCAATGCAGGGACAGAAGAGGTCACAGCATGACGGAGAGCTAGAGGGTGCTGTTTCTCCAGGGGCAGGTACCAGAGTTGAGATGGCGGTTGTGTTTGACAGCAGACAAACCAAAGCTCCTGTGGATCCTGACGGACATTCAGGATTTGTGAGCCCTGCCATGCAGCTTTAAGAAGTCTAAGGACTGTCCACCTGTTCTTCCTTACTTCCCTGAGTTATCTCAACAAAGACCACCATCCCTGAGGAAACCGCACCATGTTTCCTTCCCCCGAAAGATCCCCACGCCCGCTTCCTCGTGATGGCTCCTGTCCCTGTGACAAAGCGCTTTCTGTGGCTCTCAGTCATCTGTCTCTGTCCCACTCACTTTGCCACCTGCCTCTTTCCTAACTTGAGTGTCTCTCTTCCGCAAACGTTTTGAGCTTCTCTGAAGTGGCTATATTCTATAACTGAAACATATTTTTACTGATTGAATTCAGTTCAATTTTCCTGATTCCTCAAAGGCAGGCAGGAGAAACGCTCTTCACCCGTGCTGTCCAGTAGAACGTTCTGTGATGCTGGAAAGGTCCTCGCTCTGTCCTGTCCCTATGGTGGCCACTAGTCATGGTGGGTAATGAGCACTTGAAACGTGGTACTGCTACTGGGGGAACAAGGTTGTAATTTAGTTAGTTTTTTTGTTTTTTTTTTTGCGGTACGTGGGCCTCTCACTGTTGTGGCCTCTCCTGTTGCGGAGCACAGGCTCCGGACGCGCAGGCTCAGCAGCCATGGCTCACGGGCCCAGCCACTCCGCGGCATGTGGGATATTCCCGGACCGGGGCACAAACCCATGTGCCCTGCATCAGTAGGCAGACTCTCAACCACTGCGCCACCAGGGAAGCCCTAGTTTAATTTTAATTAATTAAAAATGAACTTAAAGTAGCTACACATGGCTAGTGGTTACCCTGTTGGACAGCACAACTTTATATTAATCTTCCTTAAAAAAAAGGGAAGGGAAAGGAAGGGATGGCTTTTCCTATTTTGTCTTTATCCAGTCCTGGCCCAAATAAGTTGATTATTTTACTTCATAAATGTACAATTCTTAGTTACCGAACAGGTCATAATGTGTGGTTCAAAGGTTACCTACATCAACATCCTTTGGGGTTCTTTAAAATGCGGAAGACCCCAGGACCCTGGATTTTTAAAAACTCACCAGGGGTTTTGGCACTGCCCCCCACTTCCCCAGGGTGTGTGAACACCTCTCTAATGAATGTTCAGTTAGTGATGGCAGAGAGTCTTAAGCACCAATGAATTATATTTTGCCTGGAGTTCAGTTTTTTAAAAAAATCTTTCTCTTATTTAATTAAAATTCTTGAGCAATTTATGCATCCTACTGTTTACCTGGCAGCCTACTTTTAGGAAATTATTGCTTGATGACTGAGAGTCAGACAGAAAGAGTCTACCACATTTTTTTTTCATTTTCACATGATACTTAAATAACACTGATTAGCAAATATAATATACTAGAAAGCAAGGAGAGGGTCACCAAAATATGCATGCAGTAACTTCTTGCACTTGAACCAAATACAGTTTTTTCATGCACCAGACAGGTATTTCTATATTTATTATGAATTTAATAGGGTTTGAAGACCAATTGATTCACTAAAAAGAGATGTTCCATAATGAGCATATATCATTTCAGGAAAATTATAAAACATCTGTCTAAAAGATTAGAGGCCATTCTTATCCCCTGTATTCAGCAAAAGGAGAGCAGACAAGAGTGACTGTGCACTTCCTCTCTCAACTTAGAATAACTGGAAAATTAAGCTCAGCCTGGGGATGTATTCAGTATCACTGTGCACAAATATAAGTGATACTAATGGATGTGATATTCAATATAGTTTCCGGTCTTTCCCTTAGGGAAAATTTGTATGCATATTTAAGGCTCTCTCAGACTTCAGGAAAGTCCTATCCTTTAATGCTGACAAAAAGGGTGGGGACAATCTATGCAATCTGTAGTCTATTCATATCTTTAGAGGATAACAAACTGTAGGAAGCACAGTATCTTGATCATCCATTGGCTACATTTTTAAACTTAGGTGCATGTGGTTTTCTTTTTGTTTCATTTGGTTACAAGACTCTGAAACCAAAATTGCTCTCTGCTGCAAAGAAAAATGCTTCTCATTAGCTTTTCCAGTAAGGCCAGTTTATGTAAATCCAGGATTATTAACTAAATAACTGAAGTGACCTTAGTATATACAAGTTTAGAAACAATTTGGCATTGTGGTATAAGAGAAAACTTAGGACTTGAAACGCTCCTCTCTACCCAGTCCTCCGTCATTTCAAAACCAGAAGTGATACAATGCATTTTCCACATTTACCTCTGTGTAATTCTCCAGAGAGAGGTGGCTAAAATGCTAGGTTACAGTCTTAGGCTCTCTGAGCCCTCAACCTCTTGCCCCTTCCTCTCCTTCCCAATCTCTCTGGGCTTTACAAAGAACTGGGGCATTTGAGGAAAATTTAAGATGCCTCAGCTTGTTCTAAACTGTTAATTAATTCATCAACAACAAAATCAAAATCTAGGGAATTACATATTTTCTTTATGAATACCCTTATTTATGTAGACTTTTTGTTTGTTTGTTTGCGGTACGCGGGCCTCTCATTGTTGTGGCCTCTCCCGTTGCGGAGCACAGGCTCTGGATGCGCAGGCTCAGCGGCCATGGCTCACGGGCCCAGCTGCTCTGCGGCATGTGGAATCTTCCCGGACTGGGGCACGAACCCGTGTCCCCTGCATTGGCAGGCGGACTCTCAACCACTGCACCACCAGGGAAGCCCTATGTAGACTTTTGACTCTATAATGTCTACAATATAGACACTGGTATTCAGCTATTGATTAGAATCAGCTCCACTGTGCAGGATGTATTAGGCCAATATATAGGCTATGCTATTTCATCTCTAAGATGATCCCATTTGATTAAAAGAAAACCCTACAAAGGTGAAAAAATGATTTCCTTTTTTGCTGACTGACAGAAAACTCTTAAAATCCAGCTTCCATGCAGCTTTTCTAAGAAAAAGAAATTTAGATGTTTCCTTAATATAATGTTGAATCAAACTGAGGTATCTGGATTTTGAAGAAAACAACAAAGGCAGTAATAATATTAAAGCTTTAAAAGTTGATGTGAAAAAGACAAAATTCATAGAGAACATATTTCTAGTATTATCAGATAATTCTAGAGGAAGAGGTTCTAGATAATACCCTTGAATCTAGTTTTAAAAACGTACTACAAAGAAAAAACATCTTTGTAAAGGCTTTTAAATACTGATGACTGTAGTTCCGAGCAGCTCTTTAAAATCTCTTTTCACTTAGCAGTTTTTCAGACCTTATGGGAAATGCTTCTATCCAGTGAGCATGATTTGATTTACACGGAAAAGCTGACCTGACACACATTCTAGCCGTTTTGACTGGCCAGGCTCAGGTCAGAGAGATCTCAAAAGAGCAGAGAAGAAAGGACACAGCCCTGCGATGGAAATTCAAGCTTGCTTGTGTGTATGTGTGTATGAGGCAGCAGCACAAATAAGGTCCAATTTTTGTTTTGTTCTACTGAATTGGCTAAGGGATTTATAAAGTCAGGGGCTCTCATTATGGTAATGCAGGTCAAATACTCTCAATAGCATCTGCTGCAACCCTCATGAATTAAAACCATTCTCAGAACCAGGAGGTAACTGGTCAAAAACTCAGCCCCACTCTTTGTCTGACCAATTGAAGTGAGAGTACAAATGCTACTGGGTGAATAAAGTTGTGCTTCCGGGTAACTTTTTATCCAATAGGGAGAAATAACCAGAAGAATGAAGAATCTTACGTATGAAATAGCAAGTCTACTAGTAACATTTCCCGACTGGCATTTATACACCATCTTTTATCAATCTGGGAATCTTTTCTCCAATCATTCATAAATCACCACCATACTCCTGAGAGGCCAAAATTGACCTCCACATTGAGCATACACAAAAGCTAAGTCCAAATGTTTGACTAATCACCCACAAGACAATGTGGACATGTAATCTGCTGACAGTTCAGCCTGTTAACATTTCACATTAAGAGAGAGAGGAAGGAAGAGGAGCCCTTGCGATGCTGTCTGTATCTTTCAATTCACTGGAACATTTAATTCCTGAACAGCCACACAAGCAAGTAACAATATGGGCTAGCAAATAAAAAGCCTTCCCCACAAAAAAGTTGGTTCTTTGTTTGCTTCAGAGTTATGTTGCATTAAATGAAAAGATATATATAGGCGTAAACTTCCAAAAAACCCAGACATTTCCAACTGGCACTAAAGACACAGCCTTTTCAGAAGTTGCCATCTTATGCTTGTTTCTGTAAAGCCTGTGTGATGACCGGGACAGGCCGACAGGCTCAGAGACTATCTCGTTTAGGTTCTGCTTTACATCTGCAGAATAGCAGAGGCCAAAGAATCGAATAGGAAAAAAAAAAAAAAAAAAGCTTCACCACAATAAGGTCTGTACTAGGGGCCACCCAGGAATCAGAAATGAGTGAAGTGGCCCAAATGGCCACTAAACTAAACTAGGGAGCCCATGTCCTTTCCAAAGGAGGCAGCCACAGTTCAGTTACATACACAAACTTCTGGCAGGAATGTGAGTTTAGTGTTGCCAGAGCTGCTGATTTCTCGAGAAAAGCCGGAAACCCAGACTTTGTGTAAAATCTCCTCATTTTAAAATGGGAGCAACCAAAGAAAAAAATTGTGTGGGCCACACAAAGCAGGTCTGTGGCTTAAATATCCTCCGAGGTTAACCATTTTCTAGCCTCTATGAAGGATGGGTGAGTAGTGAAATGATCTGCTTATGACTAAAATGGTTTGCTTATAACTACATAAATAAAGGACCATTGTGGTTAGACTCCAGCAAGTGCCTAAAAATACAGAAATGACTGACAGCACTCTGCCTCACTAGAATCTGTAATGAATGCCTAACAAACATAAGAGATTCATAAGATACTTAGGAAAAAATAAGTCTGAAATATTTCATTTGAAAGATTGACTCAATGTCTTTTCACAATTACTTTCCAAGTAAAGTAGATCATCTTACCTGTGCTCTCTTGAGACTGCTGTGAGCATCAGTGCTTGCTATTTGATAGACTTTTGCCATAACTATTGTTTTTCCCAAAGGCCCGCATACTTTCTCCAGCTTCTGGTTGCAATCTTACATTTGGGACGGTAAAAATAGAAGACACTGTGGACAGAATGAAAAGTTTTCATTTACATATTTATAGGTGTATTTAGAATCTTTTCTTTCAAAATTGGAGGCTGAGATGCAATGCTGGATGTCCCGCACATAAAACATCATGGTATGCGTTGGTCTTTGAAATGTCAAGTCGTCACAGCTACACACACACACACTCACACAGATTTACACACACATATGACAGGATAGTCTGCCTTCCCCTCCAAGCCACAGCTCAGCTGATCTCTCATACTTCTCTGATCTAGAACAATAAGCTTGAATTTGGAAACAACATATTTTGCCCTTTCTTTGTGCATTCTTTCATTCATTCTTTGAAGAAATATTTATTGAGCCCCACACTGTTCTAGGTTTTCAGAATCCTGTAGTGTATCAATCAGAATGAAAAGAAACCCTGGTTTTTGTAGATTCCACTTAGGGGAGACAGATGATAAACACTCAGATGAATATATCAACTAGTTGTAAGTGTTTTGAAGAATAATAAAGCAGGAAGAGAAACAGGAAGTGCTGGGGTGGAAGCAGGTCAGTGAAGGCTTCCCAGGTAAAGGTACCTTTGAGCAGAGACCCAAAAAGGTGAGAGGGCAAGTCATGCATATATCTAGAGCAAGAGCAAGCACGAACTGAAGAAAGAAGAAACAGCAAAGCCTCTCTAAGGAGCAAGAGAAGAAGCAGGCAAAACAGTTAGATGGCTATTGTAGAAACACAGGTGAAGGAAGATGGTGAGTGACATGGGGCAGTGATGGCAGTGGAGAAGTGAGGATGGTCTATTCATCTATTTTGACGGTAGCATCAACAGGGTCTACAGAAGAACCGGGTTTGGGTATGACAAAAGAAGAGGAGTCAAGGGTAACTTCCAACAACTGGAAGAATGACATTGCCCCTTATTAACGAGGTGAAGACTATAAAATGAGCAAGTCTAAGGGAAAAGATAAGGAACTCAGTTCTGGTAATATGAAGTTAGAAACGCCTACTAGACGTCCAAATGGAGATGTTAAGTAGTCAGCTGGTATATGCAAGTCTGGAGTCAGGGAAGATGGGACTGGAGATTGAAATTTGGAAGCTGTCAGTGTACACAGATGATATCTAAATCAGGAGATTAAATGAGATCATCTAGGCTCTAGGGAGCATATGTAGATAGGAAGATCTGAGGATTAAGCCCCAGGGCACTCTAAGAGTGAGAGGTCTGGCAGATGAGAAATCTGCAAAGGAGTATGAAAAGGAATGTTTAGGGAGGCAAAAGGAAAATGTCCTGTCCTGGAATCCAAGTGAAGGAAATGTTACTACGAGGAGACAGTGGTCAATTGTGATGAATTATGCTGATGGATCAAGATGAGGGCTGGGGAAAGACCAATGGATAGAGACTAAAACCAGCAGTTGTGGAATCTTGGGTATAAAAGCTCGGCTCAAAAGGATTCAAGAGAGAATGGAAGTCTAGAAACCAGAGCAGCAAATATGTTAGAACAGGGTGTGTTTTCTTTTTAAAAAGATGGCATGGAGCTCCATTAATGGCATAATGTTGCTTTAGGATAATATATAGGACATATATAGGAATAAGAAACCCTACCAACATTAGAGCTGAAAGGTCCTTAGGGATCACTGTGCCTCTATATGAGAAATTGGGAAGCCACAGAAACTAAGGCACTTCTCCAAAGCTGCCCAGCTAGTTAACAGCGGAGCTGAAGCTGGAATCCAGGTGGTCTGATTCCCAGTTCAGTGCTCTTCACACTGCACCAATTTGTTGGCCTTGTTTCACTGCAGATCTGAGTTTTGTGAATTAGCAAATGAATGTAATAAAATCAAGGACTCTACGCTATGAAGTGTATTTTGTTCATTTACTTTGACAAGGGTGGTTCAGCTTCAATAATTTATGTAACTTGATAGTATACACAGGAGAATGCCCTTTGGTGTATTTGGGAAAAATGATGAATTTCTTCTAAATCAGCCCTCCATTTACTTCCCTGCAATTAAATCTTTGTGAAGAAGTGGGGCAAGGCTGTTCGGGTTTTGGGATAGAGGGAGAATGACAGGGTGCCACTAGAATTAGCCAGCTTTAACTGCCAGATCTCCAGGTAACTGTACCATAATTCTTGCTTGATGAATTTATAATTCCTGCTTCAGTGGCACACTAATACATTGCTTCTAAATTTTGGCATTTTGTAAACTGGTGAGGTTTTAAGGACTAGTACAATTAAGGAAGATATTATATTGTTATATGTTCTTCCAAAGCAAATAACAGTCTGGCATCAGCATACAACTTCATTTTTATAAGAATTCATGGAATGACTGCAGTGCTCTGTGTAACCAAGGTTCTAATAACACTTGATACTCCTCTCAAAAGGTCTGATATATTAAAGTAGGCCAAGAAGACTGGAGCCCACTTTGAACTTACTTTTGTTACAATCTTCTCCTTTTACCTGGGTTTGCTTTCTGCTTGCATAAGATTTTCCCTTTGTGGACGTTCTTTAAAAAAAAATGCCATGACCCATCTTTAAGAATGTGACTGCTATGGACTTAACTGTGTCCCTCCAAAATTCATATGCTGAAGCCTTAACCCCCCATGTGATAGTTTTTCGAGATGAGGCCTTTGGGTAGTATTTAGGGTTAGATGAAGTCATGAAGGTGAGGCCCTTAGGATGAAATTAGTGGCTTTATATGAAAAAAATGAGAGAGAGAGAGAGAGAGAGAGATAAAGAGGGAGAGAGAGGTGTCACTGTTTCTCTCTCTCTGCCATGTGAAGATACAGGGAGGTGGCTGTCTCATCAGGAAACTTGATTTTGCCGACACCTTGATCTTGGACTTCCCAGCCTTCAGAACTGTGAGAAATAAATGTTTGTTGTTTAAGCCCCGGTCTAAGTTATTTTGTTATTGCATCCTGAATAGACTATGTATTAATGTGAGGCTCCTAAAACTGATTAATAGAAACCATGACTTGGTTGATAAGACAATCCATTTATTGGTTCTGCAACACTTCTTTTCAGATAGATCTCTTTCCAAATCTCCTTGAAAAGGAAGCATATGAGGATACTGGCACTGCTGCTGCTGCTGCCATTTGCCAGGTGGTGAACTTCTACAAGACTCCACACTAATGTAAAATTTAATTTTAAGAATTTCAAGAACTTTTAAATATAGTCTGCAGAATATTAACCTAGATAACAGAGTCACCAAAACCAGTCATTTCACTTAAAAGAACTAGTTCCCAAAGTCTCCAAAGCCTAGGAATTCTTTGTTGTGTAAACATGTTTACAAGAACTACCACGTTGTTCGAAATGGAAATGACTGTGGTATTTAATACTGGGATTGTCCTTTCTTGCGACTGGATTTATGCTTCATAATGATTATCTACTAGACACAGAAACAGCATTTCTGTAACTCAAAATTGTTACCGGAGGCGTTTAGCAGAATCTTGCTTTAAAAATATAATGATTTTTCATCTTTATTCTCCCCCCTTCAAAAGGTTTCACTGCTCCTGATGTTTAACGTTATGCAAAGACGTGTTTCTGCCAATGAATATCGCCTTATGGTTATGCTTCTGCAAATAGCCTGCTGTGAGCTGATAAAGGGATTAATGCAGCCAAAATTCTTAATCTGTGAAATTACAAATTAAATTCTCATATTAAAAATACCACCCTGAGGTATTTTTTGTGGTTTTAATTCCCCTCTGGTGTTCTGCATACATTGTGCTTGTTAATGACAGGGACAAGGCTGTCTCCATTGGCAGCCTGCTGCCGAGTGATAATGTGTAGGCATTTACTTACTGATAGAAACTGGATTTAACCACTGGCTGATAAACTAAGTGCCAAGTGGGTAATAAGTCCATATTAACAGAAAAGTACTACTACAGAATTCAGAATTCATAGACCATCAAAATCCCGGCTTAAACTCAATCATCAAGTCAGATGGGATTGAGATGTCACCAAGGAGGAGTGATATCAAGTTGCAAGTTATACTGAATGGGAAAACAAACCATATGTTTGAGTCTGACGAGCAATAAACTAATGAGTCCACTGGCATCAATTTTTTTTTTTTTTTCAGTATGGGAAGATGTGTTACCAATTCATTATTTTTCTATAGGGATTTCATCTTTAATTTTTTTTTAATGGGGATAGCTGTAGTAATGGTCAGTGGGTAGACTTTCAGAAAGGAAGTAGTGCAGAATATGGGATAAATATGGGCTTGGAATATATGAAATACTGAAGAAGATTTCAAAGCATGGGGGAGTAGTGGGTTAATATATCTATAGTTACTTTAGAGTAAAAAAAAGTAATTAGAATTAAATATGAGGTATCAGAAAAGATTTAGGGTAGGAATACCCAAGAGTTGTTACTTGGGACTTAGTTCCAAAGTAAAAGGTTATTGTTGTCGAGGAGACTCCAATGCTATCATGGGGGGAAAAAGTCTAAGGGAATAAAGAAATAAATTTTATGTATGTCTATGGTAAGTGATGTGTACACAAGGATTAAAAATGATATAATATCCATCCATATATGCAGTATATTAATTTTTAAGGAAAAAGAAAAGAGTATGAGGAGAAATATCTTTCACTGGCATTTGGAAAGAATGTATCACCATTGAACAAAAGTGTTCTTACTGCAATAGTGTTTTGCAAAATTTCACAAGAATTTTGTTTCACACTTTGGAAGAAAGATGAGATCCTCCCAGTCATAAATCCTCCCCCAAATATTTAAAATGTAATTGAAAAAGGCTGTGTAAATATGAACACTTTTGTAAAAACAAAACAAAAACCCACCCAGGAATGTGTTTTGTTTTAAAAGATCCAGAGAAGAGCTCTGTATGAATACCAAGAGCATCTGTAGTTGAAATGAATTACATGTCTTCAGTTCTTACATGTCAATTCAGCCCATTAGCCAATTGCCAACTCTGTTCGTCAGCTCACTGCATAGCAGCCCTTTTTAAGGTTATTGTTACAACCAAGACTGTCTCTGAGAATCAAATAGAAATGAATCATTCCTACTCTGTGTACTGCAGCCAGCTAAAAAATACTATAATACGCATAAGGCACTAAATATGTAAATCATATTTTCCTTTTCCTTTATGACTGCTCATATCATTTTTTGGACACACACATAATCAAATACAAAGACATGCAGCTGCTGACTGCAGAGCAGAGATAGCAAAAAAGGAATCCATTTTCTTCCTGTGTCTGGTAAGCTAGCAATTGAATGGCAGGATTCCACTAAATATATACACACACTACCCCCCTCCCCCCATTCTCTCTCTCTCTCTCTCTCTACACACACACACCCACACCCACACACAGGCAATGCATATACAAGCATATGTAATATTAGAGAGATGCACATATAAACATGTGAACCTCTCTACATGTGTGTTACACATAGATGCTAAAATCATGTCCCTGCTTCGATTGGATGTTTTGAATTTGTCATACTCACTATCAGTCAGTTCCCATAGCCGTGGGGGCAGGTCACTAAAATACTCGTGGCTCAAGGCGGCCTGTGCTGACAGTCTGTTCTTTGGGGAACACTGTAGGAGTTTGGAGGCCAGATCCTCTGCATGATTCACATAGCTGAGCCTGAAAACACAAGCAAAAAAGAGAGAAATCAGAACAAACAAGAAAATCCCCTAAGTAAGATATAAGGCTCACCTAATTTTTCAGTATTTATTTATTCCTGGCCAAGAAAACAAGTTAAATTGCCTGTTGAAAATAAAAAGCAGCAGAATTCACATTAGTTCCTAGAGTATCCGTTACTGTAAACCAGCTTTTACTCTCGCTTTCCTCATTGATGTAACATATTTTACTATAAGCGAAGGATTGATATTTTCAGGATAGAATTAGGTCCCAAGGTAGAAAATTTCAGAAGATAATTTATCAAATAGTTGCCAGAATTTGTTCATAGAATATAGGTACTGCATACACATCTGGATACATTTACAGGAAAATTAATACAAAATAACCAGGAGAATTAAAATAAATCTACTATTAAATTCTCTAGTTACTAAAGTTACTTTTTCCTTTAAGAATTTACATTTTCTTACATTGAACAAAAGATTATTGGAATAAGTACCCTTTCAAATATTAATCATAATATTAACATGCAGGTTAACAAAGGGGATAGGCTTAAACCATATGGGACTGAATCAATTCAAGATGACCTTTAAAACGACAGCAGAGAGATATGTGTCTCAAGATTACCAAAAAAGCAGAGGAGTAAAATCTTTCATGTGGTACTACTTTCAAATGGGTAGCAGACCACACTGTCCAGCCTAGCCTTGTTTTCCATGGAATCTCTATTTCACTGCTCAGGGCAATCAAACCCAAATAGTTAACATAAAAATGATAATTAAAGTCTTCCTAATAATGATTACCATTTATGAGTAGGTGAACATGTGTCAAGCGCTCTCCTAGGCGCTTTTCACACACTCTCCTATTTACTATTCGGACAAGATAACTCTGTTTCTGTCTAACAGCAGGGGGAGCGAAGTGGAAGTCAGAGAAGGTTAATGGTTTGCTCAGTTAGCAGGTTGAGCAGATTCAAACCCACCCAGAACCAGATGACTCTTAAAGTGGTTTTGCATGTGCAAAGCTCTCAGGTCATTGCTAAAGGCTTTTACCCACAGATTCCTGAGTTTCTACAAGATGAAGTAAGTACAGTGACTCTTAAGCAGCCGGAAGAATGTGAAGAAAAGTTGCACCTGCTAGTGGGTATTCTTTCAAAAGCCTTGAAGCTACAAAACAAGCCATGAGCCAATAAACATCTTTTCTAGTGACCAACAATTCTCTCCCTTCCCCTCCTCAAGCAACTCTTTAGCATTGATTTAAAATTGTTATGGTGTGTGGGGGGGAGGGGGATGGATTGGGAGTGAGGAAGAGGAAAGTAGGTCATGAATTTGGGCAGAGGAAGAAAAAGGGAGAAGAGCAAAGAAAAATATTACTCCAAAGATCCAATCTAAGAGACCTTCTCCCTAAATCTTCATAGGTGAAGGTCTCACCCATTGGTTCAGTGTCTGGCTGCTGTAATGCTGTTTTTGAAAAAACTGATCAGTATCTTGGTTTTAAATGTCTCTACCCGGCAAAGAGAAATTTGTCTACAGGAAACGGAGACAATTTTAAATTTTAAATTCTTAAAATTCTGGGGTTTTTTTTCTTCTTTCTTTCTTTTAATAGGGTCCAGGGCCATCCAAATTATTCCTTCCTCTTCCTAAGACTCTTTTGCTATTAAATTTTTTTCATTAATATGTTTCTAAATATCAAATGCAAAGTTTGAGATAGGTAGACTTCATGGCAAAAACTGCACTTATATTGAACATACAGTTTGTATGTAACCATGGTGAACACATTGGTATCCATTTTATACAGCTTTGATAAAACACAACGACAGTGCCAGCCAGACTGAGACTAGATCTAAGTTTTAGGCCTGACTCTGTTAAAGAGTGATGAAACACATTATGTCTGCAGTCCTTCCAGCTCCAACAAGCCATAAATCATCCTTGAAGCATGGTTTCACTATTTTGAAGAATTATAAATATTTAAAGTTGTATTTGTTTTTGCAGTCGATTGTTGATCACATTTAGATTTAACACATATAGACCTAAATATAAGGAATTACCAAGAAGACATTTCCCCTCCCCCAAACTGACTAAACTTGTTAATAAAGTCAATAAAATAATCAAATGCTTATTTGTGCTATCTGGTTTATACATATACATCTGAATTATCACACAAAATTTTAATTTAGAAAGTTTGCTATATCCTCACTTGTATTTCAAGAACCGTTTTTATTCCAACTCTCCACATGCATTTTCAACATCAGAATCATCATTACCAGAACCACTTTTTGAGTCCATCTAAGTGGTCTGAGACATGATACTTCTGGGATACCTTATTTGGAAGTTTTATCCCAAGCCATAAGTTCACCTTATCAGAATGTTAGAATGATTGTGGTTGTTTTCAGTTTCCCATTCTGACAGTAGATTTTAAAATCTTTCCTTACAATTCCCCCAAGTTTTGTTTTATATATTGTAAAGCTGGGTAATTAAGTGCTTAACAGTCTAGCGCTGTTAACTTTTCCTGGTAAATTCAGTCTTTAATCTTTCCGTGGTGAACTTCTTTAATAAAGCTTTCTGGGTTAAAGTTCATTTTTTTCTTATTAATTTAATGACCTCAGCTTTCTTTTGCTTAGTATTTGCCTGGCGTACCTTTTGTCACTGTCTTTTAATATTTCATATCCATAACTTTAAGGTGTCTCATAAATATATCATAGCTGGGTTTAATGTTTATCCAATTAAACAATCCTTGTCTTCTAAGGAGAAAATTTAATCCATTTATATGTCATGATTACTGATATATTAATATTTGGAATTACTGCTACCATTTTAATCTTGCATCCTATTCTGTCCTGCCTTATCTTTTTCCTCTTTCATTGCCCTCTTTTGGATTGACTTTTAAAATTCAACATTTTCCATCTTCTATTTTAGAAATTATACATTCTATTTCCATGTGTTTACTAGTTACTCTTTTTCTTTCTTTTCTTTTTCTTTTTGTATTTCAATATTTATTTTGATGTTTAAACTCTAGCACTAGGTTTTTACAAGGTGGTGTACAGTGATAAATTATTTCTCCCAAAGAACTATAATCATACAATCCAGATAGTATAAATATATGATATTTATGTCATATAAATATATGATTGAATCAACATACAGCACCATTTATCAATTACATAATAAGACAAATTATCAAGTATACAAATATTAAGTTCAACAGGAATATATACACTTCAACAGGAATATAAAATATCAGATGTCTGCTCAATTTGTCAGCAGAAACAAATTTCTCTTCTTGTAAGAAAGACTGGGAGAAAAGCAAAAAATTCACACTTCTAACAGCAATAGTCAGCAAACAACTTCCAATAAAAACTGGAAAAAATTAAAGGATTTTCAGAAATTTTGATTCAGAATTATTTAAGCTACAACAACAAATCATGTCTACAATTAAAAAAATACTGACTAAACTAAAGGGCATATTCCATATGTCCAACATGAGACAAACACAATGTTCTGCCAAAAATACTTAATGCTCACTCCCACTTTTTTCAGGCCTTCTCTTTTAAGTTGCTCCCTAAAGTGCAAACATTAAATTAATTTTAAGACACTTTTGTCTGGCAACATTAAAGATACGTGCTTCTGTACAATATGGACTTCCCATGAACTTTACAACCAGAGATTTGTGATTTTCAAAATGGAGGTTTTCATAACAGCACGAAATGAGATTTATAGAAGGACATTAAGAAAAAATCAGCATAAGACATGGTCAAAAGCCAACAAAATCTGTGGTTACACAAATCGGATGTATACTGTTTTAAATATGGGAGATACAGACATAAAGTAGCAGGCAAGTAGCCATATAGGCCCTACTATCAATGTTTGAAATGACTGAGGGGACAAACCACAGAGGATAGTTCCTGGGATTTTAATTCTGCAAGATATTAAGAACACACAAGCATTGTGCTGGCTATTTTGGCACCCAATCTCTTTAAATTTCTTATATAATGATAAGATTCTGGAATGGGAATAGATTTGAAGAAGACTTATAACCCAATACTGCATGGTTTCAGGAAAGGTCAGTTGATCAAAATGATAAGCATAATTTAAATGCTGAACAGCAAGAATCTTTTGCTAAGTTTCCAAACAGGCTGATCATAATACAAACACAGAGCCTGCAATTCTGCTAAGCTTGAGGTCTGATAAAACTGCTTATCAATGTTCCTGTGAAAGCTTCATTAGACTTATCATTCACCAAGTCTACATGTTGGCTAATATACACAATAAATGGGGTCCTGTCTAAAGTTCTATTTCCAAGGAACTTAAGACATCAGGTAGCCCAGCTTTATTGACTTCAACAGTATTTCTATGGCTCCTGGTATCTATGAAGTGCAGCAGGATTTTAGGACAATATTTCTCCATATACAAAAGTTGCTGGCTTTCAAAATCTCCACTCCACTTTTGCCTCATGAACTTCACTGCATATTCATATTTCATTCCATTTTCAATTAATGCTAAGACAACTCTCCCAAGACCTGCAACATGCTGACAGTTTTTCAGGAAACTTCATGTTTTACAAGACGTAACCAGTCATTCACAGTCTGGTTGGATGGCAGTGCATCCCTTGGCCAACCCAGAACTTGATGCCTTTTCTCCACAAAAGCAGTGTTGTAAGTTGCTTCACATATTTTTACCCTTGTGGTAACGCCCCACTTTTTAAGTTCCTCTATAAATTTGTTAAAGTCACACTGGTTGGACTATATCCTGTGTATGACTTCACAAAAGTTGGTCAATTAATTTGTGCCATATTAATTTAGGTTAAAAAAAAACACTCAATAGGACTATAAAAAATAAATCTTTTTGTATATAGAACACAGAAGTGATGTAAAGGATGATGTAAGGAAACTGAAGTCTACTACAATACACTACATTTGAAATTCTCAGTGCTTTGCATATGAGGTTGGGATTAACGGGAAGTGAAATGATCCTACTGGCAAGCCTCAGCAAATCTGAAATCCAATAATGAGGCAACAGAAGGGAAGTTCGCCCAGGTTTAGCCCACCTAGGTCAGAACTCTTGTAATGTGCTTTCCTGGTTTTAATTCAATCCTCCTGTGTCCTAGCTAAGCCCTCTGATGGACCTTCTTGGTGAAACAGTAATGAATTTGTATAGTTCACTTGTCTGTTTAGAGGTCATGCTGTGTTCCTGGCAATAACTTCCACTTCCCTGCAGAAACTTAATAAATATAAGACTAAGAACACCACACAACTGCCCAAACTGCAGCCAGTGGAGTCGTCTTTGGGGGTAAGTTGGTTTAGTGTTTTTAATACCATCAAGGATATGTGAAGAAACTTCCACATTTTGAATATACCTTCACCCTTATTTCTCCAAGTGTATGGCTCCTTAACTTTTTAACTATTTAAAGTTCAAAGTTACACTTTCTCTTTACCCTCCTGCCAAACAATAAAAAAACATAGGAACACTTGAATTCTGATGATACTAGTCCTATCATGTTATACTGTCTAATATTTGATTTCTACTTTCTACATAAGGACACAGATTAAACACTGTTTTGGTTATTATTATTTAGATTTACCCATGTTTATCATTTATTTAATCACCTTTCTTTTCATGTTTCAGACATTCCTTCCCAGATAACTTTTTTTGTATCTGAAATACAAACTTCAGAAGTTCTATGACTAAAGAGCTTGGTGGCAAATTCTCTCAGTTTTGTTTTCATACAGGATAATAGTCAGCTGGAGAAATAATTTTAGGTTCAAAGCATTTTCCCTTAACTCAGAAGATATTACACAGGCTTTTCTTGTTGCCTGTTAGCTATTCTCTTCCACCTCAGAGTTCTGCAGTTTGCGATGTATGGGGTTCTTTTGATTTAACCTGCTTGGTATTCATAGTGTTTCCTGAATTTGAGGTTTCATGTCTTTCATCAATTCTGGAAGAAGATCTCAGCCATTACTTTCCGAATATTGCCTTTGCTCAATTCTCTCTCTTCTGTCGTTTTATAACTCCAATGTAATACCATCTTATTAAATTTTCCATGTCTTCACTTGTTCTTTCATATTTTCCATCTGTTAGTCTCTCTGTTCTCCATTCTAATTACTTCAGAGCCATCTTCTAACTCAACTAACTCTCTAATCAGGTGCATCTAATATGCTGTTTTCATTATTCATTTTGTTCTTATAAGTTCTTTTAAAATCTGACAAATTTTCATTTTCAACTTTAATGGTTTCCTGTTCAAGTTTTTAATTTGATCTTTTATTTCTGTACAATATTTTAAATACAGTTTTGTTCTATGTCTGATAATTCCCAATAGCTGAAGCTCTGGGTGAGGTGGAGGAGTCCAGTTTTGTTGCTTTTGCTACTGACCCTCACTCACAATGACTTTTTCACGTTTTATAATTCTGGATTTTGGGCTCATGCTTGGCTTTGATAATCTGTGGGAGTCTTGAAGCACCTGGGTTGAGAATATGTTTCTCTATAGGGATTTTCTTTTGCTTCTGCTAGGAGCGCTGGAGCTCTCTCAACACCTATGTACTCCAAGTTCTTTCTGTTGGCTTCTGAGACCAAGTGAGTTATGTAAATTTAAACCTAAACTTGGAGAATTCTCAGGGGAGTCTTTTTCATCCCCATTCAGAGCCAAGGGCAACACAAACAATTGTCCTTGAAGTCTCTCTTTGCTGGAAGCAGATTTTTTTTTTTTTTTTTTTTAGCCAGCCCATTACTGGCTGAAGTGCTTTGAGGGTCTTGACTCTCTGTGGGGAATCTCAACTCCTATGCCCTCCTAACTTTCTCAGGCCCAAAGCCTTGATTCCCGACCGTCAAGCAGCTCCACGTTTCTGTTTTAGCAATACCTCAAGGGCAGCTGCAACTTCAGCACTTACTTATCATTCTGTTTTTTTCATTCTTGGCCCCTGGAAATTTCAGTTAATTTCTTCTTGGTTCAGCTATGCATATGCATTTGAACGGATGTGCTTGTATTTTATCCAACATTTTAGGTGATTTTTAGCGGTAGCAGAAGAGACTGTTTTTCCCCCTACAGATAAATATTTATAATCTCTATAATCTAATTAGTTACTATAAAATCATCCACACTTACAGTTTTTAGGTCTTTCTCCCTGGAATAAGCACTAAATTGGTGTTGTTGTCTTGCCTCTTTTTTTAAAACTAATTCTTTTAGGTTACCTCTATTAAGTCTCAAAAACTAGATAATTGAAGTTATTTCAGGCTAATGTTCCTTCCTTCACCACTTTATAGATGACTCTCAAATGCATTATCCTAAGTGAAAGAAGCCAAAGGCTACACACTATATACTTTCATTTAGATGACATTCTGAAAAACGCAGAATTATAGAAACAGAAAAGTGATCAGTGATTGTCTGAGGCTGGGGGTGGGAGGGGTTAAGAAAGGGGTCCAGAGAATTTTTTCAAATGGCTTTACATCTTGATCAATAGGAACGGAGATCAGGCCATCTAGACATGTGAAAGGGCAGGAGGACTGGTCAAGGAAATTCAGCACAGGGAGCAGTTTGGAGAGATGGGGTGTTGCAGGTTTTTCACAAGGAACATTCAGACATCAGGGGTGGAGGCTGGCCCTCTGTGAGTGACTGTCACTGGGACTTCTGTGTCCCAGGGAAGCCTCAAGGGATGTCCCAGCAAATGAGGAGATGCAACTGCTAATGGTGAGGCCCTCCTATGGATTTCAGTGCTGGATGCCAGGTTACCAAGTGGGGGTCGGCCTCAGGCGGTCAGAACTGTGCCTGTCAGCTCACAGAGTGAGTTCAGCCAGCTCTACATTCCTGGAGGTTCACATAAACGGGAAAGGGAACGTGGGACAGAAACCGTCACGTTCATTCCATATTCATTTTTTTTTTTTTGCGGTATGCGGGCCTCTAGCTGTTGTGGCCTCTCCCATTGCGGAGCACAGGCTCTGGACGCGCAGGCTCAGTGGCCATGGCTCACAGGCCCAGTCGCTCCGCAGCATGTGGGATCTTCCCGGACCGGGGCACGATCCTGTGTCCCCTGCATCGGCAGGCGGACTCTCAACCACTGCGCCACCAGGGAAGCCCCATAGTCATTGCTTTTAAAAGATGTTGTTTGTTGTTTGTGGAAACTCTCTGGGAAAAACCTTAAGGAATTTAAAAATTATACATCTGTATGAAAATGAAGAGAAACAATCTCTACTGAATTCAGAGTATGTTTGTGGAGAGAATCTTATAACTTGCAAACAAATGCTTTTAATACAGTTGAAAATAATAGTATTCTGCTATTCTAATCATAACAAATTTCATCGTTTTCCTAGTCCTTATCTATGCAACACACACACACACACGTACACTTTACCTGAGTTTTTAAAAAAAAAATATGAAAGAATGTAACATGAATAGCAAAAACAGCTTTAAACCATGACTATAGAGCAGGATATTTTCTTTATTCCTTGTGCAGGTCAGATTTTTGTACCTCAGAAATGAGGAAGATGGAACATATGGTCATTAAGGGTTGTCTAGCTCTAACATTACATGTCCTCTGACCTAGGAAGAACCTGAGTGTGAACTGGAGGCAGGGAGGGTGAGCAGAGCCACACTGGCCTGCCATCGCTCACCCACCACAGCTCCCCTCTCTGCCATCAAGGCAGTGATCCAACAGTGCCTCTCACTTCTCTTCACTCAACCTGTCAACTAAATGCTTTAAAAGCTCACCTAAGTTTCTAAGCCATCTTGAAAATAAAGAGCAAAGCAAAGCCAAAGTCTTTTGCCACACTAAGGAAGACTGTCAACGTTGGGTAGAGAAAACTGAAAGTAGAGGATGAAAATGGTGGCACGAGAAAGAGGAAGAGCTGGGCAATGGCAAGCCAAAAAGGGCATTTCCTATGAGGCACGGTTCCTGGTACAGAGTGGGGACATGGCATTTGTTGAATGACTGAATTTTTGATTGAGAACTGACTATATTAATTTTTATACTTACAAGAGGTTTTACTTTACCTGCGACACATGAATTTAAAAGTAAACAATCATTTTGGGGTAAAAACATCTTAAGGTTAAATTCTGGTCCCTAAGGAACATCTTCAAAGTATACATGTCTCAGAGGGTGACTTTTTTTTTTTGAAGTGGGAAGGAAATTCATCCTTGTCTTTTTAAAGTTACTTTATAAACTAGGACTGCAAGGTTTTTTTGTTTGTTTTTTCACGTTGTAGTGCCAAAAGACTCCCTCTAAAACTGATGATACATCTGCTTGCAGAACAACTAAAACAAGTTACATTTTGTTCCTAAGAGTTGACTTCTAAATATGTCTATAAAAATCTTCACTGCGATTTATTAATATTTTAGCTCATGAAAGCTGAACATAAAGGGTAGAGGTGTAGCAGGTTCAATCTACTTATTAAAGCATTCAATGGAGATACTGACTTCCATATAGAGGCTTAAAAGGAAATTAATAAAAAGAACAAAACGTTCTAGAATACTCCTCACTTGCAATTTATGATGGGAAAAAACGACATACACTGTGGGCCTATGTCTGAAGCATAAGAGTGTGCTTTGTCTCACAGAGTTGGAAATAGAGCGACCTGGAGTGAATGATGGGGAGGGTCTCTATATTCATGCTTTACTCACTGTCACACTCATCACAGAGCAAAGACAAATGGACTGGGTCCTTTTATTTGACAGTGCACATTTTGTCTCTGTGCCAAGGATGCCAACATGGGCACTGGCCACTGGGTTAGACAACAATTGATCTCTTGAAAATGATTTGTGAAGAAGTCCACCCACCAATAAAAACAAGTCTGACTGTTTCCTCAACTGTACCGACTAGAACTGTCAGATACAGCACTCTTGTATATATATATATGAAAAGCTAAATGTGCATTTAATCACCTTCTTGTCAAAGTTCTAACTTAGAGGGAAGACTGCAGTCATAAAACCACTCTGATTTTTCAAAAAGTGACTTATTTTTAAAAAACAGGCTTGAATTTATTTATTTTGCAAAGAGGGGCCAGTAATTGGTCAAGCAGAAGATGAAGGGAATCCCTGACACTGGAATACACTCCTGGGGAAAATAAAGACTAATATAAGGAAAGATTTAGGTCTGTGCAGTGAATCTCAAGTCCAGGAGCTGGGCTGTGCAATGAAATGAGAGGCAAGACCCTTGGGTATGTTAATAATGAAGACAGAGTTGTTTTACACTGAGACTTTCTTTGTCAACACACTGCTGTTAAAAAAAAAAAATTAATGAGAGTCCTCCCCTCAAGGTAAACAGGTAACATTTTTATATTAGCTTCCATAAATAGGTTGTGTTTTGTTGTGCACAGAAAATTGTTCAGCTCTCATTCATTTATTCTAGCTAAACTGTTTAATGACACAATCTCCCTGGAAGACACTCATGCCCATAACGGTCAGCTTACTTGATTGTTAAAATGCTATATCATAGTGCTACTTGTAGAGTGTTCTACAGTCTACAAAGTGTTTTCACACATATTATTTTATTTGATCCAGGTAATCAAAGGGCCATACTTACAAAATGGAACGTACAGAAATTTCTGACTCTTTAGTGCCCATTACATGTCATGCCAAAGATTTACTGTATGTATATATGTGTACATACATATACATATAGATTACACACACACAAAGCTGTATGTTACTCAGTTTGTAAAGGGATTATTGGATTACTTTAAAGTTGTTTTTAAAGATACCTTACATGTTTCTGTATTTCTCTCTCTTCCTTTAATTCTGAACTCTATTGTTATAGAGACTATTCTTTCTATATTCTTTTTAATACCTCCAGTGCCCTATATTAAATAAAGACAACAGGGAGAGTCCAGCCTTAATGTGAACAAGATGAATAACCCCCAAAGCCAGACATACTAATCTGCACTGCTGGGTCTTGCCTTCAGATCTAACCCTTACTCAACACATAGTTGCCCTTGCAGAAAACTCTATCTGGTGGAAAAGTACAGAAAGTGCTGTAGAGCCCTCAGCAGGGTGTAAATGAATTGAGCTTTTGAAAACGCTAGCACTGACACTCTTAAGAGTATTATAAACTGCCAAAAGGTGAGCAGAAAAAGGAAAACACTAAATTCTTGCTTTGGATTTCAGAGCTTAGCTAGATAATATTTACCCCAAATTTCCTAGCTTTGATTTTATTTATTATCATTTTCTACCCTCCCCCCCCAAAAGACATGTCTTTGAATGTTTAAGTTCAGTCTGAAATCAAATGAAGAGTGGTCTGGCTTTTAAAAAATTGGCTAACTTATGCAATTATACTAGCCTTTTCCATGTGCTAATACGGAGCTATAGATTTTCATATTTACATCTCATAAATCTATAGATGCAGATATTAACATAAAATATTCACAAAGAAACGCTAATATAAGTGAACTTCTTGTTATATTCTTTTCAACAAAAGCCCTGTGTATTTAAACTTATTTTCCACAAAGGTGGATCATGCTTGCATGCAACTTGCTTATAGGAAAGAAACAGTTAACTGGTTCACTACATTGTTTTTGCAGAGACTCCACTTTAATCTCCTTTTCAATTCTTCTCCAGTACCTAGTAGCAGTGATTTTTTTGAGTTGTAAAATTGTGTTTTTTAGTAGCTTATATAAATCTAATCACTTATAATTCTACACAACTATATAATGTAATTTTAAAAAGTTTCTCTAAAATTTGTTACAAGCTGCCAATCACTGACATTTTTTGTATATAGGAATAGCACAAACCTATCAGGCATTATACCTATATTTTGGAAAAGGTTCCTAGATTTTGTTGACTAGTGATCATATGATTCTATATTTTTGTTTAGCATTTTACTTTAATAATGTGGTTAACAGCAGAAGAGGCAAAAATAATTACTTTTCAATCC
Source organism: Delphinapterus leucas (assembly GCF_059928025.1). Taxonomy (NCBI): domain Eukaryota; kingdom Metazoa; phylum Chordata; class Mammalia; order Artiodactyla; family Monodontidae; genus Delphinapterus; species Delphinapterus leucas. The sequence goes on along the minus strand of NC_143137.1, from coordinate 54,713,643 downwards.
TCTGACTGAAGGACATGGTAAAAAATGATGTATCTTATTTCAGTAAAATAAATAAATAAAATACAGAAATAACAATTAATCCTTGTAATCAGGATAAAACTTACAGAATGTTTAAAACAAAATCAGTGTATAACATCTTCAAAACCCAAAGGATGTGCATTCAACAGAATTGATTTCCAACTTCCCAGTTACTTTGTTAACTGTTATATCCAATCATAAACACTAGACCTTCCTAACGACATGACCTTCCCCCATATGGAATTCCATTGCTAACTAAAGGACATCAACAACTCAAACTTTCTGACTTCTGGATACGGATCAGGATAAAATTAGTAGCCCTCTCCTCCACAGGATTGCTGTAAAGATTGACCTTTTCTTACCATAAGTTGTTTAAATCAATTAAAAGGATCATATAATTTCACAAGTTTTCAAAACATTTTTAGTAAATCAAGAGTGAAGCAGAGTAAATTGTTAATGAGTTTTCTACCCTTGTGATGTTTTTGATATTTATGTTATTTAGAGAATAGCGATTATCCAATTTTCCTGAATTCAAAGTGGTTGATTATAGCACTGTTTCATCTGAAAAAGACAACACTCATTTTTTGATGATAAAAGATTGTGTCAAGAATTTAAATTAAAATCTTCATCTATCAAAAAAGAAATCAATCCACATTAAAGTTTAGCAATGGCTTATATTTTTACATTTAAGATGGATCAGTTACAAATATTTAGTCCAATATGAAAAACATTTTCACTCTAAAAGACTCCTGCAAAGTAGTTTACCTTACTGGTGCATCAATATTAGGGTGACTTGAGTTAATGGAAAATGGTAACTTCACAGCCTTTCATGCCTCTGAAACCCTAGAGAAGTTACAAATCTCATCAACAGAGGCTGGTTTTGGAAGGTGATATCTGCTTCACCATAATGGAACGGGTGTGTCCTTTGACTGTAAACAATGCTAAGAATAGCTCCTAAAAGGTACAATTTTGTGTGATATTATTTCACCAAAAGAGAAGAAAAAATATTCTTTAATTCTGAACAAAACCTCTTCAAAGTTTACCTCTTCAAAACCTCTCAATAAACCTTTCACTGAGAACTGAAAATATAACTTAGTAATGCAATAAATGCCCTAACAAATATATCAGATTTTTCACTTAATGCTTTTTACAGGCTTAAACAAAATGGACTAAAATGAAATCACCTTTTACAGTCCAACTCCTATAAGAAGAATGCCTTGCTGTTATGCTTTTTAAAGAAGGCATGGTGAATTTATATCAACTTTGGCAAATCTTGAGGCATGATAAAAGGAAGAAAAATACCAGTGCAGTTAACATTCCACAGAACTCTTTCTTCACATGTTTATTTCCTTAGAGACTGGACATGATCCAAGATAACAAGAAAAATGTAAAAAGGAAAGTTTATTTTTTAAGGCAAACAACACACAGTTTAGCATCCTGAGGTGATACAGAAGGGAGAATGTTTCCTTACCCCTTAAAAATAAATAAATAAATAAAAGAATTGTTGTCTTGTAGGTTAAAGATATTAGATGGTTAGGATTGGAGAAAATCACCAAAACCAGTTCTCCCATTTAAATAAATATGAACAAAAATTCAGTTAGATCAGAGCTTATGGGTTATTAAAGTTTGGTTCTGGGCAAATGAAAGATATATTTTCTGTGGACTATCATTTCAGCTTCTTTATCTTGTGACATTGCATCTGGAATTTGAAAATATATGATTTCATTATGATACAAGAAGAACTGGCCTGTGTGTTTATGTGTAAAACAAGACTTGGATTAAGACTGAAGAGTTGGGTGTCCTCTACAAGGGCCTGATGATCTTTAGGAAGAAAAGTCAAATAGCTTTTAATACTTACTGCTCCTACAAAGGAGCCTCCTATCTTCCCCATCACAGACTTTCTTGTAGGCTGCACACTGAACCAACTACCTGTTGAACTATCTGATTTCCCTTGATTATCACAAAGGACATGATCAGCCAGCAAATGACACCCTTGTTCTAAATACTATGAGAAGGTATACAAAGGAGATGAAGCATCTATTGAGGATTTACTGTGTGCTAGAGACTTTTCACAAGTCGTCTCCCTTATTCTGCATCCCCAGCTATGAGATGAACATCATTATCCCTCCTTATAGATGAGGGAACTGAGGCTCAGAGAGGAGAAGCCATACAGCCAGAGTCACACAGCAAATGAGGGTAGAGCATGTTATGTGCTTCAGATGCAGATGCTCTCTTCTCTGTATCATTGTTCTTAAAGCTCTGTTTATATCTTTTTTTTCCTCATAAAAGTATGACATGATCATTCTAGAGAATTTAGAAACATATAAGAGAAATCCTGAAACATATAAGAGAAAATAAAAACATCTCATAAGTCTATAATTCAGATAAATGATTTTTTTATCAACTCGGTGTTTATTTCTATGTGTACAGGTCTGAGCAAACACATCATTTTATTTCTTTGTAATTTTTATCACAGTGTACATTTTTTCCACATAAAATTTCCTTTCAAAACCTGCATTTAAAAAGCTCTCTTTAAATTCCTAAAAGTCAAACTTAAGCCCATATTGAGGTCATATTAGTTTCTGGGGGTCAGGAATCCTGAAACAGCTGTACTGGGTAGTTCTGGCTCAAGGTCTCTCACAGGGTTGCAGTCAAGGTGACGTCCAGGGCTACAGTCATTTGAAACTTGACTGGGCCTGGTGAATCCACTCCTAGGTGGCTCCCTCACATGGCTGTTGGCAGGAGACCTTAGTTCCTCACCAGGGGGGCCCCTCTCCCAGATGGAGGAACTATTCACATGACATGGCAGCTAGCTTCCCCAGAGTCAGTGAACCAAGAAATAGGGAGACAGCTAAGATGGGAACCTCAATCTTTTAGAACCTAACCTTGGAAATAATGTGCCATCATTTCTGCCATGTACTACTGGTCACCAAGACCAATCCTAGTAGAATGTGGGAGGGACTACCCAATGGTGTGAAGACCAGAAGACAGGGACCACTGGGGGGCCATCTTGGAGGCTGCTAAACCATAATGATGATTATAGAAGAGATCTGGGGTTTTTTTTAAACTGTGGTAAAATATATGTAACCTAAAATTTGCCATTTTAAGCATGTTCAAGTGTACAATTCAGTGGCATTAACAGCATTCACAATATTGTTCAACCATCACAATATCCATTTCGAAATCCTTTCATAACCCCAAAAAGAAACTCTATACTAATTTAGCAACATATTTTTATTAAAATAATGTGACAATAATACTAAAGATAATTTTTGTAAAGTAGAAAAACAATCACCCAAAATTCTGTTACCCTAACACAACTATTTTTATCTCTTATATTACATTTCGATCACAGTTCACAGACAATTTTAGAGTTAATATGCTAGTATGCATAAAATTTTTTATTCTGCTTTCTTCAGAGAACATATGAAGCATTCCCTATGTTTTCAAAGTCTTCATAATACTGTCCTAACATTGTTGTGTAATATTCCACTGGGGTTCATGAACCATGATATACTAAATATTTCCCCATTCCCTTAATTTTGGTTAAGTTGGTGCCAAGTCTTTTTAAATAGTTTAATATACAACACAGTAATGAGCATCTTTGGGCAACTAGGTTTTTACTCCACTGATTTGTTTTCTTGGGAGAAACACTAAAGAGTCAGATTACTAGGTCATAAACTTAATTCCCCAGGCTTCCTATATCGGAATATCGCAACTGTAGCCTACAAGGCCTTTCCTCACCCCCTTTGCCTCCAGTCTCCAATCTCATCTCCTCTCACTCTCCTTACACTCACTACACTCTTACCACCTTCATTCTTCAACACATATTTCTTGAGCACCTACTATGTGATGGGCTCTGTCATAGGTACAAAGGATATAAAGGTAAACAACATAGTCAAAATCCCAGCCTTCATATGGCTTACAATTTTCCAATGCTATTCCTCTTTTTAAAAAGAAATCATACTGCCATGTCTTCATGTACTTATCACTCTCTGAGATTGCTTATTTTATTACTTGTTTATTTTCCTGGATACTCTAGAAGGTAAAGCCCGTGAGAATGGGAACCTCATCTGTGCATTCCCAAGCACCCAGAACTTTTAGATGATGCCAAATCATATTTCTTGAATGTGCCACAAATGAGTATCTTTACAGCTTTCAACATTTCCATGAAGTTTTCTACATTGTTTATCAGTTTACAATGCCATTAGCAGTAAATAAATGCATCCATTTCTCTATAACCTGACCAGCACTGGGGTTTAGGAAGGAGGAGGTTATGGATCTGGGGGAACCGGTGCTAACGAAGGGTTGTTCGATGGACAGCATAGAAAACATTGAAGCTATCTTTTGGCTTTTTAAAATATTGCATTAAAATGTAATTTATCTTGATTACTATGTTTTTTTTGGAGGGAGGCATCACCTTAAATTCTGAACCCAAGCTGAGTACCTTAGTTGCCTCATCCTAGCCTCAGTCCTTCTGTGAATAAAATGGCAAATGAGGGATATATTTACAGATTTGCTCTTGAGACTACAATATAATTGAGGACAGGGAAATAGACTTTCTAAAATAAGCTGAAATGTTACTATCAGAAAATGTAGAGAACTATCTGAGAGCTATTTTCAGGATTAAACGAGATAATGCGGACAGAGCATTTAGCATGGTATAGGCACATCTATGTGTACCATGAGCAAGTGCAGCTGTTGATATTTATAATAAATATTACTGCTGCTGCTCTACCACTTCTATGCATGTAAAAAATTAAACTGACCCTACTAAATGCAGTAAAAGGAGTCTTTTAAGACTATTATATTCTTTCCCAAATCAGAGTATATCCCTAAAACTCCTTTGGTAGGAAACACCTCATTGGGAGACTTACAACTAATGGAAAAAAGAGGAGAATCAAAGTTATGAGTAAATTTATACAAAAAAGATCTCATAATTTTTAAATGCTCACTAAAATAAAACAACGAAGAGCACCTTAAGTAAAAATATTTTCAATATTATGTTACGTACCTTAAGATGGAAATGTTTTCCTGTTAGATACGTTGCAGGATCTGCCTCTTATTTTAAGATTTTGTAAATGTGTTTTGCTGTGTTACATACCAAGGCGTACTGCCTTCTTTGCCAGTCTCCCCCTTACTCTGACTATATATGTGTCCTCTTTCTAAATGCCCAATGTCTTCCTTGTTTTATGGCTCACCATATGGCCTGTCTTATATGTCTTGATTTCCTTCTGCCTAGCAGCCCTAGGGTGCTGACCTCAATTTCAGATTTATCAAGACAACAAAGTGAAAACATTTCTGCTTCTCTACCATCCTCATTCCTCCTTTCCTCTTCCCAACCCTACTGTTCAAATGATCTCCAAGTAGAGTGACTCACCAACATCTGAACCAGGGCCCTCAGAGCTGTAGAACATCAAGCTGACATGTACTAAAATACTGAGTAACTGCAACGCGTGTTTGGAGAGGGATTACTGTAATTATTTACGTGGCCAGGGCTGATGCTAAGGTTAGTATGAAGAAAACATTTTTTTGGTGTGCTTGTTTTCATTTTGAGGTTCAAGACCTGGAAAATGATTTATCCTACTCTGTGATGTAATGTGTGCTACAAATATGAGAGCCATCAGAGAAGAAATTTTTTAAATTTTTAGAAAAAATATTTCATATATTTCCATCAAAAGACAGCATTTCCTCCTACATTAGAATGTGCAATTTAAGGAGTGATTTTTTAGTAATGAACCTGCAGAGTGAGCTCCAAGAGTTAAGAACTGGTACCTTACATTCTTCTCCTAGTTCCAAGCTCTTGCCTTTTACCCTTCATTTTCTCTCTCTGTACCTATATGAACCTGCACATGATTGCATCACTATTATCAAATAGTCTAAAGTGCTTCTGGAGGTTGCAAATGGCTGTTCTCAGCATAGTTACTACATTAGAGAGACTTTAGTCTGATGACTTCCCTGCAGATAACTCACATGTCCATTAACAGGAAGCTGACCAAGTCTTAAAATGGCAGGGAACTGGCTTTGTGCACAGGAGTCCAGTCTTAAAGCTCATTACTAACAGAGTGTTGACAAGAACTTCATGATCCCTTCCTATTCTGCTCTCTTGTGCCCTGTGGTGTGGGGCTGCCTAGCCTTTTCCAAGAGGCTGGTCTCTTAAAGAATAATGTGGCTACCAATCATCCTTGCTTTCCTCTCTCATGATGTGAAGAGGTTGTGGATCTGGGGGCATGGGTGCTATAAAGACTGGTTTGATGGTGAGCATACAATATGCTGAGGCTGTCTTTATTGAAAGTGAGCACAGCTTTTGGGTTGCACATTCCTTTATTCTTGCCTTTAACTCTACATTTGCCTCTTTATAGAAAATGATTTAAAACGAAGGGTGCCATTCCATATCCATTTGGGCTTAGAGGTCCCCCAAATCGGCATAATTGCTGAGCTGTTTATCTTCTTGAATACTAATTCTATCTTTTCAGCTGAAATAAAACTAAGGTAAAGGAATAGAATTAAAAAGCTGCATATTTATTATCATCTGGGGTCCAACTACTTATATGTGCCAGGTATATGGAGGGTGTTTTCAGTCATGTCTCTAACATGAGGTAGAAGCTAGTGGCATGACACAAACCATGAAAAAAAAGTCTGCCATGTCTTAAAACCAACAATATCGGCATACTGTGGAAAACTAAGACATGCATTTGCTGATCATGTGTAAAAATATGGAAGCATTTAAAAAATGATTACTTGGGAACTTATAAGAAAATTTAAAAAGAATATTGAGGTCACTTTAGAGTGGATGGAACAAACATAGGCTTTCTTTGTAGTCAGTGTAAATAACTGTTGCATATGTATATGGGGGAACATTCCAATTTAAGAAATATGCTAACTTGTGCCAAGCTTGTATGCAGTTTGACACATTTTAGCACGTTCTCAAGTTTTATTTCTATATTTAGGAAAAACCAGATCTAGAGGTAACAGAGCTTTAGACGGTAAAATGGCCAGTGCCCCCAGAATCAGTGCTGTCCAAATGCCATGCTTTGAAACTCCATTCTGGATACCCAGAAGAGATATGTTCAATATTCAACAAAATTGAAGAATTTGAAAATTGAAAATCTCTCAGATGTTCTCACAGAGAGAAAATCCTTGGTCAGAGTCAGAGGATTTGGATTTAAGCCTATAGCTATACGAGAAAGAAATAAGCGAGAGAATAAAAGCCTTGGCAGTAGGTTTTTAGCTGCAAAATCTAATCCCCCTCACAAAATATTCTGGTAAAACATTTGTTATAAACTGATCAGAAGTTATGCTCTATTCTGCACTGTTCAATTTGGCAGCCACAAGCCACAGATGACTATTTAAATTTAAATTAATTAAAATTAAATAAGATAAAAATTCAGTTCCTCAATTGCACTAACCACAATTTTAAGTTACTCAATGGCCCCATATCGGACAGTACAGATATAAAACATTCCTATCAATGCATAAAGATCTATTGGACAGTACTGCTCTATATCTTTCAAAGATCTGCTGCAGCTTCCAGAAATTTCTAAAATTAAAGAAGAAGAATTGTGTAGTTTATACAATGGGAGAATTTATTCTTCAGATGAAAAATAGAGATTGGATTGAGAAAATCAGTGAATGTAGCTATAGAGAAGAGGGCTAGGTCAGGGATTACTCCAAAGGTTTGCCGGCTGGTAGGAGAAAGAGCCTAAAATCACGATGGGTGGAAGACGTCCCCGTGGAAATGTGTTTCACTTCCTTGGAAAAAATAAGAGACATTAGAATTCTTTCAGCATTACAACCTAAACGTAAGGGACATGTAGCTGAATTCTAAGAAAGGAGAGTAAAGCCTGATTTGACTGCCAAATAAAATTAGAACTGTGGGTACAATTTAACCTTCAGTCAAGGGTGACAAGAAATGAGAGATAAATGGAAAAATCCCATTTGTATTCATCTTTATAAATATAATGATGTGCTTAGTTCCATTTGGAGGCGAAGGCATGGAACCTGGTATAATCCTTAATTAAGTAACCTCCAAGGTAGCTGAGCCAAGTCATAAAAATTGTTGGCCATCCAAGTAGATGCCCAAAATGGCAGATGGGGCAGCCAATCAAACCATGGGGCAGCACTGATTTTTCTACTTGAGATAGCTTACTTGCTTTGCTAAAGGGAAAAAAAAAAAAAAAATCAGTTGGTTATCTCACATATGTTATGGAGATAAGTAGCTGGCCTCTAACCTTTCCCCCCACCCCGAACATGCTGCCCTCTAGAGGCCACATGAATATACACATATGTAAAGATAACGTATAAATAAGGTTCAGTTACATCCAAATTAATAGGATATGATGATCCTATTAATAAAGATATGGTGAAAAAGAGGGGAGGTGGTTGATTATATCTATTGTCTGAAAGGCTTTAGGATAAAGGTGAGAAACAATCAACATTTATAAGCCTCTAGTAAGCTTTACCTGTTCAGCTGACATAAATATGAGAAATCATAAATAGTTCTGTTGTCCTATAATTGAATTTTCCTGGAGAAACTTAAAAGTATGTCAACAGTCATTTTTCCTTTGTTTCAACAAGGGAGGAGAGGGTGTGAAAGAAAGAGGAAGAAAAATGGTTGATGTGGTTTGACCGCTTTTACTAACATCTCCAAAGCTTATCAGTTTTGATCTGAAACAATATATTAAAACTTGGCCCTGAGTTGGGGAATAAAAGCCAATGAATTTAAGGAATATACATGATTTTGTCCCCGCTAAGAGTTTAATCTTTTAAACCTTGGCTGCAGTAAAGTGGTCAAAATCTGGCCTAAGAAATGAGAACTACCCTTCGTCTTTACTTCAAATCAATTCTTTCCCAACAGTCATGCCATAAACACACACACACAGCTGGTATGTTTATTGGTTTAGTCACTAAAGGATTTAGCTGGACAAACATCACAAAGATGATGGCTGATTTAATTGAATTTATGATCAAATGTTTTCCATTGCAGGAAGAGTGGGAAATCACTTATGGGGAATTTGAATAATTTAAGGGAAGTTCTCTATTTGGCATTATGTTTGTATATCAGGTCTTGAGGGATTAAATTCAGCTGAGGACTAGATGAGAATTCACATACAGATATACAAAGATGCGCTGTATAATAATGCAGCGAGGGCCAGAATATTGATCTCTTTGTGTTAATAGTTCTATTCATTTATATCTCATTTATGGTCTGGGTAATAACATCCACACACATATACACTCACTATGAGACTTCAACTGTAAACCACCACTTGATTTTTCGAATATCCCCAAAATGTTGAAATGATCTAAAAATGCTCTTTTAGGTAAGACAAAAAATAACTGATTTGCAGGATTGTATATGTGTGTGTTTAAGGCATTTTAATGTATTTTGTTGTTTTTGTCAAAGACAAAATAAAATCTATTGTTAAAGTCACTCCCATGACGAATATAACATGGGAGTGACTTTAACAATACAAAGTAACATGGGACTTGTGCCTTAGGGTATGGACTTGGCTCAGTGTCTGAAAGAAAAAAGCAGTTTCCTTTGGTGTCCCCTACCCATTTGCTTGTCAGTGATGATATGTGAACCAGAGTAAGGCTATGCTCCCAGCCTTTATTCTCTGTGATTCTAGAGATAAGTCATCTACCCTCCCCATTTAGGAGCCATAATCAACAAGGATAATTACTTTTAGTATCACGAATGAAACCCTCGGGGTCAAGTGGACACCCAAGCTCTATGCACCTGGTTTAGGCTTATCCATCAGTTCAGGTACAGAGTTCGTGTACATGTATGGAAAAGGTCTAAAAGATGCTTTGAACTTGGTAGCAGTGTTTGTCTTAGGGCTTCTTTCAATTTAATTAGGAAAACTGTCTAATAGATGTGTTTCAAGACTTAGGGTAAACCACACTTTTACATGAATTATGTACAATGCTATTTGCTAACACATCACTCTTAGCAAGGAACTGCTGGGGAAGAGGAATCTTGTTTCTACACATGAAATATTTTTAAAAAATCATCTGGTGACCGAGAAATTCAGCACATGCTCCTAGAAAGGTAGAAGGAATATTCCAGATGTTTGGGGGCCTGTGTCACAGCGGTATTCATGTTCAAGGACAATTACTTATCTCGAAATGAATGAAATAGCTGGACTGGCAGGAGAGGGCAGGGCATGCCGAAAACCAGAAGGGAGATAAGCTAACATTCCTCACAATAATCCTGCCAAGGGTCTTAAAGACTGAAAATCTGGGCTCAGATTGGCTAGTGAGCTTCCTGAGTATTATATGGTTCAGTACTGGATCTGTGATTGGAACTTGGCCCCTATCATACCAAAGCTTATGTTACTTTCAGGTGTTTTCTTGCCATTTGTAGTAATAATGAGCTTTCTCAGGCATCTTTCCTCTTTTCTATTCTTTCTTGGTTTTTATCAACAATATTTATTGACCGTGTATTTTTACAGGGTCAGTAGGACCAGTGTCTACACAGCAGAAGTCGGATGCACTTGTCAACATGAATAGTTTATTAACTGTATCTTCACAATGAGTGGAAGTTGAGCCCCAGTTTTATAGAAAGTCTCCCCCAAAGTATGAGGAGGACCCCCTGTCCCCACAAATGATTGGGCCCCTTATCCTATCCTAATTTTCATGAAAATCAACCAAGGTAAAGTGTGGAGTGGGTGACAGTGGATACAAAAGATGACATTGTTGTTCAAACCATCTCTCTCCAGTGACAACTTATGCTTGTCTTAATTCTGAGGCTGACAATTCACCAGATTCATTAACATTTTCTTAATCAAAAGGAAATGATAAAAATAAATGTTGAGGAAAGGGATCTCACAGCCAGTGTTTTTTTAATAAATAAAGAGCAGTAAAAATTTATGCATTTCTGTTCATGCTTCAGTTTTTTTTAAATGTGGAAAATTTCAATGTCCGGAAGCTGAAGAGTTAACATATGTAACCAAGGGGCCCATGAGAGGCTTATTTATAAAATGGAGCTCCTCTTGGTACCATCTTGTATGTGGTGAAGGGGAAGCTGAGACTTTTGGTATTTTCTGAGCAGAGTTAGGGGAGATCAAGGGGGCCGGGAACAACAGCAAAGAGGTGAATTCTTCAGGGAGTTGAAAAAGGGTAGACAACTGTGTGTCTAACCCCTAGCAGTTCCCCGCGAAACGAGAGAGAACAGGAGAAGGAGAAAGGAATGGAGTCGCCTGAAATAGGCAGTGCCCCTCAAGAAGGAACACCATGGCTCTTGGAAGTGAGGGGGAGGGGAAGGCATGTCTGCTAGGTGTTCTCTGATACCTCCACTATTCCCTCCTCAGATTTCTCTCTTACTGGGTCCTCCAGAGCTATTATCTTCTCAGAGTGTTTACAAATAAAAGACAGAGGTGAGAAGCAAACACATCAAGCAAGATCCCCAGACACTTGAGCGCAAAATGCAAGGACTCTTGAGCGTAGAATTTCCAAAGCATCAGACACCCACACTTGTATTACACTGTTGGGCACCTAAAATAAATGGATAGTTTACCTGTTGATCTACAGTTGTGCTGCCCAATTTGGTAGCCGCCCACGGCGAGTATTTACATTTAAATTAATGAAATTTAAGATTCAGTTCCTAAGCCACATTTCTAGTGCTCAATAGCCACAGGGGGCTAGTGGCTGCTGACCTGGGTGGTGAAGGTACAGATTTTCATCAACAGAGAAGGTTCTGCTGGACACTGATCTAGAGGGGACATAAATATCAGGCCAAACTTTTACCATCTCAGAGACTATGAGTTTTCTTGAGAATAATCTCTGTTTCTCTCTACGGGGGTGGAAAATGATTTCTTCCTCATACATAATTTTGAGCGTAGCTAATGTGAACCAGGCAACATGGAACCATCAGAATCAGGGGCCTGTGCTTGTCACCTGATGGGCCAGAGATCAGGCAAAACGGGCTGTGTCTGACCTGATGAGGGCTGGGTTCACCCCCTCTGCTCTGCCTCACCCCATGACTCCTCACTGAGTAGGAAACCCCACTACAACTCGTGAAAAGCAGAATGGCCCCAAAGATGTCCTCTCACCCATCCCTGAAGCCTGTGAATATGTTACTTTCCAAGGCAAAAGGGACTTGGCAGATGTAATTAAGGTTACAGATCTTAAAATAGAAAGGTGAACTTGGATTATAGAATTTAGAAGCAGAGAACTTTCTCCTACTGGAGGCAGAAGAGATGGGGCAGAAGGGGAAGAGAGAGACTCGAAGGATGAGAAACACTTGTTGAACTGATGCTGCTTTAAAGGAGGAGGTGGCAGGGTGATGTGGAATACACGTGACCTTCAGGAGCTAGGGGAGGCTCTCAGCCGACAACCAGAAAGGAAACAGGACCTCAGCCCGACAGCCATAAGGAACTGAATTCTGCAAACTATCTGAATAAGCCTGGCAGCAGATTCTCCCCAAGAGCCTCCAGACAGGGCCCAGGCTACCAATACCTTGATTTTGCCGTCAGACCCAGATCAAAGAAACCAGCTGAGCCCATCTAGGCTCCTGCCCAATAGGAGATGATAAATTGTGGCAATTTGTTATGGCAGCCACAGAATACAAATGTACCATTTTATATTGTGGAGAAGCAGAGAACTTCCTCAGTTCACATGTCTAGCATCTGTTCTGGGGAACAGTCTGAGAAAACCTAATTCTATCGTCCTTCTTTCAGGGAAACGAGCAGCCCAGCTGCTCCTGGAAACTCTGTGCCGCTTCAGAAACATGGTTGGGTTTTATCCCTTAATGAGCTGGATAGCAGAAGGAAGGTTTTAGCTGCACCAGAAGTGTGTACTTTTGGATGAGGAGTCCAACACATAATCTGAAAGGATGATAAACAATGGCTGTTGCCAACTCCCAAGCCTGGCACGTACTGCCAATTAGTAAGCGAGAAGATGGATAGTTTCTGCCTATCAGAAGGGGAACAAAAAACTCATGCCTGAAAGATAGCAAACAGCATGGGGCCTGCCCTTGGCCATCACCAGGGGTTATTAATGTCAGCGAATTCTTTGCTACGAAAAGAAAAACATGGACAAGAAATCTGGCAATAACACAAAACGATAGAGCATAATTTCCTGGGGCAGTGGGAACTGTGTGGAATGGGCGACAGATCCCACTATCAGGGTCTGTGTGGGTGGCTGGCAGGCCTGACATCTCCAGTACTTAGCTTGTCACAAACCTGCCTCTATCCCAATGGTACATTACCCAGCAATTACCTAGGACAGGCCCTAGTTGATGGTGTGGGTGGCCAGCCTGCTGCAAACACTGTTCCCCAGGAGAGAGGAAATCAGGTTTGTACTCTAGCCCAGCTCTCCCACTGCCAAAAAGCTAGACCAGCAATGAATGACGTCAGGTCCCAGAAGAGATCTCCCGACCCAAAGTCACAGTGAGAACAAAATAAAGTCAGGTAATGATAAGCCCACTTGAAGATCAGGGTTTTTTAAATGATAATATTTCTTTCACAAGATTCACTCTGGGGCATGCTCTCCACGTTGTAATTCTCAATAGCACTAATCATTCAACCTCAGCAGGTTTCTTATTTCAAGTTCTAAAATGGAGACAATAATATCTGCCCTGGCTACCTCTCAAGATTGGTATAAAGACATGAAGATGTGACAACATATGTGAATCCTATAGAGCAGAAGGCCGTCCGATGGTTTACTACACCCCTGTCAAGCCAGGACTATGGATTAACAAGTATACGTCAGGCCTTTGACTAGGTACGTCTCGCGTGTTATCACATTTATGCTGTTGCTACTGTTAGTGATCAGGGTTAGAGCTTTGGCAGATTGTCCAGCTCTCTCTTGGAGAGCTTTCTCTTTGTCCTCCTGGCATCTGCCTCCAACCTGTGTCTCTGGACAGACCTTTATGCTGTCTTCTTTGACTCCCACCAAAGCCTGGAAAGCATCTCCTGTTTGAGGACCTCCTCTTTTTCCCCTTTAAGAATCCACTCTTCAATTTTCTAGAATTGCTCTCTGTTCAGTGGCAAGGGGTTTAATAGATCAGATAAACATCACACCTACCCAATGCTTTCAGTGACTGAACTAATGATTCATTCTTGTGAAACTGAATGACCCAAGAAATTGCTCTGAACTGCGACTTTTAAGCAGGCAGGTGAGACTTAGGGGCTTCCAAACAATACCCTGTGTGGGTGTCCAAGGTCAGGACAAGAGACTGGCTTGGATCTGATTGTCCAAGTGTTGAAAACTATTATTTTCAAGGGTGTGGTAAGGAGCTACACCCCACGTAGCCTCCCAATGCTGAACTCAAGTCCCCAGAGCTGGGCAGTCGACAATTGCAGCTCCAGCTCATCCTCTGAGTGAAAAGAAAGGAATTCCAAAATGTCTGCTTTACTGTCTGCTTTAGAGCTTGTCACCCTCATAAACCCACCCCTAAAAAAGTGCATGGATGATGTAAAGAATAATTTCTTTGAAAATATGGTGAGAAGAAATCTTCAGGCACTAAATAAATTGAAACTGTTACTTTGAAGTAAACAGAATTATAACAAAAATGATCAACAATGAAAAAAACGTGAAACTGGAGAAAGAGGATTTAAAGATCTGGCTCAACTCAACGGCTCCTCCTAGCGTCAGTAACTGTACTTACCTTCCTCTAACATTTCTAAGCAACTGTAGAGAAACTGAAAGCTTGAACTTACTTTGCAATATATTATTACTTTACAAAATTTTTGATCAACTTAGAACAATAAGGCAGAGTAGGAAACAGGGCTTTTCTTTCTTGAGAAGGCACCTATTTAAATCTTAATGGAATGCAATCAGACATGACAAGAAAAATACAATATTAGTATACAGAGTGAAATTTATGTTATTTCTCTAAATATTATTTTAAATACATTATGCTTTATGCACATGTAGCATGACTTTCTAGCAAGTCATCTTTTTTAAAAATTAATTTATTTATTTGTTTTTATTTTTGGCTGTGTTGGGTCTTCGTTGCTGCACATGGGTTTTCTCTAGTTGCGGCGAGCAGGGGCTACTCTTCGTTGCGGTGCGGGCTTCTCATTGCGGTGGTTTCTCTTGTTGGGGAGCACAGGCTCTAGGCACACAGCTTCAGTAGTTGTGGCACATGGGCTCAGTAGTTGTGGCTCGCGGGCTTAGTCACTGCACGGCATGTGGGATCTTTCCAGACCAGGGCTTGAACCCATGTTCCCTGCATTGGCAGGCAGATTCTCAACCACTGTGCCACCAGGGAAGCCCAAGTCATCTTTAAAATATGTTTTGGAAGTTAATCATCGAATTAGATAAAACATTCAAGGAAAGCTCAAGTACGCCAAGCTGGAAAACACTTCTAAAGCTCCTAAATTAGGGTTTGTGACCCTGCTGGTACCTTCCAATACATGCAGGTAAACGTCGTCTTCTCTCTTTTTGCATTTCCATAAGGGTAGCCTCATTATAATGTCTCTGAATTTACTGCACATCTTAAAGTATCGTCTGTTTTTAATTCTTAGGAGCAATCCAGTTGGACTTGCTAACCAGAAGGCTTATAAGCAGAACTAGAGCACTGGGTGGAGGGGGCAGGACAAGTTGGCCTACACCTGTTCAAAGTCTACGGATGTGCTTTGCTTTATCAGCTATGACCTGTGTTTTCCAAATCTGTCTTCTGTGACTTGGTGGTTTATCCTTAGTTCTCTTTTTGCTACTTTCAAACCTCCAAAATTGTTCAGCTGTTAAAAAGTTCCAAAACAAGCAAATGCATTCCTGGAATCCTACCCTTAACTTTGCTGGAGAGCATACACTAAGGCTTCTTCTCCAGCCAAAATAATGAAAGGTCTTTTAACTGGCTGAAATACTTGGTTGATTGCACATGCATGCCAATGTCAGACAACTATAAATAGAGAGATCAGGAAGAAAAACAGGGAGAGTCTTTATAACTCCAAGGAAATAAAATGGAATGTTTTGAAGGCCATCAGAAAGAACACGTATTTATAAAATTAAGATTTGTCTCCCTTTAGTCTAAAATCCTCTTCAAGCAGGAGAGAACCCACATGGATCATGCACTTCCAGTAAGAGGAAATAAAAGGACCTTCTTTTCTTTTTGAATATGTATCTATTATTCTCAACCCTATAATTAAGACTTCTTTATATTATCCTTTTGAGTTTAGATATCTGCTGGATCTTCTGACATTTTTCTCCTATCACTGCTTTGCTTCCCCAGAATACTAAAACATCCTTCAAAGGATAAAATTATGCCCATGGTTACTGGTATAAATGAAGTCAGCAGGGAATTGCATGGGGTGTTACTTAGGGCAGACTTGGTCCCAAAATAAACTAGGTCACTTGTTACAGCTGTTCAAAGAGACTTGAGGATTCATTTCTCAAGAAATTTTACTCTCGGGCTTCCCTGATGGCACAGTGGTTAAGAATCAGCCTGCCAATGCAGGGGACACAGGTTCGAGCCCTGGTCCGGGAAGATGCCACATGCCATGGAGCGACTAAGCCCATGCACCACGACTACTGAGCCTGCGCTCTAGAGCCTGCGAGCCACAACTACTGAAGCCCGAGCGCCTAGAGCCCGTGCTCCACAACAAGAGAAGCCACTGCAATGAGAAGCCCGCGCACCGCAACGAAGAGTAGCCCCCGATCGCCACAACTAGAGAAAGCCTGCGCGCAGCAACAAAGACCCAAAGCAGCCAAAAATAAATAAAGTTATTTAAAAAAAAAGAATTTTTACTCTCTTAGGCAGGTTCATATATCCACTAGCTTCAACAGCTGTGTTAATACCTATTTTTAACATTGTTACTTAATTTTGAACAGCAATTTACATGTGTATATTAACCTGCCCATCTTATATTAACCTATCTAAACTGAATTCAAATTAGTCCTTGCAAATTAGTTCCCTTTATTTTGAACATATTACTGCTGTACAAGAGAATTTACCAATCACTTTGGTTTCATAATTGTGCTGTTGACAAACAAATTAGTTAGCAGTAGGAAGAAAGCTAGCACTTGCTTAATAGTCTTTAAATGCAATTCTTCCGAATCTAGACCCCACTCTGAAGTGAGAGGTGTTGAAATGTCAATGATGGTTACAAGGTCACAAGTCGGTCTGTAGGAAGAATCAATAATATAATTAATGTCTGAATTCTTACTTCTCCCTAAATTGCATTGGGTTAGAACTGGCTGGAGGCTATAGCTTCGCTTTAAGGGTTCAGTACAAAACAGATACTAGAAAGTCATATTTTTATAATATTTTTAGTGATGATTTTATTCCTTAGCTTTTTCTGAAATAAATCCTTAAGGCAATAAAAGAATAAGACTTATGGGGACTTGAAAATAGCATGGTTCTAAACAAGTCATGTTTATAATTTTAAAACCTTACTTCAAGCTCAGCATTTAATATTTTCTCTAAAATATTTTTAAAGAAATCGAAGGGTGGCACTCTCTTAAATGACTTTGAATTAATTCTCGGGTTTTTAAAAAGCATATGTGATGGTAGAAATTAAAAGAAAGATATTAACTACAATTCTATCAATGGATTTAAAAGACTTTACATTAAAATGTAATATTTCCTTCAGTATTTTAGACCTTGTTTTTGGTAGAAAAAATATAAATTCTATGTTCATGGAAAATGCAAATAATAAATATCTCTGAAGTGATATCTTAAAGAGAAACCGTGTTCTTATTTTGTGAAAAATCATATTCTGAAGAACTATCTGCCCTCAAAAGTAAAAGCGTATTTACTGAACCTAGCATCTTTTAAGAAAATTCAGAGATTGAGCACAACGCACACAGCTTTTAAAATTTCTAAGGCAGCAATACCAGAGGATCACACAGCCTGATTTTTGTCAATGAAGTTAACTACTTCTGTTGTGACACGAACAGTACCTCTCACAGAAAGGAAAGCATCAGGTCTTAGGTGGTCAGAATGAAGCAAAGCAACGCAAAGCTTGAATACTACTTCAGTTGTCTTTTTTTTTTTTGAAAGACATGAGATAACCTAGTTTCTCCTGATATAGAGTAATGTAAATGGACAAAAGCATCTTCTCTGAGAGGCATCCCACTAGTTACTTCCAATGGTTGAACAAGAAAGGCCATTCGTCTGGGCATATAGATGACAGGTGCTGAATACAAGTTGCGAAAATGAACAGCTGGAGTGGGCCAGGTGTAAATGCTGTTGGGGTCACATCCACAAGGGGACAGTGGATGAACTATCACTCAGCATCGTCTACAGACCTCCCCCTCCTCCATCCTGTCTTTTGTAGACTAATCTAAGGGGATAAAAATTGCCATTTATTTTTCTGGGTGATTTGGACGTCATTCCAGTCCCGTCCCTCTGAAGGAAGGAAACGAGGGTTAGCTAAATTGGAGGCTATTCTCCACAAACGCCACTCTGCGTGGATTTGCCAGATTTTCCTGTTACTTCAGAGAAACGGTTAGAAATTCAATGGCTTTGTCAAGAATTGTTTCATAAAGTGCTTAGTGGGACAAAACTTTTTGAGCAATTGTGAGAAATGTGTTTGATAATTTAACGAAGACAGGAACTGTTATATGTATATATTACCTGGTATATGAAAGCACTTAATTAAAATGTGTTACCACTGATCAGTGAAGTTAGTGTGAAGGAGGATAAAAGGGTGAGGAACACATAGAGAATGTTCCCTCCCAGCCGAGGGCGTGCTTCTGTGGGAGATTCTAGATATTAAGAACTGACCCTTCAAATGGAAAATACGAAGTCTTGTGTTAGACAAAAATAATTATACTGGTGTATTCTTCTTAGTATGAATTTAATCAAAATAAACTGCCAAATCTTTCAAATAATCCATGGAAGATTTTAATGTATTCATTCCATGAGTTCCTCACAGTAAGCTATCTGCTGTTATCTACTGACAGCATTGATTAAAGGCATTTTTATTATCAAAAGTTTTTCTTAGGCTTCCCTGGTGGAGCAGTGGTTGAGAGTCCGCCTGCCGATGCAGGGGACACGGGTTCGTGCCCCGGTCCGGGAAGATCCCACATACCACAGAGCGGCTATGCCCGGGAGCCACAGCACAGCCACGGACCCTGCGCGTCCGGAGCCTGTGCTCCGCAACGGGAGAGGCCACAACAATGAGAGGACCACATACAGCCAAAAAAAAAAAAAAAGTTTTTCTTATTTTTTCCATAATTGATGGCATCTAAAATTAAACATGTCATAACGGTAAAAAGGGAGGCAATAACACTAAATTCCCCATAGACAAAATTTTGTTATGACAAATTACAGTTTACTTAATCAAAGCAGATCTAGTTACCTTTTCCCTAATATAATGCTTGAAATGTGATACAGTCAAACAGAGTGACTCAATTACTCTGCTTCCCAACTTTCAATGATTTACTAGCAGTTTGGCTTGCTATAAAAGACCCCCGAATAACTTGAGACACCCAGATCTTCAGATGTCATCAAATTTAGAAACCAATAAATAAAGCTATTTCAACAAGGTCAGATGAGAGATTAAATAAACAGAGTCCATGTATTCCAAGTGATACGTGTGCTTAGCTTCCCAATAAGCTCAGGGGAAAAATAGGTAAACTAAAAACATTTGAAAGATCAGTTTTATCTAGCTCAAAGGTTGTCACCAACATTATTTAGATTAGAAAGTCAGTTGATATATTGTACTTAAGAAATGCTATTTTGCTGATGCTAAAACATTTCTTGGAATCTAGTTAGAAGAAGAGTGAGCACAGTGAAATTCAGGATTAACAACTCTGGGAACCCAAATTCACAGAGTGTTGGCTCAGGTGGAACATGGGGGCTGGTACACAGTTAGGGCTTAATAACTGTTTAATGGTTAAACGAATGGATGAATAGACAACTGGGTGAACAAATGAAAGAATGTCATGACAAATTTATCAGGAGAGTTTTAAAAATTAAGAGAGAGAAAAAGAAAACGAGTAAAAGCTGTATAAAAAAACTTACTTATTCCATGCTTGTCTAAGGTTTTTAGAGCTGTACAGGGTAAAGCGTTCTGAAATAAAAAAGAAAAATTATAAACAATCTTTGTTTCAAAAGTCTATATTGCCAGTATGTTAAAAAAAAAACTTTTAAAAAGCTACTGTTCGATTTAGCCATAGCTATGCTAGACATGCTAGGTCTTCACCTTAGATTAAACAAAAGAGTAAAACAGGAAGATCTAAACATTTTAAACAATGAAGCATTGTTTTCTTTTGTCTAGGGTGATTTGTTTCATAATCTGGTTTCCTAGTAATTATTTCTTAGAATAACTAAGTTTTAATTGGGTTGAAAAAAGAAATGCAAATTCCAAATATGCAAACTGTAGGTAGATTTACAGAAGAATATTGCCACATTGGTCCAGTGAAACCTGCTGTTTTTTCTATGAAGACATACATCTCTGACCAAACACAGTAGTGCTGGCTCTCCTTGCTTATACTATATGGCATTTACACATACTCAAAGCCAAACCACCAACGTCCTATAGTGTATACTTACATTTACCATTGAACAATCTTTATATTTTTAAAATGAAAACACAACATGTTTGTTTTACCAAGTTAGACAATAAAGTGGCATAGAATATACATTAATAATCTCTTCTCCTGCTCCCCATTTTTCACTCCTGATGATATAGCAATTGTTAATGGCTTGGTATGTCTCTTTCCACATATTTATGTTTATAAATACAAATCTATCCATATATACAAATATATATATATATACTATTTTAATTTTTAAATGCATTGTACAATAAACATTCTCTGAAATTTTTTAGGCATCTAATAATATATAGTGAATAGTCCTTCGAATAAAATAATATGTAACAATTGTTTTAAATCTGTGTAATATTCCATAGGGTAGAAGTACATAAATTATTGGACCATTCTCCTACTGATGAAAATTTAGGTAGTTTCCAGCCCCTTTTTTTCTTAAAAACAATTTTTCAATAAATAATCCTTGCACATCTATGTCTATATACTGATGCTTTCTTTTCTGTCAAATAGATTCCCCAATATAGAACTGCCTGGCAAATGGTATGCATATTTCACATTTTAATAGCTGCTGATTACTTTTCATTTTCCCACCAGCAATAAAAAAATAATGTCTCTTTTATATTATGCATCCATGGGATGCAAGGATGGTTCAGTATATGCAAACCAATAAATGTGATACATTATGTTAACAGAATGAAAGATAAAAATCACATGATCATCTCAATAGATGCAGAAAAAACATTTGACAAAATTCAACATCCATTCATGATATAATATTTTGGGTATAGATGGAACATACCTCAACACAATAAAGTCCATATATGACAAGCCCACAGCTAACACCATACTGGATAGTGAAAGGCAGAACTCTTAGTGGAAAAGACAAGGTGGCTACTGTCACCATTCCTGTTCAACACACTATTGGAAGTCCTAGTCAGAACAATCAAGCAAGAAATAAACAAAAAAACCCCAAACCCCAACCAACCAAACAAACAAAAAAAACCACATCTTAATTGGAAATGAAGAAGTAAAACTGTTGCTGTTTGCAGATGACATGATTTTTTTATATATAGAAGATCTTAATAAAGACTCCACCAAAAACTTGTTAGACCTAATCAACAAATTCAGGGAAGTTGCAGGACATAAATTCAATATACAAAAATCAGTTGCATTTCTATATACTAATAATGATTAATCTGAAAAGGAAATAAACAATCCTATTTACAACAGCATCAAAAAATATAAAATACCTAGGAATAAGTTCAGCGAAGTAGGTAAAAGATCTGTACACTGAAAACTATAAGACATTGATGAAAGAAATTGAAGAAGACACAAATAAGTGGAAAGACAGTCCATACTCATCACTGGAAGAATTAATACATTGGTAAAATGTTCATACTACCCAAAGGCATCTATAGATTTAACTCAATCCCTGTCAAGATTCCAATGGCATTTATTTTTTTACAGAAATAGAAAAAAGCAATCATAAAATTCATATGGAACCACAAAAGACCCTGAATAGCCAAGGCAATATTGAGAAAGAAGAACGAAGTTGGAGGTATTACACTTCCTGATTTCAAACTATATCACAAAGCTATAGTAATATACATACCATGGTACATATATATGCCAGTATGATACTGGCATAAAAACAGACACATAGACTAATGGAACAGAATTGAGAGCCCAGAAATAAACTCATGTATATATATGGTCAACGTTTGACAAGGGAACCAAAATACTCAGTGGAGAAAAGATAGACTCTTTAATAAATGGTGCTGGGAAAATAATGATACTCACATGCAAAAGAATGAAACTGGACCTCTATCACTCACAAAACCTGGAAGAGGATTAAAAACTTACGTAAGACCTGAAACCACAGAAGAAAACCAGGAAAAATCTCTTTGACTTTAGTCTTCATAATGATTTTATGGATACAACACCCAAAACACAGGCAACAAAAGCAAAAATAAATAAGTGGAACTACATCAATCTAAAAAGCTTCTGCACAGCAAAAGCAACAATAAACAAAATGAACAGGCAAGGTACAGAATGGGAGAAAATATTTGCAAACCACATATCTGAAAAATGGCTAATATCTAAAATACAGAAGGGACTCATATAACTCATTAGCAAGAGGACAAATAATCCAATTAAAAAATGGGCAAAGGACCTGAAGAGACATTTTTCCAAGGAAGATATTCACATGGCCAAGTACATGAAAAGGTGCTTGATCTCACTAATCATCAGGGAAATGCAAATCAAAACCACAATAAGATATCATCTCACACCTGTTAGAATGGCTGTTATTGAAGGGATGAGATAACAAGTGCTTGTGAGAATGAGGAGAAAAGGGAACCCTTGGGCACTGCTGGTGGGAACTTAAACTGGTACAGCCATTATGGAAAAGAGTATGGAGTTTTCTCAAAAAAATTAAAAATAGAATTACCACATGACCCAGCAATTGGGTACATATCTGAAGGGCACTAAAGAGATTTCTGCACCCCTATGTTCACTGCAGCATTATTTACAATAGCCAAGACATGGAAGCAACCTAAGTGTCCCCTGATGGATGAATGGATAAAGAAGATGTGGCGCATGTACACACCAGAATGTTACTCAGCCATAGAAAGGAAGGAAATTTTGCCACAACATGGATGGACCCTGAGGGCATTATGCTAAGAGAAATAAATCAGACAGAGAAAGACAGATACTGTATGGTCTCTCTTCTAGGTGGAATCTAAAGAATACTTAAACTCATAGAAGCAGAGAACAGGCAACAGAAGTGGTTGCCAGAGGTGGGGCATAGGGTTGGAGGTGGGGCAATAGGTGAAAGTAGTCAAAGGGTACAAACTCCCAGTTATAAGATGAATAAGTTCTGGGGATGTAATGTAAAGCATGGTGGCTATAGTTAACAATACTGCACTGAATATTTGCAAGTTGCCAAGAGAGTAGATTTTAAAAGTTCTCACTCAAAAAAAAAAAAAATTGAAACTATGTGAAGTAATGGATGTGTTAACTAAACTTATCGTGGCAATCATTTTGTAATATATACACATGTAAAATCACTGTGCTGTACAACTTAGACTTACACAGTGCTTTATGTCAATTATAACTCAATAAAGCTGAGGGACAAGACAGTGTTCTAGCAAAATAAAACACGGAGGTATGATGTTGAGTGACTGGTGTGAGAGGGACACTTCAGGTTGGGTGATGAAGGAAAATGAGTTGCAAATAAAAGTCAACCAACACAATAAACAAAGTTCCTACTGGAAATCTGGTTGGAGTTTCATTAAAATGTATATTTATCTGAAAAGGGTGATATAAAATCTTTGTACATAACAATATGTTGTATCTTTCCATTTAGAAAGGATTTGTGTGTACATCCTCCAGTAAAATTAAATGATCTCCTTTTCATATTGATCTCATTTCTTCTTAATCATTTAATACTTAATAGGCTTAATTCTTCTTAGTATTAGTTGGTGCCTTTTGTTAGTGTTGTCTGCTTTGAATTATAAGCTTTTAAAGAAAAGAAAGTGATTTATATTGCTTTTGTTATGGTATGTTTCACATATAAGAATACCATTAGATAAAAAGAACAAAAAGAAATTTAAGAACACACTCAGCTTCCTATCTCTAAGTACAAAGTTTATTCAAAAGAAATCTGTGCAATGATTCATTCATTCAACTATTTACTGAGCAACTACTGTGAGCCAGGTACACCTCTTGGAGCTGAAGATACAGAGAAAGAACCAAACAGAAGACCTTCCTGCCTGTAGGGAGCTCTCATTCCAGTAGGGCATGTGCAGGGCTGGAGTGAGCCTGGAGGATGGGGTGTCTGGAGCAGACAGACAGCCCAGGAGAGATGGGCAGAAGACCGGCTCACACAGACTTTGTGGCCTTTAGGATATGATACAGAATTTTTTTTTTTAAGGATCACTCTGGCTTCTGTTTGGAGAGTATACTACCAGGGGAAATAGTGTACATTAGCTGAAGAGCAGGCCTGATTACAAATATCCATTGTTCTACAGCTACAGGCAAAAGTGCTCACCAACAATTATGTATTTATTTGTTTCAAAAGAGTGCCTAACATCTCAATTTATTCTCTACTAGACTGCATTATATAAGACCCAACATAATTCAGCCAGTTGGTGTAGAACAGAAATGTAAAGGCATATTCTAGGTTTGAGAATTAACTGACAAAGAAAGGAGAAATGGGAAGAATAGTTTTTTATAGAGGTTTAAGAAATTATTTTTATCTAAAAGTCTGGTATAAAAAGCAACATATATTTTAAAAATAATTACATCAAATGTCCTTGTAAAACAAATTTGATCTCCTTAACTTTGTACTCCCCACAGAGCAATTTTAATAATTTGCTATGATTTCAGGAAAGAATTCCATTACAGATAAAATTAATACAATCTTGGATTTACAGGTAAATTATTATTCTTAGCAATTAATGACTGCACATAAATATGAGTTCTAAGAATTGCCTCTATTTAGAGCTTGACAGGATATGCTAATAGAAAATTATTTTTTTCAGAAATACAATATGTCAGTTTTAGCTACGCATAAAAGAGCCAAAATTGATAGAGAAACATGCCATATGAAAATAGAAAAAATAAGGAAGAACAAAGTCTTCCTACCTTTACCTTCTATCACTACTCACATAAACTCTTAATTCTTTTAGCAGATGTCACCTGGGCACCTGCTTGTATGCCAGGCACTGCACTGGGCGATGGGCACACAAAAATGAGGACGTCCCGGTTACAGTTCAGTGGCCCAGAAATGTAAATACAGAATTACCAACACGGGGTGAAAATGCTACAATGTGGATATGGATGCAGTCCCCTGGAAGCACAGAGGCAGAGCCACTAACCCCATCTGTTTTCTTTTCCAAATGAAGACAGGATAAACTCAAATATCTGAAGCTAGCTCCAGTAACACACAGGACCTGATCTCTTGTATACAACATCTTTCAGATCTTAACTGTCAAAGTACACAATTTCAAATGGAGCCATTTCTAACATTTTCTGCAATGAGCATGCGTAACGTTTATAATTAGATTTTTTAAATTCTATTTTTAAAACGATTTCCATCATGAGTAAAAGCAATGTTCCATTAGAATGTAAGCAACCTAATTTCACTAGGTAAGTTTTGGAAACAAAAAGGTGCTTAAATTAATGCCCCAAAACAGTAACAGGTGTATTTAATAAAATAGCCAACTGCTTATGAATAATTTTAACAGATTATTCGAGTATTTGATTAGGAGTGTTTTATACTCTTCTCCTCCAGTTAGGTTTATTCTGTCACTATTTTAATTTCAGCTTTCTCTTTCCAATTATGTTTAAACTAGAAGCTTAGAATGCCGTGATTTAAAGCATAGACTAACTCACAGCATAACTGAGAAGTGCAATTAATTTAAACCTGCAGGCTGATTTTCACCTTCTCCTCTTATTGCAGGGACACTGCAGAGGATGGTCGCACACAGTGGGCGGCCAGGGAGGAGAGCTGGTAGAGAAGAAGAAATCACTAACTCTGTAACATGGTGGGGTAGGGGACAGAGGCTGGAAGGGTTTTGCTCAAACTGCCATGCTTATACACAGCAATTCGTTGAGATTCCACAGGAAAACACTGGAGAACAATGCTATATATTCTAAAGTTTCCTAGCTTAAAAGAGCTAAACCTGAAATGGCTTGAGGCAGTGTGAAAACAGATAAAACCTAAATTGGAATTTACTCATTTGCTTATATATATGTACTGTATACTCTAGGAAAGTAACTTTAATTTTTAATACCCTTATCCCCTTCTCACCAATGTTTTTTGGATCTTATAAGATACTGCTGTGTTTCTAACGTCAATAACAAGGAAACATATGAGTAAGTAGTCAAATCAAGCAATCAATTAAAACCCCCAAGTACTGGATTGGCCAAAAAGTTCGTTCGGGTTTTTCTGTAACATCTTACAGAAAAAAAACAAATTAACTTTTTGCCTAACCCAATATGTTCAAAGGACTTGAAAGGCTAAAGCAGGATTTATAAGAACACTTTTCTTTTTTTAGGGGGGAGGGGTGCATGGAAAGGAGGGGTGGCAATAGAGACAAGATCTTTAAAAGTCTCAAACTTGTAAAGCAACTATACTCTAATAAAAATTTTTTTTAAAGTCTCAAACTTTAGTACACCTTTTACAAATGGATTTAATAGCATCTGATTTTTAAATAATATCATGGAATAACTATAAGTCAATACAAAAATGAGTAATGTCCAGGGACTTCCCTGGTGGTGCAGTGGTTAAGAATCCGCCTGCCAATGCAGGGGACATGGGTTCCAGCCCTGGTCTGGGAAGATCCCACATGCCGTGGAGCAACTAAGCCCGTGAGCCACAACTACTGAGCCTGAGTGCCTCAGCTACTGAAGCCCATGCGCCTAGAGCTTCTCTTGTGCTTTGCAACAAGAAAAGCCACCACAGTGAGAAGCGCGTGCACTGCAGCGAAGAGTAGCCCCGGCTTGCCACAACTAGAGAAAGCCCACGCACAGCAACGAAGACCCAACACAGCCAAAAAATAAATTTAAAAAAAGAGTAATGTCCAAAATGCCACAGTAAATGTTTGATTATTTTATAATGAACACCTCTAAACTATATATTCAACTACTCACTATGTAAATTCTTTAGGATTATTTTGCATTTTAACAAATGCATTTACTCTTTTCTCCTGAGTTTGTAAGAAAGTAGTAATGACTTAAGTCAAGAGCTGCGACCAGACTATCATCTGGTGGAGGTGTTGAACCTGAAGCCTTTCTCAGGATTGCTTCAGTGGAGGGAAAAGAGTCCGGTCCTTTATGAGGATGAACAATAAACACAGTCACGAATCACTCTGGTGATGCTTCCAACAATCACTTTAGTTACTTGTTTATGTAACAGATCATAGCCTTGAATCTTTTAAGGTTAGAAGACATGAGTATTCATTCATTCTCTCACTCATTCTACAAATATTTCTTGTGTGCCTGTTTGCCAGGCACTGTGGACCCCGCAGTGCACAAAACGTACAAGGTCATCTGTAGCCTACAATGAATCATGGGATCCAATACTAAGGGGCCAGCAATGGAAGAAAATCTATTTACAAGTATTCACAAGAATTTTTATGCAAATGTGACTTTCTTATGGTTATAAGGAAAACCAAGCCAGCAGTCAACATTTCAGCTGATATTCTGACCAAGACACAGAAAAGCTGGATTTAAACCATCTATGGTCCTCAGACCAGAAGTAAAGCAGAATTCATGCACAGTAGACGACAGTTTATCCCAAACAGAGAGGGCTAGACTTGTTCCAAAATATGGGGATTTTAGATATGTCAATTCCAAAAAAGCATAGTGATCCAAACAGGCATTTTAGAAATAAGATGTATGTCTGCACAACTGTAATTCACAGCTTTAAAACTCTTGCTGTCCCTCATATATATAACGGCTGTGATTTCACACAGCTCCAGCGTTACCAGTGAGAGGCTCTGACGTGACATGCTAACATGTAACAGAATCTCACTGCCCTGTTGCCGTCACCCAGAGGGGTTTCCTTAAAATGCTGAGTAGCCATCTTCAGTCCTGAAAATAGGAGACTGCAGCATCCTGCCCTGCCCTGGCTGCAGCAAATCATCCTTCGATTACCAACGGTGTGTGTTTTAAAATGAGCAATCTCTGAGCAACTTCTAGAAACAAACGTCTACTCTGTACGTTAAACGTTCTTACTTCCTATGGCATTTGGTTTTTCCAACAGACATACAAATGGGTTTGTGAGTGCATATTCCCAGCTGAGGTCTTCAAACCAACCACACCTTTCTCAACCTAAAAGTCATGGAACACTTCTCTTTCGGTAAGATGTTTTTCTTTAGAGAAGTAAAGTTTAATCAGTTAGGCATTTATCACAGTCTAAAGTGTACTATTCACAAATGAGACTGAATCTTCACAGCTCCCGGAAAAGAAAGGAGAAGAAAGATTTTGTGTCTCACTCTCCATGCATCCCGACCCATCCCTCCATCCAAACTCTCCACAGGGAGAAAGAGATCAGGAAGACAGAACTCAGCACCTTCTAGGGGAAATGTGAGCAATCAGGTAGTCTGACCACTTCATTCTACAAATGACTAAGCTAAGGTTAGAAAGGTTGAGCTGACGAGCCCATGATCCAGGCTAGTGGCAGAGGCTGAATCAGGACTCTATTCCCGGTTTATCACTTGTTACCAAAAAGCTGGGTTACCCAAGCTCTTTGGTAACAGTTCTTTCAGTACCTTGAAAATGATCTGTGTCTTCATTTATTCTGATTTCCACTCATAGGTTGAAATTCTAATTCTTTTCTTAGATATGATTGTAACCAAATCACACAAATTGGACACTATACAAGGATTTTAATCCTCTTGGGGCGGGAGGGAGCATAATTACTGAAGAAGTCTTTGTTTGGTGACTGGCATTCTATATCAACTTTGGCGCGATGAGGTGTGGATAACTCCCAAACTGAATTTTTCAAAATTGCAAGAGTAGAAGTAATGAAACCAGTATACCTAAGGATTTTTTTGTTTTTGCTTTTGTTTTCAATAAAGCTGCAATCAGAAGAACTTCATTTCTCTTTGAAAATTTAATCTCACTACATTTTCTCTGGCGTTTTCTGGACACTCTGTTAGTCTCCATCATTTGTGATGCCCTCTAGTGAAAATAAATGGGAAATTCTTCAAGCAGATACAGAGAAAGTCAGTACAGATAGTCCCTGCTTTGCATTGAAATGAATTTCTACAATTTATAAAGATATCTCCCCCATAGGTCTGCCCACTGGGGAAGAGCTAAATTATTATTTTACATTTTTCAGTAATTATCATGATTTTTGGCCATTTAAAATTTTTATTTTATAGCGTTGGCTATATGTATGACTTTTTGCATATCAAATCCTTGGTCGGTTATGGACCTGTTGGGAAAAACCTATGCCCCATGTCTATGGCATCACTGTTAACTGGTGTGAGAATAATTTCCCCTGAGCCAGGACTTGCTATTACAGACCCTTCTCAGCCCAGAGCTGTGGGCAGAAACTACCAATCAAGAGGAGTTCACACTTGAGATGAAGCCCCTTACCATCTCTGAAATAGGTCTGTGACTTTTTGTAGACAGTAGGTCCCTTTGCAAACAAAACATCAATTTCCTCCCCCGCTCAAAAACCCTCCATTGATTCCTTTCGCACTTCAAATAAAATCCTAGCTCTTCACCTTGACTTTCAGTGACCCACCCCTGCTGCTCTGTCTGTGGTCAGCTTCTCCAGCCACACTGATTTGTAATTTGTCTACTATTTGTCTCCCCTCTAGCACGGAAGCCCCATAAGCAACGGGTTTATCTGCTTTGTTCACGACTGTGTCTTCAGCATCTACAATGCTGCCTGCCACCTAGCGAGTACTTATTAAGAATCTGAGCTCATGAGAGTATCTGGCGCATGGTTCCTGCTGCTTGAAACGTGGCCACTCAACTCCAGCATTTTCTCCCCTGCTCTCAGCCAGCAGTGACCCCCAGCATGATTGCCACAATCAGAAAGTATGAAAGTCAAGACAGCCTGACCTTGTCACGCTTAACGTTGTTTTAACTTCCTCTGCTCTATAAAGTTCACTTATTATAAATTTACTAATTAACTGGCTTTTTCACTATGTGACCGGAGTGGCATTTACTGGTAGGATGAAGAATGGCAGAGTTGAAGAAGGTGGTGGTTGATGCTTGGGGGAGAGAGCTCTAAATGGCCTGAGCCTTGGGACAGGCAGACCCATAAGGTTTTTAGCAATAAAATCTGAGATAAGGGCCATATATTTGCAGATTAATTTTTCAAGTCAATTTTTATAACCATCACATAGTTACACCCTTGTACATTCAGATGTTACCCATGACCGTTACATTTGCTATCAATCGCTCAAAAAAAAAAAAAAAAAGACATATAAAAAGATTCTTGAGGTAAAGCATAAAGTGGGAAAGAAAACACCGGGCAGAGGACACAGTATAAATGGTACAAAATATTACTTTGTATGTTACATGCCCCTAACAGTTTAAAAGCACTTTTATACCAATTACACAGCCAGCTCAAATCCTCTTAAAAATAGGTAAAGTATAAGTATGTAAAAAGTAATGAACAGGATGTAAAAATGGATTATCTCATTTAACGTCCATAGGAGTTCCATGAGCTGGAGGGAGCAGACGGGATGCTTCTGGAAGAGGAAGGAAGATGGCCCTGCATGTCCACAGGTGTCTCCTGACAGCAGGCGTGGTCTGTGCAGGGCAACATCATGGCACGAAACCACCCTCCTCTCAACCGCCCTGCACTGAACATCCCACCAAACAATTTCTACTGCTTCCGCAGTTTTTCCATCACCTTCTAACAGACTAGGGGAAGTCCAGAGTGTGAACAAAGGCTACAGGTTCAGATCTCCTCTGGTGTGCAAATCATGGAACTGGGCAATTCCCATAATATGTACCAAGGACTGTACATTTAAAACTAAACACCCACAGACGGTGTTAGGAGTGGACAATTTATTGGAAGCACAAGTTTCAAAGAAGATACCCATATTTAGCAGGTGGAGGGTGGGTTCTGGTACCTACAAGAAGATATATAGAGATCTTTCCCAAGATGCCACCAGGCAGGGCTGAGAAGAGGCTGACAATTCTCCCTCATCATACTCCTATGTTTGCAGACGGGCAAGCTCTCTTAAAGAGACTGGCAGGCATCCGTAAGAATGGCAGGCATCCGTAAGAATAGCAGGCCAGGGACTGCAGGCCTGGGTTTGCGTTTGGGCTCCGCTACATACTGCAGATGTGGCCTTGGACAAGCCACACAATCTCTCCAAGCCTCAGTCTCCCAGTTTCCTTGTCCGTAAATTGTGATAACAGTATTAGGACAATAACATTATAATAACTCAGGAGTTATTCTAAATACCAACTGAGATAATATGTTGAAATGCTTTGTAAATAATAAAATACAACATAAAACGTAAGGTGTTATCATCATGGTATTCTGTTTCTTTTTAATTAAAAAAAATTTTTTTTAAATTTTTTTGGCTGCGTTGGGTCTTTGTTGCTGTGCGTGGACTTTCTCTAGCTGCGGCAAGCGGGGGCTACTCTTAGTTGTGGTGTGTGGGCTTCTCATTGCGGTGGCTTCTCTTGTTGTGGAGCATGGGCTCTAGGGCACGTGGGCTTCAGCAGTTGTGGCACACGGGTTCAGTAGTTGTGGCTCGTGGGTTCAGTAGTTGTGGCTCACGGGCCCTAGAGCGCAGGCTCAGTAGTTGTGGCGCATGGGTTTAGTTGCTCCGCAGCATGTGAGATCTTCCTGGACCAGGGCTCGAGCCCGTGTCCCCTGCATTGTCAGGTGGATTCTTAACCACTGTGCCACCAGGGAAGTCCCATCATGGTATTCTGAAAAAATTTACATCTTCCCTCTGGAATTAAGAAGTCTGAATCTACTTAGTTTGGGGGCCTCAGTTAGGCCTGTGAATAGCTGGAATTGAGGAGAAGTTTTTCACCTCATTACAGAGTCTGAGTACAACTAAGTCCATATTTATATGTTGCCTTCAAGATCAGTGTGTCTGTGAGCTTAGTTTGGGGCACAGAATGTTTAAAATACTCCCTTTTTGCAATTTGCCTCCAACGGCAAATTCGTTGCAAGAAATTCTGACTTTAACAAACTTTCCTTAATCAAACTGCTTTTTGGATTAGATAACTTTCTCTTCAGAATAATATAATCACTTTAGAAATACTCTGTTCCCTTGCTTGATTTGGGAAAAATAGAATTATTTCAGTCTAAATTTCATTACTTTTAATTGCTTCCTGTCTAGCAACATTTTTCTCTCCCTGAATTTTACAGTGCCTTCCTTTTCTGAACTCCTGAATAACAACTGGTCATTAAATAGTTGTTGAATGCCCCTTTTGTTGGAAGCATTTAAGAGATGAAAAAAGCTTCATACATGGACTCCACATGTTATTTCGGGGCCAAAGTATTTCATACAAAGTGATGTTTATGGGTCCATGTTTTACTAAGTACAGAGCTCAGATCCTTCCTACTTTTTTGCTACTTTCTTCATAGACTAATTGTCAGTAAACTGTTCATTAGAAGAAGGTCAACGAGAAATTGTAATACAGATGCAGTAGCATGATCATCCGTGATTCATGCTGCAAAAAAAGGGCACTGAACTGAAACCCAGGGAGACCTCCTGGGATCTACTTTCATCTCTGACACTGACTTTGGGGAAGTCCTTTAACATCTCTGACCTCAGGTTCCTAGCCTTACAAAGGACTGAGCAGGGCTATATGCCCTCTGGAACTTCTTCCGGCTCTAATGTTCAATTTGCTTAAATAGTTACTGCACAACCAAAACACCGCTCTTACTCCCAGCTCAAGCAGCCCAAAGGTTTTCCTTGACAGTAGGAAACTGCAAAATCTTCTCAGAATTCTCAGTCCCTCACCCTGATTCTACTAGTCTGGAGAACCTCAAATGCCTACCTATATTCTGCCCTGATCTGGGGCTACCACAATTCTACAAATCCCAAACAACCCCTCCAATACATACCCAAGATGTGTTTTTAAAAAATATTAATGCTAATAAGTCTGTCTTATAACAAAGAATTTCAAGCACCACTTCACCAGAGGTGTATGAGCCATGTGGCCTCTGTTGACATAAAGTAGCCGAGGGCAAAGCAGGCAGGGCAAAGTGGTCCTGGGAGTCACACAGGGAAGGCTCTTCCCATCCCAGAAGGAAATGGAGCAGAGGGCATTACGCAAAAGCATCCCAGTAGTGAGTCATTATGAAACAAGTGAAAGGGAAAATGTAGTAATTTTGCAGTAGACTCTTACTTTTTGATAGAGAATTGGGTTTGGCCTGTGATGAATCTCATCGAAGGTGACAGAATTACTGAAGTGCTAAGAATACCACGGTGTCACCTTTCACCTCCGAGGCTGGCCCACAGCAAGCATCCTGAGGATAGTGATAGAAGGAGACACTCTAGTATGAGAGGTGGGGAGAAGGGGGAAAGACGGGGAAGGAAGGACAGAGAGGGACTAGAGAGGGGGAGAGGGAGAGAGGGAGAGACCCCTAATTTTGAGACCATAAACCACAGAACCTGAGGGTGAGGAAAAAGAAGTGAGAAGGCAATCAGGTTCAAAGAAGACACAGACCCATTTCCCACTTCTTTTGAGAGAAATTTAAATAGAAGTAAATGATGGGGAAGTGGCAGCTCCCAAGGTTAGATTTCTTATTATATGTAACACACACGTGTGTGTGTACATGCGCATGTGTGTGTTACACATATATTTATTTATTTTATGCAGCTGTGGCCTGTCCCAGCTGCCTGGTTGCTATGGGAATAAGCTGAAGTTAAGGAATTTTGTGTTAGCATAAATATAAGTGCAGAAGAGGACACATACAGGCTAAATTCTAAAGAATCAATCCCAGCTGTTATCTAGTTGTTCTCTTAAAATCTTAACAATTGTTCTAAGCCAACACAGAATTTTTTTCTCTTGAGGCAAAACAAGTTAAACAAGACTAGTAAGATATGAGAGTGAGGATTACTTTCAAAATTCCTTAAAAATTAGAGTCATTTTTTAAAATTCCAGAGAAGCAAAACCTGTTTATAGAAAAATGATACTTTCTCTAATATATAAAGAACCCCTAGAAATTAGTAAGAATATGACAAATGACACGTAACTCTACTGTAAATTGGCAAAAGATATTAGTTGCTCACAGAAAAGGAAATACAAGTGATCCTGAAACATATGAAAAGATGCTCAGCCTCGTCATAAAAGAAGCATGTAAATTAAAATTATATTAAGATTTTTTTTGTCACCTAACAGGCAAAATTGAAAAGTTTGGAGTGGAGAAGAAGCGTGGAGTGGAGAAGAAGCGTTCTCATGTATTGCTGGTAACAGAGCCAACTGGTACCATCCTTTTGGACAACAATTTGACAGAAGTGTTCAAAAGTATAATTGTATACAGTTGACCCCTGAACAACACAGGATGTAGGGGCGTTGACTCTTCTGCAGTCGAAAATCTGCCTATAATTTATAGTCTGTACTTGGTATCTGTGG
This sequence comes from Delphinapterus leucas, assembly GCF_059928025.1. Lineage (NCBI taxonomy): Eukaryota > Metazoa > Chordata > Mammalia > Artiodactyla > Monodontidae > Delphinapterus > Delphinapterus leucas. Next base: position 54,679,089 of record NC_143137.1, on the reverse strand, counting down.
TTCCACATCCCTGATTCAATCAACCGCCATGGAGTACTGTAGTGGGTATTAATGAAAAAAGTCCACGTATGATGGATCCATACAGCTCAACCCGTGCTGTTCAAGGGTCACTGTATACTTATTAATTCTTCAACCCTACTTCTGGTAATTTATCCTTCAGATATACTTGTACAGATGTGATGCGCTTATTTATGTGTGTGTATACGGGTTACAATATTTATAATGGCAAAAACACTGGAAACAACCCAAATGTCCATAAGTAGGGACAGGTTAAATCCATACAATGTGAAACAATGTGGCTGCAGGAAAAGAGGGAAGCCACACTGGCCTCCTCTGTACAGTGACATGAGAGGACCTACAGGATGCATTAATGAGAAAAGCAAGACCCCAAATTGTTTTTAATATGGGAAATATGAAAATATATATTCATAATTTCTTACATTTACATAGAAGAAAAAAACATAACAGAAACTAATAAGTGGGGGCCTGTGGTTGGGGCAATCGTTCTGGGGAAGTAGGCAGGTGGCAGACAGGGTGGGGAGGCTTTGTACTGTGCTCCTTTTTTATATGGTTTGATATTCTGAATTGCTTAAATTTATTATCTATTCAAAAATTGGACAAAGTATAATTTTTCCCATCACACTCCTTGGTGTTTACCCAAAAGAGTTGAAACCCAGTGCCAGTGATGTTTAGAGCATTTTTATCCCTAAATGCCCAAACTTGGAACAATCAAGATGTCCTTCAGTACGTGAATGGATACATAAACAGCGGCGCATCCAGACAATGGAATATTATTCAGTGGTAAAAAGAAATGAGCTATCAAGCCATGAAAAGACCTGGAGGAACCTTAAATGCATATTAGTAAATGAAGGAAGCCAATCTGAAAAGGCAACATCCTTTTCAGATGATTCCAATTATATGACATTCTGGAAAAGGCAAAACTATGGAGACAGTAAAAAGATTAGTGGTTGCCAGGGCTTAGGGAAGAGGGAGGGATAAACAGGCAGAACACAGAGGACTTTTAGGGCAGTGATGCTACTCTGTGTGATACTGTAATGGTGGATAAATGTCATTATACTTTGTACAGACCGTAGAATGTGCAACACCAAGAACGAATCCTAACGTAAACTATGGACTTTGGGTAATAATGATGTGCCAGCTTAAGTTCATCAAACTGTAACGAATGTACCACTCTGGTGGCGGATGTTGATAATGGGGGAGGCTGCACATGTGTCAGGGCAGGGGATGTATGGGAAATCTCTGCACCTTCTGCTCAGTTTTGCTATGAACCTAAAACTGCTCTTAAAAAATGAAGTCTATCAAGCAAAGCAAAAAAAGTATGTCCTCATGGCTCAGACTTTCTTCTTTTCCCTCAGACTTTCTAAGGCACTCTTTGGGGGTAGAATAAGGAGGTGGAAAGTGGGGTGGGACAGGTGGACCCTGGCACTAATATTTTCTCCTCTGGGAACGTGTATCTTCTTCCCCAGCACTCCCCTGATGGGTCTGCTTAAGTGCTGCATGAAAAGGCTCGTAGATTTGCTCCCTTTGCCTCAGTCTATTATCCTGTCTCTCCTTGACTCCTCTCAGGGCAACTCAGGAAGCATTTATCACATCTACTCTCATCCACAAGCACCAAGCACTGCCTGGAGTATCTTTTTTGCTAGTCAGCACCCATGCCTTACATTCATCTAAACACGTTATTCTTTTGGACCCCCATTACCTTTTATATATTATGTCTGTGGTTGCACTTGTACATAATATTAATAACATATATATATATATATATATATACACCCTAATTTATATATGCCTACCAGAAAACTCACATAAATAATGTGTTTTAAACATTCAATAAAATTCAGAGCAGCAGACATTCATTGAACCAAAATACATACTAGTCACAGTCTCTGATCTCATGAAGTTCCCAATCTGTTAGTTCAATTTGCATTACATCATAGTACTTTCCAGACACATTTAAAAATGCTTTTGTGTGTTGCTTATTAAGATAAATTCTATTCACACCAAAATAAACCAAATACTCCATGTTTTCTCCTCTAGAAACTTGGTGGGCCAAATGACTATCTTAATTGTTCCTTTCTGCATCAACTTTATTCATTTACACCCTTTTCATATTCTCCTCTGCTTTATTTCCCTAGGACTTAAGATTTTAGATATTAACATGAGGAAGTGAGGCTTCTTTATGAACCCACACCTGGAACGTTTATAAAGAGCTGTGTTCTCACTTAAAATCCATTAGTGAGAGCACTTAGAGGATGCTTCTTGTTTAGTTAAAAAAAAAGAAAAAGAAAAAAAAATCCATCTTAAATTAAGTATCTATAGTCTTTCATAACATAGAAGTTATTTAGAATTTTCAGTAAAAGTGCAAAGGGTCCTTGGGGCAGCCAAAGAAAATAAAAGAATTCTCAGCACATGGTGTACTTTCAGAAGAAAAATATTAAGAGTAACAGTAGTTTCTAAACTCAGTCATTCTTTGGGATTGATAACTTATTCCTGATGGTCCCCCAAAAGAGAGGAAGGGGAGAAAAAGAATACACTTGGATCCTGTAACAGTAATTATTCATAGCTCTTTTCCCTCATAAAATAATGGACTATTAGACCTTCCATAAAATCCGTTTCAGTAATTTAATGGTAGGTCTGCATTTTATAATCCATGTTTTGTAAACAAGAAAAAACAAAAAGATTATTTTACAATAATTCATTCCACTAATTTTTATTAAATTCCAAACCTTTCATCCCTCCTATAAAAATTAAATAGCCCATTTTGAGATTCTTCTTCCATTAAGCATAATTATTAAAACTGAAAGTTTCTTGACTGCCACCTACTGGTAAGAAAAAAGTGACAACTTATTTTATATAAAAGTTCTGCATTTTCCCTCACATTTTCTGGTTTAGGGGTTTAAATATTTAAAATTAAAAAAGATGGAATGTTGAACATACAGAACATTTTATATGTTTAAACTCAAATTAATTGATCATGTATTACTAGAGTTTTAAAAAATAAATAAAAATATGATTTTTCCTTTTTACAATGTAATACTTTCCCTAGTATTATTACTAGAAGTCACACAGATGGATTATAGTAGCTTGATTTAAAGTTTGTCTTTATAGACATGGATGCTAGTCTAACTGATGATGAAATGAAAGGTTACTTCAAGATTAGCCAGTCAAATCAAACGAAGGACATACGGTGAAAAACTCTCACGAGGGTTGTCATTCAGTCTATCTTTGCCAACAAATAAAACTGTGAAAACCAAAGGACAACTCCAATAAGAGGTTGAATACACAATGGCAAAAGTAACCAGAATTTTCCCAGGTAATATATTAGCTCGAGGGGGAATATTTATATATTCACCCTTTTCATATCAGAAGCACTTAGTCATTTGTAATTAGTGAAACATACCTGGCTTAAAATGTGGTAAAGAATGAACTCCAGGCCACGTGTCCTCATTTGGCGTTCCAAGAACCTAGTGGAGAGCAGGAAATTGTGGAAACAGACTTATTATTTCCAAAGCACTCAAGATTCTCCAGTGCAGAAAACAGTACACTGCATATGATGAAACTCTGGATTTTTCTTCCCATTATCGTGTGCCAGGGATTTTATTTCAGTAAAACAAACCCAGCTAAAGAGCCACCCAAGTCGAATGTCTGTGTTTTAACAAATGCAGCTAAATGCGGTAAGACAAGTTAAATCTGCTGCATTTTATCAACTCCAAACTTAGTAAGCAGGCTTACGACTCAAAGAATGAACTGCCATCTTCATGGAACTGAATAAAGTATGTATGTGTCCCTCATGATTCTTTCATGAGCTTTTATCCTTCACTCTAGTATCAGACATGTCATCATTTAACAGTTCTAAGAATTCTGTCATTTCTTCCCTCACATCCTCTGTCTGGGCATCAGAATGTTTCAAAGAAGCAGAACAGACAGCTTGGGATGCTCACATTCTTCACTGGCCATACTATTTGTTAGAGTTAACATCTTTAGTCACATGATATATAGTTTCCTCATCCCCAAATACTGTTCTCCCTACACTGTCTTTCTCTATCCATACTTCCAGCTTCTTTCCGCATCTACTTTTCTATCCCCACAATGTTTGATCTGGTCAAAGGCATTAAAAGGCAATTCCGATTCACGTGTAACGAGCACACTTTATTCGAATTTTCAGTTCCATCATCTATTGCTATTATACTCAATGATCATGGTAAATCACTGATGGAGAACAGTGGAGATGAAAGGTTTAAGAGCCCAGATCATGGAGACAGACTCCTCTGATCCCCTACTTACTAGCCATGGGACTTCATCGAGCTTTAATTTCCTCCTTTGTAAACTAGGGGTGATGATAACAGCACCTTTTTCATCTGTGGGAGAATACTACCTGGTATGCAGTAAGCACTATGTAAGGATCAGATACTATTCAAAGCACCCACAGAAAATGGGGTCAGGTCAAGCAGGTGCCGGCAATGGAGGAGAATCCAGCCCACCCACTTTTTCCATAGGGATTCCCTGATCTGGGGGTCAGTGCCAAATGCTGTAACTCAGACTATGATGGACCAATATGACAGTCAAATGAGTTAGAAAGGGGAAGAGATAAAGCCAGAAGCTGGCAAAACTGGAGGAATGGCAGACATCATGGGGGGAAATGACACCTATTCACTCATCTCTGAGGATTAGCAGATACTACTAGGCAATAAGGAAATACAGAGCTCTGGCTCTTTATGCATAGACTTCCTAGGGGGTACAGGGCTGTGAAGGCAAGGTGGGGCACACATACAGCAAGTGACTCACTTACTGCTTCCTGCTCTGGCAAATCAGGGTTAATAAACACATGTATAACGTTCCTCACTGAAACACGGAATTCACTGAAACACTGGGTGTGAACACAGTGTTCAGGGGATCAGACAATACAGTTCTTGCAAGCACTAATTAACACTAATATTAACAGGCAGATCTACATAAACAAGGTCACACTATTGATGGGCTAGGTGGGGATGGAAGGCGATAGGTGAGAGAGGGCTCCAAGAGTTATAAGATAGGAAAAGAGACAAAGACAAGCCTGACATAAACAACTGTGACAACAGTGTCTCTGCAAAAGGCATGTCCTCCTTTCTTTCCACTAATTCTGATTATTTCAAGAGAGGGAGATAGTCAGGTGTGCGGGCAGCACACAGCTCATCTGGGGGATGCTCCTCTTTTGAGCTCCCACTGAATTCTGCATGAAGGACAAAGGGGTCTGACAGTATTAAACTTTAGCAACTAAAGGGAGAAACTCTCAGCTCAAAATCACATCTTGATCATGACAAATCCATCACGTATGAAAGAGACCCTCTAAGGTTTTATAAACAATGAAAAGTCCAGCCAGAACATGAAACTTGTTCTCTCACTCCTAGTAAAAGTATGATTGATACCCTGACTGTACCTGTTTCTACAATGTTTATGTTAACAAAGCTTTTTCAAAGGCACTATCCTCATCCAGATCCAGTGTTCTGTTTCAAAGTAATTATCAAATACTATGGCCATCCCATAAAAATTACCTGCAAAGAAAAAATACATCAGACTTTTTTTGAGTTATTATAGCATTGACTGATGAGATTCCACACCTCAAATTATTCTCCTGTCAACAACTCCTAGGCCATTTGCACAGGAAATAGAAAGAAGGCAAAGGAAAAGAATTAGAAGTCAATGTTGCTTCCTGTAAAAGCCTTTTTGGGAAAGGCAATTTGGGTTAAATGTATGGTTAGAGATGATAGGCTACTTATGCACTAGGGAAAGTGGGTGTGTATTGCCTCTGATGTCAGATTTTCCTTTGTATTAATAACTAAGAAATTCCACTACCAAGATACTTTGAAGTTAGAAGGAAAAAGAGGTACTCTTTAAAAGTCAAAAATTATCTTTTGCAAAAAAAACCCCAAAAAACAAAACAACAGTGCAGAAGATAATTACATCTCAACATGTAAAATGTGTGCCTCAACATTTAAAGTGTGGTCCCCATATCTGTAAAAAAGCAGGTTTCTAATATCTGAGGTCACCCTCAGTCTTGAAACAACATGCTGTGATATGCGAAAAAGTCCTCTATGTGTTCGTTTAAGCTGCTTTGCCTTAAACCTGTGCCCGTGGCTTGTATGTCTCCCTGTCCCTTTGCTGGTTCATCTCTGCACTCAGTTAACATTTACTGTGTTCATCACAGAAGACAGAAGGATGAGACTGGGCTCTGCCTTGAGGCGCTTGCTCCTACTCTGGTGAGACAGAGGAGTGGGACGGTGATGAGCTGCCTTCGACATAAGAAGAGCTCTCTCAGAAGTGTGAGGAGAAGGGGGCAAGAGCCCAAAGCAGAGTGTGCTTGAGGCTACCTGGGGGGCGGGGAAAAGTTGCCAGGGAGAGGATTTTTCAGTGGGAGACGGAACACAGAGTGATGGTTGGCCAAGTAAAGAAAGTGGGGAGGGGGCCCAAGGGGAGGGACAGCTGAGTATTCTGGTTATAAGGAAAGGCTATATTAAAATAATCTTGGGCTTCCCTGGTGGCGCAGTGGTTGAGAGTCCGCCTGCCGATGCAGGGGACACGGGTTCATGCCCCGGTCCGGGAAGATCCCACGTGCCGCGGAGCAGCTGGGTCCGTGAGCCATGGCCGCTGAGCCTGCGCGTCCAGAGCCTGTGCTCCGCAACGGGAGAGGCCACAGCAGACAGACGCCCGCATACCGCAAAAAAAATAAAAATAAAATAAATGTAACAGTAAACTGTAAAGTGCCCTAAAGATGTAACTGTCACTGGCAGAGCCCATTAACAATTCCCAGGGAATAAAAATAGTATCTAGGTAATGAAATAAAGTCTAACCTTTTTTCTTCGCCTTGGCGCTTCGTCTAGTTTCACTTGCTCACAGGGAGCCACGGGCAGAGGCCTCACACCAGCCCTTCGGCCCAAAGTTCCCGGTGCAGAACCGCCCTGCCGACACCTCGGCTCGGGACCGTGTGCAGAAGCGCCGAGCACGGAAACGACGCGATTCAAGATGGCGGTGGCGGGCTGTGTGCAGAGAGGCTGCGCCCAGCACCGCGAGGATCTGGAGCCTGAGCCGTGCAGCCCCGCAGCCCCGCCCACCCCTCGAGAGCTCCGCCTCTTCCCCCCGCTGCCCCGCCCTATAAAGCAACCCTGCCCGCGGCCTGTCGGGGAGTGTGTGTGCTCTAGAGCCGGAGCTTATCCCTCTCCATTCTCCGATCAAAAGAGCTTTCCGGGCTTCCCTGGTGGCACGGTGGTTGGGAGTCTGCCTGCTGACACAGGGGACACGGGTTCGTGCCCCAGTCCGGGAGGATCCCACATGCCACGGAGCGGCTGGGCCCGTGAGCCATGGACGCTGGGCCTGCGTATCCAGAGCCTGTGCTCCGCACCAGGAGAGGCCACTACAGTGAGAGGCCCGCGTACCGCAAAAACAAAAAACTCCGTTGTTTAAGTTCTCATGATGCTCCTGCCCCCATGCCTTCCCAAGGTGGTTTCCTCTTCTGGAATGCCCTGTCTCCACTGGCCAGGTTAACTCCTACCTCTGTTTCTAGCTTCATGGGTCACCTTTTCCTGAAAGGCTTCCTGGACTCTCTGGTCCAAGTTACCTGCTGTGATCTCTGTGTTCTCTGAGGGCTTTGTGCAGACTTCCATTATAGGACCACTCACTGCCTCATAAGCGTTAGAGCACTCATCTGTCTCTCCACCGGACCATGGACCTCCAAGTAGAGACCATGACATTTATCTCTGGATCCCTAGTGCCTACCATAGCCCGGTACCAAACATGCACACAGTAAATGTTGAATGAATGAAGGAACGAATGAACGGTGTGTCTGGGTAACAGCGCGAAGTTTCGTGGGCTTTATTGTTGGCTGGGTTATGGGATGGGAGGCTAGGGCCAGATACTGAATGCATGAAGACTGACTGCATTTTATCTCTCTTTCAAGTTGTCACAAACTGCAGGTCACATGACCCACTGGAGGACAGTAAATTTCATTTAGAGTGTTGATGTCAGCATTTTTCAGAAGATGAAATCCAAGAGAAGATGTCAGAGGGTAACAGACACAGTAAAGATGCATGTTGTTTTTATGAAGCAACATTTTATTCAACTTTTATTCATGTTATATCTGTGCATGTACATATGTATGTGTGCACTGTGAGTCATGATGTAAAATGCATTTCTTACTGTTTAAGAGCCAGTCGATAGGGAACAAGAAAGCTGAAATCAAGAATGCAAGTTTGGGAGCTGAGGGCAATGAGTTTAGTTCTGGGCCTATTAAATGTTAGAAATACCTGCAGGTCAAGACAAAGGGCCTTTAAAGGACAGGTGGAAATACAGATATGGATCCTGGGAGAGGGATTTAAGATCAAGAAAAACATTTAGCGTATATACATTTGTAGAAAGCAAATACCAAAATAGCTCCAAAATGGTCTCCCTTCCCTATATTAACATGTATACAGTCCCCAAAGGGTGTCTCTGTGATTTCCTGGACTTTTAGCATCTGTTAAGAAAAACAAGGGGAGCCTGAACCAAGATGGCGGAGTAGAAGGAGGTGATTTCACTCCCTCTTGTGAGAACACCAGAATCACAACGAGCTGCTGGACAATCACTGACAGGAAGACACTGGAACTCACCAAAAAAGATACCCCACATCCAAGGACAAAGGAGAAGCCTCAATGAGATGGTAGGAGGGGTGCAATCACAGCAAAATCAAATCCCATAACTGCTGGGTGGGTGATGCACAGACTGGAGAACACTTATACCACAGAAGTCCACCCACTGGAGTGAAGGTTCGGAGCCCTACATCAGGCTTCCCAACCTGGGGGTTCAGCAATGGGAGGAGGAATTTCAAGAGAATCAGACTTTGAAGGCTAGAGGGATTTGACTGCAGGACTTGGAAAGGACTGGGGGAAACAGAGACTCCACTCTTGAAGGCACACACAAAGCAGTGTGCACATGGGACCCAGAGGTAGGAGCAGTGAACCCAGGGGAGACTGAACCAGACCTACCTGCTAGTGTTGGAGGGTCTTCTGCAGAGGCGGGGGGTGGCTGTGGCTCACCGTGGAGACAAGGACACTGGCAGCAGAAGTTCTGGGAAGTACTCCTTGGCGTGAGCCCTCCCAGAGTCTGCCATTAGCCCCACCAAAGAGCCCACAGGCCAAACAACCAACAGGGAGAGAACCCAGCCCCACTCATCAGCAGTCAAGCCGATTAAAGTTTTACTGAGCTCTGCCCAGCAGAGCAACACCCAGCTCTACTCGCCACCAGTCCTTCCCATCAGGAAAGCTGCACAAGCCTCTTAGATAGCCTCATCCACCAGAAGACAAACAGCAGAAGCAAGAAGAATTACAATCCTGCAGCCTGTGGAACAAAAACCACATTCACAGATAGATAGACAAAATGAAAAGGCAGAGGGCTGTGTACCAGATGAAGGAACAAGATAACCCCAGAAAAACAACTAAATGAAGTGGAGATAGGCAACCATCCAGAAAAAGAATTCAGAATAATGATAGTGAAGATGACCCAGGACCTCAGAAAAAGAATGGAGGCAAAGACCGAGAAGATTCAAGAAATGTTTAACAAAGACCTAGAAGAATTAAGGAACAAACAAACATAGATGAACAATATAATAACTGAAATGAAAACTAAACTAGAAGGAATCAATAGCAGAATAACCGAGGCAGAAGAACAGATAAGTGACCTGGAAGACAGAATGGTGGAATTCACTGCTGCAGAACAGAATAAAGAAAACAGAATGAAAAGAAATGAAGAGAGCCTAAGAGACCTTGGGGACAACATTAAATGCAACAACATTCGCATTATAGGGGTCCCAGAAGGTGAAGAGAGAGAGAAAGGACCAGAGAAAATATTTGAAGAGATTATAGTCAAAAACTTCCCTAACATGGGAAAGGAAATAGCCACTCAAGTCCAGGAAGCGCAGCGGGTCCCATACAGGATAAACCCAAGGAGAAATATGCTGAGACAAATAGTAATCAAATTGGCAAAAATTAAAGACAAAGAAAACTTATTGAAAGCAACAAGGGAAAAACGACAGACAACATACAAGGGAACTCCCATAAGGTTAACAGCTGATTTCTCAGCAGAAACTCTACAAGTCAGAAGGGAGTGGCATGATATACTTAAAATGATGAAAGGGAAGAACCTACAACCAAGATTACTTTACCAGGCAAGGATCTCATTCAGATTCGATGGAGAAATCAAAAGCTTTACAGACAAGCAAAAGCTAAGAGAATTCAGCACCACCAAACCAGCTCTACAGCAAATGCTAAAGGAACTTCTCTAAGTGGGAAACACAAGAAAAGGACCTACAAAAACAAACCCAAAACAATTAAGAAAATGGTCATAGGAACATACATATCGATAATTATCTTAAAAGTGAATGGATTAAATGCTCCAACCAAAAGACACAGGCTTGCTGAACAGGATATAAAAACAAGACCCATATATATGCTGCTTACAAGAGACCCATTTCAGACCTAGGGACACGTACAGACTGAAAGTGAGGGGATAGAAAAAGATACTCCATGCATATGGAAATCAAAAGAGAGCTGGAGTAGCAATACTCATATCAGATAAAATGGACTTTAAAATAAAGAATGTTACAAGAGACAAGGAAGGACACTACATAATGATCAAGGGATCAATCCAAGAAGAAGATAAAACAATTACAAATATATATACACCCAACATAGGAGCACCTCAATACATAAGGCAACTGCTAACAGCTATAAAAGAGGAAATCAACGGTAACACGGTAATAGTGGCGGACTTTAACACCTCACGTACACCAATGGACAGATCATCCAAAATGAAAATAAATAAGGAAACAGAAGCTTTAAATGACACAATAGACCAAAAGATTTAATTGATATTTATAGGACATTCCATCCAAAAACAGATTACACTTTCTTCTCAAGGGCGCACGGAACATTCTCCAGGATAGATCACATCTGAGGTCACAAATGAAGTCTCAGTAAATTTAAGAAAATTGAAATCATATCAAGCATCTTTTCTGACCGCAACGCTATGAATTAGAAATAAATTTGAGGAGAAAAAATGTAAAAAACACAAAAACATGGTGCCTAAACACTACGTTACTGAATAACCAAGAGATCACTGAAGAAATCAAAGAGGAAACCAAAAAATACCTAGAGACAAATGACAATGAAAACACGACAATCCAAAACCTATGGGATGCAGCAAAAGCAGTTCTAAGAAGGAAGTTTATAGCTATATAAGCCTACCTCAAGAAACAAGAAAAATCTCAAATAAATAATCTAATCTTACACCTAAAGGAACTAGAGAAAGAAGAACAAACAAAACCAAAATTAGTAGAAGGAAAGAAATCATAAAGATCAGAGCAGAAATAAATGAAACAGAAACAAAGAAAACAATAGCAAAGATCAGTAAAACTAAAAGCTGGTTCTTTGAGAAGATAAACAAAATTGATAAATCATTAGCCAGACTCATCAAGAAAAAGAGGGAGAGGACTCAAATCAATAAAATTAGAAATGAAAAAGAAGCTACAACAGACACTGCAGAAATACAAAGCATCCTAAGAGACTACTACAAGCAACTCTATGCCAATAAAATGGACAACCTGGAAGAAATGGAATTCTTAGAAAGGTATAACCTTCCAAGACTGAACCAGGAAGAAATATAAAATATGAACAGACCCATCACAAGTAATGAAATTGAAACTGTGATTAAAAATCTTCCAAAAAACAAAAGTCAAGGATCAGATGGCTTCACAGGTGAATTATATCAAATATTTAGAGAAGAGTTAACACCCATCCTTCTCAAACTCGTCCAAAATATTACGGAGGAAGAAACACTCCCAAAGTCATTCTATGAGGCGACCATCACCCTGACACCAAAACCAGACAAAGACACTACAAAAAAAGAAAATTACAGACCAATATCAATGATGAATAAGATGCAAAAATCCTCAACAAAATACTAGCAAACAGAATACAACAACACATTAAAAGGGTCATACACAATGATCAAGTGGGATTTAACCCAGGGATGCAAGGATTCTTCAATATACACAATTTAATCAATGTGATACACCATATTAACAAATTGAAGAAAATCCATATGATCGTCTCAATAGATGCAGAAAAAGCTTTTGACAAAATTCAACACCCATTTATGATAAAAACTCTCCAGAAAGTAGGCATAGAGGGAACGTACCTCAACATAATAAAGGCCACATATGACAAACCCACAGCAAACATCATTCTCAATGGTGAAAAACTGAAAGCATTTCCTCTAATATCAGGAACAAGACAAGGATGTCCACTCTCACTACTATTATTCAACATAGTTTTGGAAGTCCTAGCCACAGCAATCAGAGAAGAAAAAGAAATAAAAGGAATACAAATTGGAAAAGAAGAAGTAAAACTGTCACTGTTTGCAGATGACATGATACTATACATAGAGAACCCTAAAGATGCCACCAGAAAACTACTAGAGGCTATCAATGAATTTGGTAAACTTGCAGGATACAAAATTAATGCACAGAAATCTCTTCCATTCCTATAAACTAATGATGAAATATCTGAAAGAGAAATTAAGGAAACACTCCCATTTACCATTGCAACAAAAAGAATAAAGTACCTAGGAATAAACCTACCTAGGGAGACAAAAGACCTTTATGCAGAAAACTATAAGACATTGATGAAAGAAATTAAAGATGATACCAACAGATGGAGAGATATACCATGTTGTTGGATTGGAAGAATCAATACTGTGAAAATGACTATACTACTCAAAGCAATCCACAGATTCAATGCAATCCCTATCAAATTACCAATGGCATTTTTTATGGAACTAGAACAAAAAAATCTTAAAATTTGTATGGAGACACAAAAGGCCCCGAATAGCCAAAGCAGTCTTGAGGGAAAAAAACGGAGCTGGAGGAATCGGACTCCCTGACTTAAGACTATACTACAAAGCTACAGTAATCAATACAATATGGTACTGGCACAAAAACAGAAACATATATCAACTGAACAAGATAGAAAGCCCAGAGGTAAACCCACGCACCTATGGTCAACTAATCTATGATAAACGAGGCAAGGATATGCAATGGAGAAAAGACAGTCTCTTCAATAAGTGGTGCTGGAAAAACTGGACAGCTACATGTAAAAGAATGAAATTAGGGCTTCCCTGGTGGCGCAGTGTTTAAGAGTCCGCCTGCCGATGCAGGGGACACGGGTTCGTGCCCTTGTCCAGGAGGATCCTGCATGCCACGGAGTGGCTGGGCCCGTGAGTCATGGCCACTGAGCCTGCGCGTCCAGAGCCTGTGCTCCACAACGGGAGAGGCCACAGTGGTGAGAGGCCCGCGTACCACAAAAACAACAACAACAACAACAACAATGAAATTAGAACACTCCCTAACACCATACACAAAAATAAACTCAAAATGGATTAAAGACCTAAATGTAAGACCGGGCACTATAAACTCTTAGAGGAAGACATAGGAAGAACACTCTTTGACATAAATCACAGCAAGATCTTTTTTGATCCACCTTCTAGAGTAATGGAAATAAAAACAAAAATAAACAAATGGGACTTAATGAAACTTAAAAGCTTTTGCACAGCAAAGGAAACCATAAAGAAGATGAAAAGACAACCTTCAGAATGGGAGAAAATATTTCCAAATGAATCAATGAACAAAAGATTAATCTCCAAAATATATAAACAGCTCATGCAGCTCAATATTAAAAAAACAAATTACCCAATCCAAAAATGGGCAGAAGACCTAAATAGACATTTCTCCAAAGAAGATATACAGACTGGCAACAAACACATGAAAGAATGCTCAACATCACTAATTATTAGAGAAATGCAAATCAAAACTACAATGAGGTATCACCTCACACCAGTTAGAATGGGCTTCATCTGAAAATCTACAAACAACAAATGCTGAGAGGGTGTGGAGAAAAGGGAACCCTCTTGCACTGTTGGTTGGAATGTAAACTGATACAGCCACTATGGAGAACAGCATGGAGGTTCCTTAAAAAACTAAAAATAGAATTACCATATGACCCAGCAATCCCACTACTGGGCATATACCCAGAGAAAACCACAATTCCAAAAGACACATGCACCCCAATGTTCATTGCAGCACTATTTACAATAGGCAGGTCATGGAAGCAACCTAAATGCCCATCGACAGACGAATGGATAAAGAAGTTGTGGTTCATATATACAATGGAATATTACTCAGCCATAAAAAGGAACGAAATTGGGTCATTTGTTGAAACGTGGATGGATCTACAGACTGTCATACAGAGTGAAGTAAATCAGAAAGAGAAAAACAAGTATCGTATATTAACGCATATATGTGGAACCTAGAAAAATGGTACAGATGAACCAGTTTTCAGGGCAGAAGTTGAGACACAGATGTAGAGAACAAACATATGGACACCAAGGGGGTAAGTGGCGGGGGGTGGTGGTGGTGGTGTGATGAATTGGGCGATTGGGATTGACATGTATACACTGATGTGTATAAAATGGATGACTAATAAGAATCTGCTGTATAAAAAAAAAGTGATCAAATGTATTCTATTGGAAAGAAGCAAAAATAGAGCATATTTACTGGCTAAAAAAAAATATATATATATTTGATCTCTGAAAAAAAAATCAACAGAAATTAAAAATTCACCTTTGACCTTAATCAAAGCTAGATCCCTCTCCTGAGTTAACTACTGGTTTATTATGTAGCTTTTAAAGACCTTTTCTAATGCATTCATATACTTCTGAATGTTTGAAATATTAAATATTATTTTGTTTTATTGAGGTGGGTCTTTTCATATGTATGGATACTATATGTATTTCTTGAAATTGCTGAACACAGTTTTACTCTGTCTCAGGTTATATTTTAATCAATGCAACAAGCTGAAATAAGGAACAATGCTTGGAATACCACATATTTTTCTTTTTTTTTTTAATTGAATTTTTTGTATGTAAAACTGATTCCCAAAGTCACTTAAAAATGTTAGTGCCAGTTTGTACTAGCTTTCTAGCGAACACCTGGGCAATTGCAAGCATTGATATCCAGACTCTGTAATTCTCAAAATTCTGGTTGCTTTGGGAATGTTCGGACTTTATTAAGTTGATGACAAGATAAACTGTTATTCACTGCATATTATTACACAGACATATTACTGACTTCATTACTCTATTATTAATAGTAGAATTGGCAGTTTTATAATAAATATTACAGGGATTCATGTTAAGTAATAAGAATTTTCTTCTGGAATCAAGATTTTTGAAGCAAATTATGATGTTATAGAGAGAAATTATGTAAATCATTATATACTATCTTAGAATATTGAGATGCTGAAAGGTAACTGTAAATAGTGTCGTAAATAAAACTGTTCACTTTATTTCTCTAAAAAA
The DNA here is from genome assembly GCF_059928025.1 of Delphinapterus leucas. Classification (NCBI taxonomy): domain Eukaryota; kingdom Metazoa; phylum Chordata; class Mammalia; order Artiodactyla; family Monodontidae; genus Delphinapterus; species Delphinapterus leucas. The sequence goes on along the minus strand of NC_143137.1, from coordinate 54,663,651 downwards.
AAATAAAAAGTAAAGTGTACAGTGTGACCAAAAAAAAGAAAAAAAAAAGAAAAACAAGGGACTATCTCACCTTCTCAGTAGAGGTTTATACTATCTGACTCTGAGGAACTATAATTTAATGACCTCAAACTTACTCTTCTGATCTTACCTATGTGCTCACAGGTACAGCATAAATCCCACCCATCATGTCAGCCCCTATGATGGGCAGAGGAAGATGCTGAGAAAAAGAGGGCCTCTCTGCTGAGACAGCAAATAACAGAAGAAAAGTGAATTCTAAACTTCCAGAGCTCAGAGTTCAAGAATTAGTGTCTGTCAGAAACATTGACTTGCCCTTCCAAATTATTAATAGTTCCACTAATTTTCACATTCGCTAGTCTTTGCTTTTGCACAGGCCCCAGGGCTGCTAAAAATGAGTCCCTGGGCTTTCCTTGAACAACGCCTGTGGTTGAAGTAGAACAAGGAATCCTAATAGCTTTCCTGCGTCCAGAAGTCAGGGAGGTCTCCAACAGAGACTCTAGCGCAGGGGGATTCTGGCCTATCGAGTGTGGATAAACCCAGCTCACACACATCTATACTAATGAAGTGATGGGGATGGAACATGCTGGGTTCCCAGCTTGGAGTTTTCTGTTTTCTGAGCTGGGAGCTCTACTGTAGTGTTGACGATTTCAAACTGACTTAGCAATGGCTCTAAGGAAATGGAGAACAACCAAGTAAATTCCATGATTTTGAACTGACACTCTGAAAGTCCACACATACAACGTCTCTCAAATCATGATTGCTTCACAGCTGTACTACTTTAGGTTCCTGAAGATTTTTTTCTGGTTCCTCGGTGAGAAGTCCTAAATGAAACTTGTGAGGAAGCTCAGCAGAACTCAGCTTGGATGTTACAAACTCTGCTCTGGTGTAAACTTCAAAGATGAGCCAGGGAGAAAGCAGAACTTCCTAACTCTTACCCTGCCTGTGCGCCCTCTAGAAAAATAATTTATCAAGTGGGTGGAGCTGGAATTCAAAATCAGGTTGGTTTGATTGGAGAGACTACGTTCTTAAGAGCTGTGCTATTATGCTCCCAGGAGGATCAGAGAATGTGGCTCAGATGGTGTTAAATGATTCACAGCCAACTAACCAGTCTCTAGAAAGAGATTCTAAGCATTAGGAGCAAGGCTTTTTTTTTTTTTTAATTCTCTCTCTCTAGTCCAACGCGCACGCACGCGCGCGCGCGCACACACACACACACACACACAGAGTGCCAATTCCAACCTTTCTGGCATTTTCATCAGGGACTTAAAGGAAGACATAGAAAAATATCTTACATTCTCAGGTGACACAAAATAGAAGTGATATGTAATCTCTCTTCTATTAAAAAATATTTAATCAGGTAGGAACAACTGGCTGAACCTAACAGGGAAACCCAATAGCAATAAACATAAAGTCCAGTATTTAGGTTCTACTAATTAATTGTTCAAGATGGGAAGACCTGGAAGGCAACAATTTGTATAAAAAAAGATCCAAAGCTTTTAGCTGAGTACAAATTCCATGAGACCATCCAGTGGAAATGAAAGATGGGGGTGGGCTGACTTGAAGGTGGCCCCTTAATCTCTGACTCCTGGTGTTCATGCCCTTCCCCTTGAGCGTGGATGGGACCAGTGACTTGCTTCTCACCAACAGAATACAAAGTGATGAGATGCCACTTCTGTGATTACATTGTGTGAGATGCTGACTCCCATTTTGCTAGGAGACTCTCTCCCTCGCTGGCTTTGAGGAAGCAAGCAGTCACATGAGGAGGGCTGCAGGACATGGAACTCAAGGCGGCCTCAGCCAACAGCCAGCAGGGACCTGAGGCCCTCTGTCCAGCAGCCTGCCAGAAGCTGAATGTTGTCCACAACCACATGAGCGTGGGAGCAAAGCCTTCCCCAGGAGACCCTCACATAAGACTGCAGGCCCAGCTGACACCTTGACTGGAGCCCTGGAAGACCCTGAAGCAGAGCACCCAGCTAAGCCAGGCCTGGACTCCTGACCCACAGCAATTGTGAGATGGTAAGTGTGAATTCAGTCACTAAGTTTGCGGTAATATTGTTATGCAGCAGTACACAACGAATACCAATTTCACCCTTGAATCATACTATACACTAGTCAGATCCCATCTGGACTGTTGCACCAGCACCAGGTGCTACCCGTGAAGAGGAACAAAAATAAATAAGGGATGTACCCAGAAAGGTCAGGAAGTGGTGGACCCGTGCCCCATGAGGTGGACTGGAAATGTTCACCCTTGAGAAAGAAACAGTTTGGGACGTCAGAGACCAAGTAACTGCAATGCTGAGGGGGCTGGTTTACGCTGTGCTGAGGGCCAATGGGGTAAGATACTAGTAAAAGACAAAGAAGGGCATACTAATGACAAGAGCTGTATAAAATGGAGTAGACAGGCTCATGAGGCTTCATCAGATGAAAGGTTGGGCTGCACCACATTTTGCATCCAGATAGAAGAATCAACTTCTGTCTCCCTATACACAAGGGTCGTGTGCAGTGAAAGTCTGATGTAACACTATGACCAAGAGTTTGGGCCTTAAGGTGAGGTCATGCATTTACATCTACCTTCATTTGTATTTGGCCGTAATTATAACTTATGGGGCAGATAGGGAGAAGTGAGTTGATAAGGAAAAGGGTATATCTATGAAAGGGGGTAGAGAAGGTATGGATGAAAGCTTTCCTTCCCCATTTTCTATCCAAAGTATATATCAATGGCAGTTATTTTGCAGGGAACCAGCACAATCAATGGCTGATATCAGAATATTTTCTAGTAGCAAGATAAGCAAAATATATGCATGTATATGGTATGTGTGTATTATGTGTGTATGTCTGTGCATACACACACACATATATACAGTTCCTTTCCTCCATCACGCCTTAGGCCTTACCTAAAGTGCCATTGGATAAGGGGTTAGCGTGTTAGGACTTCATTTTTGGCAAAGGCCAACGACATACAAGTTGAATGTGCGATTAGAAAAGCTGCTTTAACATGCTGTGTGATTCTGGGTTAGAGCAGCATAACCTGCAGTGAGATTCTGCAGAGCAGGGAGCTTTACCTAGGACAGGCCAGCAGGGGGAGCCACTGGACCAAGAAAATGAAAAGCTGCTGGGGCTTCAGAAAGCTGCTTGACTATTTAATCAGCGGCTCAACTGAAGTTGCAGGATTGAAAAGGATGGTGTTTCCAAAATATCCTGCAGAGTTTTCAACATGACAAAGGTTTAGATGAGAAGGAACCCAAATACATAAAGGACAGCTCTTAAGAGTTTTATTTAAAGTGAGTTCAGTTCACCGGCTAGAAGATAAAGGTCTGGCTGAGTGGTGCTTGGCTGCAAGTGGGAAGCATTTGGGAAGCATGAAAAAAATACAGATAAAAAAGAATACTAAAGACTGGGACCCACCTCAAAGTTCTGATTTAATTGGTTCAAGGTGCAGGCTAGGTACGCGGAATTTTCCAAACCTCCCAGTGATTCTAATGTCACAGCAAGGGTTGGGCTCGCTGACTGGCCCCATCTAACTAGGCCATCTCTCAGAGGCCCTCAGTTTAGTTAGACGGTATATAGATTTTTTTTTTTTTTAAGTCTTCAGCCTGGGTCCAGAGGGCTACAAAAGATTTTCAGTAGATGAATGAACAAAATAAGCAGTTGGCTGTTATAGAAATTAGAGGATACCTAGAAACTAAATTGGAAACTATTCCACGAAATGCTCTTAACTGGAAAATTCTGCAGTGAAAGCAGCTCATTTAAAATGTTTCCCTCCAACAAAATTTTCCTTCTTTTCCCTCTCCCTTTCCTCCTACTGTTTCTATTCCCTGTCTCTCTAAACACTGACTCCCTCATTGATTTCACTGGCATCTCAACGGCTTCTCTCTTCTTTTCACTGAGTGATGTTATTCTGACAGGGCTTCAGACTGCCAGCTCCCCGCTGTGGGAGCCACAGGGATGGAAATGTCCCTGCACGTTGTTCAGGAGCCTGAGGGTGGAGGCTGCTGAGGCTGGAGGGGGCGATGTTGCCAAGCAAATGCAGCAGAACTAGGGTGGCTGCCTGAAGCAGTGGTACAAAAAGCAAAAAAAGAAGGACACCCAGGGAGAGGCACTTGGAGGTAGGAACACTAGATGCTGGATGGAGCCTTGCTGTTCAAAGTGTGGTCCATAAACTAGCAGCATCAGCATCACCTACAGAAAGAAGCTCAGGGCCCACTCCCAACCTGATGAATCAGAATTTATAATTCAACACAAACCCTGGGTGATTCATACACATACTTAAGTTTCAGAAGCACTGCTTTTAAAGAAGTCATTCTAACTGGATTTTTCAACCAAAAAAGAGCAAGCAGTAGGTGGGAAGTAATCACTACAGGTACATCTTCATTCAGAGTACCTGTGGAAGATTATTTGTTCAGATAGCATTTGGAAGAGAGGTGTGCATCTCATATCGGGAGCTAGTACAGATGACAATGATTTGCGTGGAGGACTGGCTCAGCATTCTGTAAGTCAGAGTTCGCCCACCAGCACCTGCTTTCCTGTCCTTACTTTTACAGTCTTATACCCCAGGTGTCCCTTACAGCAAGAGGCTTCAAATCATTTCTCAAAACTGGCAGGATGTGAATAATAATAAACATAAAAGAAATACTCCATTCATCCACTGATGTTCTTTACTTGGGCTGCAAACTTGAGGCCAATTAAAACTCGATTGACAAATATATGTGTCATATATGACATATAACACATGCCCAGATTGATTGCCATCTTCTTTTTCTTGCATGAAAGTAGTTTTCCTATTTACTGAGCATTGACTCTGTGCAAGGCAGTGCGCTGATTATTGAGTAACAGAAAAATGTGTAACTATAACTTCTGCCCTCAAAAATGTAGTATTTTAAATATTCATTTTTATTACATTAAAATTAAAAAGCACAAAGCTATTGAACTGATTCATAACATTATGAAACTTTGACATCCTTCAGAGTGTTTTAGAAAATTATATAATTTTCAAAAACATGTTAATGTGAATGTATTAGATTCCTGTGGATGCTGTAACAAATAACCCCAAACTAGGTGGCTTAAAACAACAGAAGTTTAATCCTTTTGGGAGTCTTAAGTCAGAAGTCAGAAATCAGAATCATTGGGTTGAAGTTACTGTCAGCAGGGTTAACCTCCCTCTGGAGGCTCTAGGGGAGAATCCCTTGCCCCTTCCAGCTTCTGGTGGCTAAAGGCATTTTTCACTCTCATTTCTGCCTCTGTCTTCATGCTGTCTTCTCCTCTTCTTCATCAATTCTCCTTCTGGCTCACTCTTATAAGGACACTGATGACTGCATTTAGGGTCCTCCTGGATAATACAGGATACTCTCCCCATTTCAAGATCCTTAACTTAATCCCATCTGCAAAAATTACCCATTTTCTAAATAAGGTATAATTACAGGTTCAGGGATTAAGGTCTAATGTCTTTCATGTTTGTTATTCAGCCTACTACAGAGTAAAATGACCATTTACAAAATATTATTTCTAAATGACACTCAAAGTGGATATTTTATACATATAAAACACGAAGGAAACAGAAAAAAACTGTGAAAGTAAGTCTACTTGCAGCAATAACTTCACATAAGCTGCCTGACAGTTTGTAATGTTACACCTATTATTTCATACGAGTTGTGATCAACACAGTAAAATAGGGCAACATTGGCTACTCTGCAGTAGTACCATACTGCAAAGCAAGGCACTTGCTTAGGTGCCCTTGAAGAGAGGAACAGAGCCAGGACACAACCCGGATTTGTGTCTGGTGCCCTTCCCACCTCGTCACTTGGATGCCAGAGCAATTAACAGGACTGTTAATTCCTCTCAGGTGACTCCTAAAACAACTTCCGCACGCAGGACCAGCAAAGACTGAAGCCCAGCGGTCAGCCAGGCCATCTCACTAGCTACGTGACCCCTCTCCCCACAGCAGGTGCTGCCATGCTTCTGCTGACCTACTGGATGTACTGAGATTGGTTGCAAAGTCAAGGAATGATTCTCTCATAGAGCTATCTACTAAGAAAACGGACATTGTCATTTATTCTTATTCGATTCTATCCGACAATAGTAATGGAAGTGCTTATCCCTCGAACCAAAAAGAAAAAATAATGTATTACTTTTTTCTTTCTTTGGATGTAGTGCACAGAATTTTGTTTATATTAACATAATAAGCACCCATGAGCTCACCGCCCCGGACAAGAGCTAGATTATTTAAAAACAACAACGTCAAATCCTCAGGCCCCATGCGATCACCCAGCATCTCCTGCCCCCCACCTGCCGTAAGCTCCATTCTGAACCATGTTCATCACTCTACCTTCCTTTTAAATATAATTTTATTGTCCTTATAAAGATTATAAAACATTTTAATTTTAATTATTTAAAAATTTCTATACAAGATATAGGGCTGTAGCTAATCTTTTGAGATTTTTTTTTCCACTTAACGTTATATTGCTAAGATTCATCCAAACTCTTGTGTGACTATTATGTGAATAGAATATTATTCATCCACTCTCTTATTGATAGACATTTGTGTTGTTATAAGTTTCTGCCCAGGATTCAGGAAGGAAAACTGCATTACGTACAAATGGCAAGTTGAAAGCTCAGCAGCGATCTCATTATCCTTTCACCACCATAAAATTCCATAATACAAAAATAAAACACTGGCACCTACAATGGAGTTGTGTTCCAACAGTTTGAGAACTGTTTGGGACTCACAATATATTTCCCCAAAGAAACAATTCTCTACATGGTGGTTAGTCCCCTGGCTGCTGCACAAAAGCCTGTTGAATTCATAACAAACCAAAAAGCATTACGGAGCCAAACCACTCTGCACAATGGGGCTTCCGATAAAAATGCAGCCACCGTGGAAATCACAACACTTCCTATGGAGGTGGCCAGGGAGCAGGACAGGGCTCCTGTCCCCAAGACTCACCAAGCTCTAGCGTGGGGCAGCAAGGCCAGCCCAGAGGAGGAAGACCAGGCTGGTCCGAGGCTTCCAGGCCCACGGAGAGGCTGGGATGGGGACTGAAACCAAGAGGAAGGGAGCTCTGACTTGGGAGGAGTGACAAGCACTCTAGCAAAAGGGGTGAGGGGTCGTCAAAAAGGGAATCGTGGGCTTCCCTGGTGGCACAGTGGTTGAGAGTCCGCCTGCCAATGCAGGGAACACGGGTTCGTGCCCCGGTCCGGGAAGATCCCACGTGCCGTGGAGCGGCTGGGCCCGTGAGCCATGGCCGCTGAGCCTGCGCGTCCGGAGCCTGTGCTCCGCAACGGGACAGGCCACAACAGTGAGAGGCCCGCGTACCGCAGAAAACCCCCCAAAAACAAAAAAAAGGGAATCGTTTTCTCTGTGTCTTTTGCACTGGTTAATGGGGGTGGTGGTGGGCAACACAACAGTAAGGTGGGGTCCAGAGGTTGCCCTCACAGTGTCTCCAGTGGGTGAAAGGCTTGGCTTTTCTTTCTCCTCTTCACAACCTTTGTATCTCTTCTTTCACAGAGGCACCTACTTGCACTGAGGATGGGACTTCGGAGAGGCAGAACTGGGGGCGGGGCAGGGGGAGCTCCTGGAGGAGGTGGAGAAAACTGAAAGGAGGTGCCACCTCCGTTGTGTTATGTCTGCAGTGCTGGAGCGGTGGGAGGAGAAGAGCATTAGAGCCTCCCGAGCTGTAGCAGGAGCAAGGGCTGTGTCTGTATCGAGAATATGTAGGTCAGGGCCTGCCTATCAAAAGGAAATCCATACATTTACCTGTTCTAAAAAAAGAGGCTATTATTTTTAGAGCTTTGAATGGGCTATGCAGGAATGTATGAGTTACAGCTAAACCTCTGGTAAGTTTACTGGCAAAAAAAGAGGCTGTTAAAAAATTCAGGTCAAGATAGTTCTATAGAATGTCCTACATATGCAGTATTTTATTATAGTTTTGGCAGCTGTGTATATACTATTCAGATATATACAGTTTCAACAGATATGTATGTTATTACATATTATTCATAAAAAGTTATTGTGAACTTGTTATTGCCAAGGACCGACCGTGCTAGAAGTTAGGATGCAATTATGGAAAAGATAGTCCTTGATAAAGGTAATCTTCATGATAAACTCTAGGTCCTCCAGGGCCCCACGGGCCTGCTCCTTCCTGATCAAGAATAGATTCACTTCGTTATAAAGTAGAAACTAACACACACATACACACACAAAACAATGATGTTGAAAAAAAACAGTAAAATAAAAGAGAAATTGTTCCTCAAAAAAAGAAAAGAATAGATTCCCAATCCCAAAGCAACGTTCTCTTGGCAATTGGTATGAAATACCACAGGCTTTCCCCTACAAAAGGGGTTACTTATTCCTAACAGATTCAGTGGGTCAAGAACTGGTATTTAGAATACCGATGTTAAACTTTAGTATTCATAACCTAAAATTAGTAAATTACTTAGAGTTGAAAATGAGGTATTCTATCAGGAAGTATGGCTGCCAATGAAGTCCTGACAACTCTGGATGCCCCTGACAACCACTGGCACACCAAGAGAGCTGGGATTCTGCAATTCTCTGGACAATGCTGAGCTAAAGGTTCATCAGTGTTACAATGACTTAGTTATAAATTTTCAGTTGCTGTTATTCTTGATTTTAAAGCAGATAACCTAATTCTTCTTCACCGCTTAATCTGTGTTTTTCAAATACTCATTGCTATGGACTGAATCTTTGTGTCCCCCAAAACTCAGAGGTTGAAACCCTAACCCCCAATGTGATGGTATTTGGAGATTGAGTCTTTGGGAGATAATTAGAATTATATTAGGTCAGGAGGATGAGGGCTTCATGATGGGATTAAGGTCCTTATAAAAAGAGGAGGAGACAAAGGATCTCTCCGTGTGCACACTCCAAGGAAGGCCATGTAAAGACATAAACAGGAAAAGGGCCCTCACCAAGACCTGACCATGCTGGCATCCTGATCTTGGACCTCCAGCCTCCAGAACTGAGAAGTAAACCTTTGTTGTGTAAGTCCCCCAGTCTATGGTATTCTGTCACAGCAGTCAGTAGTGATGAAGACACTGACATTTACTGTTTTCTCCACAGTTAAACAGGAAAGGATGGGATTGGTAGGCCAAGAGTTTACAGGGTTCAGAGGGGTTGGGGGGAGGGGCTTCAGCACCTATGAATATGAAATGTGGTATAATGAATAAAAGCCCTAAACGGGGATCCCTGATTTATACAAAGACATACAAATGGTGTCTGAAACAGTTTGAGTGATTTGCAACAGCCAAACAGCCAATGGTGATAGGTGTGGGGAGGGGAGACAGGATGGTCTCTGAACTCTAGAGATCTAATGGGCTCCCTCCCATTAAATTATACTGTAAAAATAATGTAAACACTCATGATGACCTCTGACCACAAATTTTATCCTCATGTGAAGGACAAAGCGGAGATTAAAGATACCCAGATAAATCAGGGGTTGGGCTAACAATGGTATCTCTTCCTCTCCTCCGCCATGCTTCTCTAAGACCATCCTGTTTTGTTATTTCTTGAGAAGTTGTTTTCACTCTGGATGATCAACACATCATAAAATACTGCCATCATGGTTTATTATTTTCAGTAAAGGGTAAAGTTCCCCAAAAGTTTGGGATCTCGATGTTGACACGTGTGGCCTCCTCACACAGGGGAGGCTGTCAGCAGCTGCTTTAGCTCTCCCTCAAGAAGGCAGCTTCCCATCACTCCCTCTGCGCTGTGCCCCATTCTCCTGCTGACAGGTTACAGGGGACAAAGGACAGCCTTGCAAGACTGCCTGTCAACAAAAGGAGCAAAGGGCCAGTCCAAATAAAGCGCAAAGCCTTCTAATGATCACAGTCACTAAAAAGGCAGGGAACTTAGTTCTTTCAAAGAGGTCACCTAGATTTTCTAATATTCAGCCACCTCTGTCTGTGTCTTATGATTAAAATAGGCTCACAGCGCAACAAGCTGAGGAACAGAGATTGAGGGTGGATAGGCATTTCTGAAAGATAAAAAGCAGAAGGAAACACTCACTGCCGCTCTTATTTTCCTACGTTGCTTTAGAGACAGTGCACACGCAGTTGGCTCAGAGTCTTACTTGCACAAGATTGTCCTCAGCACATGCGTTTTCAGACTACACTGTACTTTACAAACAGAGCCATTGGTGCCTTTCTTTCTCCTGCTAGCCTTGTCAAAAGAAGGCAGCAGCCATATGATCAAGGTCATCTACAGTCCCTTAAAGCACCGGACTTGAATCCAAGTACAATCACCATCATTTTCAGCACTTTCTCATTCCATGTACCATGCTTACATGAGTGCAATTTAATGAGACTTAAGTCATAAAACTCACTGTCCTCTACTAGCTTATTCACTGCCTAAGGCTTAAACTACCTCCTACTTGAACTGACAAGCTAGGTTTCCCCAAGATGCCTTTGAAAATATACTTTTCCATCTTTAGACAATCCCCTGGAAGAAACCCATCTCTTCCTTAATTGGCTCTTCTGTCATTGATTTCATAATTAAAAGATCCAAACAGTGCCAAGCAATTCAGTTTTGTTATGGTGTATTCATAACATAAAACAGACTTTGATTCTCTTATTCACATGTCTATTACTAGATTAGAAACAAACACTTTGAAAATACTCAGACTCAGTCAAGACCTCGCTTATTTTAGATGATGCTAGTGGTGATACAGGTGGACAAACAAAATACCTCAAAACACATATTCCCAATTCTTAAGTTACTTTAAAATTATCCAACAGTATTTGCATTTGAGGCCAGGCTGGACTTTGTCTGAAGTGAGGGTAGGGTAGAAAACTCTTAGTTGGTTGAGTACAAGGAATGTTCATGGTTGTAGACTTCAGAGGGTATGAATGCAAGATGAGAGCATGAAGTATTCAGGGGCTGCTACTAGGAAGAGGTGTTTGGAGAGTGCCCGCTGAAGGCTGAGGGAAAGGAGGGTCTCTGTCCCATTGTCAAGTGCTCCTCTTGTGCAGGACATGTTGGAAATCACCTTATTTAATCCTCTCAACAAAGCCTCCACGTGGGTCATATTCCTCCATGTTACAGCTACCAACGGACTTGACTAAGGCCTCACCATGCAGACAGAAGAGGCAGGGTTTAAAAGGGGTATCCGGATCCAAAGTCTACACTCCTTACTTAATATGACCCTGTTTTGAGGTTCTAGGCTCAGGCTGTATCCTTCCTTCTGGGATGAAACTGTCCACCCCCACTCAGTCATTCTGCTGGTTGGGAAGCCACCATCACATCCTGGAGGTGGCTGGGGGAATTGTCGGGGGGCAATCCTAACAGGATGAGTGAACTCATTTCTTCCCTATCCTTGATAACCTCTGCGTGTTTTCTATTTTTCCCCATTTAGCTCTGAAAAAAGTATATAACCACGTCACATTCTACCAGACAATCCATCAAATGGAATTACCTTAACTAATCAGCTATATTGCTCAGTGATTAAGAGACTGTCCACCAGATCCGAGTTTAGGTCTTGGTGTACCATTTACTTACCAACCACATGGTCTTGGTAGGTACTAGGACCTCCAAAATCAATCTATCTGTACTCAAATTTCTACTTAAATATTTTGAATGCTGTAACTTAACTTCTTTTATTCTAGTTAGTCAACTTCCCTGTGCCTCAGTTTCTTCTTTGGTAAAATGGTGATAACAAAGAGTACCTATCTCATTGGGTTCTTGGTAAGAAAGCTAAATAAGGTAATCCATGTAAAGTACTTAGAGTCCCATGTGACACACACTGGCACTCAGTGAATGTTAGGGGCCATCACTATCATCACCATTATCATTTATATGGGTTGATTAGCTTAAGACACACTTTCCTTTTATGGTTATGGGATAATAGTAACACGATTTCACAACATTGTGAGAGTTAGTGAGATAATGCATAAAAATGCTTACCATGTCACTTTGTTTAGCTAACAGTAATAGTGGTAGTATTAGTAGTGATGAAAATATTTATCTATTTCCTCAGCGTCGGACTTTTCTATTCGGAAATCTTTGTGTCCTTGTGACTATTTAGCAACTCCAGGAAGTCTCGTTTCTAAGCCAAATAATATGAATATTTAACATTTTTTCTAACTTATTCTGTAGAATCATGCGTCAATTTATAATTCCATCAAGAGTACAAGAGTACATCTTGCCAAGAGTAGGATTATTTTGAAAAATCTTCCCTGAAGGATTATATATCTTGCTGAAGCTGTGAAAGTCAACATTATGTGGTGATCTCCACAACCATGACTAGGACCAACAAAAATCAAATTGAAACTTTGTGTCACACAGAAAATCGATGATGGAGAAGCAGGAGCTACAAGGCATTTGTTATGAAGACTGTAAATCACACATGCTGATAAATGAACAACCCTGATGAGAACATCATCTTCCCCTGTGTGAGAAGGTAGTGCTGTGATGTGAAAAATACAGCCTCACGAAGTACATTGTGTCCTCAACAGGGCAAGGAAATCAATAAAGAGCACAGTTCACATACTCGCAACAAAAAAACAGGGTTAGTACTTTTGAAGTATTCAGTTGTTTCATTAGATGAAAAATGTCTACTTCGAGGGCTTAAAATATCGATGCCCCAAAGAGTTCTTCCTTACTGCCACATGGCATCGGTCTTAGACGAGATCATGGTGAGAGGCTCCCGAGGCCACGGGAATAAGTTAAGGGGATGCAGCTTCTTACTGTGCAGGAAATAATTCTTCTTAAGAGGCCATATATCAGTCCAGAAAGAGCTGAGAGGCTTTTTAAAAGATACATCAGAAACAAACTAAAAGAGATTCATTCTGGTCATTTTCTTTTCATCTTGAACACAAATGAAAAAAAAAGTTGCTAATAAAAATATAATACACTTGCCCGTGTATCTTACAATAACTAGACACCCAATCTGCATTTATATAAATTTCAGTGGAGATCTCTTGTGACCTAAATTATGGTAACATGTCTGCCTCTGGAGTAGAAACCTGGTACTGTGGTCCTGGGGTTAGAGACATGTTTTTTACTGTTTACTATTTTGTACTGTTTGAATTTTTTAAAATTATCCATGTTTTAATTATTTTAAAGAAACTCATGAATAACTATGTAAATAAATAAATATATAAAATGTACCGGGACATTTGGCAACACCTGTAGACATTTTTGGTTGTCACAAGTAGGGGTAGGGATTGCCACTGGCATTTAGAGACCAGGCCCACTGTTAAACATCCTACAATGCATAGGACAGTCTGCTAAGATGAAGAATATCCAGCTCAAAATGTTAACCGTGCTGCTGTTGAGAAAGCCTCTCTCTAAATGATGGGCCTTTACGTAGAGAACATAAACACACAGAGTACGAATTCTACAAACAACTACTGAAGCTGCCTCTTGGCTCATCACTACTCCAGACAGAGGATACCATCCAAAGAGACAGGGAATGGGGCTGATCCTACAGGTGGCACACCTCCCCCATGCCCAAGCAGTTTCCTGCCTGACTGAGTAGGAACAGCTTTCATCAGTGGCTCTTAGCAGAGGAAGCATTAACAGCAAGATCGGGACCTTTCCTGTTGCCTCAAGACATCTTGGAGAGATGACCATAACGTCCTCTCCTCATGGGCCTGTGTGGGTGGAGAGGCAATTAGGGGGTGTCCTACTCCAATTATTCTTGTTTAAGCAAGTTTGGATAAAAGCCATTCACACTTTTACGTTTTAAATATATCACTAGCACCTATATTCAATGATAATCCAGTGGCATCAACCAATGGTCTATTTGAGACTCATAGGCTTCAATTAACTTAGGGACAGTATGGTAACTAAAGGAGGAAAGTTTCTTACAAAGCACTATTTGCTTAGAGGGACACTGGTCCCCAAAAAGATCCCTTGACAAGACAACCAAAAAACTTCAAATCGGCAATACTTAGGGAGGTTTCACTGATGGCAAAATAAAAGAGGAATGGATGACTCTTGCCCCCTTGAAACATATGGTCTATTTAGGTTCATTTCAACTTATCCTAATATTGTGCCTTCCCTCCCTCTCTCTCTCAGTAGATGTCCTATCCTTGCCCAGTTTTGCATTACAGTATATTGTAATAAAACCACATGTTTGAGCTGAAAGGGACCTTAAAAATCACCTAACAAAATCCTCACACTTTATAGATAACAAAAATAGCTGACACATATAGGGATTTTTATGTACCCAGCATTTTTTTCAGTGATTTACTTCTATTAATTCCTTTAGTCCTCAAAACTACTTGCTGAGTTAGATATTATTATTGTTATTCCCATTTTACTGATGGGAAAATGAGACACAGAGAGGTTAAGTAACATGTTGTCAGAATTCTAAAATGACCTTCAGTTAGTCATGCCCTTGTATAACCCCCTCCCACTGAATGCTGAAGAAGCTATGACTTGCTTCTAGCTAATAGTATATGGCAATGGTGATAGGAGGGTCACTCCTATAAGACTCTGTCTTAGTAGACTCAGTAGACTGGAGAGAGATTCTCCCACTGGCCTTGAAGAAGCAAGCTGCCATGTTGTGACAGGTACTACAAGACAGCCACACAGCAAGGAACTGGGGGCCTCTAGGAGCCAAGAGAAGCCCCTGACTGACAGCAATAAAACAAGGACATCATCCCTACAACCATAAGGAACTGAATTCTGCCAATCACCATGTGAAATTGAAAAAAGATCCCAAGCTCCAGAAAGAAATGCAGTCTAGTCAACACCTAGACTGCAGCCTTGTGACACCTTGATCAGAGGATCCAGTTATGCTGTGTCTGGACTCTTGACTCACACAAGCTATGAGGCAAAAATACATATTGCTTTCAGACACTAAGTTTATTGGAATTTATTAGGAATCAATGGAAAAATAACAGCCATGTCCAAGATCACAAAGCAAGTCAAAGGAAGAGCAAGGATTCAAACCCCAGTGTAAGGCTCCACTATCCATCCCCTTAACCACAAACACCAAACTGTTAACAATGGCCATCTCTGGGGCAGGGGGCAGGGAGAGGTGAATTATTTTACTTACCCTACTTAATTTTTCTTCATTGCACTTTTTACTCTCTGACCTATAACACATTCATGAACACATGCACAAGTATACAATTTACTGTCTGTTTCTCTGATTAGAATATGAGACCCATGTGGGCAAGATTTCTGATTTTTTTGTTCACTGTTGTATTCCCATCACCTAGAACAATGCCCAGCACTATGTATATGGCAGAATTATTTGCTGAATTCCATGAATGAATGAAATCATTGAGAAGTTGAGGCTTAGAGACTTGCTCAAAGTCCCTCAATGGTTAGCAGCAAAGCCAGATGTGATCAATTGTGTTACTGATCTTGATTCCTCACCCCTTCCTATAACTGCACCCTCTGCCATGTGACTCTGCAGTTCCTCCATGGCACTCTAACTTGCCTGGTTAATGGGATGGAGCTGGAAGTGAAAGGGGCAGTTACCAACTTAGGAGGTAGCACCTGTTTCCATTCGCCCTTCACGCCCTTCTGCCATTGCCACAGAAAAGCACACCTTGATTAGCCCACTGGTCCAAGGAGGATAAAAAATATGCGGAGCAAACCTGGACTTCGATGATATGATCTTGGATCAGCCAACCTAACTAACCCATATGAGCATTTGAACAAGAATAATTGTTTTAAGCTGCTGAATTTTGAGGCAGTTTGTTATGCAGCATTATCATGGAACAGAAAGAGTTCTTTTGCACTTTTAGCCTATCTGAGGTCTTATTAATGTGGAATTTTACAGCATTGGCATTCTGGGGAAGAAAGCCCTAGCAGTAAAGGAAGACAAAATTGATGCTTTAATAGTCCTTTTGTTGGCTATAGGATACTTTGTAACCATTATGTTAAAAGCAGATTTTTAGGCTAGAACACATCAAAGATCATAATTCTACTAAAATAACAAAACCAATACATAAATGCACTTCTGAAATTAAGGCATTACAAAAAAAGTCGTTTTAGATTAAAGGGAGAGTGAAGGTATGAATTGGAGCCAAGAGTTCAATAGCTAAGAAAGCCCAAGTCAATGTAGAGCTGACAATGGTTAATCATCCAGTTTCAAGATCTGAAAAGACTAAAAAGGGTTTGGATTTTTGTAGCCTGCAGTCTCTGTCTATACTTTAAAATATAGTATTATTGTCCATAATTTAGTCAAAATGGAAAATAGATCAAAGATAAGTCTATTTGGTGTAATTTTCCCTGGATAAGGGTGTAGAAGGAGTGTCAAAGCTTAATATTACAGACATGAAAGCAGAAGTACCAGGAAGCTGTTAGCTGGATGGAGCTGTCCTTTCACAGGGCTGATCTAGCCCACGGGCGGTGATGCAGACGATAGGAGTGGAAGCAGGCTTAGCACCAGGCTGCTACATCTCTGCCAATAAGAACAGCCAAGTTATTCTTACTTATTGGGACCTACTCTATGCCAGGCTCCCTCTGCTAGAATATATATATCATATATATATAAGATATATATATATCATATATATACGATCTTCAATCATCACAGTGATCCCAACAAGTTAGGTACTCTTGTGATCATGATACAGGCAAGGCTCAGGAAGTGAAGTTCACTGTAAGAGGGCAAACTGGTAGTAAGTGGAGGTGAGGAAAAAGAAAACAGAGCTCTGACCCCAAGGCCTAGATCCTTTCTGCACCATCACCTGCTCCTCAGGTTTCTAAATAAGGTGGCTTCCTTTCCTTTCTGTTTTTTCTTGCTTCTTTTGAGTTTATCCAGTTTGTATCTACTCATCATTAATATCATGACTTATAGAATAAATTTACCCAGCAATACCACTGTCCCCATGCCTCTGTTCAGGAAACAGTGCCACATTTATTTGTCTATTGTTTGCCAGCACAACCCCTGGCTGATGCAAAGCCAATCTAATTTGATTTCATCCAAGCCCTGAAATTGGATGGAGCTGGTTAGCCGCACCATTCTTTACTTATGGAAATAATCTGGAAGGCTGGCTAGCTTCTGCACTCTGGTGGCCCTGTAATTCAAAATGCTCTGTTATCTTTCTGCACAGACTCACCTACTCACAGAGCACAAGGAATAACAGAATACACCAGTGTTGGCCCTTCCTCCCAGAGCTCTTTGAATGCAGAGCCCCTCCAGAAGCACTGATACTCATCCATCATAGAGCATTGCCTATTTGCCCCACTTATGTCAAACACGAACACCCATTCAGGCAGATGAAGTCATCAATAACAGCAACACACACCCACAGTCCAGCATTTGAGGGAACATCACCAAGCAGCCAGTACTGCTGAGCTGAAAGTTTCTATGAAAGCTCACCAGGAGATATCTTGTTTTAAAGGACTTGCCTCTCTAAAATCTTTGTTTCTAACTTTCAACTGTAAAAAAAGTTATTATGGATGATCATATGCAAATAGACAAATAATAATAATAATTAACAGTATCAGACCATATTTGACAAAAAGTGAGTGTGCTAGCAGAGGCCCAGTCCTAAACCTTGTAGGAAACTACCATCTGGAAATGCTCCCTGCACGCCCTGGACATCATATCATGTCCATCTTATCAGCAGAACGTTCTCTTTTCCTTCCACTAACGGGCACTTAGAACTGTTTCATACTTTTCTTTTACATATCTTGAAAATCTTTCCATATGAGAGAAAACAGTGGGGAATAAAATCTTAGGTCAATCTCTATTGAAAGTGAAATGTTTCTCACTAAGAAGCATTAACTTCAGAGAAAACAGACCTGTGTCCTTAAACAATTTTTGCTCATTACAAATGGATTCCAGCAGATAAAGTGAAGAAAGGAAACATCACAGGACCCACGAGTAGACAAACAAGAGCCCTGTAGGGATTCAGACTGCCTTGCTTCTCGATATTGGGATTTTGCTTCTTATTTCCTTTTCCTCTTTTTCTCAACAGGAACAATAGTCATATTGACATTTGTGGGAAGCTTAAACAAAGGTCCCTTCTAGGTCACGGTCTGTGCCTCTACAGTACTGGTGCATATGGAGTTACTGTAGACAAGGCTTTGTTAGTTTTGTTTGAAAGTTTGACTGACAAATAAAAATTCATTCACACAGGGCTTCCCTGGTGGCGCAGTGGTTGAGAGTCCACCTGCTGATGCAGAGGACACGGGTTCGTGCCCCAGTCCGGGAAGATCCCACATGCCGCGGAGCGGCTGGGCCCATGAGCCATGGCCGCTGAGCCTGCGCGTATGAAGCCCGTGCTCCGCAACGGGAGAGCCCACAATAGTGAGAGGCCCATGTACTGAAAAAAAAAAAAAATTCATTCACATACATGCCCTCCCCACCCTCCACTCCTCCTATAGAATCCAGTCTCCAAAACCTTAAAACCTGCCATAAATGATGAATGTAAAAACCATCTTACAGGGGCTTCCATGGTGGCGCAGTGGTTGGGGGTCCGCCTGCCGATGCAGGGACGCAGGTTCGTGCCCCGGTTTGGGAAGATCCCACATGCTGTGGAGCGGCTGGGCCCATGAGCCATGGCTGCTGAGCCTGTACGTCCGGAGCTGTGCTCCGCAACGGGAGAGGCCACAGCAGTGAGAGGCCTGCGTACCGCCAAAAAAAAAAAAAAAAAGAAAAAAAAAAAACATCTTACATATAGTACCACTGGATTTATCACAGCAAGGCCTGAGATAAACTATATGCTACTTAGATTTCAAACGCACCCTGCAATTCTGCTTCTGACCTAGACTGAAAATCTCTCCAGAAGTCCTTACTAAATATATATGATTGGAGCCTGGGTTGGGTGGGCTGAGGAGGAGCAGTAAAAATGCACAACTCACATTTCAGCAGAACTTGTTAGTCCAGATGGAGCCACAGACCACACACTGAACAATTAGAGTATAACCTACAAAGAGTACAAATTAACACGTATAAACTATCCACCCAGTTGACTACACCAGGTATGCTAATGGCTTAATGGATTTTCATTAACGCTTGAGAGCACGTTTGGAATAGTCTTCCTTAAAATTGAGGGATATACCAAATTCAGTCCTCGAGGCCTGAAGGGCCAGCAGAAATCATGGTAAAATGAGAGGAATGTGTAGAGGGTGGCTGGTAGAAACATGCCGAGTATAATGTTCTTTTTTTGCGATACACGGGCCTCTCACTGTTGTGGCCTCTCCCGTTGCAGAGCACAGGCTCCGGACGTGCAGGCTCAGCGGCCATCGCTCACGGGCCCAGCCGCTCCGCGGCATGTGGAATCTTCCCAGACCAGGGCACGAACCCGTGTCCCCTGCATCGGCAGGCGGACTCTCAACCACTGCGCCACCAGGGAAGCCCTCAAGTATAATGTTTTTGTCAGCAGAGAAAACATGTCAGATTTCAAATATACCCAAATCAAACTTCACCAGGGCAGAGGCTCTAACTTACAGGCACAGGTCTGTAGGTGGAGATTGGCTGGAGGGCTGCTTTTCCCATAGGCAGCTCTCTAGTTCCACATAGCACCATGCAGGGCAACAGTAGTAGGAATCTGTTTAGTAGTGGTTAGTATAAGAATTGCTCATGCTAGGTTGGTAATACATTTCTGAAAAGTTCTGCATGAAATTCTGCATCCATTTCTGCATGAAAATGCTATTGAGAGCCTATTTCCCATTAATATAAGTGAGAGTGAGAGGAATTTTGACATGCTACATGTCAAAACCCCAACCCCCCAATTTCCCCAAGTGTAATTACAACACTGGAGTCTACTAATACATGTCACCAATTATCATTTTAGGATACTTCCTGTAAAAGCAAACAAATGTTTTACAGATGCTCATATACACAGTCTTACCTATATTCCAGGAAGTAGAGTATGAAAAACCAATACATGTTCTACTGGGATAAAACAAAATAAAACAAAACAAAATAAAAAAGCAACCCTGTTCATTGGGAACAGAAATGCTGCTGATGTATCTGTAATTATCGTGAGCAATGCTGGCTGCAGATGGCATATGGGATACAACCTGTGTGATCTGAATGGTGAGTAATGAGGAATTAGTAATGGAAGAGCATCCTGAGGCTGCAGACAGCATAGCCGCGAAGAATGCACAGAACATGGATAAGGGAGTAAAATCAGGGAATGGCTGGAGGAAGGGGTGATGGCTGGAGAAAACAAGAGATAAGAATGAGCTTGGTAAATAAGGCGGTTCAATAAGGAGACCAACCAGATTTGACGTAAAGGAACAATGGGCAAGTGAGCTTGAGTCAGATAAGAAGAGATTAAGGTGTCTGGACTTCACCTAATGCAGCAAGACAAGCAAAAGCACAAACAGACTAAGGCAAAGTCAAAGAACACATGAAGAGAACATTCTGTCAGACTGAGATAACACGCTAGAAGGAAAATTACTAAGCATATTAATAAATCTCAGTGACAGTGGAAAGAACTTTTTAAAACTTAGTTTCAAGGATGCTTTAATATGAATAAGAAACTTGAAGACTTTGAGAACTGAAAGGGGCTTTCACAGTTGTCCCAGTCAACACTGAATCTTCATAAAGGGCTGGTCCGCATAGCCAGGCAAGTGGGCACTTGGGCAGTGGAACCTGAGCTAGGCTGTCCCCTCACACATTTGGGGGCACACACCATAATGGAATTGGATACCTATATCTCATATCAAACAAGCCTCTATTAGTAAAAATAATGACCGCTAACCTTTACTGGCAGCTAATCCAGTTTAATGACAGTTAACCACTGGCAAGTTTCTTTAAAATATTAGTTTGTTTAGCGCTCACAAAATCCCTATGCTTGGGTAGTCTACTGCCATCTCTCCATCACATGTAACCTGGTGACAATGTTCTAATAATGATGAGGAAAAAAATCACCATTGTTGTATGTGATGGCATATTTAATGCCATAGAGTTGGTAACAATTATTTTAAATCTTGGGGAAAAAGAAAAAACATGGGCTAGCCCATCATTCTAAACATGATCTCATGTTTTGACTCCAAGAAAAGAAGGAGGAATTCACAAAGTAATTTCCACTTCTGTTCTGGATGACCTTTGTGTTTCAGTTTTCCCACGTCTATAATAAAAGTCAGCATTGGATTATACTTAAACTGAAGGTAAAGTTTGGTAATAGAACCAGCAGAAAGACACGTTGTTTAATGCAATGTTTTAAAGTTCTAATATCTTGACAACTAACAAAAATGTCATCAGCTTAAACACTAAAAGAGTTTCTGTGAGATAATCTCAGTTATAGTTTCTGTAACTATAAAAGAAAATAAAATTAGGTCACCTACTTTCCAGTCCAATTTTCCAACTCTGAAGATCCAGTTCACTAGTCACACAGATTCATGCAGGGCTGGAAACACTCTCTAGCATTTTCAGCTGTGCAGAGCTGACCCTCTTCAGATTGAGTCTTAATTACATGTTACCTCAAATTAATCTTGTTACATAAAGTTTGTGATTATTATAGTCAGACACAAAGATTCTCCTATCTTAGAAGTGCCTTTTCTTACCTCAAGGTAAGTTAAGGAGAAGAAGCAAGAGTAAAACCCACAAAGATAATGAGACCGTGTGGTCTACAGAAAGATCTTCCCTTAAAAACACTGGTAAATTGATAGGATAGGAACCTAGGCTTTCACCAGACTGGAGTTATTTATGAAGAAAAGTTCAAACAGTCTCAATGCCAGAGTGACATTTTAAAAGAAAGAGGAAGAAAGGTCTCATGTGGGAAATAACCTGGTAGTTTCCTTTGACGATTTCTAGAATGTCTTTCCGTAAATCTTGACTCAGTTTCTGGGCTTATAAAATTTTGAGAGGCACAGGTAATAAAATACAAAGAAGTTCTAATAATTGGTAGAAGCAAGTGGACATAAGCAAAGAACAATCCACTGCCTGAAAGCAAAACTCAAAAGTAGGAGGACAATGAAAATAGATTAATTCAGCAGTAGCTGATGTCTCTCATAGAAGAACAAATCAGAAGGTCATAAGACCTCCCTGAGGGAGGCACTGGACAGGAAGCTGGGAAGAGGACAGGAAGGGAACAAAGAAGGTAGCAGTGAATTTGAATTTTGTTTACTATGGAAATCTGAGCCTGTGTTTGGGACTTTTCTGGGGCTGGGATGACTTGATGCCTCTCCTGTTGGCTTTGATCAATCAGGTTAGGCAGTAAATTAAGTAGTTACATGCCCATGTTATTTCTGCTATTTGGCAGTGCTGGAAGCAGGTAAAGTTCAGAGGCACTGGTGTCCTGAGTGACTGGCCAGGGCATGGTGCAGTCCAGGAAAGCCCTGATCAGAAATGCTCTGGCATCTGACATTTTTTACTTACTGTCATACCCTTTCAACAAGTTACATTTTTTTTTTTCCACTTACACACCAGCCAGTTATTTCTATGTGGATCTATGTAAGTGACTATAGTCAGTCTTTGAAGAATATTTACTATGTACCAGCATGCTGAATGCTCGGGGGCATGAAGAAACAGTCACAACTTCCAGCCAAGATCAAGTAATGAAGGCTGAATAAAGAAAATATATGAAATAATGGCTCTCAAGTATTTAAATATCAGGCAATGAAGGACAGTGATTGCTGAGAAACAGGAAACAAGGTGAAATCTATGACTGCTCTAATTGACTGTCTGGAGAAAATTTCTAGGTCATAATGTAGAGAAAGGGAAACCAGGGAGAACTTAGTAACCTCTCACAGTTTAAAATATGCAGCTGGGAGTCCGGGGAAGCACAGGCTGCTAGAATTTGCAGAGCAGACTCTCAGAGAGGGGAAATTCGTACTAAGAGAAAACTCTAAAGATCTTAACTGATGACTCAGTTAATTAGTGATCAGTGCATAAAGTTAAGGAAAACTACCCAATGCTAGGGAAAGAGCCACCCAGATGATTAGAGGGAACAATGCCCAGAGTTCACACTGGGAGAATAGTGCATATTCCCAACAGCCAGAGTGGAAAACCTCATAATTCATAAGGCACTAAGTTTAGAGTACTAAGAAGGATTGTTGACTTTCAGTAAAGTTTCAAAGGCAATTCAGTGGAGAACGGATAAACTTTTCTATAAATTGTGCTGGGACAACTGGATAGCTATATAAGGAACTTTGATCTATTCCTGGCACCACATACAACAAAAAATGAATCAGAGACCTACCTAAAGCTATAACTTCTAGAAGAAAACACAGAAAAATATCTTTGTGACCACAGGATAGATCAAGATTTCTTTGGACTTCATCAAAATTATGTACTTCTGCTCCTCAGAAGAAACTGTTAAGAAATATTTGCAAATCACACATTTGATAAAGTCCATATCTAGAATATATAAAGAACTCTCAAATCTCAATGATTGGGAAAAAAAGTAACCCAATAAAAAATGAACAAAAGATTTGAACAGACACTTTCTCAAAGAAGACATATGGATGGCATGAAAAAATGTCCAATATAGTCAGTCATTAGAAAAACACAAATTAAAACCACTGTGAGATATCATTACACTCCAACTAAAATGTCTAAAATTAAAGATGTGAAGCTGGAACTCTCATAAACTGCTGATAACAATGTAAAATGATATATCAACTTTTTAAAAAAAGATAAACATGCACTCACCATATGATCCAGGCTTTCCACTCCCAGGTACTAACACAAGGGAATAGATAACCTTTGCCAATACAAAGATTTATTCACAGCAGCTTAACTTGTAATAACCAGAAACAACAAAACTGGAAACAACCAAAATGTCAATCAACAGGTGAATGGAAAACAAAATGTGGTATATTCACACAATGGAATACCATTCAGCAATATAAAAGAATGAACTACTGACACTAACAACACAGAGGAATCTAAAAATAGTTATGCTCACTGAAAAAAACCAGACCCCCTCACATATATTTCCACTTATATGAAATTTAATAACATGGAAACTTTTTGTCTGTAATGACAAAAAGCAGATCAGTGGTTGCTTGGATATGGAGGGGTTAAAGAGAAAAGGGATGGAGGAATTACAAGGAGGTACAAAGAAACTTGCAGGGATGATTCATATGTTCACTATCTTGATTGTGGTGATGGTTTCATGTGTGTATACATATGGCAAAGCTTATCATATTGTATACTTTAAACGTAGTATGTCAATTATCCCTCAAAAGCAATTACAATTCTTTTAAAAGAGCCTCAAAAGGTGAAAATTTAGCATAAAATGAAACTTTGCACTTTTGTTCTAGGGTAGTGTTTCTAAAACTTTAGTTAACTCAGTATCCTCCTATAAAGACAAAATCCTCACGCCTTCCATAAATGTTATTTAACATTTCAGAAGTAATCAAGTATTCTAACAGGAACAAAGAATAGGTAACTGAACATGCTTTTCCAAACTGCAAATTCTCCTTCACTCACTTTGATATGATCCAGTCCCTTTGAGATTATAATTTTTATGTTTTTGAGAAGAGAATTACTGCCTAATAGGCATTGGAAGATATAATGCAGATACAAGGATGGGAGGAAGGGAGGGTGGGAGAGAAGGAGAAAATTAACAACTAACACCAAACACACAAGAAACTTCAAAGGATGACCTCAAATGTAGTTTCCATTTAAAAGTTTCGTTTTGGGCTTTATTCTAAACTTGAATCAAAAGCTGCAATACTTGTTTAGGTAGCTGTTTGTTCATTTTTCCTCACCCGCCTGTCCTTCTCTCACCCTATATTACTCTGATTATCCCTCCAGCTACACTAAATTTACAATTTCAGTTGCTAGCTGGCTTCACCTTGAGGTGCAGAGCTTTGTGAAGTGTCAGACAACAAATTCCTGAGTGGAACTGTTGCAACTAATGCTGCTGCCACCAGCCCTGTTTTCTGGCCTTCTCCCTCCCCTGGCTCACATTCCCAGACTCTCTGTTAGGCTCTGCTGTGCCCAGAATGAGCAATTCTAGTTCAGTAGTAGGACATGTGGAGAAGCCTAGGTCTTTTCTGGGGAGGCCACCATCACCCTTACCTGAACTAACACACAATGACCACAAAGGCTGCAGCTATTGGAATATCTAACAAAAAGTCAGCTTTAAAGTGAAAACAAAATCAGAACATAAAGTTGTACATATAAAAGAATTTCAACCATGAAAAATCTTGACAGATGGATACAAATTAGAAGGACACGTGTAAAAATGAAAATAAAATAGTCGTTAGGGTTTTGTCCCCTCCCTCTTGTTTTCACTATCTTTACTGATGTTATACTGTCCTTATAGAGGAAAAAAATGGTTTATTGACAGCTGCTGGCTTGAAGGCTTTTTTCATTCTATCCAGCTGAAATGAATCTGAGGCTTCTATTCATCTGGGAAAAAAAGGAAAAATAACACATTTATTTTGCTCCTGTGGTGGGTGGTTATAGCTTGGATTTGCTTGACTGCCAATTACTGGTAACAGTTATCTGATTGTTATACATTTTATAAATGTGTCTAGCAGTGTTCTGTCTGGAAATGTATACAGTTTAGGGAAAAAAAAACTATTATAACTTTATCTCCCATTCCACAGGATGAAGAAAACTGACCCTGCTTAATTTAGTGAGATGGCCGAGGCTTCACTCCAAGCACAGTGGATGTTCTAATGACTCCCAGGAAGGTCTGGTCTGAATATTGTCTCCAAGGAAGGATGCTACTGTGGCAATTATCTGAGATAGGAAATAAGCTTTTGTTGGGTTTATTCAGAAGGGTGCAGAACATGCCACTCCAAAACATGCCACTTTGGCACATGGATTATTTTTTGAGCTGTAGGCACTTGAAAAACAGCAAATGCAGGGGGAGGCTTTGTCTGAACTCATGGCCTAAAGACAGATCTTCTAAAAGGAACTCAACTGTCATAAATCCCTTCCCCGGAAAGAAGTTTCATCAACCAGGGGAGGGTGACTCTTATCACAGGAGGGCAGATGAGAACTGGACACCAAACACTGACAAACTTTGTCACAAACTATCGTACCTCCCACCTACTCTTCTAAGGGCCCATTCATCTTTCCTAAAAATCATCCACTCTCCCCTAGGAGCCTTACATCTCCTCTCCCCTTCTCCTACTAAGAAGGTATTTAGGTCTGAATTCAAAGCCATATCAGGGAGTTAGTCACTTTCCCTGGTTATCTCCCCGTATACATGAGGTATATATGTTAATAAACTTTTCTTTTTCTCTTGTTAATCTGTCTTTTATTGCAGGGGTCTCAGCTTAGAACTCAGAAGGGTAGAGAGAAAATTATTTTTCCTCCTGTACAATCCTATCTCAGAAAAGCAAATCATGGGCTGAACAATGACAAGTTGTTGACTCAAGTGCCAACCAGTCCCAGTGGAGGGGAGGGCAGCTTCTAGAGGGGGAATCAGTGGTATCAGCATTAAAAGTGGGACAGGAGAGCACATGCACCGTTGCTAACGGAGTGCAAACTAGTTCAACATTTTTGGAGGATGGTTGGTCAAAATCTATAAAAATGTTCAAAGGACACTCAGCAGTCTTCTTCTAGGAATCGCTTCTGCAGAGATAATGTCTGAGTGCATAAAGTGCATAAAGCAGGTTCTTTCCCCCATGATAGTAAAAAACTGGGAAGTTTCAGGACTGGTGAGATAAACATGTATCAGCCACAGAGGATCATCATGCAGTGGTTAAAACAAAATAGAGCAAGTTGAAAACAATGTTTGTAACATGTTTTGGTGAAACACATCACTCACAAATGCATACTATTTATGTGAATGACTGCACAGGAACAGAAAAAAGAATGTGTACATGAAATTTTTGATAAAACTTACCAGGGAGGGGATTATGATGCTGGAGAGAATTTTAACTTTTACATGTACATGCATGCTTTCATAATATAGGAATCTGGAGTGCTTCATAATTTAATAAATCAAAAAAGATGACAAGATCAAATAAATTTAAAATAAATGGGACAGGAGACTGACAAAGAGAATAAATGGAAAAAAGGGGATGGGATCAAATTAAGAAAATGATTTTGGTAATACAGATGTTGGGAGTAAGACATTTCTATCAAGGAGAATATACAATGCTTTTTTCTGGAAAAAGTGAGCACATGTTAAATGACTTTCTCTCTCCTCCCTAACCCCATCAACTAGCCAGCATCCAAGTTTCTGGATAAATGCAGTCTAATCGCAGACCATGGAATATTAAAGAACAATTAAAAGAGAGGACCTCTGGGGAAGGGGAGTTTCAACATTAAGTTATACTTTTAAGAACTAAAGAGCGCTATGGGGAGAAAAAAGTTCCAAGTTCCTTTCCACATTACAATAGGTAAGGTTATGCTAATTCTGAACATTACCAGCAGGTTGAGTTCCCAGCTGCCCTGCAGTCTAGTCTAGGGCGCTGCCAGTCTGCAGGGTCCAGCAGTGTCTGCCTACAGGGACAGCAGACACAACCTTGTTGCCTGGACCAGCCTGTAGCCATCACTGCCTCTAGGGCGGGACAAGGACAAGACTGGGTGTCTTCATGAACTGCCTCAGATCTTAAACCACAGCCGCCCACAGCACCATCTGCTTAGTGCCATGTGGACCCTAAAAGAAAAATCCGGTCTGGTCCTAAAAATACTATTTGCTTCACCAGGGACCATCTCCTAGGGCTCATGCCTCACGGGTCTCTGTTTTACATAACATTAACTAGGGATGCTAATTCTGTGTCAGAATGGTACAGTGGCCACACCCTGGAATGTGAAAATGTAAACTGTAAAATTCTGCCAAAATGTGCCATCTTCTCCAAGTGTAGCAAACGCAGTTTTATATGTTCTAAGGCTCGCTGACCACGAGTTATAACTGGAGTCATAATCTTGTTCTTCCTTTGACTCACAATGCTCAAGATGTTTTTCTCCTGTATTTAATAATAAAACTACCATTTAGGGCTTCCCTGGTGGCACAGTGGTTGAGAGTCCGCCTGCTGATGCAGGGGACACGGGTTCGTGCCCTGGTCCGGGAGGATCCCACATGCTGTGGAGCGGCTGGGCCCGTGAGCCATGGCCACTGAGCCTGCGCGTCCGGAGGCTGTGCTCCGCAACGGGAGAGGCCACAACAGTGAGAGGCCCGCGTATGGCAAAAACAAACAAACAAACAAAAAAAACTACCATTTAATAATAAAATTGGCATATGTATTAGCATATGTGACTTAGAAGGATATAAAATCCCCGAAATTGTTAATACATACTCAGTACAGAAGTCAAGAATTGCTTCCTTTATCAATGTAATGCCACTCAGCTCCAAATGCACTTTCCATTGCCCACCTGTGATACTGGAATATTTCTCCCTTGCCAGCTGGTACGATGTAAATTTTGTCAGTAGACAGAGCTGGAGGGACCTTGGAGGAGGAAGGGTCTTAGCGTGATTCAGTGGCACATGACCCCCAGACATATACCCTCTCTGCCACCTAGTGGTGCTCACCTTCCAGCTTTCCAGCCCTAGCCAGAAGTTCCCTGCTTGCCCCTCAGAACCCAAGAGGGATCTCCTCCTCACAATGCCCTGCCCACCAGCCTAGGCCTGCTGGCACCCTGGAGGGGCGCCTCCCAACTAGCTTAGTCTTGGCTGGCAGTTCCATATAACCAACCTCTGTCCTATGGCCATGGACCAGCTCTGGCCCGGGGCAACCCAGTGCACTTCTCCGCAATCCAATGGGTTGCAGACACACCTTTTCCAATGAGGTCTGAGCCCCAAACTTGGGGAAGGAGACCCTTTCCAAGTTTGTTCCTTTCTTGAGTTCTCTCCCACAGTCTTAGAACATTCTTTAGAATTCTCTTTTCTACCCTTTTAAAAGCAAATCCCTGTAAATAGTTAATAACTCTCTATATTAAACCACTCCTGTTCAAATTACAGTGTGGTTTGTGACTCCAGGCTTGATCCTAATGGATAACTATCAATTGAAGAAGATAGCGACTTTAAACCTCAAGTTGCCTCAATGCTGTTTGTTAATTTCAGCATTCATTTCTCACTGGTGGTCTGGCACATCACTCACCAGGTTATTTCAGACCTTCTCTTGTGTTCTTTAGATTCCAATTCATTCAACTTACCAATAAATTACTAGTAGAAGATGACATCAATTAATATTCTTTAAGAAAAAGTGGGAGCTTCCTTCAGAATCCAAACTTTATAATCCCTGTATTGTCCTCCTATTGATTTTGCTCACATTCTTTTCCACTTAAAAGAAAAAGCTGAAATTGGCCCTCACCAATACCATACCCTCCAACTTGATATACAACATGCCTGTTTTGTATTCCAGATTTTATCAGTCAGGACCTTCCTTACAGTTAATTGCCCTATCTTTTCTTTCTCTCAACAGATAAAACCTGGAGATCAATTTTGGAAGACTTCACAACAATATTGAGTCTACTAATTGATGAACATGGTATATCTCTCTATGCAAATCTTTTAAAATTTCATTCAGTAGTATTTTATAATTTGCAGAATACAAATGTTGAACACATTTTATTGGATATAGGTATTTCATTATTTGGATGCTATTATAAATGGTATTTAAAATTTCAAAAATTTCAAATTGTTTGTTACTAGTACACAAAAATACAGTTGATTTTGTACATTGGTTTTTCTAGTAGCTTTTTGTAGCTTCCTTAGGGTTTTCTACATAGGTGATCATGTCTGTGAATAAGGAGAGTTTTACTTATTTCTAACCTTTATTGCATTTATTCCTCTCCCCTCCCCTCCTCTTCCCTTCTTGCCTCTCCTCCCCTCTCCTTTCCTTTTTGTCTTATGGAACTTGCCTCCAGTCACATGCTGAATAGGACTAGAAGGAGCGGATGACATACTTGCTTTGTTCTGAACCTTACAGTTAAAACATTCAGAATGTTACCGTTAAGTACAATAGTTTTTTGTAGATATCTATAATCAGGTTAAGGACATTTTCTTGTATTTCTAGTTTTCTGAGAGTTTTGACCATGAATGGGTGTGGAATTTTGACTAATTCTTTTTCTCCGTCTAGTATGATGACCTCATGGACCCACCAGCTTATACTATACATGAAAAAGAAAACCATATATTTTTCTCTAAGACATGCTATTTTTGCCTCTTTTGAAGCAGCCAAACTAATATGCTAACTAGAACACTTTCATTGCCATTTGAAAGTTGTAGGAGTATTGTCAAGGGTTGGGGGCAAGACAGAGGCCAGACGGAGACTACTGCATTGACCAGGTGAAACATAATGGTGACTTGGACTAGCATGGTAGAGAATCATGGATCAACTGAAGACCTATTTTAGAATAGAAGTAATAAAATTAGCTGATAAATTTGATGCATGCGATGAGGAAAGGGTAGAAATTAAGAATGGCTTCTAGGGTTTCCCTGGTGGCACAGTGGTTGAGAATCTGCCTGCCAAGGCAGGGGGCACAGGTTCGAGCCCTGGTCTGGGAGGATCCCACATACCACGGAGCAACTAGGCCCGTGAGCCACAACTACTGAGCCTGCGTGTCTGGAGCCCGTGCTCCGCAACAAGAGAGGCCGCGATGGTGAGAGGCCCGCGCACCGCGATGAAGAGTGGCCCCCGCTTGCCACAACTAGAGAAAGCTCTCGCACAGAAACGAAGACCCAACACAGCAAAAATAAATAAATAAACTCCTACCCCCAACATCTTCTTTAAAAAAAAAAAAAAAGAATGACTTCTAAACTGCTGGCTTGAACCACTGGATCACGGATACTACCATTTACTGACATCGGAAAACTTGGGGAGGAAAAGATTTGAATGATTTTGCTTGTGATATGTCAAGAGCCATGATTTAGATGGATTATATCTGATTTTCTTATTAGTCATCCAAGTGTATGGATGGATCAGGAAACTGGATACAGGCTGGCACTCAGCGCTTACCACACAGTACCATAACGATCTGTTTCCTTGTTTTTCTCCCTGGCCAGACTGTGAGTTCCTTGAAGGTGGGGACAATGTCTTACTTATTTTTACATCCTGGATTCTAACACAGTACCCTTCATAAGGTTCATATTCAATAAATACTGGTTAAATTAGTCCATGAATCCTTTGCTTTAGTGAAAGGCAATTCATACTATGAGCTACACAAAAAATTGCTATGGGATTATAATACTTATCTATACTTCACACTGATCAAAATAATTAACTAAATAACTAAAGGAAATCAGAAGACAAGAACAAATATTTTAATGAAGGCAATACACTTAAAACTATTGAGGCATAAAGGGACCCTTTATGACATTAACGTTAAAATGTATGAGAGATATTATACAACAAAAATAACTACAGTGGAGAAAACTGAAAATTTGTGGCGATACTATAAAGATCATCTAGTCTAGTAGTTCTCATACTATGTTCCTTGGAGTTGTACAATTTCTTGGAGGCATACCAGGGCTATCTTGGGGACAGAGCAAGAAGGTCAAGCAGGTGGGATTTGGGGTTTCAGGATTATAGGTGACATTTCACTTCAAAAAAGAAATTATTTTACTAAAAATTTTTTTGGAAAGTTATGAGTACTCTAGCCTCATTCCATAGGTGAAGAAACTGAGTCCTACTTAAGCATGTCAAAATTCAAACAGAGACAGGACTAGAAGTTGGGTATTCCAAGAACCAATCCAGAGATCGTGAGCTTTCATTCCAGAATTCATCTAAGAATATACTTGACATACTTTTATATTTACTATCTATTGCCTGGTAGAGTCATAAGTTTCATAAATCTATTACTGATGGTTATATCACTTACACTGGGCTTAAACACAGTATAATGCAAAGAGAAAGAGCTTTGAGGACAACAGCTGGGTTTAAGCTCTGCTGGCTACAGTTACAGGAAAGATTTATGTGTGAGTTATTTTAAGGGACGCAGTACAGAGCATTCAGGTCAACTAACTTTGTTGCTCAAACATTACTAGGAGGTGAATACGCAAATTACTGCAACATATCCTAACTTTCCCCCTGAGGTTTCAATGGAATTAAATACTAATCAGAAGTAAAGGACAAAGCAACAGGACAAAAAGAAAATCTCTTTTTATATTTACATTTGAAAAAGGTATTACCTTTTCCAAGAAAGGAAAAAACAGAAAGCAAGGGTACTACTGAAGGTACCTTCATGTTTTGTTTTTACTATCACTATATTATTTCTCCAGCAGGTTATGCTGCAACACACTGTGGATAAAATCTCTTCATTTGCTTTCTTCTTTCTTTTCTGAGTGACTTTTTTTATCTTATCTGAAACGACAGGCTGGTATTATCAAAGCTGTGTATCCTGAGAGTCAGTAGCACGACTGCATTTCCTTTTTTCATTATTTCTGGCAGAACACACAGACCTTAGGGGTAAGCTATCAGTGCCGATATGTCTTCAAATTCTTACTAGGCTCCCTTAAGGGTAAAAGAAGGTAATTAATCTGTCATCTTAGACAGTGTACTGGTCCTTCACAATATTTAAAAGCCTATTTCTTAGGGATGAAATGTTATCATAAACAGATGAACCAGAACAAAAGAAAAGGAAACATTTCTAACCAAAAGCTGCTGAAGAGCATAAAGATAAGTACTGAACTTTTAGGAATTCTAAGACTAAAAACCAAAACCAATAACAACAATAACAAACAAAAGCAATATTTTTGCCTGCTTATTTTTACTTGCTATTTCTGCATTTAGTTACATATTTCTGAAAACTAATCTGCCATATGACTACCTTGCTGCTGCCATAAACTTTATTCCAGTGAAGACCAAACAAATATGAATAAAAAGATTTAGAAATGCCTTGCTTTTTAAAATGCATAATCCTCTTAGTTACTATGTTGATGTCTTGCGGAGTTTCCCGAAGCTCACAGAAGCATTCTGAATCATTCCCTTTACAAGCTGCTCTTTTGAAGTTGTCACTAAATGTGCAGATTCCCACTTAGAATATCTCCTTTTTTAGGGTTTTGGGGAAAAGCCTCTTAAAATGAGTTATCTTTGTCTTTTCCTGCTTTCTAAAACTTGTCCTAAATATTGTCATAGGCAGCCCTGAAGCATGAAAAATTATCAAAGAGCAGGCCTGGGGTATGTGGGAGGAAAAAAGTCAGGGTATCCTTCTCTGTCACTGGAGCAACACCTTAATGAACTACTTACACCAATGGGAATCTCAGCATCTTTTTCTGTACCTGCAGGGGTAGCCACGTCCTTCTAAGACTTCCTTGGATCCTATCCCAGTGCAATAAACATAAGGCTTGGCTTGTCAGGCCTGGCTGACATCAGTGGAAACAATCTGGAAAAAGTGTGCACATCAGCAAGAAGGAAGGCACAGATGCTTTGAAGGCAGGCATGAGAAAGGACAGTAAAATATCGAGCAGTGAAGTGGAAGTAGCCTATAGTGGACATATTTGTAGTTCTTTTTACTTTAATATAGGCTTTTGAACACTAAATTCAAATTATAGGCTAGATTCTTGACATTTGTCAAACTCATGGGCTGTAGGCCTACCAGTGGATGGTAAGTCAAAAGGCAGAGGAAATGAGCGAGCGTTCTTTTGTGGTTCATTCAGTTCCCTAACTTTCTGAGCAAAGGAATAGCAAGCAGTTGGCTTATTTAAAAATCACAGCTTGCTTCTTGAAGCATTTCATGAATAAAATCATCACTTTGGAAACTCCAAGACAAAGAAACACATATATCAGTACAGAAAATGAAACCATCGCATCGTATGCCTGAGTCATTATTTTTTCTCAAATTGGTATTAAAGAAATGCTAAAGTGATGGCTGAGACAACAGTTTGCTAGTAAGTAATAATTCAATATTTGTAAGTCAGAAATATGTGTGTTTTAACCAATAGGCCATTCTCTATCTTAAAGCTCAAAGGTAAAAGTTTCATTAATTGCTATTAACGTCACGGCATTTTGTGTGTTAGACAATATTCTGTAGCACCTCTTACCTTTTTTTTTTTAAAGTAATGTTGACACAGGTTTATTCAAATGAATGAATGCTCCCATTGTAACTAACTCATACCACCTTAAATACACAGGAAGAGGACTGATCACCAGCAATGTTCCCCAGCCATACTCTCTACTCCCAAAGTACCGATTATAGATTGTTGTTTTTTTTTAATGTTACTAAGAACTTTTATTTCCTTTTTAGCCTAAACACATATAGCTAGCTGATGTAAACTAGTAACAAACTGATTATAGGTTTTTAATGCCTCACCTTGACCTTGTTACTATCCTGCTAGCCACTCTACTTCAGGACCTGATACTTACTTATCTTTCCATCTCCCTGCTCCACCTACCACAGCTTCCATTAAATTGCCAGGAAATAAAGATTTTTATTGCCTGTCTACTCTCTTCCACATAGTGGCTCATTGACAGAAAAAAAGGTATAATTCCTAGAAGGGGAATCTTACTATTGGCTCAAAAGAGGAGAACAGATTTTGAGAACAGTATTCTGCTTTATTTTAAAATAAATTTATTTATTTATTTTGGGCTGTGTTGGGTCTTTGTTGCTGCATGAGGGCATTCCCTAGCTGCAGCAAGCAGGGGCTACTCTTCATTGCAGTACGTGGGCTTCTCATTGCGGTGGCTTCTCTTGTTGCAGAGCACGGGCTCTAGGCGCGCGGGCTTCAGTAGTTGTGGCTCTCGGGCTCTGGAGCACAGACTCAGTAGTTGTGGCGCATGGGCTTAGTTGCTCTGTGGCATGTGGGATCTTCCTGGACCAGGGCTCAAACCCATGTCCCCTGCATTGGCAGGCGGATGCTTAACCACTGCACTGCCAGGGAATTCCCCAGTATTCTGCTTTGATTCAGCTACAACATCTTTTTTTTTTCCTGACAGATTTTATTTTATGGAGCAGTTTCAGGTTCACAGCAAAACTTAGCAGAAGGTACAGAGATTTCCCATATAATAGCATCTTTTATGATTTGCAAAAATTGAGCTTAATATTTGGAAAGATGAACAAATACTGTATTACATTTGTTAATATATATATATTTTTGGCCAGATAGCAGGTTATAATTTCACTAAAGTTAATGCCTTTTCCATTTCACATCCAATTTGACATCATGGTATATCAGGAAGATCACAGTTACGAGAAGAGTCACTGTATATACTACTTGATTATTTGTCTAAAAACAATTTTCACTATAAGGAAGAAAATTAATAAGGAATTGGCAATCATATTTAGTTCTCTTATGATTTTAGCTTCCTGATTTCCTCAGAGTGGCACTCCCAGAGCAAAGTACTAAAAAGAAGATTCAATGAAAATTTTGTCAAACTTCTTCAAAGTAGAAATTTACTGAAGCCCACTTCTGGGCATATAGTAGGCACTCACAACTGCTGAATGAATTGAATCACATTCCAAGAGTCAATAATCAGATTAAAATGTGCAGACACCACCATTCTGTGTGAGAGACAAACAATATTTCCTTTTATTGGGAATAGGATAGGATCCAAAAATGAGCCTAATATTACTCTCCAAAAAAGGTTTTATTAACAACTTTCAGCTATTTACTTTTCACTTGGCAAACATGAAACATTTTTAATATTGAATTTTACTTAGAGCAAATTGATAGTAATTTGTTCTACTGAGCTTCAATAAAATGAACTCTGCATTTGAATGTTAAATGTTATCTGCTGTGAGTGATTTACATATTATTAGAACAATGAACTGCAAAAGAAGAAATTAAAGGAAAATATGAACTCATTTATTTTAAAACAAACAAACAAATGAAGGAAGGGAAACCGCCTTTAATTTTAAAAGTGGTTCTTAATGTCATCTCCACAGAGTTCCCTCAAAAAATGCATTTTAAAAAGAACACAATGAAGTTTTAAAAATGCAATAGTTCTCTCATCATGAGTTTATTCCTGCAGCGTCAGGGAACACACTAATTCTTGATTCGCACAAAGTACTCCTTTCTTCTGCATCCCTACTCCCAAATCCTAAACTCTATCAGGGGAGTAGGAGCAAAAACAACTGCAAGGCAAGGTTGAAGTTGAAGGGAGACAGCAGAGAGGATCTGGTAAAGAAACCAAGAGGTCCAAAAGAAGGAGAGATAATTTGTAATCGGGAAAACAGAGAGAAATTCATTAGAGGGGAAAACATTTATAATATTTAGAATGGGTTAGATTTAGACATTGGAGATTGGAGGAATTCCCGGCAGGTGTAAAGGCATAGAAGTTTGAGAGCACAGGATGTATCCTTCTACCAATTCTTGCATCTTTACAAAAGACTGGACAAGATGAAAGGCAAAGTATGACAAGACTGCCATTTGCTCTGGTCACAGAGAATAATATCCTCCCAAGCAGAGACTCAAGTTCACTGATAATTTTAATACGTAAAGTTATTCAAAACTAACAGAAGCCTGAGTTTATATTAGACACAATAGAAGAATAAAATTCATTGAATGGTACATTTAAAATAGACAATTCTCAAGATAATGTGGTAATATATACAACAAAATATTTTTCAGCCATAAAAAAGAATGAAATCTGGCCATTTGTGACAATCTTGGACCTTGAGGGCATTATACTAAGTGAAGTAAATCAGACAGAGAAAGACAAATACTGTATGATCTCACTTACATGTGGAATCTAAAAAACAAAACAAAACAAAACAACAAACCAAGCTCACAGACACAGAGAACAGATTGGTGGTTACCAGAAATGGAGGTGGGGTGTAGTGGGGGAGGGGTGGGTAAAATGGGTGAAGGGGGTCAAACTGTACAAACTTCTAGTTATATAATAAACTAGGGATGTAAAATAAATAAATGGATAAAAAACGAAATAAAAGACAGTTCTCAACCCTTTTCCAGTACAACTAAACTCACAGATAAAGAGATTTTAGGAAGAACTAAAAAAAAAAATGCCATAGTCTACACACTACCTGGAAAATGTATGTCTGTCATTTTCAAAAGAGGTGAGTGAAATAAAGAACAAATTCAGCTCCAAGGTCAGATAATCTGTTAACCTGACTTAGGAGAAAACCATTCTCTAGGGGACATGCTCCAATGACTTAGGTGTATTATTTTATGTGATAAATTTTAATCAACTAGCCATAGCTTTCTATCAAGATATAAAATAATGAGACATGAGATCGATTTAAAACAGAATGTTTTGAGGATGCTCTTTTTCCTTGCAGGGGGTTTTGCAGGAGATGATACAAGGTCAGGTTTTAAATGAATTCACACCTCACAAAAAGATTAACAGCCCAGACAGATTTATCCTTTTGGGTAAAGTCTTCTGAGGCATAAGAAAACATAGGCTGCAAAATGAGGGAGGAAACCAGAATGTTTATCAAGTAATCAGGCCAGGTAAGAAGTTATAGCAGCTGGAATATGATGATTACATGTGACGATTACAGATATTTGCTTGTATACACAATTCTAATAATAGTTACATAACATTATTAATATAAAGCCATGTGAAAGAAGCCCCCAAATATACTCATTATAAGACATGCCCCTTGAGAATCATATCAAAAGTATCCCTGTAAGAAACACAGGACTTGGTTGGACTGAATTTCTATATTCTGGATAGTAAGCCCATACTACCTAGGTTTTTAGGTTGCCACATGAGGCCAGAAAATTTAAAACATGCATAACATTTCAAAGTATGACATGCATCTTTTAAAGTAAGAGTTTCTTCACCAGAAGGACTCATCAACCAGGGCCTGCTCGTTTGTCTGAACGCACAGAGTCCCATCCCTGGAAACCTGATTCTAAAGGCCCTGAGTGGGGCCTAAGAATGTGTATTCAAGAAATGATTCCCAACATGGAGACTTTGCTGTGATATTACTGAGACACTAAACCAATGCCAGCATTTGCCTACCCCAGATTTCTCATGACATGAGAAAAAATAAATTTTTATATTGTGTAAAAAATAAATTAAAAACACAAATAAAAATTAAAAAAAGAAATGATTCCCATGTCAACCTCCTGCACACTCATGGTTATGAATCAGAGCAAAAACAACCAAACAAACAACTACAAAACAAGAGTATTTTGGTGGAAGAGTCAGCAGACTTAGGATATAGTCTCAGTTCTGGCACTTACTGAACATATCTTCTTAGGCAAGTTCATATAATCTCTGAAGATAGTTTTCTCAGCTATAAAACAACAGGTATAGCACCTACTCTTTCTTGGTCCTGGGATCAAAGGAGATGTATTAGTTATCGATCGCTGTGGAACAAGTTACTCCAGAGCTTAGTGCCTTTAAGTAACAAACACTTACTATCTCCATACTTTCTGTTGGTAGGAATCCAGGTGTACCTTTGTTGGGTTGTTAGTCAGACATAAGCTGATCCCCACCCCACCCTGGACCAGGTCCTCTTTCTCTTCCCCGGCCCCACCCCTGCACACTGGTGATCAGAACACGCCCAGAGATCCTCCCTTTTTGTAGTCAAGGACCGACCAAACAAAATAAAACCCACCAGCACAGGTTGGCGCAGACGCACCAAGACCTAAAAGGTGACTCAAAGTAACCCAGGGTTCACTATGCTGTACTTGTAATAAATTAGCATTGTGGTTTTTGCCCCCCATCCCCAGTGGATTTCACTTTGGTGCTTGTGGGTAAGTGCCTGCACACTAGGAGAACAGTTATATAACCTAAAGCTGTCAATCAACTTGTCAGTTAAATGATGCAGGACACAGGGAGGGACTTTCCACCACTCTGAAACACCAACCCGACCCTCACTGTGGGGCTGCTTCTGGTTTCCAGAGAGCTTGCTCTCCTTCTCTCTCTCAGAAGCACACTTTTGCTTTGCTTAATAAAACTCTTGCTACTTAAAACTGCTCTGTCTCTTGATTGAATTCTTTCCTTTGGGGGACAAGGACCAAGGAAATTGCCATTTCGGCGGTAACACCTTAACTGTGTGCCTCTGGCTCAGAGTCTCTCATAAGGCAGCAATTAAAGTGTTAACTATGGCTGTGGTCTCACATATAAAAAGTTCAACTAAGAGAGGGACCCACTTCCATGCTCACTCACACGGCTGTTGCCAAGTCTCAGGTCTTCAGCAGCTGCCGGCTAGAAACATCAGTTCCTTGACACAAAGGTCCCTCCACAGAACAACTTACAACATGGCAGCTGGCTTCTCTCAGAGTGAGCCAGTGAGACTTGTAAGAGAGGGTGAGCAAGAAGGAAGTAGCAACCTTTCTGTAACTTAGTCGCGGAAG
Source organism: Delphinapterus leucas (assembly GCF_059928025.1). Lineage (NCBI taxonomy): Eukaryota > Metazoa > Chordata > Mammalia > Artiodactyla > Monodontidae > Delphinapterus > Delphinapterus leucas. Next base: position 54,624,639 of record NC_143137.1, on the reverse strand, counting down.
TAATATCCCAATCTCTTTTGTCACAGTCTGTTCATTAGAAGCAAGTCTTTACGTCCAGCCCACACTCAAGGGGAGGGCATTACACAAGGGCATAAACACCAGCAGGTGGGGGTCACTGGGAGCCATCTTAGATGCTGTCTACCACAAGAGCTGACATGTGATGTTCTGAGGAATGAAAGACTTATATGTGGAAACACGTTCCAAATGAAAAAAGAATTAAGCTAGAATTTGAGTTATAGAAGTCTACTTTATGGATAACATTCTGAGAATTTGCTAAGAAGTGTCATCACCTCACTCACCTCAGATGTGTCACACTATGGCAGTATTCCACCATTTTTTTTTTCAGTCTGACACATCTGTGAACTTGTTAGTCAAAAAAGGAAGAAAAGGAGAGTGAGCAAATAAGGGACCTCATGACCCACCATTAACACTCTGTGACAATTCACACTTTCATATTTATCATGGGAAGCAGTATGGTAATGGCTATAAAGAGTATAGGAAAAACAACAAAAATTTCAGAAGCTTGATAAAACTGTTTCCCAGACTGTTTTTTCCTACAAAGCTGTTTATCAGCTCAAAATGGTGATATGCCCTAATGGAACTGTATCAATACATAATCAATGTGGCAATTTTAAAACATGGCCCCAGCATTCTTGACACTCTTTCCATCTAGAACTGGGGTCTATGTCCCTTCCTCTTGACTCTAGGTGAGGGTTTGTGACTGCTTTGGCTGACAGAGTCACTGTATGATTTCTGAAGCTAAGTTAAGAGAAACCATGCAGCTTCTATCTGGTCCTCTTAGGACACCCACTCTTGAAACACACCACCATCCCATGAGGAAGCCCAAACTAGCCCACATGGAGAAAACTCACGTAGGGCCTCAAAGACTATGAAGAGAGAGATATTTGGCTAGTCCCCAACTGCTCCAGCTTCTGATTGCTTCTGCTCCAGCCACCATCTGTCTTCAACCATATATCTGCAACCATGTGAGAGACCCCCAAGTCCATAACTGCCTGGCCCATCCCTTACTGAATTCTTGACCCTAAAACTATGACAAATAATTTTAAAATATGACTGTTGTTGATTTAACCCAGAGTTTTAAGGTGGTTACATAACAAGAGATAACTGCAAAAGCCAGTAAGTAATCCCATACTGATGATAAATTAAAACATTCTTAAAACATTTAAGACTGTTAGACTACAGATATGAACCACTGCCTCCAGAAAAGTCTTCGTAAAAGCTATTACAATTGGGAAACATTTATAGCTAGGATGGATATGCCTAAAAGTAATCTTATGTTAATAGGAAAGTAAACTATTATACATCATACAAATTGGAAACAAAGCATTTCTATTTCTATAATAAGGTCTCAGATCAACAGCTGATTAACAAATGTGGTCAGCAATGACCTCCTTCTCTTGTCACATCACATATCATAATACCATTTGGTATTACATCAGCTTTGCATATATTATCCATTTCCTTCAACATCTACCCCCACAGATGCACATTACTGTCAGCCACATCCCCTCCCTTTCATTTAAGAATCATGCAGATCATGATATCTTCAAATTCCTTTTTTTCTCCTCTACAACATTTATTTAAATCTTCCTCTCCTTCCTTTCCTTTCTTCTTTCTTATCTTCGAGAAAATCTTTTCATCCACATTTTCAAGGCACTGTCTCTTCCACCCATCCACCCTTGCCTCCCAATACCTTGATCTGTCAAATATGCTTTCTTATATCTTTGGTGTCCTTTACCTTCCAAACATCCTGGGCTTCACTGTTTAAAACAATATTTATGACACATAAAATTTATAAATCTTGACTTAAAAAATACCCTTAAGGTGACATCTAATCCTATGTACTCAGCCAATACGCAAACAGATTGTCTATACTCAATGTTTTCATTTTTTCACTGCGCACTTACTCTTTAAACCCATTGTAACCTGACTTTAAATATCCAGCCCTACTGGAACTATTCCCTCAGAAGTTACCACCTGTGGCCTTTTTTCAGCACCATCCTCCACTGACTTCACTGTACTATTTGGTGCAGTTGATGAAGCTTTCCTTTTTGAAATTCTTCTACTTTTGACTTAAAAAAAAGTGTTCTCTAGCTCCTCTTGAATTCTAGATATTCTTTCTCTGTTCTCTCCTCCAAAGCACTGTCTACTGTCCAAATCTGAAACATTTCCCACTTTCTTGTATCTACACCAACATTTCTGATGAACTCAATCAGGAAGCCCAAATCTCTTGCTGCAGCATAATTCCAACTTGCAACATGCACACAGGTGTACTTCAAACTCTCTTACTGATTTGCTCAATCTGATGTTTGAATATTAACCTATACAGGAATTTAATGTTTTACAAAAAGCAAGGACTTCTCATATAAGAAAATGCTTTCTATAAAGGAGGTCAAAGTAATAAGAGTATTAGAAATCTCTTTGATGCAGTGGGAAGAGTGATCCTTAATTTGACAAATTCAGGCCTGAGAACTCTGATTTTAATACTCTTATCATTAAGCACAAACAGGTTGCTATCCTCTCCACCTAAATGCTCTGAGCCCTAAATCTGCATGTCTTGTGGCTTGACTAACTTCACTCAATGCACAAGTATCAGGATCCTTGAGAGAGACTTCCCCAGTATGCCATATGTAAAGTGGCATTCCTCATGCAACACTCATGAGATACATTATATATTTATTTGCTCATTGTCTATCTTCCCTCACAGTAATATAGGTTCCACAAGAGCAGGGACTTTGTTTTGTGCAATGCTGTCTCCCCAGAACATGGAAGAGTATTGAGCCCATAGTAACCACAAAATAAATATTTGCTGAAAAATGAATAACAATGAGAAAGTGAATGATTTAATGAAAATCTTCTCATTTTCCATTTACAGAAAGTTTGTAACACTATAAAGCAAATGTAAGAATCCTCAAGGTAAAAAAATATTTTTTTCACCATGTGAGCCTATTCAAATCTGTAGGTAACAGCCAGCAATCTTCAAATAAATGTTTCTTTGTAAAAAGTAATGTGACTACCTATTCTGTAGTGAAATATCCCTCTGTCTTTGTTTTCTTCTCAAGACAAATGACCTTACTGAAGTTTACTACAAAAATTTCGATAGCTTATTGGCACAGAACTTTCTTTATTAGAATACATATCTAATGTCTCCATATATGAATCAACCAATTTTTATTTCTCTAGCATCTTCATTTTCACTGGCTCTGCATCATTTTTCTTCCTCATGGACGTCTGTTTTTCATAGAACACTTGACCTGGGAAGACCCTAAGACAGCGTTAGTCCAGGGGTTTCGAACCTTTCTTTCAGCAGCGAGATCTATCTCACATACAAAATCTTGATGAAAGCAGAGCCAGGAGCGGAGGGGTCGGAGCTGGCCTCCCTTGAGGCTACACTCACCTTGACTCCAGCATCCCTGAGACACTGAGGAGGATCATAAGTCTCCTTTGAAAATTCATGGATAGTCTAAATTTCCCTAATTAAACTGAGAGGAGTGTTCCGTGTCGACCCTTCCATTTCTCCAGAAGGAAACCCTTCTCATCCTCTAGGCTAAAAGCATTAGTTGCAAAAGTACAGGATGTGTGCCACATACTATACAGGCAGTGGAGGCACACGCTGAGGGAGCACAGAAAGGAAGGGCCCTGGCCCCAAATTCCTCACCCACCAGCTAACCAGACCTGAGCTGATCCATAACCTCCCTCGAGGGAGTGATTATTTTTCTCCTATTTTATCCTCACTTCTCTGCTGCCTGCCCTTACCTTGATCTTTGTATAATTGTCCTGATTCTCTCCTACTTTACCTCCCTACCCCCATCCCACCCCCACAAACTATGAGCATCCCTAAAGCCTAGGCAGTGTTCCTCTGCTCCTCCCCCACATTCTCATTATTTAAGAACCAGTACAGTTTAGGTCCCAACATTGTCTGGTTTGGGTCAACAATCCCTTGATCCTCATTTTTCTCCTAATTCTGTTCAGTAAGAGCTGTGTACTGGACGTCTCCACCTGGGGTCACCTGCTATCATATAAAGTCCAGTCCCTGAACTCTCTTCTTCCTCTCCCTCCACTGGCACTCCTTTTCTTTCTTTCCTCTTTCTTTTCTTTCTTTCCTCTTTTTTTCTTTCTTTCTTTCCTTCCTTCCTTTCCTTCCTTCCTTTCTTCTTTCTTTCTTTTTTTGATAATTATGCCATCACTTCCATTAATTTTTTTTAATTTTATTTTTTTATTAACTTTATGGCTATGTTGGGTCTTCATTGCTGCGTGCAGGCTTTCTCTAGTTGCCGTGAGCGGGGCCTACTCTTCGTTGCAGAGCACGGGCTTCTCGTTGCAGTGGCTTCTCTTGTTGCAGAGCATGGGCTCTAGGCACAGGGGCTCAGTAGTTGTGTCTCGTGGGCTCTAGAGCATGGGCTCAGTAGTTGTGTCTCGTGGGCTCTAGAGCGCAGGCTCAGTAGTTGTGTCTTGTGGGCTCTAGAGCACAGGCTCAGTACTTGTGGCACATGGGCTCAGTAGTTGTGGCTCAGGGGCTCTAGACTGCAGGCTCAGTAGTTGTGGTGCACAGGCTTAGTTGCTCTGCGGCATGTGGGATCTTCCGGGACCAGGGATCAAACCCATGTCCCCTGCACTGGCAGGCAGATTCTCAACCACTGCACCACCAGGGAAGTCCCAGTGGCACTCCTTTTCAATGTCCCCATTATTTTCCATGACTTCATGGAGCACTTAGTTCCCCAAGCTTGAAACTCTGAAGTTATCTTTGACTCCTTTCTCTTCCAAATCATTTATGTACAAGATGTATTACAACAGTTTTGCAACAACATCCTGCTGACCTGACTGGAAGCTGTTCTAATGTAGCACAGCTAACAGTACATTTGAGTTGAGCAGGGACCGTGTCTGTTGGTTTTCCACTGCCTGTAGGCACAGAGCCTGGCACGGAATAGATGCCTAAAAATTCTTGTTGAAAGTATAACTGAATGGGATAAAATTTACTGTAGCATAAAAACCGTAAGCAAATTACCTAGTACTGTAATAGGGTAATGTGTTAGTACACTTGGGAACATTAATAAGATATTATAGCATAATTAAAATGATATTTTCAAACACATATTAATGGCTTGGAAATTGCTCCCTATTATGCTTTTATTTTATTTTATTTTTTTTGCAGTACGCGGGCCTCTCACTGTTGTGGCCTCTCCCATTGCGGAGCACAGCCTCCAGACGCGCAGGCTCAGCGGCCATGGCTCACGGGCCCAGCCGCTCCGCGGCATGTGGGATCTTCCCAGACCGGGGCACAAACCCGTGTCCCTTGCATCGGCAGGCGGACTCTCAACCACTGCGCCACCAGGGAAGCCCCTGCTCCCTATTAAATGTGAAAATAAAGAGAAGCTGAATACAAAACCTATAAATCTATTATTAACTCAATGGTGAAAATCTAGAAAAGAAAATACAAAAATATTTAACACTGGTTATCTCTAAATGGTGGTTTTAATTTCTTTTCATACGGCTTTAAAATTTTTCTAGCTGCCTTACTTTTTATAAGCTTAAGACTGAAAAAGATTTGCCACCATGGAAATAACCAGGACTATTGATTGATGAGATTTGCAAGAAACGTGTACAAATTAAAAGAGGCATTTATTTCAGGGTGGGTGGTATTATAATCCATCTCCCCGACTTTGTTTTTCTAAAATCAGCTTTAAAAAACATTGCTTAATATTTTCAGTATCCTTTACTCCAACATGTATTGCTTAGTTGTCTCCTTCTGTCAGCCTTTATATAGTTGAGTTTATCATTATATCATATTACATTAATTTTGCTGAAATGCCACTTAAACTTTATTATTCTTTTGTTAAAAATTGTACTGTCTCCTTATTACTTATAGACAAAATAAAATTAAAAGTCCTCAATCTATCAAAGTCCAAACTTCAACATCCTATCTCACCTTCCATGCATACAGGACAGACTCCTACTGTGCCTACTCCACTCCTGGACCGTTGCCTGATGTTCCCCATATCCTTTACTCCACTTCAAATCTTATACTTCCTTCCATGCTTAACAAAAATGTTCTTAGAAATTTCCTTTGAACACCCACAGCCCTTATGCATAATCCTGTAATATGCATTTTTAGAATTAAAAAAGGTTAGAGCCGCAAGACACTATTGAAATCATTTAGTTCAATTCCTCCCTTTACAGATGCAGAAACTACAATCCAATTAGAAAAGGTGGCTTGTTCAGGGAAAAAAAACAATCTAGGATTAGAATTCAATATTGAGTGCTTAGAGTTTAGTATTTTAACTAATACAGGATCTACTATATTACTGGATCTCCCATCTGCTGATCAATTGCTCAGCAATTTTTCATGACTCCATTACTAATGGTATGTCTTGCCTGCCTATCTTGATTGCCCTCATTTGCTCCAGGGCAGATACCCTGGCACAGAATTCCTTTCCATCTCCATTGTACCTAGTGTTGCAGAGGGAGTGCTGAAGAAGTATGGCGGACGTCACCTCAAGCAACCCAATGATGGAAGTGAAGATACAGATCTGTGACAGCAATATTCCATCTTAACAATGTGGCTGCTACATCCAATTGGATGGTAATGACCATCAAAGGAGGTGGTGTCAACTTTCTTTTACATTCTATATGGCCATTCTAGCCAATCATGAAACCTCAGGGTTACGGTTCCCATTAATATCCTGGAAAGAGAGCCAGGATGGGGAAACAAGGACTGGAACTGGGTCTACAGGTTACGTCTCGGCAGTCAGTTCAACTGTAAAACACAGAGGCTTAAGGAAGGATCTGACTCAAAAGCCAGGCTGAGTAGTAGATTTCAAAGTTGCCAGAGGCTCTTTTCACACACACACAAATACACACACACACACTCTCTTTTAAATTCTGAATGATATATACACGGAAGAGAAACATTCTAACAACTGTACCAATCAAATAATGTACAATATGTTAACAAATAACTGGTGGATGAAACTCCGTTGCAAACCAGAAGACCAGGAGACAGGGAAAAGTGAGCCTCTTGGGGTTAATCAACATTCAAAGTCAGGGAGAACTAGAACAGGCCCCCAGAACACAATCATGCCAGCCCCTCTGTCGTGGCTGCTGTACTCTGGGGCCATGAGCCATACAAACCCAGAAGCATCTGCCAAAGGTTTCAGACAGCTGTGCGAGCACTCTCTGCCATTTGTTCAGCTGTTCTGAAGTGGCAGAAGAATGCTCCCAGGGTTCCATCAAGTAGAGTTCTTTTTCAATTCAGAACAATATGATTAGAATATGATTAGAATATTAGTTCTGATTTTGTCACTCTGAATATATATATTTACCTGGGTGAATACATCTACTGCTTATTTTCGCAGCTAACAAAGGTGAATAGAAAACATCGTGACACATTAAAACATGAGTAACGCTGAAGAAATGATATAAATCACTCTTTTACTGTAATAGCAGAGTTACTGCTTAGAGAAGTAGGTGCCCGTTCACCTGGCAATTCAAAATGTCTTGAATATAATTTGTCAAAATTCTATCACTTTCCTTCCTTTCTTGTATATGAGCATCACAATTTCAAGGAAAATGATTTAATGGTGAAATCTCAGACTGCAGTATAGCCAGCTCACCTTACACGGAGCAGCACAGTTACTATGTTGTGGAAGTGAATGCACTGGACTTGTTAAGAATGTGAACTGCTCCTTCCCACCAAAGGAAGGAAAAAGAAAAAACAAGAAAAAGAAAACCTTCAAAAGAAAAATATAAAGGCTCTAGTGACTGATCTTTGTTGCTTTTCACATAAAGACTCAGTGTGTAGGAGTTAATTATATTAGTCCTCTTGGGTAACAAGCTTGAATTCTGTGCTTCAAAGTTATTAACCAACCACCTTTCTATATACAGTTCACAGGCAAATGAATGGACTTAATCCCTGTATTAAAACACAAAACAAAACGAACAATTCCACGTTTCATGACTTTTCAAAGTTGATTATCTCCTTGGCAATGCTTTACGAGAGGCCAGATACACAACTGCTGCTTTAGAAAAGAGCCTCTGGCAGTTTACATGAGAAGCCCGTGAAAGTGGATTTAATCACATTTAAAAGTTATTCCTCTTCAGACCAGACATAAAAGGTCACCAAGAAAAAGCATTTTTTCCCAGTGATTCAACCACATAGGGTTAGTAAAATTTCTACTTCCAATGATCGCACAACTCCTGAGAGTCTGCTTGTTTAATGTGTCATACGGCTAGCATTTGCAAATTTAAACAATTCAGGGGAGGAAATAAAATATTTAAGATGATAACATTTACTGTCAAAAGAAGTTTGCAGATTTCTCTCCCTCTTTTCTTTTTTGGTCACGTCTAATTCTTCAGGGTAAAACATAACATTATTTAATTCTAAAGCAGCAATTTTATATAGATGAGGATCTTTATCTCCTAATTACCAAAGGACATTTTACTTGTAAAAATCATTACACGTGTAAAATAAACTACAGTAAATGAAGGAGTTATTACCATAAATCATGATGCTTATCTGCATTTAAGCGTCTCTGTGGTCTAATAAGAGCAAACAGTAGCTTGGTGTATCAATATTCCCATAGACAATTTACAATGATGTATTTCTCTGATTTATTAAAAGCCTAGTCATGGCTCAAAGGTCTCTGAATACCCATAAAATTAGGAAATAATTGTCATAAAATTAAGAAATAATAACAAAATCTCCATACAAGAAGCAATTCAACAAGATAGTACCTATTGGAAATGACTTACATTATAAAAATAATATTGAAAATTATAACTTTGACTAAGCTATATCAATAAACTATGTTTTCGTGAAACAAAATTTTTGGTACAACTGCTATAGAATATACCTCATTTATACAACCATTTCTTTTTCTTTTAAATTTACCCTGAAATAATGTGTATGTAGGGATATTTCTTTCTATATAATTTCCCTTTGAAGTTTTCTGATTTCAAATATAGTAAATTAATGATTTTAGCATAAAAAATAGGTAATTTGACAAGGTTATATAAGTATTGTTCAATAGCTATCACAGTGAACAGTTAAGTGGAATCTAAAGTTTAGGAAATTATTATCAGAATATAATTAAGTGGTATTATTATATTTAAGCTTTAAATAAATTAAAAAGCTAAATATTTAAAGATATGTTTTGGCATAAAGATCTATATGATGCAAAGCATAGCCCATTAAAATTCCCTCTCCTGTCATGTTTTTCACAATATGTGAACAAGTTTATTGTATTTTGGGGAAAATAACTGTGGAAAGTTACTTAAAATAGCTGAATGAAAATAAAAGCTTGATTAGAAAAAAGGAAAAGAGAAATATGTTTGTTAAATTTATGCTAAGGGCCATGAAATATGAATAAAGAGATTATTTTTCCTTGGCTGGGAAAGTTCATTTTATATCATTTCTTTGTAATATAATCTATAGGCTCAATACAATCTCAATGAAATCAGTAAGCGACTTTCTTGACAACAGAGAGAAGGAAGTGTTTCATGAGTTTAGATGGAGGGAATGAAATATAAGAATGGTCAATAGACTTATGAAAATTAAACTGTATTCAATTCAGGACTTTCAATTCTAATAATTTTTCTTAACTAATAGGATAACTGTGCAAAGAATATTTCTGACAGCGCTTTATAATAGTTAAAGACTATAAACAATATCAGGCTGATTAAGCAAATAATTCTCATCCATACGATGAAATACTCATCACTAAGAATGATGATAAGTTTCTGGATTTATTTTCCAATGAAAGGTGTTAACTACCTATTGTTAAGTGAAAAAAGAAAGTTACAAAATAGTATACAAGATACAATTTAATTTTTTTAACATGTGTTGAAATGGAAGATATATACCAAAATACTAAAAGTAATTTTCTCTGGGTAGTAGGACAAAGGGGTTTTCCAACTTTTATACTTTTTGACATAGTGGGAATTTTCCATTATAAGGCTGCATTATTATAATCATAAGACATTATTTTAACACTCTGTGTGGGAATTTATGGATGATAATAATAATTAAGTAAAACTGAAAGGAAGTGGATACAGACAGCCTCTGGGAGAAGAAACCAATAAGATAAGACTTTGAAGAAAGTTTCTATAATATTAGAGACTCTGCTGTTTGTCCACCCACTGTGAATACACAGGGATGCCTGGGGTATAGGATACTGCATGGTGGAATCACGTGTGCTTTGATTTTCTAGTTTTCATATTCCTTTTCTTATCATTTAATGCTGACATCAAGGTGAACACAGCAGTGATGGAGTCTCAATTCATATCACTATACCCTCCTGTGGTCCTTATACTTAATATGAAAGCTACATTTTAAGGGTGTACTTGCATAATCCAATAAGTGCATGTCTTCACAAGGTCCATTCTAAAATGTGCCCCAGTGATTTCACATGGGAGATTTATTTTTTAAAAGTATGATAATGTGGTTAACTGCTACAATGTATATAGTCTGACTCCTTTTAACAAAAAAAATTAATTTGTCTAGCTCTTATTCCATGTTTTAAATAATAAGTTTATATGAATATTAGCTAATGTGGAAGTTCCACTGAATGAAAATATCTGGTATAAAAATGATTTGATTAAAATAATAACAACACATCTATTGGGTATCTATTATGTGTCAGGCATAGTTCTAAAAGCACTTTATGTAATTAAGTTAATTATTCCTCAAAACAATCTATGAGGTAGGTTTTATCATTATCCCTTATTTTACCCACAGGAAAACTAAGGTTCAGAGAACTAAGTCCCTTGTCCAAAGTGACCAGAGCAGGTGACAAAACCAGCTCATCTGGCTACAGAACAAATTTTATTTTTATTTTTCACAGATTTACAAAAATTTTTTAATTTAAAATTTTAGAATAGTTTTAGATTTATAGAAAAGTTGTGAAGAGTAATACAGACAGTTCCTATATGCTCCTCACCAGTTTCCCTCATTGATGAAATCTTACATTACAGGGAACTTCCATCATACCTAAGGAGCACACACTGCTATGCTGATATTAACTAAACTGCACACTTCACTTGTATTTAACTCATTTTTCCCTAATGTTCTTATTTTGTCTCAGGATTCCATGGAGGATACCACATTACATTATGCTGTCATGTCTCCCTAGCCTCCTCTGGGCTGTGACAGTTTTTCAGACTTTCCCTGTTTTTCATGACCTTGACAGTTTTGAAAAGTACTAGTCAGGTATTTTGTAAATGTCCCTCAGTTTGGGTTTGTGTGATGTGGCTTTCCAGATTAGGCTGGGGTTATGGTTTTCGGAGGAAGACTACAGAGGAGAAGTACCATTCTCAATACATTATACAAAGGGTACATACTACCAATGTGACTTATCTTTGATGATCTTAACCTTGAAGACCGGGCTAAAGTACCATTTGCCTGGTTTCTCCATTTTGAAGTTACTATCCTCCCTTCCCTTCTTTCCATGCTCTACTTTTTAGAAAAAAAGTTACCAATCAAAGCCCACATTTAAGTAGGTAGGAGTGGGAGGGAATAAGATACACCTACTTGAAGGGGGGATATCTATATAAATTATTTGGAATTTTTGTCGGAGCCTTCGTTTTTAACCCACTCTTCTATATTGCCTCTGACATCCTACCCTTTCTTACCATTTTGGCATATTATTCATGTGCAGTAGTTTAAAAACACAATTCTTCACTAATTTCCTGCTTTTGCAAAGATCCAAAAATATGTTAGAATTAAATGTGACAACCAACAAATTTGTTTGAAATTATTTTCCACTACCACTGTAGGATTTGTCACTGAGGGATGCATTCAAGTCCAATTTTTTTCAGAAGTATTCTGTAAATAACTTACCAGAAATATTCGTTCAAGTTGATCCTGAATGTCTTTCATTCCTGGAAAAGCAGCAACTCCTTGGATCATTTCAACAAAGATGCAGCCGACTCCCCTAAAGAGAGAAGAAAGAACTGTTACTAAAACATCAATATACTCTGCTAAGAATACTAAATCTGGAATTAGAACATCTAATTAGAACATCTAAATCTGAAATTAGAACATCTACTCCTACAAAGGAGAAACAATGAACAAATAATATTCTAAATAAGTATAAAGGGATGTGCCACATGTACCTAGATCCCTTAACTTTCCTTTCCCTTCTCTGTCTACTGCCCAGAAAGGACTCCAAGTAGATGCAACTACATAGGCTCAGAAAATGGTGCAAACCAATAAAATATAAGCCTCACTAACTACGTTACTCACAGGATATGGCCAAGAAACTCCTTAGCTTGATATAGAAAGCCTCCATAGTCTTGTTCTAACATCCTTTTCCAACTCTATTTCACAAATTCACAATGTATTATCTGCTATAGCTGTCCAGGGCTCAAAGCTCTCTTTGCATCAAAATCATTTGGGGAACTTTTAAAAAATGCAAATGATCTGAACACAAACCCCAGAGACTCTGTTTCAGTCAGTTAGAGGCAACGCATTGACTCGGGCTTCTCAGGTGATTTAGGGCAGCTACACTGAGGATCTCTGAGCCATACTGATCTGTCCACAGGCCAAGCATAAACCTATACAACTTGGCTCAAGTTACTCTAACACCTAGAACTCCCTTTTTCTTCATTTGTTTGCTCTTGACATGTAAATCCAACCCAACCTATATAATTTAAATGTAATCTCTTCTACAAAGCCTTCCATGAACATTCTGCCAGACAGGACAGCTCCCTTTATGAGTTTATTTCTTAAGCTCTTATTCATTATCAGTCATCTACTATGGTCAAATTCTTCTGCCAGGCTCACAGTTCCTATCTAGTAAGGCAGTCGAGCATATCAGGAGACCTTGCCTCCCAGACCACAGAACCCAACAGGAACACCGAATCCATAGTACAGGCAGACAGCCAATCAGATACTTCTACTGAAAGTTTGGAGATAAAGTCACCTGGGACCAGGATGGAAAGAAACTAGCATATGTTGATGAAATAAGTCACATTAAAGGCAAAGAACTTGCAAGAATGACCACCTTCCTGCAGATGAAGTTCCCTGAATTGACCTGGTTCCCACCTTCTTAAGGCCTGGATATTCTGATAAACCAGTGTTTTTGCTAGATCTCTCTAACTTCTAGCAATTCTCTAGAATTTTTTTTTTAATGGTTCTACCTTTAATGGGTTTATGTTGCCTGAAAGGATACTAATAAAATCATCAACATATTGGGACACTTCGTCAATTGCTGAACTCCTATTCAATTTAGAGTGAGCAGTCCCTTGTGTATTTATTTCAGATCCTCTAGAGGTTAAACACAATGCCTTACTTCTCTATACCTGCCCCAGTTGTATGTAAACAATACCTTGAATTAAAGAAGTAATCCATTAGCAGAACTCTCTTCTCTATTACACCACATAATTTTTATCCAAATTAAACACCAATAGTATATACAGTGAAAATAACTGAAAACAAATGGTACTTTATATCATTAAAAAATTCCATTTAATAATGAATTAATTTCAAAATCAGTATTCTAGGGAGATGAGTTTTTATTTTTATTTATTTTAACATCTTTATTGGAGTATAATTGCTTTACAAAGTTGTTTTAGTTTCTGCTGTATAACAAAGTGAATCAGCTATACATATACATATATCCCGATATACCCTCCTTGGGTCTCCCTCCCACTCTTCCTACCCCACCCATCCAGGTGGTCACAAAGCACGGAGCTGATCTCCTTGTGCTATGTGGCCGCTTCCCACTAGCTATCTATTTTACACTTGGCAGTGTATATATATCCATGCCACTCTCTCACTTCATCCCAGCTTACCCTTCCCCCCTCCCCGTGTCCTCAAGTCCATTCTCTATGTCTGCGTCGTTATTCCTGTCCTGCCCCTAGGCTCTTCAGAACCATTTTTTTTTTAGATTCCATATGTATGTGTTAGCATATGGTATTTGCTTTTCTCTTTCTGACTTACTTCATTCTGTAAGACAGTCTCTAGGTCCATCCACCTCACTACAAATAACTCAATTTCCTTTCTTTTTATGGCTGAGTAATATTCCATTGTATATACGGGCCACATTTTCTTTATCCATTCATCGGCCGATGGCCATTTAGGTTGCTTCCATTACCTGGCTACTGTAAACAGAGCTGCAATGAACATTGTGGTACATGACTCTTCTTGAAATATGGTTTTCTCAGGGTATATGCCCAGTAGTGGGATTGCTGGGTCATATGGTAGTTCTATTTTTAGTTTTTTAAGCAACCTCCATACAGTTCTTCATAGTGGCTGTATCAATTTACATTCCCACCAACAGTGCAAGACGGTTCCTTCTTCTCCACATGCTCTCCAGCACTGTTTGTAGATTTTTTGAAGTTGGCCATTCTGACCAGTGTGAGGTGATACCTCATTGTAGTTTTGACTTGCATTTCTCTAATGATCAGTGATGTTGAGCATCTTTTCATGTGTTTGTTGGCAATCTGTATATCTTCTTTGGACAAATGTCTATTTAGGTCTTCTGCCCATTTTTGGAGTGGGTTGTTTGATTTTTTGATATTGAGTCGTATGAGCTGCTTGTAAATTTTGGAGATTAATCCTTTGTCAGTTGCTTTGCTTGCAAATATTTTCTCCCATTCAAAAGACAAAGAGCGCTGTCTTTTCGTCTTGTTTATGGTTTCCTTTGCTGTTAAAAAGCTTTTAAGTTTCATATGGTCCCATTTGTTTGTTTATTTATTTATTTTTATTTATTATTTTTTTTGCGGTATACGGGCCGCTCACCGTTGTGGCCTCTCCCGTTGCAGAGCACAGGCTCCGGGCGCGCAGGCTCAGCGGCCATGGCTCACGGGCCCAGCCGCTCCGCGGCATGTGGGATCTTCCTGGACCGGGGCATGAACCCGTGTCCCCTGCATCGGCAGGCGGACTCTCAACCACTGTGCCACCAGGGAAGCCCCATTTTTTATTTTAATTCCATTTCTCTAGGAGGTAGGTCAAAAAGGATCTTGCTGTGATTTATGTCACAGAGTGTTCTGCCTATGTTTTCCTCTAAGAGTTTTAGAGTGTCTGGACTTACATTTAGGTCGTTAATCCATTTTGAGTTTATTTTTGTGTATGGTGTTAGGGAGTGTTCTAATTTCATTCTTTTACATGTAGTTGTCAAGTTTTCCCAGCACCACTTATTGAAGAGGCTGTCTTTTCTCCATTGTACATTCTTGCCTCACTTTATCAAAGATAAGGTGACCATATGTGCGTGGGTTTATCTCTGGGCTTTCTATCCTGTTCCATTGATCTATATTTCTGCTTTTGTGCCAGTACCATACTGTCCTGATTACTGTAGCTCTGTAGTATAGTCTGAAGTCAGGGAGCCTGATTCCTCCAGCTCCGTTTTTCTTGCTCAAGATTTCTTTGGCTATTTGGTGTCTTTTGTATTTCCATACAAATTGTGCAGTTTTTGTTCTAGTTCTGTGAAAAATGCCGCTGGTAGTTAGACAGGGATTGCACTGAACCTGTAGATTGCTTTGGGAAGTAGAATCATTTTCACAATGTTGATTCTTCCAATCCAAGAACATGGTATATCTCTCCATCTGTTTGTATCATCTTTAATTTCTTTCATCAGTGTCTTATAGTTTCCTGCATATAGGTCTTTTGTCTCCTTAGGTAGGTTTATTACTAGGTTTTTTTGTTGTTGTTGCTGCAATGGTAAATGGGAGTGTTTCCTTAATTACTCTTTTCAGATTTTTCATCATTAGTGTATAGGAGATTTCTGTGCATTAATTTTGTATCCTGCTACTTTACCAAATTCAGTGATTAGCTCTAGTAGTTTTCTGATAGCATCTTTAGGATTCTCTATGTATAGTATCATGTCATCTGCAAACAGTGACAGCTTTACTTCTTCTTTTCCGATTTGGATTCCTTTTATTTCCTTTTCTTCTCTGATTGCTGTGGCTAAAACTTCCAAAACTATGTTGAGTAAGAGTGGTGAGAGTGGGCAACGTTGTCTTGTTCCTGATCTCAGTGGAAATGCTTTCAGTTTTTCACCATTGAGGATGATGTTGGCTGTGTGTTTGTCATATATGGCCTTTATTATGCTGAGGAAAGTTCCCTCTATGCCTACTTTCTGCAGGGTTTTTATCATTAATGGGTGTTGAATTTTGTTGAAAGCTTTCTCTGCATCTATTGAGATGATCATATGGGTTTTC
Source organism: Delphinapterus leucas (assembly GCF_059928025.1). Classification (NCBI taxonomy): domain Eukaryota; kingdom Metazoa; phylum Chordata; class Mammalia; order Artiodactyla; family Monodontidae; genus Delphinapterus; species Delphinapterus leucas. Next base: position 54,608,463 of record NC_143137.1, on the reverse strand, counting down.
TCCTTCAATTTGTTAATATGGTGTATCACGTTGATTGATTTGCGTATATTGAAGAATCCTTGCATTCCTGGAATAAACCCCACTTGATCATGGTGTATGAGCCGTATAATGTGCTGTTGGATACTGTTTGCTAGTATTTTGTTGAGGATTATTGCATCTATGTTCATCAGTTATATTGGTCTGTAGTTTTCTTTTTTTGTGACATCTCTGCTTTTGGTATCAGGTTGATGGTGGCCTCAAAGAATGAGTTTGGGAGTGTTCCTTCCTCTGTTATATTTTGGAAGAGTTTGAGAAGCTGTTAGCTCTTCTCTAAATGTTTGATAGAATTCGCTACGAAGCCATCTGGTCCTGGGATTTTGTTTTTTGCAAGATTTTTAATCACAGTCTCAATTTCAGTTCTTGTGATTGGTCTGTTTAAATTTTCTATTTCTTCCTGGTTCAGTCTCAGAGGTTGGGCTTTTCTAAGAATTTGTCCATTTCTTCCAGGTTGTGCATTTTATTGGCATATAGTTGCTTGTAGCAATCCCCCATGATTCTTTGTATTTATGCAGGGTCAGTTGTTACTTCTCCTTTTTCATTTCTAATCTTATTAATTTGAGTCTTCTCCTTTTTTTTCTCTCTTGATGAGTCTGGCTAATGGTTTATGAATTTTGTTTATCTTCTGAAAGAACCAGCTTTTAGTTTCACTGATCTCTGCTATTGTTTCTGTAATTTCTTTTTCATTTATTTCTGGTCTGATCTTTGATGGTTTCTTTCCTTCTGCTAACTCTGGGGGTTTTTTTGTTCTTCTTTCTCTAAATGCTTTAGGTGTAAGTTTAGATTGTTTATTTGAGATGTTTCTTGTTTCTTGAGGTACAACTGTATTGCTATAAACTTCCCTCTTAGAACTGCTTTTGCTGCATCCCATAGGTTTTGGGTCTTCGTGTTTTCATTGTCATTTGTTTCTAGGTATTTTTGGATTTCCTCTTTGATTTCTTCACTGATCTTTTGGTTATTTAGTAGCATATTGTTTAGCCTCCATGTGTTTGCATTTTTTACAGTTTTTTTTCCTGTAATTGATATCTAGTCTCATAGTGTTGTGGTGGGAAAAGACACTTGATATGATTTCAATTTTCTCTAATTTTCCCAGGCTCAAGTTGTGACCCAAGATATGATATAGCCTGGAGAATGGTCCATGAGCACTTGAGAAGAAAGTGTATTCTGTTGTTTTTGGACAGACTGCCCTATAAATATCAATTAAGTCTATCTTGTTTAATGTGTCATTTACAGCTTGTGTTTCCTTATTTATTTTCATTGGGGTATTAAAGTCCCCTACAATGATTATGTTCCTGTCGTTTTCTCCTTTTGTGGCTGTTAGCATCTGCCTTATGTATTGAGGTGCTCCTATGTTGGTGCATAAATATTTACAATTGTTATATCTTCTTCTTGGATTGATCCCTTGATTATTATGTACTGTTCTTTTCTCTTGTAATAGTCTTTGCTTTAAAGTCTATTTTGTCTGATATGAGAATTGCTACTCCAGCTTTCTTTTGATTTCCATTTGCATGGAATATCTTTTTCCATCCCCTCACTTTCAGCCTGTATGTGTCCCTGGGTCTGAAGTGGGTCTCTTGTAGACAGCATATTTATGAGTCTTGTTTTTGTATCCATTCACCCAGTCTATGTCTTTTGATTGGGGCATTTAATCCATGTACATTTAAGGTAATTATCAATATGTATGTTCCTATTACCATTTTCTTAATTGTTTCGGGTTTGTTTTTGGAGGTCTCTTCCTTCTCTTGTGTTTCCTGCCTAGTGAAGTTTCTTTAGCATTTGTTGTAAAGCTGGTTTGGTGGTGCTGAATTCTCTTAACTTTTGCTTGTCTATAAAGGTTTTGATTGCTCCATCGAATATGAATGAGATCCTTGCTGGTAGAATAATCTTGGTTATAGGTTTTTCCCTTTCATCACTTTAAATATGTCCTGCCACTCCCTTCTGGCTTGCAGAGTTTCTGTTGAAAGATCAGCTGTTAACCTTATGGGGATTCCCTTGTATTTATTTGTTCCTTTTCCCTGCTGCTTTTAATATTTTTTCTTTGTATTTAATTTTTGAGAGTTTGATCAATATGTGTCTTGGCATGTTTCTCCTTGGATTTATCCTGTATGGGACTCTCTGTGCTTCCTGGACTGGCCTATTTCCTTTCTTATATTCGGGAAGTTTTCGACTATAATCTCTTCAAATATTATCTCAGACCCTTTGTTTTTCTCTTCTGCTTCTGGAACCCCTATAATTCGAATGTTGGTGTGTTTAATGTTATCCCAGTGGACTCTGAGACTGTCCTCAATTCTTTTCATTTTTTTTTTTTCTTTATTCTGTCCTGCAGTAGTTTTTTCCACTACTTTATATTTCAGGTCACTTATCCGTTCTTCTACCTCAGTTATTCTGCTATTGATTCCTTTTAGAGAATTTTTAATTTCATGTATTGTGTTGTTCATCATTGTTTGTTTGCTTGTTAGCTTTTCTAGGTCCTTGTTAAACATTTCTTTTACTTTCTCCATTCTATTTCCAAGATTTTGGATCCTCTTTACTATTATTACTCTGAATTCTTTTTCAGGTAGACTGCCTATTTCCTCTTCATTTGTTTGGTCTGGTGGGTTTTTACCTTGCTTCTTCATCTACCACATATTCCTCTGTCTTCCCATTTTGCTTACCTTACTGTGTTTGGGGGTCTCCTTTTCGCAGGCTACAGGTTTGTAGTTCCCATTGTTTTTGGTGTCTGTCCCCAGTGGGTCAGGTTGGTTCAGTGGACTGTGTAGGTTTCCTGGTGGAGGGGACTGGTGCCTGTGTTCTGGTGGGTGGGGCTGGATCTTGTCTTTCTGGTGGGCAGGTCTGCACCTGGTGGTGTGTTTTGGGGTTTCTGTGAACTCAGTATGATTTCAGGCAGCCTCTGCTCATGGGTGGGTCTGTGCTCCTGTCGTGCTAGTTGTTTGGCATGGAGCGTCCAGCACTGGAGCTTGCTGACCGTTGGGTGTAGCTGGGTCTTAGAGCTGAGACGGAGATCTATGGGAGAGCTTTCACGGACTGATGTCCTTAACTCTACTCTCCCATCTCAGAGGCTCAGGCCTGACACCAGGCTGGAGCACCAAGACCCTGTCAGCCCCACGGCTCAGAAGAAAAGCGAGAAAAAAATAAAAAAATAAAAAGTAAAAACTAAATAAAATTTTAAAATTATTAAAATTTAAAAAATTCAAAAGTAATTAAAAAAAAGGAGAGAGAAACCAAAGCAATAAGCAAATCCTCCAACAATAATAAGCACTAAAAACTATACTAAGATAAACATAAAAATCAGAAAGAAGTCAGTCACAGACAGCAAACCCCAAGCCTACAGTTGCTCCCAAAGTCTACCACCTCAGTTTTGGGTTGATTCATTGTCTATTCAGGTGTTCCACAGATGCAGGGTACATCAAGTTGACTGTGGAGATTTAATCCACTGCTCTTGAGGCTGCACGGAGAAATTTCCCTTTCTCTTCTTTGTTTGCACAGCTCCCGGGGTTCAGCTTTGGTTTTGGCCCCACCTCTGCATGTAGGGTGCCCTCAGGCTTATGTTCCTACCAGACAGGAGGGGGTTAAAGCAGCGGCTGATTAGGGGGCCCTGGCTCACTCATGCGGGGGTGGGGAGGGGTACGGTAGTTATAAGTGGAATGCAGGGCAAGACTGCCACAGCAGAGGCCGTTGTGACATTGCAACAGCCTGAGGCGTACCGTGAGTTCTCCCAGGGAAGTTGTCTCTGGATCAGGGGACCCTGGCAGTGGCGTGCTGCACAGGCTCCCGGGGGCTGTGGAGAGTGACCTGTGCTTGCACACAGGATTCTTGGTGGCTGCAGCAGCAGCATTAGCCTTTCATGCCTGTCTGTGGTGTCCAAGCTGATAGCCATGGCTCGCGCCCATCTCTGGAGCTCAATAAGGCAGTGCTGTGCCTTCTGTGGGCAGACAGGGAAGGAATCCCCTCTCCCTGCACACCCTGAAACAATGGTCTCTTGCCTCTTAGGCAGTTCCAGAGTTTTTCCCGGACTCCCTCTTGGCTAGCTGTGGCGCACTAGCTCCCTTCAGGCTGTGTTCATGCAGCCAACCCCAGTCCTCTCCCTGGGATCTGACCTCCGAAGCCCGAGCCGCAGCTCCCAGCCCCCACCTGCCCCACCGGGTGAGCAGACAAGCCTCTCAGACTGGTGAGTGCTGGTCAGCACTGATCCTCTGTGCGGGAATCTCTCCGCTTTGCCCTCTGCAACCCTGTTGCTGCGCTCTCCTCCGTGGCTCCGAAGCTTCCCCCCTCCACCACCCGCAGTCTCCAACCGCGAAGGGGCTTCCTAGTGTGTGGAAACCTTTCCTCCTTCACAGCTCCCTCCCAGAGGTGCAGGTCCTAACCCTATGCTTTTGTCTCTGTTTTTTCTTTTTTCTTTTGCCCTACCCAGGTACGAGGGGATTTTCTTGCCTTTTCAGAAGTCTGAGGTCTTCTGCCAGTGTTCAGTAGGTGCTCTGTAGCAGTTGCTCCACATGTTTATGTATATTTGGTGTATTTGTGGGGAGGAAGGTGATCTCCACGTCTTACTCCTCCGCCATCTTGAAGGTCCCCCTTGGCAGATGAGTTGTAACACATTGTTTTCATCAAATTTGAAGGAGATTAAGAGCAAGAAGGTATAACAGGAAGACGTGGAACCCAACAAACACATCAAAAATATATATACACGTGGAGCAATTCTCACTGAAAACTAACTGAAAACTCTCAGAAAGACTTATACAACCCATAAGAGAGACAGATATGTAATCAGATAGGAAGGGAAGAGAAGCAGTCAGGTCGGGACCTGTGCTCTTGGGAGGGAACTCAGAAGAGGAGGGAGATCTTCCCTGGGGAGTGAGCTGTTAGAGCCACATATTGGGCGGCCAAGCCCTGAGTTCCAACAGTGGGAAGAAAGACTCCCCTCAGCTGGTTAGAAAACCAGTATGACTCACACAGGGGCTGTAAGAAACCTGGACTCCACTTGTGAAGTGTGAACACACACTTGCTTACTCACAAAACAAGGTGGAGAAAGCAAACTGAAACTACACCGGACTCTGGCCAGTTTCCCATGACCACTCTGGCATGCGACCCAGCTGAGCCAAGTGTTCATTCTGGCCCCACTTGCTTTGCAGTGCAGCTCCACACTAGGTGAGGGCTGCTACGGACAAGCAGAGTGAATTGTTGTGAAGGATGGAGCCAGCTCAGAGGCAGTCAGCTCAGATCCCAAATGGCACCTGAATGGGGTAACAGTGGCCACTTCTGGCACCTAAGGGGGCAATGCACCAGAAGCAGTTCAGTACTCTGCCACAACCCACATCCAGATCCACACAAAGAATCTAGCCAGTCCCTCTTGATCCAGCACTATGCCCTTCTGGGGCAAGGGTGCTAGTGCTGGAAGAGGGGAGAACACAGTCAGATGGAGTTGACCCAGCTCAGACCTGACCCTCACAGCTTCTGCTCCAGCAGCTTGGGACCTGACCTTGCCCCCAGTAAACTGGAGTTTGCCACTAAGAATAGGGGAAGCCCCAGCTCACACCTAGCTCTTGCTCTAGCCACTCCATCTCTAGTCCCACTTCCTACCAAGGTGATAGCTGCCAGTACGCTCTGGGGAAAGACAAGACTCATGTTTACATCAGATCCAGTTCTCCCACCAAAGCCAATGGGCACAGACAGACTATATAAGGATGCTTCCACATAAGGACACCCCTACAAGATCACAATAGGTAATGGTTTCACCTAATTTCAAAGAGACGGAGAAAGATAAGCAAAATGAGAAGACAGTGGAATTTGTCTTAATTAAAAGAACAAGAGAAAACCCCTGAAGAAAACAATAATGAAACAGAAATAAATGATTTATCAGATAAATAGTTCAAAGATTAGTAATAAGACTGCTAATAGAATTAGGGAAAAGAATAGATGAACACAGTGAGCATTTTAACAAGGAAGTAGAAAATATAAAAATAACCAGTCAGAAATGAAGAATACAATAACTGAAATGAAAAACACACTAGAAGGAAGTAACAGCAGACTAGGTGATACAGAAGAACACATAAGTGATCTGGAATATAGAATAGTGGAAATAATCTAATCAGAACAGCAAAAAAAAATTTTTTTCTTAAATGAGAATAGTTTAAGGGACCTTTGAGACGTCAAGCATACCAACATACACATTATAGGAGGACTAGAAGGAGTAGAGAGAGAGAAAAAAGGGTTGAAAATGTATTTGATGAAATTATGGCTGAAAAATTCCCAAACCTGAAGAAGGAAAACAGCTATCCAGGTACAGGAAGCACAGAGAATCACAAACAAGATGAACCCAAACAGACCCACACCAAGACATATCATAATTAAAATGCCAAAAGACAAAGAGAGAATTCTAAAGGCAGCAAGAGAAAAATAAAGAGTCCTATACAAGGGAACCCTCATAAGGTGATCAGGTGATTTTTCTGCAGAAACTTTGCAGGCCAAAAGGGAGTGGCATGATATATTTAAAGTGATGAAAGAGAAAAACCTGCAACTCTACCCAGCAAGATTACCATTTAGAATCAAAAGAGAGATTAAAAATAAAAATTCTCAGACAATCAAAAACTAAAAGAGTTCATCAATACTAAAACTATCCAAAAAAAAGTTAAAGGGTCTTCTCTAAGTGGAAAATAAAAGGCTACATCAACAAGTAAGTATCCAGGAAAGGAAAAATCCCACTAGTAAAAGCAAATACTGTAAAGACTGGGGATCAACCACTTAAATAAGCTAGTAGGAAGATTAAAAGACAAAAATAATTGTAAAATCAAGTATAACTACAATAAACAGTAAAGGGATAAACATGAAGATGCAAATTATGACATCAAAAACACAAAATGTGAGGGAGTGGGGTAAAAAGATGTAGATCTTTTGAAAGGTGTTTGAACTTAAATGACTACCAGTTTAAAACAAGTAGATAGGGACTTCTCTAGTGGTCCAGTGGTTAAGAATCCACCTGCCAATGCAGGGGACATGGGTTCGAGCCCTGGTCCAGGAAGATCCACATGCCATGGAGCAACTAAGCCCATGTGCCACAACTACTGAAGCCTGCATGCCTAGAGCCCGTACTACGCAACAAGAGAACTCACCACAATGAGAAGCCCATGCACCGCAACAAAGAGTAGCTCCCGCTCGGTGCAACTAGATAAAGCCCGTGCACAGCAACAAAGATCCAACGCAGCCCAAAATTTTTTTAAAATAAATTATAAAAATAAATTAACTAAAAAAATAACATTTGCATTTCCATGGCAAGATCCTTTAAAAAAAAAAAGCAAGCAGATATAGTTATAGATCAACATATATGAACTCCATGGCAATCACAAACCAAAACCTACAATAGATACATGAAAAATAGAAAGAAAGGAACATAGGCATTCCACTAAAGAAAATCATCAAACTACCAGGAAGAAACTAAAAGAAGAAAAAAAGAACAGAGAAGAACTACATAAACAACCCAAAAAACAAGTAACAAAATGGCAATAAGTACATATCTATCAATAATCACTTTAAATGTCAATGGATTAAGTGCTTTGATCAAAAGACATAGAGTGGCTAACTGGATAAAAAAACAAGACCCATCTATATGCTGCTTCCAAGAGACTCACTTCAGAGCTAAAGACACACACAGACTGAAAGTAAGGGGATGGAAAAAGATATTTCATACAAATAGAAATGACAAGAAAGCAGGGGTAGTAATACTCATATGAGACAAAATAAACTTTAGCCTTTAACAAAGGCTAAAATGAAATACAAAGAAGGGCATTATATAATGATAAAGGGATCAATAAAAGAAGAGTTTATAACACTTGTTAACATATATGCACCTAATACAGAACCACCTAAATATATAAAGAAAATATTAACAGACATAAATGGAGAAATTGACAGTAATACAATATTAGTAGGGGACTTTTAGACCCCACTTACATCAATGGACAGATCATCATCTAGACAGAAAATCAATAAGGAAACAGTGGTCCTAAGTGACACATTAGACAAGTTGAACTTAATAGATATCTACAGGACATTACAACTGAAACCAGCAGAATACACATTATTTTCAAGTGCAGATGGGCTATTCTCCAGGACAGATCACATGCTAGGCCATAAAACAAGTCTCAACAAATTTAAGGGAATTATATAAAACATTTTTTCTGACTGCAGTATGAAACTAGAAATCAATAACAGGGAGAAAAGTGAAAAAAACACAAACACGTGGAGATTAAATAACATGCTACTAAAAACCAATGGGTCAATGAAGAAATCAAAGAGAAAATCAGAAAATGCCTCAAGACAAATGAAAATAAAAACAACTTTCCAAAATCTATGGGATGCAGCAAAAGCAGTTCTAAGAGGGAAGTTTATAGTGATACTGGTCTAACTCAAGAAATAAAAGAAAAATCTCAAATAAACCACCTAACCTACCATCTAAAGAATTAGAAAAGAAGAACATACAAAGCCTAGAGTCAGCAGAAGGAAGGAAATAATAAAGATCAGAGAGGAAATAAAATAGAAACACAACACACAATAGAGAAGATCAATGAAGCCAAGAGCTGGTTTTTTGAAAAGATAAATAAAATTGATAAACCTTTAGAAAGGCTCATCAAGAAAAAAAGAGAGAGGATCCAAATAAGCAAAATAAGAAATAAAAGAGGAGAAATAACAACTGATATCACAGAGATACAAAAAAATAATAAGAGAATACTACAGTCATATGCCAACAAATTGGACAACATAGAAGAAATGAACAAATTTCTAGGAACATACAAGCTTCCAAGACTGAACCAAAGAAAGAGAGAATCTGAACAGATCACTAGTAGTGAAAATGAATTTGTAATTAAAAAACAAAACAAAACAAACTCCCAGCAAACAAAACTCCAGGACTGGATAGCTTCACAGGAGAATTCTGCCAAACATATAAAGAAGAGCTAATATATATTCTTCTCAAACTATTCCAAAAAATTGAAGAGGAGAAAAAAATAACAAAGCTCCCTGATATAAGACTACACTATAAAGCTACAGTAATCAAAGCAGCATGGTACTGGCAAAAAAACAGACACTAGATCAATGGAACTGAATAGAGAGTCCAGAAATAAACCCATGCACTTACAGTGGGGTCTTTCTTTTTTTGTATTTTGAATCTTTATAAATGAGTGGTTAATGAGGAAAAATTCAGTTTTCTTTAAAAATATATTTAAAGGTATCCTTCCTAACTAATACATTTGCATCTTCACCAGAATATCTATCACATGCTTTAATTTCACTGTTTTTGACCAAATTGACTGAAACCAAGGTTATTAAAGAACTGGAGCCTCAGTTTGAAATAATCTATGACAAAGGAGGCAAGAATATACAATAGAGAAAAAGACAGTCTCTTCAATAAGTGGACAGCTGCATGTAAAAGAAGGAAATTAGAACCGTATATGAAAACAAAAGAAAACACCTCAAAATGGTTTAAAGACCTAAATGTAAAACCTGAAACCATGAAACTCCTAGAAGGGAACATAAGCACAACACTCTTTAACATAAATTATAGCAATTTTTTTTGGATCAGACTTCTCAGGGAAAGTAAACAGAAATAAAAATAAACAAATGGGACCTAATTAAAGTTAAAAGCTTTGCACAGCAAAGAAAATCAAAACAAAAAGGCAACTATGGAATGGGAGAAAATATTTGCAAATGATATGACTGATATGGGGTTAATATCCAAAATACATAAACAGCTCATACAACTCAATATCAAAAAAACCCCAAACAACCTGGTTAAAAATTGGCAGAAGAGGTGAATAGACATTTTTCCAAAGAAGATATACAGATCACCAACAGGCACATGAAAAGATGTTCAACATCACTAATCATCAGAGAAATGCAAATCAAAACCACAATGAGATATCACCTCACACCTGTCAGAGTGCCTATCATTGAAGTCTACGAACAACAAATGTTGGTGAGGATGTGGAAAAAAGAGAACCTAGCGCACTGTTGGTGAAAATGTAAATTGGTGCAGTCACTACGGAAAACATTATGGAAGTTCCTCAAAACACTAAAAATAGAACTACCCTATGATCCAACAATTCCATTCCCAGGTAAATATCTGAAGAAAACAAAAACTCTTATTGGAAAAGATACATGCACTCAATGTTTATAGCAGCATTATTTACAATAGCCAAGATATGGAAGCAACCTAAGTGTCCATCAACAGATGAATGGATAAAAGGGATATATATATATTTCACAGTATGTATGTACACATACTATGAAATAACCATATAAAGAATGAAATTCTGCCATTTGCAACAACATGGATGGATCACTAAGCATAATGGGTATTATGCTTAGTGAAATAAGTCAGAGAAAAACAAATACTCTATGTTATCACTTATGTGTGGAATCTAAAAAATAAAGCAAATAAATGTATATAACAAAACAGAAACAGACTCACAGACACAGAGAACAAACTAGTGTTTTCCAGTGTGGAGAGGGAAGTGGGGGAGAGGCAGGATAATGGTATGGGATTAAGAGATACAAACTACAATGTATAAAATAAACTAGAAACAAAGATATATTGTACAACAAAGGGACATATAGCCATTATTTTGTAATAACTTTAAATGGAGTATAATATATATAAATCACTATGTTGTACATCTGTAAAACAATATTGTACATCAAGTACACTTTAAAAAATATATAAAAAATAATGATAGTAATAATAATAATAAAACGTTAAAAAGATTTGAGAGACAAGAACTATTTTATTTGTGTATTTATTTATTTGTGTATTTATGTATGTATTTTATTTGTGTATTTATTTATTTTATTTGTGTATTAAAATGCAATGATATTCTTATAGATATTGGGGCTTCAGACATCCAGTTAGATCTAAAATTTCAATTTGATGCGTTTTTACATTTTTTATACCAAGAATTCTTTTCTAAGACTACTGAGCTACATTTCTATTGTTTTATTATTTCAGTTTACATAAAATATCTTGAATCTTTAATAGCTACTGGCACCTTCCTTTTCTCTATTCAGAATATACCCTCTATTCTCCACCTATCGGCCTTAGTCTTTCCCACCACAAGCTGCAACTCTGAGTGTGAAGACCCTCAGCAGAACCCACATCCACCCCCATGGTGTATCGGCTAAGCTGGCTGTTGAGGTAACCTTTACACTGTCAGAACCACTTATGGAAATTCTTTTACCACTACTTGTGCTTGGTCCATAACATCTCCATAATATACTTAAAACAAAAGATAAATCTATGCTGCAATTCTACTCAGTTGGAATGAGATGATATAGCATTTCTATAGACACTTATCTGCTTAGCTGGCTAAGGGATTTGGACTTTCATTTCTCATGGATGTTTCCTATGCTGTCATTTTTCAAAGATGCTTGAGGGTATAGTAATGAAGCTGAGAGAATTATATTTAAAGGATTTACAAAAAGAGACAGAAAGCACAAAAAATAAAAAAGGAGAAGTATAAAACATATCAACATCTTAACATAGCAGAATACTTTATTACTGGAGCTTCTTTATTGCTAAACAGCAATAAAAAGCCATTCAATTTAATATGGAGGGAGTTTTTGCCTGCTTTTCTTTTTTTCCCCCCCCTTTTCTTTTGCTACCCTCCATTAACCCTGTGCTACCTCTCTCGATGGATTAAGTTGACTGCCCTGAGTGGTTTACTGAGAAAGAATTCATCCATTTAAGCTCTATACTTATGATATATAATTTTATTTCAGGAAATAAAATTTATGTATAAATAAAATAAATGTCTCCTTTAATTTGCTTCTATTGGGAATTTGAATCACTGTGTAATTATCAAGTGCTTAGACTAAATTTTTCAAGAAAAAGAACTGGTCACAAAAGCTTACAATTAAAGGTGTCACAGGATGCAGTGTGTTCAAAGTCTCATTTTAGGATTACTTACCAGGCAAGGTAATATATAAAACACCCACCCATGCTCACACATCTTTAATTCTTTTGAGCTCAAAATTTCCTAATTTAATTTATGCCACAGCTGTGTAAATATTTTTTTCATTATAATTCAAATCAAGATTTTAAGCAGAATTGATAATGCTTTGTCATTATGAGCAGACACAGATAATTTTTTTAGTCCCGAAGGTCATACAATTTGGGAGTTCTCATTATGAATAAAAAATTAGGTACAAAAGTGAATTTAGGGTGAGAAAAAATAATAAAAAGAAACCATAAATTTTTTAAGGCTAATGAATATGGCAATAATACATAACTTGGAAAAATAATATAACATACTTATGAACTATCTGACACACCTCCCTAATACTTTTCTTTTTACAGTTTTGGCTGTATAATGTTCAATTATCTATTCTATGATAATTCTATAATATATTTTTCTATAAAGAGAACACAGAGATAATTTAGTCATTCCTCTAGCATAATGATAACTTTTATCTTTTCCTGATAGTATGGAAAAAGTGTGTGTGTGTTTTTTTCTCCCATCTTCACTTATTATTGGTACAGTCATGTAAACGTTTAGGACTGTTGTCAATTTGGGCAAAACGTCTATCACGTGTCTCTCAAGTATGTATGCTATAAACACAATAATTCTAAAACATTCTACACAATTCCCACGATATTGGATAATGAGGTGATGGAGCCAGGAATGGGACCCGTGCATTCCAGGTAGAGAAAACAGGAGCCAATAACTGAGGAATATTGAGAGAGCCAAGTGCTAGTGTTATGGCTCTGCGTGGAAAATGGAAGAAAAAGTTAAAAAGAGAGCCATAGACCATATTCTACTCTAAGAGGTTTGTGTCTTATTCCTAGGCTAGAAGTTCTCGATTTTTGTCTATATCCCAATATTCGTGGTGAATAAAGTTGGACATAACCGTGGAGAACCCAGTTGTTTTACTAGCTTTGAGGGCAGAAGCAATTACAACCACTAGTTGTAAAGCCACCAGGGTGACAGCTGAGCTTAGTGACCTGTTTCCAAAGAGTCAGGAGGGGGATGGAGAGTAACATTATAATGGAGGAACCAGAAAAACAGTACCTTAACCATGTGTTCAAGGTTAACATCATCAATGATAAGTCACGTTGATAGCATAGAGTCTTGACACGATGTGATGAGACTCATGTCACTTCACCTCTATGGTCTTCCTTCCCAAAACATGAGACAAACCCAAACTGAGGGACGTTCTACAAAATACCTGACTAATACACCTCAGAACTGTCAAGGTTAAGAAAAACAGGGAAAGTCTGAGAAACTATCATAACCCAGAAGAGGCTAAGGACACATGGCAACTACATGTAATGTGGTATCCTAAACGGGATCCTAAAACAGGAAAAGGAAATTAGGAAAAACTAGTGAAATAAAAATAAAGTTTGATTAATAGTAATGTACCATTGTGGGTTTCTTAGTTGTGACAAATGTACCATAGTAATGTAAGATATCAATAGGGAAACCAGGTGAGGAGTATGTAGGAACTCCTGTCTTTGCAAGTTTTCTATAAATATAAAACTCCTCTAAAATTAAAAGTTTATTTTAAAAAAGGTGAAATGAAGGAAGGCAGCCATCTCCTTGGGACCATATATAGAATCAGTCATTTTAAGTGGAAGAGCCATGGCATTTTGAGTTTTCCCTATATGAGAAAAAAAGAACCTGTGTACATTTTTATAAACTTTTTCTTGGAATCAACACGAGCTGTCTAGAACTGCAGGCTAGAATGCGAAATGTCAAAGTTCGATCTTAAATAACTTGGGCAGCAAACTAATTAAAGATTAAGTAAGCTAGATATGAAGGTATTTGAAAACTGATGTACAAGCTCTATGGCAAAAGAATTCAAAATGAAAACATTTATCTAAACTACTAAATTTGGGGCAATAGTGAGGAGAGTGGAACGCAGAGAAAAAAAAAAAAATTCCCAAGGAAGGGGCAAGAACTTCTCTCCATCAGAGTAGGAAACATCAAGTTTAATGTCACTTCCTTGGGAAGGTTTCCTGATCAACCACTAGGTTAGGTCCCCTAACTCCATACTTCTCATATGACTTCCTCCAACTGTAATTTATTTACTTGTAAATATAATGGGCACTATCATCTTTCTCAGAACAAGAATTTGGTCTTTCACTTTTAAAGATACAGTTCAAATGAATCAGAGAGGTTTTTGCAACATAGCAGCCCTCCCAGACCTGTATCAAACAGAGGTGGTCACTACAGTCCCCAGCTCAGACGCAGTGTAATGCATCTGATTATTAAAGTCCTGTTGGGATGATATGGTGCAAGATAACTTTACATCTTTCAACTAAAACAGGTATTAATTAGACCCATTACCTCCCATATTCAAATAATACCTGCATTTGACACATGACATTGCAAGTGGAGTATACTCAATTTTCCCAAAAAACATTGTTACAAGATGCTAAATAACCCAATAAGCAATTAACCCACATGAAGAAGTATAAAACAGAACCTAGAGGTTATTATTTATCTACTTGACATGAACCTTATTTTGGTCATCAAAAAATAAAACATTGCTCTCCTTCTTCCCTAAGTCTCAGAGCAACAGTTTGGTTGAACCTCAATAGATAATGTAGAAAGACTTTAATATTTTAAAATATGGTGCAATTAAAATCTCAAAAAGAAAAAAAAAAACCTCCTAAATTTTAGCTTCCAATTTTATCCATTTATTAGCAAAGGCTTGAGATTCCTTAGGATAGAGAGCTTTAGGCAGAGAGTAACAGTTTCACCCTCAAGTGGCAGCATTTAGCCACAGAGACCGGGAGGGATCACGACACAGCACAGCCCATGCACTGGAGAGGGTGCAGAGGGGACAGCGACCCACCCAGCTCACAGTATGACCATGAGGGAGACCAGCCCCTTCTCCTACAGACTTCCCTAATTGAAAGTTATGAGGCTTCAATCAAGTTATCATTTACAGCCATTCAGAACCATCTGCACTGTCAAAACATTTGGAAAGAGGGCTGCAGATAAAGCCAGTGTCGGGCTGCATCTGACAGGAGGACAGCAGATGAACAGAACCATAACTCGCCACGAGTCAGTATTTTTGCCTTTCTCTTCTTCAGCACTATGATGGCACCAGAAATCTCCTCAAAGCCTATGTGTTCATTGAAAAAAAGCATCTGAAGTAGTGTTTCTCACCTTTTAATGTATACACCAATCACATGGGGATCTTGTCAGAATGCAGATTCTAGTCACCTAGGTCTGGGTTGAAGCCTGAGATCTTGCATTTTTAACAACCATCTCAGCAATGCCGATATTGCTGTTCAGAAGACCAGAAACTGAAGAGCAAGAATCTAAAGGAATCTAGGTTAAGTCTGTGTTGAAAGGAGTTTTATAACTCAGATTAATTCTCTAAATATGTATTCAGGCTCCATCCAAGGGAACCACAAAGAAACAGGAGACTAATAAAATAAGTTAGATTAAATGCTAAACACAATCTGAATTTAACACATAGGGATGCAATACTAACTCAGAAAGGTTTCATGTTAATTAACCTAATAGGTAATTTTATTTAGCCATGCTTCACTGAAATACATCATTATGTAATTAAAGGTAGTGCAATTTGATGCACAAGGTGGCCATTTATTTATCTTTTCTCTGTTGGAATATATATATTTGTAAAATAGAACAAAGAGGTTTTTTTTCCCCTAGTTTTGCTTCTAAAAGATCAAAGTTTTTTAAAAAGTGGGTTTTTTTGTTAAACTTGTATGAAAATGTATTACACATAACAAACGTGATCTTTTCATTTTGGCATCTGCAGTATTTGAAAAGTGAAAGATTAAAAAATTACATTTCACATGTCCTTGGTAGCTACTGAAGGGACTGAACTGATTCAACTGTCACTCACCATTTACTGTGGTTAGTGCTTCATTAGGCACAGACAGGCACAGTATATCTTAGTCAGATACTTCTATGGAGCACGCAGCTCTCAAGGAATGAAAACAAAACCAATCCAAACACTAGACTGTGGGTGAAAGCCCATCTCAGAGAACATTCAGTTCAAAACAATAAACTTTTTATATATGGGGATACGTTAACATTTATTTTTCAAACTATGAAACAGAATTGTATCTCTAAGAATTGTACTTACAAATGAGGCATGTCAGAACAAAACCTAAACGAAAGCAAAGAATGAAGTACAGGAACCTAACGTAGTTCCATAAAGCCAAGGCCCAGGGTGGCCCGCTGCTGACTGGAGAGCAGGGACCAGGCAGTGAGAGGGAGCCCCTTACCAGCATCCACATCTGAAATAAGTCTTACCAGAAAGATCTAGAAGCCTAACCACCTTAATGTACCAACTGGCAACAATGCTCATTAAGTTACAATGATAACTCTTGCTCATACATTTTAATATGCAGACATCTATGTTGATATATTTTAGTGTATATATTTCAGTATACATACATTTTGGTACATATTTTAGTGTATATGCATGTGTGTACATATATACTTTATATATATTTATGCATAAATATATAATATAAAAAATGTATACTTAAAATATGTATATATATGTGTGTGTGTATATATATATATATATATATATATATTTTTATTTTTTTTTTTAATCACATTGCAAAGCTGTATTTTTGCTTTCTGGTGCAGTTACCTGAGCCAGAAATCCACGAATCATCTGAAACCCTTGCCCTTCCCCTATCACTCTCATTCAATTGAGCTGTCACATCCTAACTATTCCTAAATATTTCTCCATTCTGGCTTCCAACCACTTTCCCCCACTTTCCATTTTTTCCTTTTTCTCTACCTGTTCTTAAACTCTGTCCCTCTTCCCTACCCACAAATATCAGCTGTTTCACCCCCTGGTGGGGTACTTTTGTCCATGGCCTGGCCAACGTGTCCTCAGCTCTAGCTTTGTTAACTTTGAAAGATGGCTCTGACGAGTTGGGCCAACTAATTACCACTTGGTGACACCTTCCGTGACCACCCCCCCCCAACCTATCCTCAACTATCCACCAAGGATAAATTTATCACCTTCCCCTCTGAGCCACCACTGTACTGACTGTATATCTGTGTTACAGCTTATTACACTGTTTTTCCTTCTGATCTTGAAGGCATGGAAGGATCTTTCTCATCTTTATAAGCCCCAGGACCTAACCTGGTACCTAGTACAAAATAGGTGTTCAATAAATATCTTTCAAATAAAAGAATGAATGAATGAATGAATGAATTATACAAACTATTCTGAGGAGTGTACACAAGAAACTGAAGTACAGAAAGGAATTTGATTTAGAACTAATATCATCATATAAAATTAAACACTAGAAAAAATCAGTTCAGTCATTACATCAAAATATCTAAACCCTAACTTCATTTATGTCACTCTGAAGGAATTCCAATGGTCTCCATGTAAACCTCTGGTTCAGCAATACAATTTACTCGATTGTTAAAATTTAGAGATAGGGGGACTTTAGAGAGTGCCTAAGACAATGCCTTGATTTTTACATGTAAAGAAACCATATTACATGTTTAAATGTCAGCCCCAGAACCTGAAGCTGTGACTCAGAATCCTGGGCCAGTGAGCCTTCGTTATGCCACGCCGCCTCCCCAGTTAGAATGACGCGTCTTTATTTGATCAGTCTGGTCAGATTAAAAAAGAAGAAACGGAGATGGCGAATTCGTTCTCATTCCTGGTGACACAAATGCTAACAAGGATAAAAATATCAAAAGAAAGTCTATAAAATTAAGGTTTGGGCAGAAAAAAAACAATAAAACTATCCCTAAAGACTGAAGTCTATCACCATTGATAGTGTACTGAAAGAAGGATGGGTGTTTAAAGATGCTTGAAAATTTAAAACAGACTTCCATAGATAATGAAAACCCCAGAGATAAAGTCTTAAAATAACAGCCACACAGGACTTCCCTGGTGGCGCAGTGGTTAAGAATCCCCCTGCCAATGCAGGGGACAGGGGTTCGATCCCTGGTCCAGGAAGATCCCACATGCCACAGAGCAACTAAGCCCGTGCACCACAACTACTGAGCCTGCAAACCACAACTACTGAGCCCATGCGCTGCAACTACTGAAGCCCATATGCTCTAGAGCCCGTGCTCCTCAACAAGAGTAGCCACTGCAATGAGAAGCCCACACACCACAAAGAAGAGGCGCCCCCACTTGCCATAACTAGAGAAAGCTCGTGCGCAGCAACGAAGACCCAACGCAGCCAAAAAATAAATAAATAAATAAATGAAAGTAACAGCCACATATTATATAGATACCTGGGAATATTCAGACAGGAACATCCAGAAACCATTAACAATTGATACAAAAATTTAAATAGGAAAGGCCCTTACTGAGGACTACAATAAGGAAAAAATATAAAACTCAACATATTGCATTGAATAGCCGAGAAATATTATTTCTTGCACTATGGAACAACAAAGGAAGAGAGGTTCCATTCGGTTAGTCATTTAAAATGCTACCACACAAAGCACTTCTCCAAGGAATAACTGTAGACCAGGCAGGACAAGAAAAAACAAATTAATAAGCTTTGCACATCTTTAATTTCTGTTTATATGACAGCTGATGCAAAACAAGGAAGTCATATTATAAGATTCCTCCCTGCAAATTTATTAATCATCCTGCAATAACGTGGGGAATTAGGAAAAAATCGTTCATGGGTAATTATCTTAAAGATCAGAGCAAATGACACATTCAAGCAATCTTTTTAGAGAAACATATCTAGCATATCACAATGACAAATCACTGCTGAAATCATGTAAATTACTCTCCTGAAAGAAGAATTCTGAACTTCAGTTTACAGAGTGGTAAGTTGATACATTTAGTTCCAGTCATCAAATGGCATAGCTGTACTTAGATGGTCTGTGGTTAAGAATGCTGGAATGAACACCACTAAGGTATACGACTAGATGGATGATACTTGACAGGGAAATGTTTGACACCCATCTGCTATGACAACCCTCTTAGATAACACATGGAAGACCTGAAGGCAAAAACCTTCCCACTGTAAATCCTCATTGTCCGTTTTTTGGTGAAGTCTGTGGCCTTCTTGGAATATACTCAAGGGCTTGCCCTGGAATGTAGCTGTATAGATTAGACAATGCATACAGACTACAATGTGAATGACGCCCCCTGGAGTTGTGTGATGCTGTAACACTAGTGGGTGCTGCTGAAGGACAGGGACCAGGTCTTTTTCACTCTTGAACCTCTGGACATTCTGTAAGGTGTTGTTAAATGAATGAATGAATGGCTGAACATAATCATGTTGTGTAAGGGAGATCTTAGTGGGAAGGGGGCTGGCCCTGAGACTCTAGAGGTTCTTTTTCCCTCTGTGCCACCACCAACCAGCTAGTGTGAACAGCATAACCAAGAATCTTCAGATTTGGGAGGCAGGGGTATAAAATGGCCATAAAACCTAATAAAACAAAATTATGAATTGATTTCACTGGGTTGCTAAAATTCTGAAACAGTTTCTAAATTAAACGTGTTAGGATTAAAAATGACAAACATGAAAATTTTTATAGTTGATATAATAAAGTTTTTCAATTTGTTGAGTCTACATTAGGCTATGAATATATTCTGTCTTCAGAAGCAAACATGGTGAAAGCTAGCTGTCAAGGAAGAACCACTGAATTTTCAATGAGAAAGAATAGAAATGCCTTGCCAGGCTCTACAGAAAATGCAATTATGTGAGTATCTCATTCTTAGAATCTACTGTCTCACATGGAAATACAGAGAAATATAAATGCCATACCAAAGATGAACAATCCACATGTGTACAGGAAAACAGGAAGCTACTCAGATTCTGTCCTTGGTAATTACTAAGTGCCTGTTACAGGCTATAATTAAGTTTTGTTTTATATTTTAATGGAATTTCAAGCAGGCTGTTTCTTGGCCACTGATAGGCTAGTTTAGTTAAGTTTGACTTTCTTTTTCAATTATTGTACTATTTCTTTTTTTGCCCAATGTCATCTTTACCAATAGGAATCTAAGGACATTCCATTTGAAGAGCAAAACTGGAAAAAAAGAAAAACCCCAAATATCTAAGCTTATTGATTACATAATATAGTATCTAAAATCAAGAAAGCTACTAGTATATTTAAGTTACATTAATTCATAGAGCAGAATACCAGTAAATGAAAATGTGATTCCTAATTAAAGTACATGCTAGATAATGCAGTGTCCTGAGGAATTAAATCACAAACGTCACAATAGCACAGAGGTCCTCACTTTCGTCCTTCAATGAACAGTATGAAGTAGACACCCAAGTCCCTTTACCAACAGTGATGTTTATATAAGCCCCTAGCTTCTCTCCAATCACATTGTCATTCAATCATATCTTCCCTGTGCATGTAAGATAACAATCTACTTTTTCACCTTCATTGGATTAGAAACTTCATATTGACTGGAACATTTGTTGAAAGAGTTTCACTGATTGCTTTTGCTTGTTTCAATAGTAAGCTCATGGTGGATTCACACATTGCCATTGATCAGAGAACTACCTTCTGCAATCACTTCTTTCAATTCATGTAAAATGTTTATCTTTTAAAAAACTATCATTTCACATTCTATTCCTTTCCATCACTAGCTTATCAGAAAGTGCTTGGCTTTCTTTTCACATTTGTTTTCATAAATAAAGTTGTCCTCACTACATTAACAGCTAAATGGTAAGGATTATAAATTTCCACAACCACATTAGGAAGCTGGCAGTCAAGATGCTCCTGCCTGCCCCATGCTGTTGATTGGCTCCCACCCATCAGGACTTGCAACTCAAATCTGTGGCCAAGCAAAGTCACAATTTTCTCTAGGACAAGAACCTTAGCAGTCAACTGTCCATAAGTAAAGCCACGAATATTAAATTATCAACAAGAGTAGGACATTCGGTAAAATGTACACAAACTCCCCCTCCCTCCCAAAAGTGACTGAAGTGTCAGTTAAGGAATAACATTTTAAACAAGGATAAAATAGATAG
Source organism: Delphinapterus leucas (assembly GCF_059928025.1). NCBI lineage: Eukaryota > Metazoa > Chordata > Mammalia > Artiodactyla > Monodontidae > Delphinapterus > Delphinapterus leucas. The sequence goes on along the minus strand of NC_143137.1, from coordinate 54,587,462 downwards.
ATGAGGACACACAAGAAGATGAGAGAGAATTTTTTTCATAAGTTGTGGATGAAGGTGTAGCAATCTAGGCAGACCATAGGCAGCTACAACTTCTCAAGTTATAGACTGAGTATTTACCTACAACAACTTAGAAAAGGCACACAACTTGGATACGTAAGTTCTAGAAAGTGTAAAGGTGAGTCTGACAACTGGAAATAGGGTGGAGGATTGAATGTTTGTACAAACCAATTGACCCATAGGCCTTCTCTGACCATCTCTCACCCCAACCCACCAGCAGGACACTGAGTGTTTATCCTCTGGAGAAATTAAATCCAAAAGTCCTCAAATTGAGGATAAAAGGTGAGAGCAGAGTGAGGCACAGAGCTGAAAAAAGGGAAATTAAGTAAAAAATGTGTTTAATTGGTCTGTGTATCTAATTGGCACCAACAGAAAAAGATACAATCAAAGCTCATTATCAAGCAATTTCAGAATAACCAGGGACAGATATAAGAACCTAATACTTGCCAGGGAGAAAGTATGATGAGGCACACAAATGCTTGCAAATCTGAATGGAATCAGACTTTTCAGTAGCAATACTAGAAGCTCTAAAGAAAGTAAGCAATACATTCAAAATTCTGAGGGAAAAAAACCCCCTCATTATATACTCAACCAAAGTTTATCAATCATGTGTGGGAGCAGCATAAAGACATTTTGAGAAAACTAAGAGTTTGAAACTTATATTTCTAACACATTCTTTCTTAGGAAACTAAAGGAGGAAGACAAGGAATCCAGGAAACAAGGAATCTATAATCAGTAAAGGTCAGAAGGAAAATGAATCCAACCCAGAACAGACTCTGATGAATTTACTACTTACAGAGGTGTAACAGAACTAATAAGACATACTGAAACACTAAGAGGCTAGCAACAGCAGGAAGTCATTACTTGCCTTAGAACTAAAAGCCGGGAATTCCCTGGAGGTCCAGTGGACAGGACTCCATACTCTCACTGCCGAGGACCCAGGTTGCCATGTGGCACAGCCAACCCCCCCCCCACCCCCGCCAAAAAAGCCTAAAAGCCATTATTGCCCCTAGGATCATAAAGGCCAAATGTTATGGAAATCTACTGACAGCTAGAGCCATGAAAAAGTGCTTCTGCACAGAAGCTGTAGTTAGCCATTCCGAGAAATATAGGTTAAAGCAGGGAAGAAGTAGGGATGAATATATTCAATCCTCATACTTTTCCATTGCCTGAACTCGATTTGGAACCAGTGGCCAAGGCAGCTTGGAGGATGTATTCCCTAGGGGTTAGTCATCCAGGACACAGGGCAGGGAAGAAGAGGGTAGAGAACAGGTTTGGAGGGAAACAGAGAACAACTAGCTTAAGACCTACAACAACAGGAGAGGGGGGAAACGGACAGATGTTCAGCTGTGCTAAGGCAAGAAATCAGAGAGCCGAGAGAGGAAAGTTTCAAGGAAAAGGTTGAGGGAGGGAGATATCAAGAAATTTAAATGGAATTGACAGATTTGCTGATGTGTTTGAGCATTTGGAAAATATTTTCCATATATAATCGACAGATCTTTTATGACTATAAATAACAGCAGGGACAAAGACAACTAAACTAATAAAAAGCAGAGACAATCATAAAGTCCAGGAAAAACCAAAGGTTATACAAGAAAGAATACATAATCATGAATACTACTTGACTTCACCATGAATAATATTAATATTTACACATTAATATTTCAAAATGTGATATAGAGTCTGTATTGGGAGAATGAGATGAAGGTGGAGTTGGGGGAAGGTTGATGGAAGAAAGTTAAATCTTTGTCTACTATACGCCTACTTAGTAGCAATGTCTAAAATAGTAACTTAGAGATGGCAATATAAACAATTATTTAAGACATGTGGAGACAGATCCTAAAAGAGTTGAAAGTAGTAGTTACTTCTGACAAATAGGATTAGAGGATGAGAATGAGTGAGGCAGGAGATTACTACTTTTGTTACTGTTACTACTGTGGCAGCTATTAGTAACTAGTTATATCTGAAATAGGTTTAATTATTAAAATTTTCTGATTTGGAAACTGAAGATAAGGATAGTTAAGCGATCTGATCAACTAAATTCACACAGGTAAGGACTGGCAGAGCCTAATTTAGGCTTTCAACGTATTTTCTACCATAACATGGCCTCCTTTATACAGCAAACCACTGTTAAGTTACCTTGATCAGAGAATCAATAGCTACATGAAAAAATACACAACTTGTAAAACATAAAAGGCACTAGTGAACATCCAATGCTCTCCAAACTTGGAGTACTAACATATATTTCCGAATTAAACGCATGTGCACACGCACACACACGCGTAAGATGAGAACATCCTGGGCCGAAATTTCTCTCTAATTCTCCAGACATAGACAGTATGTGAATCTCCCTAAAACCAAATACAACAGCTTCTATTTCTTTGATATATTCTATAGCACCCTTGGATTGTATACTTTAATAGAAATACAAAATATTTAGCTTGGCTGGTTGATGTTCCAAAAGCTGAATAAGAACACTATTTTCAACATTTATGGAGTCATATATTTCTTAAACAATTTCTGCATTTATCCATCTCTTGCAGCTATGAACCAGTGAGGCAGCTAAGTATGCCAAGGGCTATCTTAGTATCATGAAGCTTAGTCATTGTGATTGGCTATTTAAATATTATCCAGGGCTTCCCTGGTGGCGCAGTGGTTGAGAGTCCGCCTGCCGATGCAGGGGACACGGGTTCGTGCCCCGGTCCGGGAAGACCCCACGTGCCACAGAGCGGCTGGGCCCGTGAGCCATGGCCGCTGAGCCTGCGTGTCCGGAGTCTGTGCTCCGCAACGGGAGAGGCCACAACAGTGAGAGGCCCGCGTATCACACACACACACACAAAAAATCCAAAAACCAGTTGTGGGTGACCAATTACTTTGCCAACTTTGATACAAGTGGGGGGATTTTTATTTGTTTTAAAAATATTTAGTAGTGAAAACTACATATACAATGTCTCATTTTATATGTTATGATTCAGCCAGTCCATCATTAACAAGTGACCAAACACATCCATTGAAAACACACATAAACTCTCTCTCACAAACACACACCGATAAACAACATGGGATGTAATAACCATAACCACGCTAAGCTTCTGACAGGATAAGAGAACAGGTTCCCTTCAGCATTCCAAAGCCATCACTAAATGCAGCACTGTGGCAGCCACTCCATAATGTCATAATAATCTAATAATAGAGAACTGTACTTTTGGAGACAATTTGTTATAAAGCAATGTAACAGAAGTTTTCCACAAGGAATAGTTTGTAGCCAGCACTCCTTCGGTGTGAATTAAGCACTCAAATGCATTGTCTCTTCTGACTACTACTATTTAGCAAATTATTGCTCCAGTGCTTTATGAGTAAGAGGGCCACACGTCACAGTTATATCCCTGTTTTACATCTATTGTCCTAGCAGAATTACTATTAACTCTAAAAAGTATCCTGGAATGGACAATATACTCTATGGTCATCGCAATTTTAAGGGACTTCAGTAGTGGGAGTGGCTCAGAAAGTACGGCTGCCACCAGGAGCTCAGCTTTTGTCCCCCAGACACCCTTCTGACTATCCCTGTTCTTTTGTCATGTTCCATTGCATTGTCAGTGGCTACACTGGCAAGTCATTTGGATCATGTATTATTTGAGCAGCTCTCAAGATCTCTTAAAGAGTTGTTACTTTTGAGAGTGACTAATCTGAATCCCCCTTGGTCTCATGACCTAATTAGAAAATGTGTAAATAATGTTGATAGATGATTTTATGTAGCCTATGAACTCAAATTCTCAGTTTTTACTAGCATTCTTTTTTAAATGGACACATTCGTTTTAGCAGAAGCGGTAAATGAGTAATGGTCAGAAATTGTGAAAATACTTGCCAGTATAGATATTGGTCTCATGAAAATGTATTCAATCCAATGATTCATGTCTTAAGTTTATTTCAAAAAAAACTCCATCCTGAATAAAATTATATAATATAGACTATTGATGTGAGGAGAGAAAGCAGTCTGCAAGGCTGTTGTGTGAGAGGGAAAGCCATCTACTTTGTTTGAAATATGCAAAGGGTCCAACATGACTCAGATCATAACCTAAATTCTCAAAGAGGTATTTTACTTACTTGTGTTTTGGAATCACTTTAGTAGTAAAATAAAAAACAATTGCTTATAAATCATCTTAAGAGATTATGTAATATGTTATAAGGAGAAAGGGCTTTGGAGTTCGTTAGCTCTGAGTTTGAATGTCAGCTCTATTTACTAACTATGACCCTTACTCTCTTACTTAGTCTCCCTGGGTTTTGTTTTCTTTCACTGTATCATAGAACAGTAGGTAAGTAATTAAAATGCATAAGAGGACTTAGAATACAGTTTGTGTTCAGTAAAAGTATCTATTATTGTTACCATTGTTATTACTATTGCTTAAGACAATTTATGATTCTTTCTCTTAAAACACTGGTAAACAAGCCTGAGTCCTTAGGAAACTTTATTTTATTACATAAATTTCCTTGGTTCAGGAGAGATCATTAAAGATGATGGCAGAACTCTATATTGCCAGTATGTATGGTGATTAGGCTTATTTAATAAAATGAAATGCCAAATGGCCTTATAATACTCAATAAATAGGCAATTTCTTTTCTGATATATGCAAAATCAATTTTGATGCAGACGTTTTTCTATATATCAAGATCGGTATGGAAATTTTTTTCTAACCACCCAGCTGCTACAATGTTAAATAAATTAATTTTAATCCTAAATCAGAGATGCTATAGAGAAAAGGGTGATTTAATATGCAATCTCATTACATTTGACAGGTTTATTTATAAATGATTTGCCCCACATTTTGACAAGCATAGTTAATATGTTAATTAGCTTTGAAAAAGATGATGAAAGGGAGAGACTGACATGCTATCATTCTTTACACACCATGTTGGGGAGCACTGGAATTGACACAAGGTGGTATCAATATATATTGTGCCCCCCCAAAAGCACCGTGATGATGAGATATTTATTAGCTACAGATCAATTTAGTCACTATGCTAAAAATTAATCCCTTAAAATAATCCCAAGTGACCTTCTGCTTTAGAAAACAAATGCCATTCTAAACATATTTATGAGCTTCTATAAAGGAATATAAGGCTTATTAAGAGCAATGACCTCGACAGCTAGGGCAGAACTCCTTGACAAGGGAGGAACTACACAGATAAGCTCCTTTTCACATTTGCACTTCTCTTAATGTGGTTTTCAGTACTTGGTAAGCCTTTTTGGTTTAGAAGCTTAAAGATGATGTCCTATGCCTTGACTTTCAAAGAGTTATAAAATCCAAGAATTAAGGGAAGCTATACACGACACAAAGTCCAATTTGATTCCTCTGCTTAAACCCTCCTTCACGGAGGCAGACAAAGGTGTCATAAAGCTATCTTTCTTGACGAGTTCTCAAATCACACACTATATTCATACATCACCACTGGAGACCTAGAGCAGTAAATCATAACAGGGAGAGCTCTGACTTCCATCACTTGCTGCCAATGTTAATGAATAAGTGTCTTCATTAATATTTTTATTGCCCAAAGCTATTTAAACAGAAAACTGGAAATTGTAACACTGTGTAGGGATCGTTAGTTTTTAGTTACTACCCCACTGCCCCAGGATGGTAAATGAACTGTAAAAATAGCCTGAAACCACTGCCACCTGCCCCCCTGCTACTGTCTATGGGTTAATATTTGTACTTCTCTTTGGTGCAGCTGAGCCATGACTCAATTATAGTCCCATTTCTAGATCTTTAAATACCCAGCATCAAGGTCACTAATTATGCAAAAATCATTGCCCTGTGAACTTTTCTCTAACTGGAAAAATATATACGTTTTACCTGACTTATAGGAAAATAACAAAATGGCTTTTAGAAAATGGCTTGGAATGAAATCAGATTCAGAGTGACAGGCATAGCACAGACATAACTCAGATTTTAGGGCTTAGAAATGTAGAGCCAATAAGCATGGGAAACTGCTCCAACATAACACATTTACTATTTGCTTTTGGCAATGAATAATATTGGCATGCAGACAAAAGGGCATTTGGGGTCTATTATTTTATATCAGTTTTCCTCCCTTCCACTTAAATAACCATCTTCTTCTTATGCTTCATTATGTCTCTGCTTAAAGCAAATTGGCAGAAAGCAACCAAGCCTTCTTCCTTAAGAGAATGGACACCAACAGGCACATACATGTCACAGAAAGGTTGGGGGCAGGGCGAGTGGAGAGGCACAGACTGGAAGTCAAACATTATATATCACAAACAGACATATTAGCAAGTCCCAATCCATGCGGTTCTCTGTACTTTAAAGGGCACTTTCAAAGGTTTGGGAAAAATTAGCCACTAGTGTATAAAAAATAGCTTCTCCTCATTCTGAGGGTAGAGTCTTAACTGCACTGCCAAGCAACTAAGACAAAACTGGCTCCAAGCCACAAATATTTCCAAACTATGTTCTATTAGCAGAGTCCTTAACTGACCTCACTGAAAAACAATCTAGAATTTCCATTCTCAAAACGTAGAGAAAAACACTCTATAACTCATACAGATCTACAGCACAGAAAAATAAATATATCCACGTGTACACAAAATGTTGCATATATTTTCGGTGGCTTTACAGATGCCCAAATCCCATTCCTAAGGGGTTGTTGGAATCTAAATTAAGTAAATCTACACTGTACCCTACATCACAAGGAACTTGATTATTTTCTCTCCATAAAACGTTCGGATCAGGGCTTCCCTGGTGGCACAGTGGTTAAGATTCTGCCTGCCAATGCAGGCAAAATGGGTTCAAGCCCTGGTCTGAGAAGATCCCACATGCCACGGAGCAACTAAGCCCATGCACCACAACTACTGAGCCTGTGCCCTAGAGCCCGTGAGTCACAACTACTGAGCCCACGTGCCACAGCTACTGAAGCCTACATGCCTAGAGCCTGTGCTCTACAAGAGAAGCCACCGTAATGAGAAGCCTGTGCACCACAATGAAGAGTAGCCCCCGCTCGCTGCAACTAGAGAAAGTCCGCATGCAGCAACGAAGACCCAACGCAGACAAAAAGAAAGGAAGGAAGGGAGACAGGGAGAGAGGGAGGGAGGGAGGGAGGGAGGGAGGGAGGGAGGAAGGGAGGGAGGGAGGGAGGAAGGAAGGAAGGAAGGAAGGAAGGAAGGAAGGAAGGAAGGAAGGAAGGAAGGAAGGAAGTTTGGATTAAAAATATCAGGGAAGAAGCCAAGCCTCATCACAGCCTAATTTACTAAAAGTCAAGATTATTTAGGGTAGAGCAGTGAAGTAAGTACAGGGCAAGAAGATAAATGACACATGCTGAAGCTTTATTGAGGTCATAAACATTATGTGAACATGTAGCTGAATTCTGTATGTAGGGCATCATCATTCATGGAAGATGATTCATGCTATCAAATAGCCATGTGCTATGTGAACTGTTTTACTCTGAACACAATTGTGAGTCTAGGAAAGGGATTTTTCTATTAATAAATGACCTTTTCAACATTCACTATTAAGCCTTTCTGATTGCTAAAAAGAAGGTTATTCCCTTATTTGATTTAGATCACACTAGACTGGAAACTCATCGTAGTTTATCATTAATAATAATTACACATTAAACCTTGCCACTCTTTGGGCCTCCTATAATAGAATTTTAAGTTTTGCTAAACCACTGTGTAAAACTGTGACTCTATTGAAATTAAACTTACTCTGATATTTTTAAAAAGTAATCATTTAATTTCATTTTGGATAATTGGTACCAACAGTTTTCAGGGGTATATTGTACCAAATTTAGTACCTTACAGTCACAGCAAAATTTTCACACCACTTATCTGATTTCTGTTGTGAATTTAAACATGCTCCTACAACTTCCAACCTATGCTGCTGTTTGGAGATATACACTTCCTTGTTATAAAATAAATCTACAAACTAAGACCCTTAGGGAGAAAAATCACCAAACTGACAGCTAGAAAAATGTCTCTGCCCCTGTCCATCAAGAACCATTAGCAGACACCATCTGTAAGGGAGTCCCTGATTAGGGAACATTCCCAATTATGTTTTCAAAAACTCCAGTGGTATTGCCACACACAGGCCAACACTCCAGCACCATTAATCTTCATTCAGACTGTTAGGATGTTTGTCTAGGCTTGACCCAGACCAAGCACTATAGATAAATTAGCTAGAGTAAAGCTTCCATTTCTCACCACATGTCAAGGCAGGTGGAATATTCTGTCGAGCCCAGGAGGACATCTGGAGGTCTGTACCACAAGGTAACCACTTCATTGGAGTATGTGTGGCTAGGGACGGATTTTGCTCTTGCAAGACCTGTGGGTTACATGAAACATAAAGAAGTTTAATAGGCATTAACAAAACAAGGGAATTTAAATTTGAATGTTCACAGTTTTAAAAGGTCAAAGGTGATATTATAATACAGAATCACGAATGCAACGTCAAGGTTACTAGAAAGGTTGGGGAAAGCATTATTGTGGTCTACCTGTTTCAAATACATGCTAATAACCAATAAATCATTTGTATTTCCTAATATAGCACCAAGAATCTAAAAAAAAGTATCCCAGGAGAGTAAACAAACAATTCATAAACTATTTGATACTATGCAGAAGCTTGGAAATCTCCTGGACTTTCCAAAGAATGTCTCATGGTACTTTAGTTCTGAGAGTTACAAATAAGTGTGATATGGAAAAGTCCCAAGGTCAAATACCTTTGAGAAAAGATGGTTTAAAAAGTAAAACAGGTTTCCATACTGTGAGACTTCTCAGTGCCCTTAATTTTTCTAATGTGTACGGTGAATCTGAAAGATAAGAATATGACTCTTTTCTCAAAGGGTTTTTCCAAAACTTCTTTTGGTTTCAGGGTTCTGTCACACACTCACTAAGAAATGCTTATTCGGGAGGTTCATTTGAAAACCACATAAAAAATAATTATAAAGGAACAGTTAAATAAATCTGGTATGTGGAAATGATGAGATACCATATAATAAATTAAATTGTTTTCTAAGAATGTTTAAAAATTGGGAAAGTGGTCACAATAAAATGTTAAGTGATAAATTACATGCAGTTTGACCTCACAACCATAAATATTTATGCACTGAAAAAAGACTGGTGGAAAATATATTTGAATAACCTTAGTGGTTAGTTCTGGAATACAAGATTATCTGTTTTTTTTTTTTTTTTTGCGGTACGCGGGCCTCTCACTGTTGTGGCCTCTCCCGTTGCGGAGCACAGGCTCCGGACGCGCAGGCTCAGCGGCCATGGCTCACGGGCCCAGCCACTCCGCGGCATGTGGGATCTTCCCGGACCGGGGCACGAACCCATGTCCCCTGCATCGGCAGGTGGACTCTCAACCACTGCGCCACCAGGGAAGCCCTGGTTTTTTAATTTAATAAGTTTTTCTGAGTTTTTTCCAAGTTTTCTACAATTAATACATAATTCCTTTAAAACACACAAAATCTATAGATATTATTTTTTTAAGAGAAAAAATCTGTGATAGCTTTCTATCTGAGTATGTTCATTAATGACAAGTGTAAAGTATTATTTATCACTGTGATGCTCAAAGCGAATAAACATTTTTACAGTGAACCTACCATAACATATTTATTTTAATGTTTTGATTATTTAAATTTTTATGTAGTACTTAGGAACATAACTTTTCTCAGTTTATTAAACACTTGGTATTCCCTTTACTGTATTATATGTAAATGTTAAAATTAATAGAGCATCTGGTGAGAAGATGAATTTCTAATTAGTTCAACTATGGTTACAATAACTCAATTTTTCCTACCATGCAGTTTTTACAACAACACAATGGCGTATTATAAATTGACTGTTTAGAAGTATTCCATATTAAAATATACAGATTATACAAACATACCTACACATGTACTGTCTCTAACTTTTCTGCACATGAATAGAATAACTATTTCTGATAACAGATTTCCATAGTAACCTCTACTCCTTTTCTCTGCAAGGTTTTATCCTACCTCAAAGCAGGCAAAACTGAACAACAGATAAAACAGTCAGGGTGGTAAAGTGTTTCCAGAGTTTAGTAATCTCATCAAAAAGTTTAGTTCCTCAAATGAGCATGTTTCTATACAGACTAAAGAGCTAATAAGCACAAGTCCTGAAGTAGGTTCTGACTCGTTCCATATGCTGTTGTCAAGGCAAATGGGATGCCAAAAACATTCAGGCTAGATTCCCTTGGTTTTGCCAAGTCCCTGTTGACAGAAAGCTAGGCCAGAGGGATAGGAGAATTTAAGAATATGAGATTTTCTTTGACAGCTCAGAAGACCAGACTGGTTACAGAAAATTGTGATACCCCCAGTATATATATATTTTTTTTGCGGTACGCGGACCTCTCACTGCTGTGGCCTCTCCCGCTGCGGAGCACAGGCTCCGGACGCGCAGGCTCAGCGGCCATGGCTCACGGGCCCAGCCACTCCGTGGCACGTGGCATCTTCCCAGACCGGGGCACGAACCCGTGTCCCCTGCATCGGCAGGCGGACTCTCAACCACTGCGCCACCAGGGAAGCCCAGATACCCCCAGTTTTAAAGGGAGAACCAGACCTCAAAATTACCTAGAAATAGTATAAATCTAAATAATGATATGTGACTTCAGGTCAGTTATGCCCACTCTGAATGTAAGTTTGTAAAACTGATTAAATATTTCTGAAAAATATAAACAGAAAAAGCTCTTCATCTACATTATTTTTCTCCATCTCATGTTTCAGTCAAGGACTGCCCAAACTCCACTCACATGGGTCACACAGCTTCCCAAATCAACAATGAAAATGAGTTTTCAATATCTAACTCTTCAATGTGTTAAGACAGTTTCTTAAAGTGGTTTGCATGTAAATGTGTCATATTGAAGCATGTTATTATATTTTTAAGATACATTCTTCTGTATCACTTGAGAAAAACTCTCACATCTCACTTTAATAGAGTCAATTAAAACATAATCTTGTAGAGAGTGTCCTGTATATTGTTAAACAAAAGGTTTTTACCCTAAAAATATTTCTGTTCAGTTAAAAAGATAAATAAATGCCAAAACTTTTCAGGGAGGGAGCACATTATTAAAACAATGACTCAAAAGAAAAAAAAAGTACACCTTGAAGTAGAAATATACAACTGCATTTTTAAATAAATATATTTAGTAAAGATATTGCTATGTATTTATACAGTTCATGCATCAAAACACGCTCACTATGCAAAATTTATTAAACTGCATCCTCCGGCTGAAGGAAAACTGTAGGACAGGATTAATTAGCACAGCATGTGTGAAAGCTTTCTTTCTCTGTTCCTTGTCAGTTGCTATGGTTACACTACAGGAAGAAAGCTACAATACCTTCTAAAAAGGATGAAGTTCATGGGTTATTATCAAAACTTCTTATATTAATGTTCAGTTTGAATTAAGAGTCAAAAAGCAACGTGAAATGCTAACTAGATGAGTATAGGTTATTTATACACTGCTGCTTTGGCTGAGTGTGTACATATGAAAGGGTGCATGTTCCTTAGGGCACCTAAAATGGCTTGCCTAATGATTCAGAGTATCCAACTTGAAGATGTTACCACTTCTAACTAAGGAAAGACCCTAAGAGTGGAGCAAAAAATCCTATCATTCAAGCCCTCTTGCCAATTATTCAAAGTTGGACAACCTTGATTCTAGCTAGCATAGTAGAATCTTAGATTTCCAGAAGAGTTAAGAAGCTTTACAGGTAAGCTCTTACCCAAGGAAAGAATTCCTTTTCATATCTCTGTAAGATGGTCTAACTTCTGCTGCCACCCTGAGCCTGGTTCTACCCTCTGGCAGGGACACAAAGTAAATCATGTGACAGTTCTTCCAACATTTGCCTCCAGAAGCCCAGCCCTTCGGTGCCAAACAATGGAGATTCTTCAGACTTTATCTTAAAAGTTCTCTCAGCTGCAATGGATACAGCTGACCACTCCCATTCTTTTAAATTTACTCCCTTGACTTCTCAGTTATGGAAGAGATAATAGGAGTGACTTGGTCTGCTTCTGGAATCTTCCTCTATCTGCCCCATAACTGCTGGACTTGTCTAGAGTTATATATTTAAACCAGTGCTTTCTAAATGTATACACTCTGTGGGTAACTGTGGCTAATGCTATGTTTTAACTGTCATCCCTAGGTGAATTCTCTTAAGATTTTATCTCCAGCTCATACTTGTCTGTGGGCTTCAGATCTGTGTCTACCCAATTCCTCACTAGACATAGGGATGAGGATGTCCTACAGGCACTAACCACAAGTTACAACCACTAACCACTGGACCCCAACCACAAGTCTCTATGGCCAATTGCATCGTTAATACAGGGAATATGCTGTGAGTCCAGGGTCAAATGCAATTTACTAGTAAACTGTTATACGTTCCCCAAACAGTAAAATTTCTTTTAGCTGTACACTCATGTTCATTAGATTTCTATTCTATGCACATCTAATTATTCTTTCAAATTCTAATACATCCTTTTTGCAGGTAGTAACATTGGTTAGAGACTTGAGTTATCCCTCTGACTCTATGGAGAAAATTGCTAAAACTAGCATTGGGGTCCAAGAATACTAATTCCCATGTCTTTGCTTTGACTAAGGAATTGAGGAAGAACTGGCAACACTGACTTGTTTCTTTTGAATTAAGTGGAATAATGGCAAAAGGTAGATGGACTTGCAAAAGCCAGCTAAAATACAATATAAAGGAATATCCCTCACCACTTCAGTCTTTCCAGAGGATGTGCCACTGTTCTGTGCTTGTCAGTGGTTTTGTATTTTATATTAGAGCAACTCCCACACGTCTCTCTCACCTTACCTCATTCCCCACACTGAATGATCAGAAAAAGAGTGTCTTGCTCTTAATCGCAAAATCAGTATTTCTTGGAAAGGGGCTCCTTTCTTCACAGCTTGATTCCACACAGACATGACATACTTGGGTAACAGTTTACCATTAGGCTGTCAGGCTGAAAAGGGGAAGACTTCTCTATTCTGTTAGCTAATCCACGGAGTAAGGGCAGAGGAAGGCTTTTGTATTTCTTTCCCATTCCGCAGTCCTGAGAACTGGCCTGGAATTTATTTTAAACAGACATTTTTAATGGTGTCCTCTCCCTCCTAGAGGGTTTACATTAAGTATCTGATGATGTGCTAAACCTATTTTTAAAAATCCATTATTGCTGCTCTTACAGTATATCAATAAACAACCATCAATCAAAACAAAACAAAAAAGCATTTTCTTCTGGTGTTGTCCAGAGTTTTGGCTTTAACCTTTTGCCTCTGCACTTGACAAGTTTTCCTGGAGGATCTGATTTACTCCCATGTGTTCAGTTACTATCTGTCTGCTGAAGATCCCAAATATGTATCTCTACTATCAATCTTCCCCTAAAACTTTAGATTTCTAAATAAAAAATGTCAACTTAGATCCTCCATATATATCTTTAAGATTTTTATTGTCCCCAATTTTCCAACCATTACTACCCCCTCCAGTGTTCTATAACTCACCACTAAACATCACCATCCATCCATTCACGGAAGCCGGAAGTCTTGTTTCCTAATAGGCTACTTTTGAAACAGGAGGGAAGGGGGCAGGGCACAACCTTTAAAAGAATGACATAGCCCGAGGACACGACATAAACTGATTAGAACCAAGTAGGTCCAAGATGGCGGACTTCCACTAGACCTTGAGCCTCAGTATACGCTGACTGTAACACATCAGCAAGCTAAATGACACACCCACAGGTGCCATGACAGTTCCAAGGCTGACTCTAAAAGTCAGAGAGTGGGTAGTGGCCCAGTTCCTGGAAATTCCCACCACTTCCCCAAAATAGCTGGAATACTCTCCCCACTCATTAGCCTATGAAATTACCCACCCCAATAAAAACTGACAACCCCATACCCTGGGCCGCTCTCCCCTTCTGAGATGGACCATACTCTGTCTGTGAGGTGTGTTTCTCTCTAAATAAATCTACTTCCTACCTATCAACTTTGTCTCTCACTGACTTCTCTCTGCGATGAGAGATCAAGAACCTGAACTTCATTAAGTCCTGAGACCAGGTGTGTGATCTCAGTTGAAAGAGCGTGGGTTCAAGTCCCAATCTGAGTTGCACAGTTTCACTTCCACTTAAAAAATTTAAAAATTCAATGGATTTTACTTTATAATTGCTCTCTTTTCTTCCTTCTCCTTAGGTCCTCCTCATCATCTCTTGCTAGAGTATTACACTAGCCTCAGGTCTGTCCATGGCAAATAGTTATCAACTTCGAAATACATCCTAGACAATAAATGACCTGCATTTATTGAGATTAATTTTACTGAAAATTAAAGTTTAACTGGAACACTCTTCAGTGTGAATAATAAAAGACTTGAATGCCCAATCTTCCCCTATAAGCATCCTCCAAACCTCTTGCCCCATATTTGCCATAACAGAAAGCAGGAAATGTGAGCATTTTAGGGACAGGCCTATGTTTTTTATACACTTAATATCACATGGTGTTTCTTAAAGTGGAAAAAAAGTTTTGAGATAACAATTATAATCTCCTTTTCTTTCCTTTAAATGAAACATCTTTGTTTTTTTTTTTTCTGTCCAGATTTCTACTTTAACAGAAGCTACTCTTTACAGGATACAAAAATCCCTTTAAAATGTTATGACTGGCATTTGTCAGAATCTTTCAACTGAATAAGAGTAACCTCTGAAAACAAACTCTAATTAAAATGAAATTAAGTCCAGAAGACATTAAAACATGTTAAGGCAATATTTTATTTTGTTCTGATTATATGTGTATATATATATATATTTTATTTTCTTTTTCTTTTTTTTTTTTTTTTGCGGTACGCGGGCCTCTCCCTGCTGTGGCCTCTCCCGTTGCGGAGCACAGGCTCCGGACGCGCAGGCTCAGCGGCCATGGCTCACGGGCCCAGCCGCTCCGTGGCATGTGGGATCTTCCCGGACCGGGGCACGAACCCGTGTCCCCTGCATCAGCAGGTGGACTCTCAACCACTGCGCCACCAGGGAAGCCCTGAATTTTTTAAGTTAATAAATTATGCCTAACTTCTGTCTATCCTCAAGGGCACTTCTTTTATATCTTTCATTTGAAATAACAGAAATGATCATAATATTTTAATAAAGACATTCTAAACAAGAAAGGAAATTTTCAAAGAATTAAATTTTTTATATAGAAAGACTTTATTTTCTATTTTGCATAGAAGATAAAAACAATATATTCCTCTGGGAAATACTGCTTTACATGAAATTAATAGGAGTGGTGGTAAGACCAATTAGTCAGAGTTCTTTGGCTGCCTACCATATAAGAAACATGCTTTTGCTACCACAGCAGTAGTCTGCATATCAGAAGACATGTGATAAGAAAAAAACGAAATGCCTGACAGTCGTTCTGACACTAACGAGTTAGTTGTGTCTCCTTGATTAAGTCACTTAAGCTCTCTTGCTTATGTGTACAATAAGGGGGCTGAGATCAGAGTCATCAAACTACGGCCTATGAGCTGGCTACCTGTCTTTGTAAATAAATTTTGCTGGAACACAGCTACGTCTGTTCTTTCACGTATTGTCTATGGCTGCTCTTGTGCTCAGCAGCAGAGTTGAGTAAGTACAACATGTAAAGCTACAAAATTTAGTATCTGACCTTTAAGAAAAAGTTTGTTGACCCATGGGCAGACTAAGGAAACTTTAAAGTCCATCTGGGTACTAAAACTCAGTGATCCTAAGAAAATATTACTAAGAACCTTGTTCATTAAATGTATGAAGGTCATATATGCTCAAGTTCTTAAAAAGCCCTTTTAAGTAAGTAATTCCACCTCACTGATCCCATCACATCGCATCTGCATTAGCAGAAAAATGCAAAATCATTTTCAAGAGCGTATATCATCATTTTCACAGTTCACTGGTTTACATTTAATTTTCTAGTTTCTGCTTCTCAGTTAATGAAACTCATAGTTATTATTCCAATGCTAGATGACAACACAATATAGAAAATGAATTTCATAACCTGACTAAATTGGCAATTTTGATGAATTTCCATATCCATGATGATTTGTTTCCAGTTTTGAAAAATTAAAGGTAAAACATACTAAATTCATCATAAGAATCTAAGTTTTAAATCAAGACATAATACTCAGAACTTTTAGGCCATTTGCTTATAAATATGTATTTATATACCAAAAATATTATGAGCATGCATTTGTATATGTTAAAGAGAGATTATTTATTGAACAACTGTAACTATAATTAGGTCAAATAAACTAAGAATAATTACAATTTTATGCCAGAGGTATGCTTTGTGCTTAATATGAAAGAAGCCAATGTATAAAGATGAAATTATCATACATACATAACATTCGAAATAACAACCTATGCTCATTAATTTTTTTAGCTTTGAAGAAAAATAATAAATCAGAGTGAGTGTTCCTCTTGGAGACTTTATGAGAAAATCATTCCCATTTCCTTCCTAAACCACCTAAAATTTTGTAAAAAGGAGGGGGGACACAATACCCTTACCTAGTCTTACCATAGGTAATATAAAAATATGAGAATCTGTAGATAATATGCTAGTGATTATAATAGAGGCAAACTTGATGAGAAATTCTTGAGCAGTTACAATCTGTTGGGTATTCTGAGGGTTTTAAGGTGTGATGTCATTTAATCATTGCAATAACCTAGAAGGTAATATAATTATTAGTATCCCAATTATACAGACAGGAAACCAATTTACCCTTTGGTCGACAGTAATAAGTGGCTATGCCCGGCTGTGAATGCAGCCAGTGTCACCGCCTCCCCAGAAAGACTGGGCATCTGGGAACAAACATGCTCCTGGGCTCCAGATGGGCAGTGGCATAGACTGAGTGGGTCCAAACCCCAGAGCGGTGACAGGTCAGTCTTGTGAGAGAGGGAGAGGGATGGGGTGAGGACAGGGGACAGAGGAAAGAGAAGTGGGGAGAAAACACAGCTGGTTTTACTGAAAGGAGGTTCCAAAAGAATAAGTAAACTCAAGTGAAAATGACTGACGTTGTCTAGAGGGTCTCATAGAACAATCAGACAAAAAGCCCTCAAGGAAAAGAGAAGTTTGATAAGAGAAATGCTCAGGAACCTTCAAATTAGGGTTTGGTTGCTTAAGTAAGAACAGTTCTTATCAGCTGCTTTGTTTGTCTGTTTTAAAGTGGAAGTTGGCAGAAAGCAGTAGCCCCAGAAACGGAGCAGTTAGCCAGAAGGCTGCGGTAACTTGGAGAGTAACCGCTAGGAATTCGATTGTTTTTGGGGGGGATGCTCTTTATCTTACAGGACCCCAAAGGCTCATTGTTTTTTTCCAGAAACCCCAAACTTGGGTGTGGTTAAAGCTAATCTGAAGGATATGCTCTTCTAAGGTGTCCTTACTGAAGTGAATTTTTAAAATATTCCATGAGATGAAAATAGGCAACTATGCTCAAACTTGAACTAAGAGGTTTTTATGTTTTTGTAAGGGTAAATGTCCAACTAAATCAGTTCAAATTAATGAGGGAATCATTGAGCCAATTCAAGGGAAAAAAAAGGTTTAGGTCATGCTAAGTCATTATGATATTTTAAAAATTTTATGGTTGTTGCCCAATTTTTGTGAATTATTTTCTCCCATGCTTTTACTTTTTTTCCTTTTCTCTTTTCATACTATTTGAACAGGGGTCAAGTTATAGTTTGGGGTCTCAACACTGTACTCAGTACAGGATTTCAGACATCATAATGAGAAGAAAATGTCTACTAAAAGACATGAACATTATTTTGATGATTTTTAAACTTTATTTGGATGATTTTAAAACATGTTTTATGACATCTGGTGACAATCTTGGTTGTCCTGATACTGGAGTTGGGCATTACTAACATATAAATAAACTTTAAATCTCCAAAAGGAGGTATATTGAGCATTTGGGGAATATTTTCAAAGATACATTAATTCCATGAAACAAACATATATCACAATCACTGCAGAGATGAGTCATATAGCTTTTGTGCTGGAAAGAATCTAAGACAGTCTGTCTTCAATATTATCATTTTTTATAAGGAAGTTGAGGTCCACAGTTGTATCCATTCTGCCTCTACTGTTTCAAATCCATTCCCTTCCTTCTGTTCTGTTCCTTCCTACTGTTTCCTTCCATTCCCTCACTGCACTGTCATTTTAGGCCTTCATACTTATTCTTCTGGGTCTTGAATCTTAGAAAGAGCTCCTCACTGGTTTCCCAGCTGCCACGTTTGCCCTTCCTATTCCTTCTCCATAGTCTGAGGAAGAGACAGTTCCCTGTAGTGTGTAAGAGCTTCCTCTGTGTGCTCATGTGGAACCACCACTTACAAGCTGTGTGATTTGGGGCAAGTGATTAACCTAGCTGACTTTTAGTTGCTTCATGTGTGAAATGCATGTGGTAACTTTGCTGGATATCCTCTATTTGCCCCTCCTGATGCATTCTTTTTTTTTTTTGCAGTACGCGGGCCTCTCGTTGTAGCCTCTCCCGTTGTGGAGCACAGGCTCCGGACGCGCAGGCTCAGCAGCCATGGCTCACGGGCCCAGCCGCTCCGCGGCATGTGGGATCTTCCCGGACTGGGGCACGAACCCGTGTCCCCTGCATCGGCAGGTGGACTCTCAACCAATGCGCCACCAGGGAAGCCCTCCTGATGCAGCCTTGACTCTTCCTCCTTCCTGTTCTCTGCTGACCTTAATGAGCTTGTAATTACAGAGTTGTTGGTCCCCTGGCCTCAAGTGCAGTTTGGCCAGTGGGAGGCACAAGGACCAAAAATCAGAGGGAAGGAAAAAAGTGAGGTTGGTGTACATTTTTACCCTTGGCTCCTTCCCAGCTGGACAGGAAAATGGCTGTGGCTAAGTACTCCCTTGGAAGGCTACCACTCTTTTTTTTTTTTTGGCCACGCTGTGCAGCAAGTGGGTGGGATCTTAGTTCCCTGACCAGGGATGGAACCCACGCCCCTGCAGTGGGAGCGCCGAGTCTTAGCCATTGGACTGCCAGGGAAGTCCCAGAAGGCTGCCACTCTTGCTCAGTGGGTTCCAGAATCTATTTCTCTCATAATCCTGCAGAGCAGAATGGTAAAGGCTCCCCACTACTGCTAGCCTGGAGGGGTTTTACATCTTTAAACCTGCCCACAGTTTCATAAATAGTCCCTTCAACCAACTCTCCTCAATCACCCTGTTTGAGTTGCTCTTTGTTTTCTTCTAGGATCCCTGATACAATGACCACACCTGACTCCTAGGGCAATTGTGTGATTAAATGAGAAATGCATGGAAAGTGATGAATAGTGCACTTGGCCTATAATAACACAGTACATATTGGCTATTATCATTAACTAAAACACCACCTGATCAGGTCACTCCTCTGCTATAGAGCTTAATGGATCCTCTGGGCTGTATTCTGAAAGTCCAAACTCTGAGAAATAACTTCCCCTGCTATTATTACCCCAGCCTTTTTTCTTCCCCTTCCTTTCTATGCTCTGTTATAGAACAGAACATAGGCAACTGTTACCTGCCTATCAAATTACCTGTAATTATCTGATTTCATGTCAGTTTCTTTGCACAACATGGTCTCATTCCTTGGAATGCCTTACTCAGCTGATGGATTCCTACATGTCCTTCATAACTATACTGTGGCCAAGTCCTCCAGAAGCTTCCCTGACTTGCCCTCCCTCCCTGGTCCAGGCAGTGAGCCTTCCTCTGTTCTCTGAATGACAGCAGCCCTGAGCGTGCATGGACATCCCAAGTCATTCATTTACATATCAGCCCCCCAGACCCCCCGCCCCACATAAGACTGTAGTTTCCCTGAAAGAGGACCATGCATCATTCACCTTGGTAGCTCCAGCTCCTGGCAGGGCGTCAGCCCACAGTGAGTCTATTGTTGGACTGACATAGAGAAAGAGAACAGCACCTATCATGAACCCCTGAGACAGTGTTCCCATAGCAGATGGTACGTGTTTGTCATCCTGGCCAACAGGGTGAATAACCAAACCCACCTCATCCAGAGCACCTCTACTTTTACCTGTGTTATAGCTTGGGACTTTGTGTCAGATTTCAACAGAAAAATCTGTTCCTGGGTTTAAAAATTTTAAAAACCTAATGCAAGCAAGATTAAATTACCTAAAAGCTCATGATTTTTTTTTTTTTTTTTTTTCCACAGCATGCGGGATCATAGTTCTCCAACCAGGGATCAAACCCGTGCCCCCTGCAGTGGAAGTGTGGAGTCTTAACCACTGTACCGCCAAGGGAAGTCCCGATTCTTTTTTTTTTTTTTTTTTGGTAAGAAGTAAACCCAATATATATATAGTGCTTTAATCTCTTTATGATGTTCATAAATATGTTAAATAAAAATATAATATCATACCATAAGGCTATTAATATACAAGCTACTGGTTCTTAATATAAGTGATGAACTTATTTTCCTAACAAACTCCATGATGTCTCAAACTTTATCTAATGTGATATTTAAAATTTAGATGGGGATTTCCCTGGTGGTCCAGTGGTAAAGAATCCGCCTTACAATGCAGGAAACACTGGTTCAATCCCTGGTCAGGGAATTAAGATCCCACATGCCGCAGGGCAACTAAGCCTGTGTGCCACAACCACTGAGCTTATGCGTCTCAATTAGAGCCCGCGTGCTGCAAACTACAGAGCCCATGCCCCCTGGAGCCTGCACACCACAACCAGAGAAGAGAAAACCCACACACCACAACTAGAGAGAAGCCCACGCACCACAAGGAAGAGTCTGTGCACCACAACTAAAAGATCCCGTGTGCCTCAACAAAGATTCCCGCATGCTGCCACTAAGACCCAACGCAGCCAAAAATAAATAAATAAATCTTTAAAAAAAATTTAGATGAATGAAACCTCAAGAATTAATCAATCTCTCCTCCAAATTTTTATATCACATCTCATTCTCTATTCAACTCATTTGGCAGTAAGTACATAAAACTGTTTTATTCATCTGTTTACCTCTCCATCTATATTATAAGCTCCCTATGAGCAATGATCATTTCTTATGATTGTCCCATTTCTTACCATCACGTCCCACCCCTTCTGCATCCCAATATAACAGTCTTTTGTAAAACGTAGGACTTAGACAAGACTGTCTAAAGCACATTCAGACAGGAGATCAATTTGCCTCTACTTACTGGAATCCCTGCCTATGAACTGACGTGCTTATTGAAACCAGCTTAGATCCCAACTGCAACAATAGCAGGTGTCTCTTATTCTGCATGGCACCTTAGCTGCCTCTCAAAGAGTTAACTTAAGCATAGAAAGAGGTGTGCCCAGACCTGAGAGTTTCTTATAAAAAACCTTGATGAGCAGAAGTACAAATACACTCATTTCAAAGCTTCCAGCTGTTTAGTTTTACTGATAGGAAGAGACCTGAATTTACCTTAGCTGCTGACTGTTCCTTTATTCTAAGAAAAGCAACTTAATGGCAATTTCTGTTATATAAATGTAAAGCAAGCCCCTACCCACTGTTCTGGAGCAGGCTGTGAAATTAACTTGCATCTGGATGCTTCAAGCAGACCAAAAGGTTTAATGTAAACTGGGTGCCTGTTTTGGCAGAGCTAATAGGTTTCTGCGGCTCTGCAGTTTATTTGAGGGAGACGTTTGCTGCCTCAAGGAACACAAAGACAATGTACCAATGCCTCTCCCAGTTCCTGATCAGAGGTTTTCAGGAACCCAAAGGACTGAAGAAAGGGTAGGTGGTGAGAGCTATTCTTCACCCTACAAAGCACAGGACCAATTAAGCCCAACTTAATAACATTTAAGTCTAAATCCTACCGAGATTACTGATATTGGACTGTTGGTTGTGTTTTGGTGTAAATATTAAGTGCTATGATTGTTTATTGGGGCTGCAGGTCAGAGCACCCAGTCCTGTGGCTAGGGGATGCAAGGGGGACCCCAAGATCTGAAATTAGACCTCTCAGGAGACTTAGATTCTCACAAGGAGGGAAATTCCTCTTTCTGAAGCCTTAGGGCCTGAATTCCAGGTAGCATCACTGGGGTACACTCACTTCGGGGAGAGGAAAGCCAGTCCTAGGCAGAGAGAGGGACGAGCAAGAGATAAACAGAGAGAAAACCCTCTCTCCAATGCTAAGCAGGGGTCTCTAGGTTCTAAGCCAACCACTTTGAACAGAAGTGAGTGGTACCACTACCTTGCCCTTCCCCAAATTCTCCACTTTCATAATTGTTGTTGGAAGTGATACCCTGATGGTGGCTGCCTTGTAGCAGTCTAAGGGAAGGGCCTGTTTTGCCCTTGAGCAGATGGCAAAGGAGGCCAGAATGGCTGTGGCAGTGCCAGTCACCAGGGAGGAGCCAGCTGTGCCAGAGGCCATCATAAGAGGCACTTTTACATGGTGGCATTGAGAGGAAGAGCAGAGGGCAGGAACATGAGGCACTGGTTTCTGACACGACAGGACAAGACCTGGAGGGCATGGGCAAATAACCAGGGCCCACAGTGAGGAGCTCTGATGACCTGTGGGCATCCCTGCAAAGGGAGCAAGCCATCAAAAAATCTTGGTGAAGTATTACAGGCAGAAGGCACAGCAAGTGCCCACATTCTGAGGCAGGAGGGGGCCTGGCACATGGCAAATATGATGAGGAGGCCCTGTGTGGAGGGCAGTACACCCAGCATGTGCTTTGGTGCACCCACGCTTCCTGAACCCTCTCCCCATGCCTCCTCTGCCACTTCCCACATGGAATTCTAATTCCAACCCATCCTCAAATTCTTCCCTGATCCCCAAGATCAGAAGTCATTCCACCCTGCTGTGTGGATTTCCACAAGATTCTGCTGCACTCCTGATCTGTCACCCAGAACTTTACCTTGAAGCATCACAGTCACTGGAGAGTGATACTACCTTATTTAAGGCAGGGACCACGTCTGATTCTTGAAAGTCCCCAGGACCAGCCGAGACAGGGCCCAGCCTAGACAGGATGAGTAATATGTTCACCAAGCTGGCTGGCTGGACTGAACTTGGAAGTCACTGGGTATGTTTCAGAAGTTTCAGAAAGTGATCAATGGCACCTTTATCCTGTATTTATACACAGAAAGACTTATGTGCATGGATACCTATTGTGACATTGTTTATAGCAAAAGACCAAAAATAACCACAAATTCCAGGAGGAAAATAACTAAATAAATTATGGTACAGCTTCAAAATGCAGCCGATGAGGCCATTAAATCTGTATGTACTAATATGGAACCAACTATAATATACTGCTAAGGGAAAAGGCAAAATAAAGAACAGTGGGCATGATATATACTATTTGCATAAAAAGAAACATGCTTATACATGCATATTATGTCTCTGAAAAGAGACAAAAGAAACAGGCCAAGGTGACCTGTCTGTGGGGAAAGAAACAAGGAAACAGGAAGAAGGAGGATACAATTTTCACTATACTCCCATTTTGTAGTCTTGGAAATATCTATTACTGTTGTGCGCATGTTACCTACTCAACAAAAATACTTGCTTTTAAAAGAGAGAAAGAAAAGGGGTCAAATAAGCCCTAACCCAGTCCTGTGCAGTCTCAGCACCCCCTCCCCCTTTTCCGCCTCCGCTGTAAGAATTCAGCGTATGTATTCTTTATACTTTATAGTGTGGGTCCTAAAATAGTCATGGTTTGTAAACGACAGGCTTTCCTGGTGCAGGGAACCTGATGGCTGGCGCAGTGAGTTAATGACTGGGTAGAGCAGGCTGAAATAAACTATTATTTAAATATTCTCACCACTATAACCAAGTTGCCTTCTAAAGCCCTCGCTTGTCTGCATAATAACCAGTTTAGCTACTAAGACAGAGGATAAGCTTGCATGAGTAATCTGAATCATCAGGCAGTTCTGAAGTTAAAAACAAAAAATCTTCCTTGAAGGGAAACATGCTTTTGCAAGTATAATACTTAGAACAGAGTTCCCTCAGATGAAAGTGTCAAGACTGCCCAAGCAGTTAGGATTTTATTTTAAATTTTTACAATTCATACAATAAAGGCTTCATTTCTATATCCAATGTAACCACATGAAGGCATGATGCTCTAAATAACTAAGAACTAACGGAGGTAAGACTATCACAGGTAGATTTTGAGAAGTTCAAACTCAGAATCAGCAGCCTGACAATCTATTTATCCTCACTTGTCAGCAAACATCACACATGCTGAATTTGAGAGGACCAAGAGTGTTCCCAGAAGACTGCCATGGTTTTAAAAGAGCTGTCAGCAATAAAATGTAAACTCATCTTGTGCTATACTAGACAACTGTCTTATCCTTTAAGAATTAAAGACAGAAACCTAACATCTGAAGCACATGTCCTTTTTAGAATCTGTTAAATATACTTTAAATATCCCCATCTTGTCAGTCCAAATAACTTGTTCTTCAAGGCATTTATCTTCACCAGTGAAGCTTTATTTGAAATCTTACAATGTAACTGAAGGCATTTTAAATTTAGAAACTTTCTTCAAACCAAATGTGAGTTCCGGAATCATGAATTCCTCTCTATTTTGCTATCCATTCTTTTATTGATCCTACTCATTCCTTCATTAAACAGTTCATTAAAGAAGCACAAAGGGGTAACTATACTTGAAATATATGTCTGGTGGTTAAGTAAAATTTAGTACATGTATGGATTGATTCATATTTGAAATGATTGTATACTGAAATCCAAAAGTATTTCAAATCCAAGAGTATGAGACAATACCTCATGGGCACTAAATGACTCTAAATGTATTAACATGTCATTAAAGATGAGACTACATCAAATGTTATGAACAAATGCAGTATATATTTCTAAAAATAAATTTCAAGGGAATTAATCTTCAAAACAACAAAAAAAAGCCCCATAGACTTTTAAAAAACATATCCTTTACACTATATCATTTTCTATAAACTTGTTTTTTTGTCTTAAAAAATGGCAACTTGGGCTTCCCTGGTGGCGCAGTGGTTGAGAGTCCACCTGCCAATGCAGGGGACACGGGTTCATGCCCTGGTCTGGGAAGATCCCACATGCCGCGGAGTGGCTGGGCCCGTGAGCCATGGCCAGTGAGTCTGCGTGTCCGGAGCCTGTGCTCCGCAACGGGAGAGGCCACAGCAGTGAGAGGCCAGCGTACCACACACACACACAAAAAAAGGCAACTTTACACATTTCTCACTTTTAAGTAAAAAGGTAAGCCATCTTATGTAACACTTTTTTTCCCAAAGCACTTTTTCCTGTTAACATCCAGTTTTTGCAATGTTTCTATCATGAAGTCACAAATGACTATTTTCTATTACAAATTACTGACTTTACCTAGTTCCTATGATAAGCCCATTCTTCCTCAATGTGTGAATTAGCAAATTTGGGCTGATTTTTTTACAATATTACTAGGTTTTAACTTAAAAATGGTTTGGTAAAGACAACATAACATTATAAAGTTGGATTTCTTAGGAAAGAAAAGATACATATGACAAAGGCCATATGTTCAGAGGTTAAAACTCCAACATGTAGAAGTGCTCTAATCACAGCCCAGTCTGTAGGTATGCTCAATTAGCCCAAAGTGTTCTTCTTCCATGATAAGCTCTCAAACCCTCAGGATTTATTTAGTAAGACTCTTCAAATGGGTATGAAACACTCACAAAACACAGGTAGATTATTCATTAAAAAACAAACAAATAACTATGCCATTTAGAGCAGCAATATTACAAGAGAATACAACATGACATATGTCAACAATTGTAAAACTTTTGTAGGTTAGTGCCATGATTTAGGATCTACAATTTACGTTTCAGTTTTTGGTACTAATACTAATTTTAACTACTCTTTTTTCATTAACTCTTTGTTACTACACAAAAAGTTGGACAACATTAATTTATTCTAATTACACTTGGCAGGTTTTTGGAATAACACATATCTTGGACATTTTCAGAAATAATAACTTCTAAAAGACAAGTGTGCTAAATTAAAATGCTACCAATTATTTTATTAACTAATGTATTCCTTTGAAAATGTTTTTTACCAGCTCATTGGTTATATTAATAAGAAAAACTGAATTTCAAAAGGTCTAGAGCATGGGTTGGCAAATTACATCTCATGGACCAAATCTGGCCACACCCATTTGTTGAAATAGTGTCTGTAGCTGCTTTTTCACTAAAACAATAGATTTGTGTAGTTGTGACAGAGACTTCATGGCCAAAAATATTTATTATCTGTCCTTTTAAAGAAAGTTTGAGAGCCCTGGTCTAGAATATCTCATAAGACAGAAATTTTGTTTACCAAGCAGTGTTCTATTATTTGGGGTCCCACTCTTCCAGGCTGACTAAGGTCTGAAAAAAATTTTAAAATAATAGTAAGAAAAATAATATTTACTTGACTGCTATAGCAAGGGGACTTTCTGAGGTGATGAAAGTGCTCTAAAACTGGATTGGGGGGGTGGTTTTACCATTATATACCTTTATCAAACTCATCAAATTGTAATTGGTAAATTTCATTTTACATAAAATACCGTGCAACAAACAAAAACACTAAAAGATAACATTTGAAGTAAATTCACCTCATTGTCATAGTTGGATAAAATATTAAAACTGAAAGGTATTAGAAGATCATAAAAAGGAAATCAGCTAATGATTTGATTTTGTGATTTCTGATAGGAATGTTTCTACAGTTTATGATGTGAATTACTAAACACAAAACAATGTAGAATTATGAAAACTTATTCTTAACTATTATTTATAATGCCCTATAGTTTGAATTATTAAAAATACTTTAATTTAGATGCCAGACTCAACATGAGTATTCATCCGTGTACCAGAAAGTAGATCAGGGAGTGGTAATTATTTTGTGATGAAGACTATTCTCTTCCTGAGAACACCCAAGCTAAAGTTTCAGAACTGAAGGGTTTAAAGAATTATTTAGCTTGAGATACACATTCAAAATTAAAATAATGACCATTTAACAAGATTGAACATATCTATTATCTATTAAGTGAATCTAATGACTATGGTGAGCTCAAAGGAAAAAAAGAGAGAAAAAGCATTAATAATAGGAGACCATCCAGGTTATCTGTACAAAAGTTTTCATTAAAAATCTGAGTAGTATGCTTTATGTATATGGATGCATAAGGTAGCAAAGGACCTATTTGTGTTGGAATACAATATTACTGAATTTCAGTATAAAGCTTGTGACCATTTTAATGGAAAAACATTTGTCCATTTGTCTACTACATTTCTGATATGTCACATAAATCTCCACGTTACCAAAAACATCATTTTGGACAACTAATAAACTGGTGATTGTTGAGAAAATTCAACAAATTAATAAAATCATATGCCATTAAAAATTAAAGCAATTTACCTTTTTTAAGAAAAATATGTCATTATGTAAGTGTACAAGAAAAGCATTGAGTTATGTTAACAGGGGCCATATTATCGAAAAAGGATGTTAGATAATGTTTCTCTTCTTCTTTAAAGCAGTCCATAATGTCTATTTTAAAATAAAGAACATATATGACTTACAGCTATAAAAGTTAATACACAGGGGCTTCCCTGGTGGCGCAGTGGTTGAGAATCCGCCTGCCGGTGCAGGGGACACGGGTTCGATCCCTGGTCCGGGAAGATCCCACATGCCGCGGAGCAGCTAAGCCCGTGAGCCACAATTACTGAGCCTGTGCTCTAGAGCCCGCAAGCCACAACTACTGAAGCCCGCACGCCCAGAGCCCATGCTCCACAATGAGAGAGGCCACCGCAATGAGAAGCCCGCTCACTGCAACGAAGAGTAGCCCCGCTCTCCCCAACTAGAGAAAGCCTGCGCGCAGCAACGAAGACCCAATGCAGCCAAAAATAAATAAATAAAATAAATAAATTTATTAAAAAAAAAGTTAATACACAAACTGAAAATACATGGGCTTCCCTGGTAGCACAGTGGTTAAGCATCTGCCTGCCAATGCAAGGGACATGGGTTCGAGCCCTGGTCCGGGAAGATCCCACATGCTATGAAGCAACTAAGCGCGTGCACCACAACTACTGGGCCTGCGCTCTAGAGCCCGCAAGCCACAACTACTGTGCCCGCGCACCTAGAGCCCGCGCTCCACAACAAGAGAAGCCACTGCAATGAGAAGCCCGCACACTGCAAAGAAGAGCAGCCCCCACTCACCGCAACTACAGAAAACCCGCGCGCAGCAACGAAGACCCAACACAGCCAAAAATAAATATAATAAATAAATAAATTTATTTTAAAAAATCAAAATATAAAAAAATCTTGCTATGTTAGTGATTAAAAACAGAATCCATGTTATCAGTGATACAACTGCTACTATGTGAAGATATGCATGCATGTCATCAAAGAATTGAAGGTATTTCGAAAATTTTAAAATAGCTACTGTGACTAGGTTTACAAGTTTATGATTTTAGATTTGTTTCCTCTGGCATTGTTACCTTATTCTCAATGTTCAGAACAACAAATATAGAGAGGGAAAGAGGGAAAGGATTGCGCATTCTCTTTTGGTGCCGTGTAAAGATTTGCCTTGAATTTACTTTTAAAAATGAGACTTTCTACAAGCATTAGAAGTTCTTTGTTCTTTTTCCTTATTTCCTAGTTACAGTCATTAGAATGATTACACTAAGAAAAGCAATAAAATCTCCACTCTAGACAAGGCTGGTAGTCAATTCTATATATGTTGGGTTTACATTTTCATGGGCAAAGCAGTTTACTTTGAAGTTGACAAAGGTATTTATAAGATAATGACCACAAATTGTACATAGATGATAGAGAATAGAGTAAACCTACTTAGAAGAATAGTTTTTAAGGGACATTAAAACATATTAAAACCGGGAATTTAAAGCTTAAAGATTAAATCCAGTCTTACGTTTTTTTTTAATTTTCAGAAAACAAAACTGCCTGTTTAAATGACTAGTCCAAGGTCAAACGTCTAGTAAAAATGTTGGAACAAGCGCTTGGACTTCTCACTCCTGCTACCATGTTCTTTTTATTAAATTTCACTACTAAATGAGCAGAGCTGCCATCTCTGCCTAAGGGAGAGCTTCCAGAGAAGACACAGGTGTCATAGTTTTTCACCCTCAGCTTTTGCTGTGGGCTTGGCTGCTACTCTTCTAGCCCAGAGGACTGGGAAACCAGACCAGGACTTACTCTCGCAGCTTGGCCCTCCCCAGATCTGTCAGGTGGCTCTGCGTGGCAAACTGAAGGTTGCAGGCAACTGGCTCATTGCCCTGCCACACTCCCAAGGGCCTATCTGTGCAGGGGTGGGGCCTGGCCCAGGTCCTGGCTGACTGGCAGCAGGTTCTAGCTGACAGGAGCCAGAGAAACAAGTGTGCTGCAGCCCGGGAGGCCTCCGGGCCCTGGCACCAAGTGCCTTTCCAGATACATGTGACTGAAGGTGAAACCTGTAGACCAAAACTGGAGAGGCGGAAGTGGATGGAAACAAGTCTGCCTAGAACAGCCTGCAGGCTAAAGAAGAATAAAGCAAGTGGACCATCAGATCAGCAGCTGTTTCAGCACCATTTTGGAAAGTGGCCTGGGATAAATAAATAATAAAAAGTATAACCAAAGAGTTGCCATCTGCTGCTGTTGCCACCACTTAACTGACATTTAATCCACTCTCTGACTTTGTTGCCCATATGTCCACCATCATCTCTGCCCGTGGCTAAACAGTCAAAGCTCTGTCCTTTGTCATGGTACTTGTAGAGGGACTGTAAATATTACCATTATATAAACCTACTTACCTTTACTTATATTGAACCCTGTCCCTGTCCTTGTCTCAGAAACCTCATAAAATCCTACTCATCCTTTGAAAAGACTTCTTTACGTTGTCCCCTCTAAGTCTCCCAAGCAAAAACTGTGGCACCCTTTTCTGGCCTCCCATTCTGTATAGAGAAGTCGCCTATTGGAAAATATTATAATTAGTGGCATAAATTGTCTATTTTCTCAGTGAGCTGCTTGAGAACAATCTACAGACCTATTGTTTACTTAACTTCCTAATCTTCTATTTTGGTTTCTGGAAAAAGGAGGCTTGTGTGAGGATCAAGTAAGATACTACAAGCAGAGGGCTCACCCAGTGTCTGACACAAGCACCAATCAATAAGGCTTACTTATCATCACCATTTATCATCATCACCATCATCACCATCACCAATATCCTTTAAACATCTTTACACCCTAGCATAAGGCTTTACATGCTCAGTTCATTATTCTTTATGGAAAATCATATCAAACAGTATAGCCACCATGAAATAACTGGATAGTACTTTTTACATCAGCAGTGGTCGGCAGGCTCTAAGGTAGTTCCCCTGACCCCCTAACTCCTGTTTTTATGCACTTGTGGAATCTCCTCCCCTTGAGCATTGGTGAAACCTGTTACTTGTTCCAAAAAAAAAAATGGAACATGGCATAGATAATGGCATATCATTTCTAATATTAGGTTTACATAAGACTATAACTTCTGCCTTGCTGTAGTCTCTCTTCATTGCCTTCTTGGTTTGCATGCTTTGGTGAAGCAAGTAGCCACATTGGAGAGGTCCACACAGCAAGAAACTGAGGGTGGCCTCTGGCCTACAGCTAGCTTGGAACTAAGGCTCTCAGTCCTATAGATGGCTAGCAACTGAATTCTGCCAACAACTATGTGAATTGGGTAGATCCTTTTCCAGTAGAACCTTCAGAAGACACTATGACTGCAGCCTCGTGAGAGGCCTTGGAGCAGAGGCACCTAGCTAAGCCATGCCCAGATTCTGAATCCACAGAAACAGTGAGATAATAAACTTGTGCAGCGTTAAGAAGCTTAGTTTGTGGTAACTTGTTACACGGCAATAAGTTAACTAGGACACCAGCATTTCCCCAACGTACTTTCCATAAGTCAAAAATCTGTCCTTAATGAAATAAATCTTGGAGATATAATGTCAGACTTTAGTTTAACTGCAGCAAGGTCAAGGATCTTTAATCACTAGTTAATATATGCTGTGATTCCACTGGGTAGGGGGAAGTGGGGAAAACACACACATGCAGCTCACCTGAAACTGATCTGACCAAGAAAAATTTTTGTAACTTAAAAAATTATTTTTCATTAATGAATGTTCAATGGACCACAATTTTTTAAAATGTCTTTTCAGGTTTACAGAAGCAGTTAAAGAAATAGCAATCAAAAGCTCTCTCTGGCTGCCTCAGTAAAAAGAAGGCAAGTGTACAAAGGGGACAAGAGCCATCAACTAATTGAGGAAATAATTGTCTGGCTCCTTCAAGAAATAATACAAGGATGAAAAAGTTTCACTTCCGATATTTCTATAGTCTTTTCTGGTCTTTTATCACTCTAAGTATACCAAGCATGATATTTTTATGAGCAAAACAAATTATACACTGTGTTTCTCAATAAAACAATCCACAGCTATAAAGAAGACCAAACTAGTTCTCATTCTTTCTTTCCTCATGTTTCCCTATCACATCAGTGACGTACATCACCTGTAACCAGCATCCACGGGGTCTGTCAGTGAACTGACAGATTGAATGGGACAGGGCAGCTTGGAAAGAGGAAGGGAGGTGGTAGATGAAAGTCTAATGAGCACCTTGCTTGGTGTCGCATATGTTAAGAAAAAAGGTTTTGAGTTTTGTTTTTGAATGCCCTTCTGATTTCCAGAAATTTTATCTTTGGCAATGAAAGGGCAAGTAGGCAGATAATAGAATGTTTTACTGCCTTTAATGCTTGTGTTTTCAATTTATAGATGACCCTTTAGAGCCAGTGGGCAAAAGTGCTACAATTATTTTGGCATTCACTCAGTGATTCAAAGACAATTTCAAATTTTCATTAAAATTTCTCTACTTCTCGGAGGGATACCAAAGAGTTTATTTATACCTATTCCCATTGAAAAGTGCTGGACAGCAAAATGTATTTATCGATAATTTTCAAATTTAGAAGATTACTGATCATAATAACAGTCAGAACAACTTGAACACTCTTCACTTTGTTATTTAAAATATATAAAAAGTCATATGACCTCACAAGATGATTTCAAGACAAATTATTTTCAAGCCTACAGACTCAACAGAAATGCCACTGTTACAATGTCAGTCATTCTGATACCCAAGCTGAGTTAATATTACAAGCACAAATCAATATTCCCATATTAAAAAGGGGGTAAAGAGACTTGTACCGTCTACTTTACAGGGTTATAAGAATGAAATAAGAGTTATGAAATCACTTCATGAACTATAAAGCGCTGCTATTATTATTATTAGAAATAACAGAGGTTTGAATCAATTTCATTTCCTAAGAGCATTCTAATGTCAAGTGCATCAGATAAAATGTTTCAATGATTCAACCACTAGAATGCTTCAAATTGTTGAATTTACTATAAAAAAATAAGCATGCTTTCAGATACTGGAGTCTGCAGTGACTTCTACATCTTATAATAGGCAAAATAATCATCCTCTGCTTCAACACTGCACAGCACAAGTGCCCATATCCAAAGCATAGACCTGTCACCACAAAGAAGCTACAACAAGCAATTCTTAAAATTTAAGAAGTGACTGAGTTTGTTGTCATGGCCAAGGCTGACAAAATGTAAGGTACTGACATTTTTACTGGAATGAAGGATACATGCTACAAATGCAATTGATTTATGAATCTGCTAAGGAATCTGCAATCTACCATTATCATAAATCATTCATTTTGACAACCTACACATACTCCTTTTTGACAATTACAAGTATATTCCTTAATTTATGCACATTTCTAGTTGTCTATATTTCCTCTTGAGATTTTTAAAAGACTGATCAAATGAACTTTGACATCAAGGCTAATTTTCAAAAAAGCTGCCACAAAAGTCTTAGAAGACAAGTTATAATGGTCCCACACAGTTTTCTTCTCAACTAATTTCACTGTTTTACAGAGCAGAGAACCTCTGAAGACCCTTAATAGATCAAAATGCCATTTTTCTTTTAGATTTCCGCATTACCTAACAATGTAAAAGTAATTCCTGCAGTAAGATCATCTCCTAAGAGACTACCAACATTGACACTGGACAGAAGTAGTCTTCATTCTAGCAATTTCAAGGGTTCACTCATTTCTTTACTAAACTGTACGCTAAGGTGTAACTGTATTTTTCATTAGGACTGATTTTTCTTGTGGTTCATAAAATTTTCTCATCTCACAGGTCTCCCCTAATGATATATTTGACAGAAGCATTAAGATGTTGTTTATGAAGAGAAAATGTATAACACCAGTGAACTTTTGGTTGGTTAACCAAGTGTTCTACCTCTTAAAGGAATTAACATGAAGTATAATTTTATTCTCAAAGAATGACACTAGTGCTACAAATCTATCATAAAATTTTTTATCATAAGAATGATTCCCTTTTATTAAATTATCCTTAGTCCCTCTACCATGGAAGCTAAACATAATGGCACTGTGATAGAGATATTTTAAAATCTGAACTACAAACCACAGGAAGTTTTTAACATTAGTTTGTAAATAATTATTTTTAAAATCTTACCTTAGCCGCTCATGCAGCTCAATATCAAAAAAACAAACAACCCAATCCAAAAATGGGCAGAAGACCTAAATAGACATTTCTCCAAAGCAGATATACAAATTGCCAACAAACACATGAAAGGATGCTCAACATCACTAACCATTAGAAAAATGCAAATCAAAACTACAGTGAGGTATCACCTCACACCAGTCAGAATGGCCATCATCAAAAAATCTACAAACAATAAATGCTGGATAGGGTGTGGAAAAAAGGAACCCTCTTGCACTGTTGGTAGGAATGTAAATTGATACAGCCACTATGGAGAACAGTATGGAGGTTCCTTAAAAAACTAAAAATAGAACTACCATATCATCCAGCAATCCCACTACTGGGCATATACCCTGAGAAAACCATAATTCAAAAAGAGTCATGTACCACAATGTTCACTGCAGCACTATTTACAATAGCCAGGACTTGGAAGCAACCTAGTGTCCATCGACAGATGAATGGATAAAGAAGATGTAGCAGGCTTCCCTGGTGGCACAGTGGTTGAGAGTCCGCCTGCCGATGCAGGGGACACGGGTTCGTGCCCTGGTCCGGGAAGATCCCACATGCCACGGAGCGACTGGGCCCGTGAGCCATGGCCCCTGAGCCTGCGCGTCCGGAACCTGTGCTCCGCAATGGGAGAGGCCGCAGCAGTGAGAGGCCCGCGTACCACAAAAAAAAAAAAAAAAAAAGATGTAGCACATATATACAATGGAATACTACTCAGCCATAAGAAGAAACGAAATTGAGTTATTTGTAGTGAGGTGGATGCACCTAGAGACTGTCATGCTCAGTGAAGTAAGTCAGAAAGAGAAAAACAGATACCATATGCTAACACATATATATGGAATCTAAAAAACAAAATTGGTTCTGAAGAACCTAGCTGGAGGACAGGAATAAAGACAAAGACGTAGAGAATGGACTTGAGGACACAGGGAGGGAGAAGGGTAAGCTGGGATGAAGTGAGAGAGTGGCATGGACTTATATACACTACCTAGTGCAAAATAGATAGCTAGTGGGAAGCAGCCACATAGCACAGGGAGATCAGCTCGGTGCTTTGTGACCACCTAGAGGGGTGGGATAGGGAGGGTGGGAGGGAGACGCAAGAGGGAGGAGATATGGGAATATATGTATGCGTATAGCTGATTCACTTTATTATACAGCAGAAACTAACATACCATTGTAAAGCAATTATACTCCAATAAAGATGTTAAAAAAAAAAAAAGAAACTTACCTTGCCCAGTAATTACACTTTAAAATAGACAAATGAGGGACTTCCCTAGTGGCACAGTGGTTAAGAATCCGCCTGCCAATGCAGGGGACACGGATTAGAGCCATGGTCTGGGAAGATTCCACATGCCTTGGAGCAACTAAGCCCGTGTGTCACAACTACTGAGCCTGTGTGCCACAACTACTGAAGCTCGCGTGCCTAGAGCCTGTGCTCCACAACAAGAGAAGCCACTGCAATGAGAAGCCCGCACACTGCAACGAAGAGTAGCTCCCGCTCGCCACAACTAGAGAAAGCCCATGTATAGCAACAAAGACCCAATGCGGCCAAAAAAACCCTTGAAATAAATAAATAAATAAAATACACAAATGATAATATCCATAAAATATATGAGACTGATTTAAAAATCAGATCCTTTAAAAAAGATTACTAGCCCCCAGGGCATCTCTGTACAATGCAATAATTAACATTCAAAATGCTGACTGCAAAACGGTAAGGAAAGCTTAGAGTGGGATTGTAAGAACCATGTTGCCTTGATTTACCACTGTATACTGAGCCATGAGCACAGCTGTGGGTATACAGTAGGCACTCAGTAAAAACTTGTTGAATGAACTATTGAATAACAGCCCATATTATAACCTTGTTCAAGAAAGCATCTTATACATTTTAGGGAAATAAATCACATTAAAAATAAATAACATTTTGAACACTTAAACCCTAAACCCAACGTAAGTGTCCATCAGCAGATGAATGGATAAAGAAGCTGTGGTATATGTATACAATGGAACATTACTCAGCCATAAAAAAGAACGAAATTTTTCCATGTACAGCAACATGTATGGACTCAGAGGGTATTATGCTAAGTGAATTAAGTCAGACAGAGAAAGACAAATACTATATGATATCACTTATGTGTGATATGTGAAATCTAAAAAATACAGCAAACTAGTGAATAAAACAAAAAAAACAGACTCATAGGTACAGAGAACCAACTAGTGGTTACCAGTGGGTGGCGGGAAGGAGAGTGGGAGATATAAACTACTGGATGTAAGATAGGCTACAAAGACGTATTGTATCACATGGGGAATATAGCAAATATTTTGTAATAACTGTACATGGAAAGTAACCTTTAAAAATTGTATTTTAAAAAATATATACAGAGGGAAAAAAATTAAAAGCTTAAAAAAATTTTTTAAATTAAAAACCCCCCCTAAACTCTAAAGCTTAAAAATAAACATGACATTTATATGGACTGTCTATAAGCCAGATACTGTCCTTAAATAATTTGTAAGTATTAACTTATTTAATTAATTCTTCTTATAATTTTGTGAGGTGCCCAGTATTACCATCATCATCCTCATTTTCAAACAGATAAATTAAGACAGAGAATTTCAGTAACTCACAATTTGTAAACAGCAGAGACAGGATTCAAACTCAGGCACCTGACTCCAGAATCTGCACTCTAACCATTCTGGGATATTTTACTTTATTTTGTTTTTCGTGTGGTTGTATTTGTTTCCATATAAAAAGTTTTCTCTATCAGACTTAGTGTTTTACTTACTACTCCTGTTACAGCCCCACCTGCCCTGCAGTTGTGTACTGTTTCTTTCCAACCTTTGGAAAAGGTAAGATTTGAACAGAAGATTCCCCCCACTGGGAGGCATCAAGTGTATTTTTCAGCCACTACCCAGCACTGCTGCGTTGTTAAGGGGAACATTGTTAAAACCAATTCAGCCTTCATTTGCCCACAGGGCTTCTCAATGCTTTAATTTATCCCAGGAATGTAATGAAAGAGGGTGGTTCCTTCTAATTCATAAATTACCAAGGCTTTATTCCAATTTGTGTTTCCAACGAGGCTTCCTACAGGTCTACTGTGAGAAACATTCTTTATGTTGTTTCTTGCAGTTTCCTCAAGACACGTGTTCTAGTTCCAGTGTTTAGGACTGGGTGATCTCACTGTTCAGCTGACACAGGTCACCAGATCAGCAGAGGCTATTTTGATCTGGACATTTGTTTAGCACTTCTACCTTCTCACATGTTTGGGCAACTAAGACCACGCATGCATGTGTTAAGTTATCAACAGTCTGTTGGAACTATACTAGAGCTGTAGAGACACCAGTGATAATAATATTAATAATAATTAAACACAACACTAAGTAACAGGCACAATGTTCACTTAATTTTCCATCTCTGGGCCAAAGTATATACATTTTTTAAATGAGGGGTTTGGACTAGATAATGTGAGGTTCCTTCAAAATCCAGAGAAAATCTAAAATAAAACATTCTGAAAATGTGAATGACAGGTTTTCCTTTTCTTTTATACAACTATAACAGATTTATTTCAACTTTCCCCTCAGGGTTGTTACCTTTATTCTGAAAAACAATAAGAACAAAATTCTCCCAATGATATGACTCTATGAACAGCTAGATGATGACTTCAACAATATCATACTCTGCTTCCAATTCTTTGAGCAAAATCCTTGCATATCATATTTATTTTGTGTCATTCTTGTAATCTTAATATTAGTGATTCTCATTAGATGCTCCCAACTTATTTTAAGTAGGTTGAGAGCTTACTGGTAACTTTTCAAAAACCATCATAAATATATTATCCTGAAATCTTCCAACTTTTCATGTACCTCTCTTTATACCTCTGTGGTCCCATTCTCTTGATGGGGGCACTTAATTGAGCCAATTCATTGACCCCATTCACCCTGTGCTCCCCAATCTGTGACTTCCAGGCTGGTTCTAAGCACACTTTCCACATATAGGATGGGCTGGTCATTGTTTCACACAATAGATTTCTTTAGCTGACAACTCTACTCCAAAACTGGAATAAACACTTCAATCTGCCTTTGATATCAGTATCTTTCCAGATTAAAAATGAGAATGTCAAATAACTTGACAGATATTTAATAGAGCGATGCTCCATTTTTAAAGTTTGAATTTCTGCAAAAAGTTATATTTTAGAACTGTAATCTTGATTACGCACATCAAGGTTATTTTATAGTATGTGATAAAATAAACATAGATTTCTTTTTAGACATGTATCTAAATTTCCTAAGCAGTACAGATCATTAGTTCTCAATTATATCTTATTTTAAAATTTTCTAGTACTTTATTTTTTCATTAAAATGAAAAAAGTCTTAGCTTCCTATGTTTACTGTCAAGGAAGAGGCCATTCAAGGTAAAAAGGAAATGTTTTTTCCAAATATATATGCCTTTTACTGAATGTTCTTTTAAACATTATTATTAAAGAACATATTTGTGACCTCCCCAGGAAACTTTTGTCCAGCCCTCCCCGAATTCCAGTCACTACTCACCCCCAAGGGGAATCCCTGTCTTGATATCAAACAGTATTGATAAGTTTTGTCTCTTTTTGTTCTTTATTTAAGTAGAATCATACAACATACACTCTTTTATATCTGGCTTCTTTCCTTTGTATCACTGTGCGTAGCTGTAAATTGTATATTGAAATTTTAAAATATTACTATGAATATGCACTATTTCAAAAGTAGTAAGCCAGCACATACGGCATTAAAAAAAAAAAAACCTTAGAGAACAAAAGAGGAAAGCAAACTAATACTGAACGGACAGTATTAAAGTAAGAAAAAAATCAAAATCACAAATTTTTCAAGTATGTCTAACCTTCAGAATTTACAGTATATCTTGGATTTTCCACAGTAGCCAGTAAGTTTTTCTTGCTTCCAGTAAAATTTTTAGAAAACATGTGCTTTAGACTACAATGACTCACTGTCATCCATGATACTAGAGTAAATCCACAGTAGGGATGTATGCATCAGTCAAGTCTGGTTTTGGCTGCATTTTAAAATGCTTCTTGGAGGGCTTCTGGGAAGATGGCGGAAAAGTAAGATGCGATCACCTTCCTCCCCACAGATACACCAGAAATACATCTACACGTGGAACAACTCCTACAGAACACCTACTGAACGCTGGCAGAAGACCTCAGGCTTCCCAAAAGGCAAGAAACCCCCCACGTACCTGGGTAGGGCAAAAGAAAAAAGAATAAACAGAGACAAAAGAATAGGGACGGGACCTGCACCAGTGGGAGGGAGCTGTGAAGGAGGAAAGGTTTCCACACACTAGGAAGCCCCTTCGCGGGCGGAGGCTGCGGGTGGCGGAGGGGGAAGGCTTCGGTGCCACGGTAGAGAGCGCAGCCACAGGTGTGCGGAGGGCAAAGCGCAGACATTCCCGCAAAGAGGTTCAGGGCCGACCGGCACTCCCGAGTCCCTCCCGGCACAGCCCGAGAGGCTTGTCTGCTCACCCGCCGGGGAGGGCGGGGCTGGGAGCTGAGGCTAGGGCTTCGGTGGGAGCGCAGGAAGAGGACTGGGGTTGGTGGCGTGAACACAGCCTGCAGGGGGTTAGTGCGCAACGGCTAGCCGGGAGGGACTCCGGGGAAAAGTCTGGACCTGGGAAGAGGCAAGAGACTTTTTTTTACCTCTTTGTTTCCGGGTGCACGAGGAGAGAGGATTGAGAGCGCTGCTTAAAGGAGATCCAGAGACGGGAGCAAGCCGCGGCTAAAAGCGCGGACCCCAGAGACGGACATGAGACGCTAAGGCTGCTGCTGCCACCACGAAGAAGCCTGTGTGTGAGCACAGGTCACTATCCACACCTCCCTTCCGGAGAGCCTGTGCAGCCCGCCACTGCCAGGGTCCCGGGATCCAGGGTCAACTCCTCCGGGAGAAAGCACGGCGCGCCTCAGGCTGGTGCAACGTCACGCCGGCATCTGCCGTCGCAGGCCCGCCCCTCACTCCGTGCCCCTCCCTCCCCACGGCCTGAGTGAGCCAGAGCCCCCGAGTCAGCAGCTCCTTTAACCCCGTCCTGTCTGAGTGAAGAACAGACGCCCTCCGGAGACCTACACGCAGAGGCGGGGCCAAATCCAAAGCTGCGCCCCTGGGAGCTGTGAGAGCAAAGAAGAGAAAGGGAAATCTCTCCCAGCAGCCTCAGGTGCAGCGGATTAAAGCTCCACAATCAACTTGATGTACCCTGCATCTGTGGAATACATCAATAGACAACCAATCATCCCAAATTAAGGAGCCGTGTGGATGAAAGGCTCTTGGTGCTGAAGCCAGGTGTCAGTGCTGTGCCTCTGAGGAGGGAGGGCCAACTTCAGGACACTGGTCCACAAGAGACCTCCCAGCTCCACATAACATCAAACGGCGAAAATCTCCCAGATATCTCCATCTCAACACCAGCACCCAGCTTCACTCAATAACCAGCAAGCTACAGTGCTGGACATCCTATGCCAAACAACTAGCAAGACAGGAACACAACCCCACCCAGTAGCAGAGAGGCTGCCTAAAATCATAATAAGCCCACAGACACCCCAAAACACACCACTGGACGTGGACTTGTGCACCAGAAAGACAAGATCCAGCCTCAACCAGCAGAACACAGGCACTAGTCCCCTCCACCAGGAAGCCTACACAACCCACTGAACCAACCTTAGC
This sequence comes from Delphinapterus leucas, assembly GCF_059928025.1. NCBI lineage: Eukaryota > Metazoa > Chordata > Mammalia > Artiodactyla > Monodontidae > Delphinapterus > Delphinapterus leucas. The sequence goes on along the minus strand of NC_143137.1, from coordinate 54,547,211 downwards.
CACTGGGGACAGAAACCAAAAACAACGGGAACTACAAACCTGCAGCCTACAAAAAGGAGACCCCAAACACAGTAAGATAAGCAAAATGGGAAGACAGAAAAACACAACACAGATGAAGGAGCAAGATAAAAACCCACCAGACCTAACAAATGAAGAGGAAATAGGCAGTCTACCTAAAAAAGAATTCAGAATAATGATAGTAAAGATGATCCATAATCATGGAAATAAAATACACAAAATGCAAGAAACATTTAACAAGGACCTAGAAAAACTAAAGATGAAAGAAACAACGATGAACAACACAATAAATGAAATGAAAAATACTCTCAATGGGATCAATAGCAGAATAACTGAGGCAGAAGAACGGATAAGTGACCTGGAAGATAAAATAGTGGAAATAACGACTGCAGAGCAGAATAAAGAAAAAGGAATGAAAAGAACTGAGGACAGTCTCAGAGATCTCTGGGACAACATCAAACGCAACAACATTCGAATTATAGGGGTTCCAGAAGAAGAAGAGAAAAAGAAAGGGACTGAGACAATATTTGAAGAGATTATAGTTGAAAACTTCCCTAATATGGGAAAGGAAATAATTAATCAAGTCCAGGAAACACAGAGAGTTCCATACAGGATAAATCCAGGGAGAAATATGCCAAGACACATATTAATCAAACTGTCAAAAATTAAGTACAAAGAAAACATATTAAAAGCAGCAAGGGAAAAACAACAAATAACACACAAGGGAATCCCCATAAGGTTAACAGCTGATCTTTCAGCAGAAACTCTGCAAGCCAGAAGGGACTGGCAGGACATATTTAAAGTGATGAAGGAGAAAAACCTGCAACCAAGATTACTCTACCCAGCAAGGATCTCATTCAGATTTGATAGAGAAATTAAAACCTTTACAGACAAGCAAAAGCTGAGAGAGTTCAGCACCACCAAACCAGCTTTACAACAACTGCTAAAGGAACTTCTTTAGGCAAGAAACACAATAAAGGAAAGGACTTACAATAACGAACCCAAAAGAATTAAGAAAATGGGAATAGGAACATACATATCAATAATTACCTTAAATGTAAATGGACTAAATGCTCCTAACAAAAGACACAGATTGGCTGAATGGATACAAAAGCAAGACCCATATATTTGCTGTCTACAAGAGACCCACTTCAGACTTAGAGACACATAAAGACTGAAGGTAAGGGGATGGAAAATGATATTTCATGCAAATGGAAACCAAAAGAAAGCTGGAGTAGCAATTCTCATATCAGAGAAAATAGACTTTAAAATAAAGACTATTACAAGAGACAAAGAGGGACACTACATAATGATCAAGGGATCGATCCAAGAAGAAGATATAACAATTGTAAATATTTATGCACCCAACACAGGAGCACCTCAATACATAAGGCAAATACTAACAGCCATAAAAGGGGAAATCAACAGTAACACATTCGTAGTAGGGGACTTTAACACCCCACTTTCACCAATGGACAGATCATCCAAAATGAAAATAAATAAGGAAATACAAGCTTTAAATGATACATTAAACAAGATGGACTTAATTGATATTTATAGGACATTCCATCCAAAAGCAACAGAATACACATTTTTCTCAAGTGCTCATGGAACATTCTCCAGGATAGATCATATCTTGGGTCAGAAATCAAGCCTTGGTAAATTTAAGAAAATTGAAATTGTATCAAGTATCTTTTCCGACCACAACGCTATGAGACTAGATATCAATTACAGGAAAAGATCTGTAAAAAATACCAACACATGGAGGCTAGACAATACAGTACTTAATAACGAAGTGATCACTGAAGAAATCAAAGAGGAAATCAAAAAATACCAAGAAACAAATGACGATGACACGACGACCCAAAATCTATGGGATGCAGCAAAAGCAGTTCTAAGAGAGAAGTTTATAGCAATACAATCCTACCTTAAGAAACAGGAAACATCTCAAATAAAAAACCTAACCTTGCACCTAAAGCAATTAGAGAAAGAAGAACAAAAACACCCCAAAGTGAGCAGAAGCAAAGAAATCATAAAGATCAGATCAGAAATAAATGAAAAAGAAATGAAGGAAACGATAGCAAAGATCAATAAAACTAAAAGCTGGTTCTTTGAGAAGATAAACAAAATTGATAAGCCATTAGCCAGACTCATCAAGAAAAAAAGGGAGAAGACTCAAATCAATAGAATTAGAGATGAGAAAGGAGGAGTAACAACTGACACTGCAGAAATACAAAAGATAATGGGAAATTACTACAAGCAACTCTATGCCAATAAGATGGACAACCTGGAAAAAATGGACAAATTCTTAGAAATGCACAATCTGCCAAGACTGAATCAGGAAGAAATAGAAAATATGAACAGACCAATCACAAGCACTGAAATTGAAACTGTGATTAAAAATCTTCCAACAAAGAAAAGCCCAGGACCAGATGGCTTCACAGGCGAATTCTATCAAACATTTAGAGAAGAGCTAAAACCTATCCTTCTCAAACTCTTCCAAAATATAGCAGGGAGAGGAACACTCCCAAACTCATTCTACGAGGCCACCATCACCCTGATACCAAAACCGGACAAGGATGTCACAAAGAAAGAAAACTACAGGCCAATATCACTGATGAACATAGATGCAAAAATCCTCAACAAAATACTAGCAAACAGAATCCACCAGCACATTATACAGATCATACACCATGATCAAGTGGGGTTTATTCCAGGAATGCAAGGATTCTTCAATATACGCAAATAAATCAACGTGATACACCATGTTAACAAATTGAAGGAGAAAACCCATATGATCATCTCAATAGATGCAGAGAAAGCTTTCGACAAAATTCAACACCCATTTATGATAAAAACCCTGCAGAAAGTAGGCATAGAGGGAACTTTCCTCAGCATAATAAAGGCCATATATGACAAACACACAGCCAACATCATCCTCAATGGTGAAAAACTGAAAGCATTTCCACTGAGATCAGGAACAAGACAACGTTGCCCACTCTCACCACTCTTACTCAACATAGTTTTGGAAGTTTTAGCTACAGCAATCAGAAGAAAAGGAAATAAAAGGAATCCAAATCGGAAAAGAAGAAGTAAAGCTGTCACTGTTTGCAGATGACATGATACTATACATAGAGAATCCTAAAGATGCTACCAGAAAACTACTAGAGCTAATCAATGAATTTGGTAAAGTAGCAGGATACAAAATTAATGCACAGAAATCTCTGGCATTCCTATACACTAATGATGAAAAATCTGAGGGTGAAATCAAGAAAACACTCCCATTTACAACTGCAACAGAAATAAAATATCTAGGAATACACCTACGTAAGGAGACAAAAGACCTATATACAGAAAATTATAAGACACTGATGAAAGAAATTAAAGATGATACAAGTAGATGGAGAGATATACCATGTTCTTGGATTGGAAGAAACAACATTGTGAAAATGACTCTACTACCCAAAGCAATCTACAGATTCAATGCAATCCCTATCAAACTACCAATGGCATTTTTCACAGAACTGGAACGAAAACTTTCACAATTTGTATGGAAACACAAAAGACCCCAAACAGCCAAAGCAATCTTGAGAACGAAAAACAGAGCTGGAGGAATCAGGCTCCCTGACTTCAGACTGTACTACAAAGCTACAGTAATCAAGACAGTATGGTACTGACACAAAAACAGAAAGACAGATCAATGGAACAGGATAGAAAGCCCAGAGATAAAGCCACGCACATATGGTCACCTTATCTTTGATAAAGGAGGCAGGAATGTACAGTGGAAAAAGGACAGCCTCTTCAATAAGTGGTGCTGGGAAAACTGGACAGGTACATGTAAAAGTATGAGATTAGATCACTCCCTAACACCATACACAAAAATAAGCTCAAAATGGATTAACGACCTAAAGGTAAGGCCAGAAACTATCGAGCTCTTAGAGGAAAACATAGGCAGAACACTCTATGACATAAATCACAGCAAGTTCCTTTTTGACCCGCCTCCTAGAGAAATGGAAATAAAAACAAAAATAAACAAATGGGACCTAATGAAACTTAAGAGCTTTTGCAAAGCAAAGGAAACCATAAACAAGACCAAAAGACAACCCTCAGAATGGGAGAAAATATTTGCAAATGAAGCAACTGACAAAGGATTAATCTCCAAAATTTACTAGTAGCTCATGCAGCTCAATAACAGAAAACCAAACAACCCAATCCAAAAATGGGCAGAAGACCTAAACAGACATTTCTCCAAAGAAGATATACAGACTGCCAATAAACACATGAAAGAATGCTCAACATCATTAGAGAAATGCAAATCAAAACTACAATGAGATATCATCTCACACCAGTCAGAATGGCCATTATCAAAAAATCTAGAAACAATAAATGCTGGAGAGGGTGTGGAGAAAAGGGAACCCTCTTGCACTGCTGGTGGGAATGTAAATTGATATAACCACTGTGGAGAACAGTATGGAGGTTCCTTAAAAGACTACAAATAGAACTACCATATGACCCAGCAATCCCACTACTGGGCATATACCCTGAGAAAACCATAATTCAAAAATATTCATGTACCAAAATGTTCATTGCAGCTCTATTTACAATAGCCAGGAGATGGAAACAACCTAAGTGTCCATCATCGGATGAATGGATAAAGAAGATGTGGCACATATATACAGTGGAATATTACTCATCCATAAAAAGAAACGAAATTGAGCTATTTGTAATGAGGTGGATAGACCTAGAGTCTGTCATACAGAGTGAAGGAAGTTAGAAAGAGAAAGACAAATACCATATGCTAACACATATATATGGGATTTAAGGAAAAAAATGTCATGAAGAACCTAGGGGTAAGACAGGAATAAAGACACAGACCTACTAGAGAATGGACTTGAGGATATGGGGAGGGGGAAGGGTAAGCTGTAAGAAAGCGAGAGAGAGGCGTGGACATATATACACTACCAAACGTAAGGTAGATAGCTAGTGGGAAGCAGCCGCATAGCACAGGGAGATCAGCTCGGTGCTTTGTGACTGCCTGGAGGGGTGGGATAGGGAGGGTAGGAGGGAGGGAGACACAAGAGGGAAGAGATATGGGAACATATGTATATGTATAAATGATTCACTTTGTTATAAAGCAGAAACTAACACACCAGTGTAAAGCAATTATACTCCAATAAAGATGTAAAAAAATATTAAAAATAATGAGAAAAATAAAATAAAATAAAATGCTTCTTGGAAGGTAAAGAGCAGAAGATGAAGGAAGATCCATAAACAAAGGACATTAGTGAATTGCTGAACTCTAAGCACTTCTACACTTACCTAAAAGTTATGAAAACTCATGTTGAAGTGTAATCATCGTTGTCTTAAATAGCATGTGAGTGTTACATAATTCTAAGTTTCATTCCAGTGCTATTCTTGACAACATCACTTATAATTCTTCCACTCTGGTCATCACTGCCAGCACTTAGGGTTCCAGTCATCCCATATGCAGATTTTTAAAGGATATATTAGTGTATTTCAACTCATATCTGCATTACTTATCTAATTTGCTGCCTACAGGTTTGCCCTCATATTGTATAGAACAAAAAATATTTTGCATATTGAAATCTTTTTGCCCAGAAAGTTTCCATCAAGAGTAGAGAATGAGATGATCAGCCCTATTTGAAGCAGTCTGTTATGCATTTTCAGATGTCTCGTTACCTCACATGCATGATTTGGCTAAAAATGAACTAACACTTTTGCATTTTCTCATTTACATGGAGTTTGAAGCTGCCATTCTTAGCAATCAACCCCTAACCACATTGCTTCAATCTGCTTTATGGTGACTGAACAGAGATTTCTCATACATAGAGTAGAATATGCTTATTAATTGCAGTTCATATATTTCTTTCTTGTTCCCATTTACAACTTAAAAAGAAACAACGGGGATATTTGGATATGTATAGCTGATTCAGTTTGTTATAAAGCAGAAACTAACACACCACTGTAAAGCAATTATACTCCAACAAAGATGTTAAAAAAAAAGAAAAAAACATATAGCTAAGTTTTTTAGAAGATTTTTAGAGCAGTGAAACTCTTCTGTATGACACAATAACAGCAAATATATTAATGGCATTATAATCTTTCAAAACCCATAGAATGTACAACATCAAGAGTGAACCCTGGGCTTTTCTGGTGGTGCAGTGGTTAAGAATCCACTTGCCAATGCAGGGGACACAGGTTCGAGCCCTGGTCTGGGAAGGATCGTACATGTCACAGAGCAAGTAAGCCCGTGCGCCACAACTACTGAGCCTGCGCTCTAGAGCCCGTGAGCCACAACTACTGAAGCCTGTGCACCTAGGGCCCATGCTCAACAAGAGAAGCCACCGCAATGAGAAGCCCGTGCACTGCAATGAAGAGTAGCCCCCACTCACTGCAACTAGAGAAAGCCCACGTGCAGCAATGAAGACCCAATGCAGCCAAAAAATAAAATAAAAAAAATTTTAAAAGACTGAACCCTAATGTAAACTATGAACTTTGGCTGATACCGATGTGTCAATTCAGGTTCAGCAATTGTAATGAATGTACCACTCTGGTGGGGGATGTTGATAATGGAGGAGGCTATGCATGTGTGTGTACAGGGAATGTATAGAAATCCTCTGTACTTTCTGTTAAATTTTACTGTGAATCTAAAACTGCTCTGAAAAATAACGTCCATTTAGGCTTAAAGACTTAAATATAAGACATGACACCATAAAACTCTTAGAGGAGATCATAAGCAAAACATCCTCTGACATAAATCCACCAATGTTTTCTTATGTCAGTCACCCGAGGCAATAGAAATAAAAGCAAAAATAAAGAAATGGGACCTATTCAAACTTACAAGCTTTTGTACAGCAAAGGAAACCATAAACAAAACAAAAAGACAACCTACAGACGGGGAGAAAATATTTGTAAATGATGTGACTGACAAGGGGTTAATTTCCAAAATATACAAACAGCTCAAACAACTTAACAACAAAAAAACAAACAACCTAATGGAAAAATGGGCAGAAGAACTAAACAGACATTTCTCCAAAGAAGGCATACAGATGGTCAACAGGCACATGAAAAGTTGCTCAACATTGCTAATTATTAGAGAAATGCAAATCAAAAGTACAATGAGGTACCACCTCACACCAGTCAGAATGGCCATCATTAAAAACTCTACAACTAACAAGTGCTGGAGAGGGTGTGCAGAAAAGGGGGCCCTCCTATGCTGTTGGTGGGAATGTAAGTTGCTGTAGCCACTGTGGAAAACAGTATGGAGGTTCCTCAAAAAACTAAAAATAGAGTTGCCATAAGATCCAGCAATCCCACACCTGGGCATATATCCAGAGAAAACTATAATTGGAAAAGATAAGGGGAGACCTTCAAGATGGCGGAGGAGCAACATTGCCTCCTCCCCACAAATACATCAGAAATATATCTACATGAGGAACAACTCCTATAGAACACCTACTAAATGCTGGCAGAAGACCTCAGACTTCCCAAAAGGCAAGAAACTCCCCACGTACCTGGGTAGGGCAAAAGAAAAAAGAAAAAACTGAGACAAAAGAATAGGGACAGGACCAGCAGCTCTGGGAGGGAGCTGTGAAAGAGGAAAAGTTTCCACACACTGGGAAGCCCCCTCATTGGTGGAGACGGGGGGTGGGCGGGGGGGGGGAAGCTTCAGAGCCATGGAGGAGAGCACAGCAACAGGGGTGCAGAGGGCAAAGCAGAGAGATTCCCGCACGGAGGATCACCGCCGATCAGCACACCAGCCTGAGAGGCATGTCTGCCCATCTGGTGGGGTGGGTAGGGATGGGACCTGAGGCTCGGGCTTTGGAGGTCAGATCCTAGGGAGGTGACTGGGGTTGGCTGCGTGAACACTGCCTGAAGGGGGCTAGTGCGCCACAGCTAGCCGGGAGGGACTCTGGGAAAAAGTCTGGAGCTGCCGAAGAGGCAAGAGACCATTGTTTCGGGATGCGCAAAGAGAGGGGATTCAGAGCACCGCCCAAACGAGCTCCGGAGATGGGCGCAAGCCATGGCTATCAGTGTAGACACCAGAGACGGGCATGAAATGCTAAGGCTGCTGCTGCAGCCACCAAGAAGCCTGTGTGCAAGCACAGGTCACTATCCACACCTTCCCTCCTGGGAGCCTGTGCAACCCACCACTGCAAGGGTCCTGTGATCCAGGGACAACTTCCCCAGGAGAACACACTACGCGCTACAGGCTGCTGCAACGACACACTGGCCTCTACCACTGCAGGCTCCCCCTGCATTCCGTACCCCTCCCTCCCTCTGGCGTGAGAGAGCCAGAGCCCCCTAATCAGCTGCTCCTTTAACCCCGTCCTGTCTGGGGAGGGAACAGACCCCCTCAGGCGACCTACACGCAGAGGCGGGGCCAGATCCACAGCTGAACCCCAGGAGCTGTGCAAACAAAGAAGGGAAAGGGAAATCTCTCCCAGCAGCCTCAGGTGCAGCGGATTAAATCTCCACAATCAACTTGATGTACCCTGCATCTGTGGAATACCTGAATAGATAACAAATCATCCCAAAATTGAGGCGGTGAAGCTTGGGAGCAACTGCAGACTTGGGGTTTGCTTTCTGCATCTAATTTGTTTCTGGTTTTAGGTTTATCTTCGTTTAGTATTTAGAGTTTATTATCATTGGTAGATTTCTTGATTTAGTTACTCTCTTCCTTCTTTTTTAATATAGATATATTTTTTTCCCTTTTCTCTTTTTGTGAGTGTGCATGTGTATGATTCTTTGTGTGATTCTGTCTGTATAGCTTTGCTTTTACCATTTTTCCTAGGGTTATTTCCAACCATCTTTTTTTTCTCTTTTTTTATTACTTTTTAATTTATCTTTACTAATTTTTTATTTTTATTTAAATACCTTTATTTTCTTTATTCCTTCTTCCTTTCCTTCTTGCTTTCCTTTCCCTCCCTCCCTCCCTCCATCCCTTCCTTCCTTCCTTTCTTTCTTTCTTTTTTTCTCCATTTTCTTCTGAGCCGTGTAGCTGACAGTGTCTTGGTACTCCAGCCAGGTGTCAGGCCTGTGCCTTTGACATCGGAGATCCGAGTTCAGGACAATGATCCACCAGAGACCTCCAGGCTCCATGTACTATCAAATGGCAAAAGCTCTCCCAGAGATCTCCATCTCAATGTTAAGACCCAGATCCACTCAATGACCAGCAATTTACAGAGCTGGACACCCTATGCCAAACAACTAGCAAGACAGGAACACAAAAACACCCATCAGCAGAGAGGCTTCCTAAAATCATAATAAGTTCACAGACACCCCAAAACACACCACCGGACGCAGTCCTGCCCACCAGAAAGAAAAGATACAGCCTCATCCACCAGAACACAGGCACCAGTCCCCTCCACCAGGAAGCCTACACAACCCACTGAACCAACTTTAGCCACTGGGGGCAGACACCAAAAACAATGGGAACTACAAACCCACAGCCTGTGAAAAGGAAACCCCAGTAAAGTTAAGCAAAATGAGAACACAGAGAAACAGAGAGGAGATGAAGTAGCAGGTAAAAACCCACCAAACCAAACAAATGAAGAGGAAACAGGCAGTCTACCTGAAAAAGAATTACGAGTAATCATAGTAAAGATGATCCATAATCGTGGAAATAGAAAAGATACAAGAAATGTTTAACAAGAACCTAGAAGAACAAACGAGCAAACAATGATGAACACCACAATAAATTAAATTAAAAATTCTCTAGAAGGAATCAATAGCAGAATAACTGAGGCAGAAGAACGGATGAGTGACCTCGAATATAAAATAGTGGAAATAACTACTGCAGAGCAGAATAAAGGAAAACGAATGAAAAGAATTGAGGACAGTCTCAGAGACCTCTGGGACAACATTAAACGCACCAACATTTGAATTATAGGGGTCCCAGAAGAAGAAGAGAAAAAGAAAGGGACTGACAAAATATTTGAAGAGATCATAGTTGAAAACTTCCCTAATATGGGAAAGGAAATAGTCAAGTCCAGGAAGCACAGACAGTGCCATACAGGATAAATCCAAGGAGAAACATGCCAAGACACATGTTAATCAAACTATCAAAAATTAAATACAAAGAAAAGATATCAAAAGCAGCAAGGGAAAAACAACAAATAACACACAAGGGAATCCCCATAACAGGTGATCTTTCGGCAGAAACTCTGCAAGCCAGAAGGGAGTGGCAGGACATATTTAAAGTGATGAAAGGGAAAAACCTACAACCAACATTACTCTACACAGCAAGGATCTCATTCATATTCGATGGAGAAATTAAAAGCTTTACAGACAAGCAAAAGCTAACAGAATTCAGCACCACCAAACCAGCTTTACAACAAATGCTAAAGGAACTTCTCTAGGTAGGAAACACAAGAGAAGGAAAAGACCTCCAATAACTAGCCCAAAACAATTAAGAAAATGGTAATAGGAACATACATATTGATAATTACCTTAAATGTAAATGGATTAAATGCTCCAAAGATATAGACTGGCTGATGAATACAAAAACAAGACCCGTATATATGCTGTCTACAAGAGACCCACTTCAGACCTAGGGACACATACAGACTGAAAGTGAGAGGATGAAAAAGATGTTCCATGCAAATGGAAATCAAAAGAAAGCTGGAGTAGCAATTCTCATATCAGACAAAACAGACTTTAAAACAAAGACTATTACAAGAGACAAAGAAGGACACTACATAATGATCAAGGGATCAATCCAAGAAGATATAACAATTGAAAATATTTATGCACCCAACATAGGAGCACCACAACACATAAGGCAGATGCCAACAGCCACAAAAGGGGAAATCGACAGTAACACAATCATAGTAGGGGACTTTAACACCCCACCTTCACCAACGGACAGATCATCCAAAAATGAAAATAAATAAGGAAACACAAGCTTTGAATGATACATTAAAGAATCTGGACTTAAATGATATTGAAAGGACATTCCATACAAAAACAACAGAATACACTTTCTTCTCAAGTGTTCATGGAACCTTCACCAGGATACACCATATCTTGAGTCACAAATCAAGCCTCGGTAAATTTAAGAAAATTGAAATTGTATCAAGTGTCTTTTCCGACCACAATGGTATGAGAGTATATATCATTTACAGGAAAAAAAATCTGTAAAAAATACAAATAAATGGAGGCTAAACAATACACTACTAAATAACCAAGAGATCACTGAAGAAATCAAAGTGGAAATCAAAAACTTCCTAGAGACAAACAACAATGAAAACACGACAACCCAAAACCTATGGGATGCAGCAAAAGCCGTTCTAAGAGAGAAGTGTATAGCAATACAATCCTACCTTAAGAAACAAGAAAAATCTAAAATAAACATCCTAAACTTACACCTAAAGCAATTAGAGAAAGAAGAACAAAGAAACACCAAAGTTAGCAGAAGGAAAGAAACCATAAAGATCAGATCAGAAATAAATGAAAAAGAAATGAAGGAAACAACAGCAATGATCAGTAAAACTAAAAGCTAGTTGTTTGAGAATATAAACAAAATTGATAAACCATTAGCCAGACTCATCAAGAAAAAAGGGGAGAAGACTCAAATCACTAGAATTATAAATGAAAAAGGAGAAGTAACAACCAACACTGCAGAATTGGAAAGGATCATAAGAGATTACTACAAGCAACTCTATGCCAATAAAATGGACAACCTGGAAGAAATGGACAAATTCTTAGAAAAGCACAACCTTCTGACACTGAACCAGGAAGAAACAGAAAATATAAACAGGCCAATCACAAGCACTGAAATTGAAACCGTGATTGAAAATCTTCACACAGGGCTTCCCTGGTGGCATAGTGGTTGAGAGTCCTCCTGCCAATGCAGGGGACACGGTTCGTGCCCCGGTCTGGGAAGATCCCACATGCCGTGGAGCGGCTAGGCCAGTGAGCCATGGCCGCTGAGCCTGCGTGTCCAGAGCCTGTGCGCCGCAACAGGAGAGGCCACAACAGTGAGAGGCCCGTGTACCACAAAAAAAAGTCTTCAAACAAACAAAAGCCCAGGACCAGATGGCTTCACAGGCGAATTCTAACAAACATTTAGAGAAGAGCTAACACCTATCCTTCTCAAACTCTTCCAAAATATAGCAGAGGGAGGAAAACTCCCAAACTCATTCTATGAGGCCACCATCACCCTGATACCAAAACCAGACAAAGATGTCACAAAGAAAGAATACTACAGGCCAATATCACTGATGAACATAGATGCTAAAATCCTCAACAAAATACTAGCAAACAGAATCCAATAGCACATTAAAAGGATCATACACCATGATCAAGTGGGGTTTATTCCAGGAATGCAAGGATTCTTCAATATACGCAAATCAATCAATGTGATAAACCATATTAACAAATTGAAGGAGAAAAACCATATAATCGTCTCAACAGATGCAGAAAAAGCTTTCGACAAAATTCAACACCCATTAATGATAAAAACCCTCCAGAAAGTAGGCATAGAGGGAACTTACCTCAACATAATAAAGCCCACATATGACAAACCCACAGCCAACATTGTACTCAATGGTGAAAAACTGAAAGCATTTCCACTGAGATCAGGAACAAGACAAGGATGCCCACTCTCACCACTATTATTCAACATAGTTTTGGAAGTTTTAGCCACAGCAATCAGAGAAGAAAAAGAAATAAAAGGACTCCAAATTGGAAGAGAAGTAAAGCTGTCACTGTTTGCAGATGACATGATACTTATACAAAGAGAATCCTAAAGATGCTACTACCAGAAAACTACTAGAGCTAATCAATGAATTTGGTAAAGTAGCAGGATTCAAAATTAATGCATAGAAATCTCTTGCATTCCTATACACTAATGATGAAAAATATGAAAGAGAAATTAAGGAAACACTTCCATTTACCATTGCAACAAAAAGAATAAAATACCTGGGAATAAAGCTACCTAAGGAGACAAAAGACCTGTATGCTGAAAATTGTAAGACACTGATAAAGAAATTAAAGATGATACAAACAGATGGAGAGATACACCATGTTCTTGGATTGGAAGAATCAACATTGTGAAAATGACTATACTACCCAAAGCGATCTACAGATTCAATGCAATCCCTATCAAACTACCAATAGCATTTTTCACGGAAATAGGAGAAGAAAACTGCACAATTTGTATGGAAACATGAAAGACTCCAAATAGCCAAAGCAATCTTGAGAAAGAGAAACGGAGCGGGAAGAATCAGGCTCCCAGATTTCAGACTATACTACAAAGCTACAGTAATCAAGACAGTATGGTACTGGCACAAAAACAGAAATATAGATCAAGGGAACAGGATAGAAAGCCCAGAAATAAACCCACGCACCTGTGGTCACCTTATTTGTATTAAAGGAGGCAAAATATACAATGGAGAAAAGACAGCCTCTTCAATAAGTGGTGCTGGGAAAACTGGACAGTTACATGTAAAAGAATGAAATTAGAACACTCCCTAACACAATACACAAAAATAAGCTCAAAATGGATTAGAGACCTAAATGTAAGGCCAGACACTATAAAACTCTTAGAGGAAAACATAGTCAGAACACTCTATGACATAAATTACAGCAAGATCCTTTTTGACCCACCTCCTAGAGAAATGGAAATAAAAACAAAAATAAATAAATGGAACCTAATGAAACTTAAAACCTTTTGCACAGTGAAGGAAACCATAAATAAGATGAAAAGACAACCCTCAGAATGGGAGAAAATATTTGTAAATGAAGCAAGTGTCAAAGGATTAATCACCAAAATTTATAAGCAGCTTATGCAGCTCAATATCAAACAATCCAATCTAAAAATGGGCAGAAGACCTTAATAGACATTTCTCCAAAGAAGACATACAGATGGCCAACAAACACATGAAAGGATGCTCAACATCACTAATCATTAGAAAAATGCAAATCAAAACTACAATGAGGTATCACCTAACACCAGTCAGAATGGCCATCATCAAAAAATCTACAAAGAATAAATTCTGGAGAGAGTGTGGAGAAAAGGGAAAACTCTTGCACTGTTGGTAGGACATAAATTGATACAGCCACTATGGAGAACAGTATGGAGGTTCCTTAAAAAACTAAAAATAGAACTGCCATATGACCCAGCAATCCCAGTACTGGGCATATACCCTGAGAAAACCATAATTCGAAAAGAGTCATGTACCACAATGTTCATTGCAGCTTTATGTACAATAGCGAGGGCATGGAAGCAACCTAAGTGTTCACTGACAGATGAATGGATAAAGAATATGTGGCATATATATACAATGGAATATTACTCAGCAATAAAAGGAAACGAAATTGAGTTATTTGTAGTGAGTTGGATTGACCTAAAGTCTTTCATGCAGAGGGAAGGAAGTCAGAAAGAGAAAAACGAATACCGTATGCTAACATATATATGGAATCTAAAAAAAAAGAAAAAGAATGGTTCTAAAGAACCTAGGGGCAGGACAGGAATAAAGATGCAGATGTAGAGAATGGACTTGAGGACACGGGGAGGGAGAATGGTAAGCTGGGATGAAGTGAGAGAGTGGCATGGACTTATACATACTACAAATGTAAAATAGATAGCTAGTGGGAAGCAGCCGCATAGCACAGGGAGATCAGCTCGGTGCTTTGTGACCATCTAGAGGGGTGGGATCGGGAGGGTGGGAGGGAGATGCAAGACTGAGGAGATATGCGGATATATGGATATGTATAGCTGATTCACTTTGTTATAAAGCAGAAACTAACACACTGTTTTAAAGCAATTATACTCCAATAAAGATCTTTAAAAAAAAAGAAAGTATACATGCACCACAATGTTCATTGTAGCACTATTTACTGTAGCTAAGACGTGGAAAGAACCTAAATGTCCACTGACAGAGGAATGGATAAAGAAGATATGGCACATATATACAATGGAATATGACTCATCCATAAAAAGAAGAGAATAATGCCATTTGCAGCAACGTGGATGTAACTAGAGATTATTATACTAAGTGAAGTAAATCAGGAAGAGAAAGACAAATATCATATGATATCACTTACATGTGAAATCTAAAATATTACACAAATGAACTTATCTACAAAACAAAAACAGACTCACAGACATAGAGAACAGACTTTTGGTTGCCAAGGAGGAGGGGGCTGGGGGATAGATGGTTTGGGAGTTTGGGATTAGCAGATCCAAACTATTATATATAGAATGGATAAACAAGGTCCTACTGTAAAGCACAGGGAACTATATTCAATATCCTGTTTTAAACCATAATGGAAAAGAATATGAAAAAGAATGTATATATATGTATAACTGCATCACTTTGTGTACGGTAGAAATTAACACAACATTGTAAATCAACTATACTTCAATAAAATAAATTTTTAAAAAATAAAGTCCATATAAATGGAGGAAAAACACAGGTATGTTAACATACCTGGGAAAAGTTACATTATGATAACACAAAACAGAAAGAACAATATAATGAAATGTCATCAACATCCCTTTTGAATCCAAGAAAACTTCTGAATGGATGAGCGGGGATATTAAACAAGATTTAAATAATGACGCTAAGTGATATTTCATGATCCTAGAGAAGACAATTTGAAGTATCAACACTCCTTTTCAAAAGGGTTACTACATCTTTAAAATAATGAGTCATGGGGATTAACTTTAATTCACATGTTAATCAAATTATTTCTAACATGGAATGTTGATAATGTATTTGATACATTTTAAGACATGTACATTTTGATTTGGAGTTTTAATGAAGCCCAGAAAAATTAGGTAGAAAAACAGCCCTTTCTTTGGTTCATATTGTAGCACAAATTATTATAAAAATATTCTTTAGTTTTCAGATCTTCATGAAAGCAACTGCCTAAACTTTGCATTAAAACTGCTTATGTTAAAATTCAAAGGACCTTTCTAAAAGTAGATTGATACCTCACGTTAGACAATAAAGATATTTTTGCTAATAGAAATTATATTCTAAACCAAGTATACAGTAAAATTGAATCCTACCGGTCAAAGCATGGTTAGTTATATCTAACATTTAATTTATAACTATGGCTTCAATGGTGAATTTTATAGGCTAACAATAAAAAATAGTTAAAGGTTTGTAATTTGGGGACTAACAGGCTTTTATTCAGAGACTTTATATTTATCACACAGACAGACTCTACTCTGCATCTGAAAGCAGTTGATTTCTTTCTGTTTTCTACTATTCCCTACATGAATTCTGAGAGACACATTACAAACAAACCCTGCACTCACCATGGTCTCTGCAGTTACATCTCTGGTGTGTTCTGCAAATTAATCTAAAATGTGATTTACAATAATTCCTTTTTCAAATTAAGACAAGGAACAGCCTGGAGGAGGAAACTACCAACATTAGGAAGGTAACATTTTAGACCTCTGGTGGGAAAGAGACCTGTGTAATTTTACTTGATTAAAACCACAGAGCTGTTTAACTTGGTTCCTACATTAGGAAAGCCAGTAAAATAAGCCAAGACCTTAAGTGCTTATATTACAGAGTTTGCACTGTCTCTTTTTTTCAGGGGCAAATTTAACCCAGCTGTCTTTCCATGCAGCAAGGCCCTGACCCCTAAAAATAGCAGAAGAATGGCTGGAAAATATGGGTGACACAATCATCAACATCTTGCAAGAACTGCAGAAAGCTGCAATTCTACAGACTCATCTATTTTGTTTTCATCTCATTTACATGGAAAAATACCTTTAAGTTTTCATACTATCATGCTGCAAATGAACATTAACTTCTTGGTGAGCTTATTTATGCATTTACTTGTCACACTACGATAATTTTCTTTTAATGTGATCTCAACACATATCATAAAAGTGTGGCTCTCATCTACTTGAATTTCTAGAAGCCAGAATAAAAAAATTAGACCATAGGAAGGGATGGTATAGCCTTGATTATGGATTCAATTGACTGATTTTTATCCAACAGTGAATATCTGATCATTAGAAAATAAGTTAATAATTTCAGAAATGTACAACATAAAAAAACAACTCTAAGAAGAATCTTAGAAAGTATCTGTTCAATGCACTTATTTTTTAGTTGAGGAGTGTAAGCTCAGAGGGGATAAATGACTTCCTGAAAGTCATAAGCTAGTTATAGACAGAGCCAGGTCTCCTAATTCAAGGCTCAACACACTTTGATTTCAACAATAGTACAACCAGACAGTCATTTAAGGTCTGCAGAGTAGGAACTTTAAATCTTATACATCTTTTCTACATGTTTACATTCACTCAGTGATATTTATTTCTGCAGCTTTAGGCTATAAATATAATACCAAGCAGATATGTAGAGCCAATGTATAATAGCCTCAAAGCAATCCTGAGGCTCCAACACCATCTGAAGTCATCTAATTCCATCTGCACTCTTGACTATGCCCAGCCAGGACAGCACTGATGAAGAGAAAATTAATTTGTAAACTGTTGGTTTGCTAAAGCGAATCAAGCAGAAATTAGTAAATTCACTAGTAATTAGTAAATTAGTGGGTCTTAGTCTTTACACTAATACTCAATTTTGTTATGCATATTGTTTCTTCATTCAACCAATATTTACTGAGCATCTCCTATGATCTAAACATAGCACAGACAACAGTGAGCAAGACAGGACTTCCCTGGTGGCCCAGTGGCTGAGACTCTGCGCTCCCAATGCAGAAGGCCTGGGTTCCATCCCTGGTCAGGGAAATAGATCCCCCATGCATACTGCAACTAAAGATCCCTCATGCTGCAATGAAGACCCCGCATGCCACAACTAAGACCCAGCACAGCCAAATAAATAAATAAATATAAGAGTGAGCAAGACAGGCCATGTCCCTGCCCTCATGGAAGTTACAATCAAGTAGCAGAAGCAAAAAATTAACCAATAAACAAATGACAAAATAATTTCAGCGTGCCATAAGTGCTACTGAAGAAGTTGAACTGGGTGATCATGGTGGTAAAATTCTATTTTTGGAAAGGTGGCCTTTTTGAACAGGTAACATATGATCTATGATATGTGTGATGAGAAAGAGGCAGCCACGTGAGAAGCAGGAAGAACAGTATTCCAGGCAAAGGGAAAGGCTAAGTAACAGGCTCTGATGTGGGAATGCGTCTGGCGTTTGGTTGTACTACAGTAGGCAAGGAGGAGCAAGGTAGTGAAGACATAGGCTGAGTAAGGGATTTGAAATAGTTTTTCCCCAAAATAATGTAAACACGAACCCTTTTTTAGAAATGAGTCTAAACACTACACAATTTTATTATCTTATTATACACAGGTGGGACAAACTTCTGCATTAGGAAAGCCATAGTGATTCTAAATCATGTGTAATTTACTTATTTTTAAATGCATATAGAAAACAAGTCTCAGGTAAGTGCTTAAATATGATTTTGTTTACAAGGAAAAAAAAATAGTACAGCATTTTGACCACCTGGAATTCAGAACTGCATTCCGTTTAAACATGAATGGGTCTATGGATACATTATCATCTGGTTTACCTTGTCCAGCAGGTAAAATCTCCAAAGGACTAAGGCTGAAATCACTCATTACTACTGAATTAGTCAAATGACAAAATGTTCTTTAAATTATGTTATGCATTTTTTTGGTATTAGTGCAATCTATTTTCGTAGCACGAGTGTCATGTTGGTCATATGTATAAAATACATAGAATGGTTAATAATTTCCTATAATTATTAATATATAAATATAAATATATACAATGAACAATAATTTACTGGAAGATTAGGCAGGTCTGTAAGGTAAAATATCTATGTATGTAAATATAAAGATCCTGGGCCACCTGAAATTGAAGGATGTGGATCAAGCATCTGAATTCCAGTTTTGTGAGCAGCTACCGTCATATAATCAAGCCTGTGAGAATTTCTAACCCTCTCTGAATCTCATGTCTCTCTCAAAAGTATAGGTTACTATACGTTACTACATTTAAGAGACAACGAAACAAGAATTTCTAAGCGTCTGGCACACAGAATAAACTCAATACATTTTAGTGCTTCTCCCTCCCCCCATATATTTCCTCTAATAAAAACAGTAGCATTTATGATAAAGGAATTATACTCATACAGATTTCATTTGTACCACTGAATCAAAATTTTATGATATTTTTCACATAAGAGATATAGGTAGGACAAAGGAACTGCTGCTAAAGCTCTTTACACATCAAACTCTGAATTAAGACCTAGTGTTTCTAATTGTTCTGCTGCCTGGAACCGTCCCATTTTGACTGTCTAGCTCGTCCATCTCAGACTGTGTTTCCTTCATCTCAGACACAAACACGTGCCCGACCGCAGTAAATCACAGTTAATCGCATGTCTTAAATTAAAAGACAAAAATGATGCACAATTGGGAGAAATTGTCAGTTGGTGAATGAGTCTCCCTCATTACACTTCGTGCACAGGATGCATGCCAAGTCTGTGTTCCAGGCAAGAAGATTCAGTCTATGACACTGAGGTACAACCTTTGTGCAGAGCAGTCTGGTCCAAAGAATCAAATGCTTTAAAACACGCAACGCTGTAATTGCAGCATATATGGAACATTCAATACAGGACTGTGCATAATCATGAACAATTAGAAGGAACCAAAATATTCACTGATGAGGGACTCAATAAAAAGACTAGGTCTTGGCTATTAAAGGAAAAATCTATGCTGTTACAAATGATTTTTTCATATTGAATAACAGGAGAAAATGTCCATGAAATATTCTTATGTGAAAACTGCTTACAAAACAATGTTTCTTTTTTTTTTTTTCAGGATTATATAATTGATGGAAGAAGCAAGAAAAGAGAGAGAGAAGGAGGAGAAAGACACTGGGAAAATATACAACAAAAATGTTAACATTTGTTATCTCTGAATTGGTCATACTTTCTAAATTTTCTAATTTTCTAAAAAAATCTTTCTAAGTTGTTTAAAATTACACTTGAATTTATCTCTGAATCTACTGCAAAATGTCAGTTTTAAAGATCCATAAGAATCTTTTAAGGTGAACTTACCTATTATAATAAAAACGTCATCGTAAAATTAAAAAATAATCCCCCAGTAAGCACTTAGATACAATTCTATTATTTCCTTGGTTATACAGGCAAAATAAACTTTGTAAAAATGTATTCTATAAATATACAAGAAAACCATGTTCAGCAAAATTAAACGTTCAATACAATAATTTATTCCAACATATACCTTATATTAACATACTAGAAAAAAATCATTATAAATTCTTACTAATTTAATAGTAATACCCACAAACTATAAAATATGTTCACAGCAAACCCAACAGCCTTGAATTTGAGGAACTGAAAATCTTCTCTCCTCCACCCACCTACTCTCCCATTATTTTCTACACTGTAATAGAAAGACTTTACATCTAGCCACCTAAGTATTATTCTGATGCTAAAACCTGACAGCAAACAACATATACACACACACACAAATAAGATGAGAACAAATAAAGTTTTGCAGTATATCACCAATCATGCTAACTTTTGTTTCATTTCAATTTTAGAAGAAAAGAATATAAAAAACCCAAGAGTAGAGTCATTCCAAAGGTACTGAACAGTCTACTAACCTTGAAATAAGAAATAAACATTTCCTGCTCTCTTTTATTTCTCGGGGGGTGGGGTGGGAAAAGATAATCATATTTCGGTAAAAGCCCATATCTCAACCTCAGGCGTCTTTGTGTCCCAAGGGTAATATTTCCATTCCATTCTTAATGGAACAAATTTCTAATCAGAATATGTATTCAAAAATAATTGAGGCAATGCAATGTCAACACATCATGCTGCCATCAGCATTCCTGGTGCTGGGAATTGACCTGGCACACTCTGGTGTGACAGGGAGTCAGGGCAGTGCAGACACATCAGACATGATGATGAAGTGAGGGGAGCCAGCAAGGACAACACAACAGTTCTGCTCCTCTTTGGGTGCTTAAGTCAGTGTTGGATGAAAGCTTCTAAGCTGTAAGAGGCCAACCTTAAAACCTTTAAGGAAGGGATGACTTTTAATGGATCCAGGCCAGGACCTCAACTTTTAAATCAGCAGCAGTGTCTACTTTTATAAAGTTACTGAGAATTTTTCAAACAACAGTCACTTTCAGAAAGGTTAACACTGCCCCTAGATTTTTAAATTATTAAAATCTCAGGACAACATACACTACTGAATATATTTTGTGATGCTCTGAAACAGTCCCAAGGTTTAAATCCAGGTTTCTTCAAGTTTGACAATATATTGGTAGTTGTTGAAGCCGGGTGATGGGTAATGGGGCTCCTTATCGTATCCTTCTACTTTTGACTGTGCTTGACATTTTCATAATAGAAAATGGAAAAAATAGATTTCTTTCAATGTATTTTATATTCAAAATTGTACTGACTTTTCCTTTGGAAATATATGAGATCTGATTTGTGCTTATGATTATTTAATGCTTTAACAAGCAATGTGGATTTTTTAAAAATCTACCAAGCATGATGTTGATCATAAAAAAAATTTTTTTTTCACTCCTGAAAAAATGTTACCAGGATCTGGAATGATAGAAGAAGTGCACCTAAACAAATGCAGTGCCACCATCTGCCTGGCATTCTCACAGTGTGACAAAATAGACTGGTAATTAACTGCTTTCCTACCGAAATCTGCCAGCTTTAACTCCCCCGTGTCACTGATCAGAAGGTTCTGTGGTTTCAGGTCTCTGTGCAAAATATAACGCTGGTGGATGTAAGACAGCCCTCGCAGCAACTGAAATAAAAACAACTGAAAAAATAGGGAGACAAAAGTTAAAATCTGAACACAGACAAATGTCAGTTTCTACATACAGTCTGCCAAGTACTTGTGTTTAGTGAAAATGGGTACCCGTCACTAAATTTCCTACCAAACTATTTAACCAGAATTTGCATAAGGGTATGGAAATTCCTAATTCATTAAGAAGTAAATCTGAAAATTTCTAACAACCTATTATGTCAACCCAAAGTGATACCTCCTCAGCCAGAAAGATCTATAATCCAATCTGTGTTCTATAAATTAAGCACAACGTAAAGAATCATTTTTTAAATATTTTATTTCTTCAGGTCTAAATTGATGCTTGAGACAGAGAAAAAAATCTATCCAGAATATTATAAAAAGAAGCAGAATTTTTTTACTAAGTTTATGTAAATGTGCATGTATTCAATTCCATAGAAATGACATAAACATGGTACCCAAGGATTCACCCATTAACATGCTTTAAGGAATGGAAAGATAAGATGATTTCAAGTAATTAAAACAAAAACAGTCACATGGTCCAATTATTACTGGATTGTAATTATACTGCTTTTGCATATATGGCCACAGAGATTAGGCTGTTGCCTAAAGACAGACAGGTACCTTCACTAATTACAGAACAGACCCATCCTAAAGGGAAAGGAAACACAGAAAACAGAGAAATCAAGAATTCAAGAGCAATGGCTTTATAAGAAATAATTTTAAGAAGTGACTGATGGCCTTCCCTGTTTAGTTTCATATTGGATCCTATCAAATGTTCCCAATTTTGATAACAAAAAATGTGAGTCACTAGGCTTTCCAATATTTATAAAAATGTTTATAAAAAAGAGACTATCTTTAAACAATTTACTTGCCAAAATAATCCTAATTGACATAGTTTTAAAAAATCAATCTTCTAAAACAAAAATAAAAACAAAAGGTTTTAAGTGCCATCAATACCGGAGTCTATGTAATCAGCTGGTAACAAAATGCAGTTTCAGGGAAATTTTAAATGAATTAGATGCCAAGTGTGGGCAGTATAAGGATTCCAGGATCTTCAAACGGAAAAGACTGGCAACTCCTTGAGGGCCCTGGAAGCTAGCATTTCTGGAATATTTTCCAACTAACTAGGGGCTCTGAAAGCCAAGTAAATTTTTTAGAGAGTGGATACCTTGAAATAACAGTAGATGAATTCATTTCAAAATCTCTGTATGTGATAATATGCTGTGGAGCAGTGAAGGCCTCGGATCATTATTTCCAGAATCTAAGTACCAGAAACTAAAAACCTGTTCTGTGTTAGCCTGGATTAAATTACTGGCTCAAGAACCTCGGGAAGCAAATGTCTCCTGGACTCCTCTTTTCAATCCTTTCGGTGTAGCAGATGGAAAGACTTAACGCCATCACCAGCAGCTTCCAGCCTCGTTCCTCACTTCTAATACCCCCTGCATCCTGAAGCCGAAAGCTTACAATTTCTAAGAAAATCCATATCCCTTCAGTTTAGAAGGGAGAGAGGATGAGCAAATAAAGCCGCTTTGTGTTTTCAAAATCTTTTCATCAATCAATCAATCACAAAGGCAGACCACATAACAAACTTAATTTCAAAAATAAACTGATTTTGAAAAGAAAGTTTGCATTCTGCAAGGTGCTAGCAGAGACTTACCAGACTGCGATTATCTATTTCACCACAGCAACACATCTTAGTTGAACAAGCAATGACATGAAGTGCCAGCTGCCGTTCTATGCATCACAGAATATGAACTCATTTGATCTCTGTAATAATTTTAGTGGTGAAGGTACCACTATTAAATCTGTATTAGTGATAAGGAAACTGGGATCAGTTTAAGTGGCAGAGCCAGGACTCAAACCCAACAAGTTTGACTCCAAACTCCATGCCCTTAACCACTCCACTATAGGAATCTTGGCCAGAACACAAGTAGGGAGTGTTGATATAGAAGCTGCTTCCTCCAACTAACAGGATAAAGTCTGGGCATCTAACAGCACGGTCTTCGAGGCTGCTGAGCTGAGCCCTGATTCCAGCTGGGTGCCCAGGCATCATCACTCTACATTCCCTGACTCCAAGCAGTCTCACGTACGCCCATACGCAGAGCATACTGCTCTTCAGCCCTTTACCTTTGTTCTTACCTATTCTCTGACAGAAAAGCACTGTCTCACCTTTGCCTGCTAATCTCCATGTATTTCTTAGATCTCGCCTCAAAAACCACTCCTCCCTGGAGGCTTTCCTGACCCTAGGCCTTCCCTCTCCCTACAGGTCTGTGTGAGGGGTTCCTCCTCTGTGCTCCTGGGGCAGCCGCTACATCTGTCTATTGCAGTTATGGTATTACCCTATCTCCCTCAGACTGTGTGCCTTAACTACCTTCCTAACCTGGGTCCACAGCTGACACTCATATACCAGTAATGTGATGACTGAACAGAATTTAGGCACAGCTGGATGAAGTAGCTACAGAAATAACAGACGCCTGGAATGGGAGTCTCTAGAAGCTAAGGGTAGAAGTGGGTAGATCAAGCAGTCCCAAAGGGCTCTTCTTTTAATACCTCTACCAATTAGTGAAAATATATAATCCTCATGCTAATCCAGAAGCTATTCAAATAGGGTAGCGTATTAAAGAGGATTAAGAAAATCAGTGACAGGAAGGATGCAACCACACACTCCAATTACAGTTGTATACATGACAAACTAAGCCCCAAACAAGACAAGCAGAACCCCAAACATTAAGTTGGAGCCCCAAACAAATTTTTAAATCTTTGATCAATGCACAAAGTCAGAACAAATCCCCATAGAATAAATTCATTCAGGATTTACTAAGTGCCAACCATGTGCCAGGTGCTGTCATGTAAGAGGGATGCAAAGATGAACAGGATATAAGATGTAGTCCCTGGACTCGAGGAACTCACAGCCCACTGGGCATGACAGACACATAAACAGATAACTACCACCTAAAGAGGTCTGCACTGTGACAGCAACGTGAACTGAGTGTACTGAAGGCACAGAGGAGGGAGGAAACTTGTCACTCTGAAAACAGAATTCATTACACATGAAATTTTAATAGGAAAACAAGCATTCACTAGATGCACAAGATGAAGTGCTGTATTATATGACAAACCTCTTGCTGTTCTGAGTGAAAAAACTGAGGAGACCAAGCAAGCAGATCACTAAGAAGACAAATTAAGAAGAAAATTTTAAATAAATGAAAAGAAGACAATATACGAAACAGTAAAATTATCAATGCACCATCATAATAGTAATGGTGGCAAGGGGATAACAGTATACTTCACTGAAACCATTAGTAAACTTGGTGTTTTAGAAATAACATTTCAATGTGTTTAACAGAAAATATACTGCTAGCTAGGGGTGGGAAGGCCACAAGGAATTAGCACTGAGTTTAATAGAATGTCGCATGGAATATTCTTTGGGAGTGTTTTGAGAAAGGCAAGTCTCGGGCATTTCTTCTTTTGGCAAACAGGCAAGTATCTAACTTGCCCATGTAAATTTTTCAGAAGGCCACTTCACTTGGTTGTTGTATAAATCACCAGATAACAAGCTATGTTTGATCTCTGTGAAAACCAGAGGATACTATGAAAACAAGAAGGACCACCAAAGAGGGGGCCACATGCAGAGAAAGAGTAAAAATCAGCTTTGCTACTTGCTAATAAAACTTGGTGAACATCAATGCAATCTCAGGTACTGAAAAAAAAGGAAGGGAGAGTAATACTTATTGAAGGCTTACACTCATTTAAAGGCTGTTTTAAGTAATTTTACATATATTTTATAATCCTGTATTTTTCCTTTTCTTTTAAACAAATGAGAAAACTAAAGTTCTAAAAGCATGAGAAACTTAAAGTCATCCAACCATCACACAGCACTTGTGAACTTTCCACTACACTTCATTATCTTAAATGAGGTTGATGCTTACTAAACGCATGGATGAATACAGTTATACACCCAATATAATCAAAGTGCTCTGATTAAGTGAACCCAAGTTTGTAAGCCTCAATTAGCATATTATGTAATGAGCATATGATTCCTGAATGTCTATTTTTGCTACTTAAAATCCTCTTATAAATAACATGGCAGAAGACAGCTTTATGTCCTGAAGCTGATAAACTAACATATTTTCATTTCTATCTTCTTATTTTTCTACTGTAGTAGCCATAAGGTCTTCCTAAGAATACCTTGTCCCCTCAGGATATTCTATTCAACTTTATAAAAGGAGATATCTTCAAATCCTACAGTATGATCACTGAAGAGTTATACTCTAGTTCGAATATGTTCACTTTTTGCAATAAGAATCCCCATGGGAAAATGCCTTAAATAGCAACGATACGATGAACAGGGACACTTTTACCAGCAGCAGATCTATCTATAGCCATGTTGTCTTGCCATCTCCCGCAGAAAGCAGCTCATATTCTCAGGGCCATGGCATATACTTCTTGGGAATATCCTTTAATACTCCTTCTATTCCCTTCTGAAACTCTTTAGACTTTAAGTAGGTAAAGAATACGAAGATAAGGCTTTTTATCAAAACATTTAGAGCAAGTTGGTAAAAAGCACACACACACATCATTGGACTTAATATATTTGTTACTCAAAAGAATTATTGCCACTTGCAGTGAGCAACAAATTTTATACTCCTCCACCTCCGTCAAAAGTCTAAAGATGTATGATCAGATGCTCTTTGTCTCAATGCTTACAGTCATGAGATTCCATGAATGGTCTGAAATCCAGGCATTATTTAATAAATGTGGTTCCATTTAATATGAGACTAAGCACAGTGAACATCTTGCAGATTTTCCAGGCTTGGGTCAACCACCTTCAAGGGATGTCCACGGTCTCTTAGGGCTTATTAGAGTGATTAGCAATTCACCCTATGCCTTATGGCACAGCAGCAATTCTTACAAAGAGAGTTAAGCTACTTTTCTGTCACCTGGGGACCAAGTTTAAATCTTTGTATCTTAGGTTTTTCATCTTAAAAATGAGATTGTCTCAGATGCCCTTAATATTCATTCATGCTGTAAAACTGTATCCTTTCATTTTATGAATAACAGAAATAGAAGGGACTCTACAAATTGAGCAGCTGTAATAACTGCCATTTACTAAATACTTACTAGTAAATTAATCCTTCCAACACTTCTGCTAGGCAGATACTATTATCTTTATTTCACAGATACAGAAATAAAGGCTCAGAGAAACTAAGTGAATTGGGAAAAGGGACCCACAGCAAGTGTAGTAGAGGTAGTAGAGATAGTTCCCATTTTTGTCTTGCTCTGACGCCCACAATTTAAAATACTGCTACCCAAAAACCATGTATACTATTTGATTAAAGTAGTTACACATTGTGTGAATCCAAGGCTAGAAAATGTGACATTGGCAAATAAACCAAAGTTGTACATCGCTAATACATGCTTCAAATAATATGCTCCATGTTTAGCACCATATCATTTAAAACTCCACAGGATGCACAAACATTAAATTACTCATGCATCAAACTTTCTAGAAATGAAAAATAATTAGAAAATTTGAGTCCTCAAAATATCTAGTGAATGTAAAAATACATTAAAATATGCATCAGATAATGATTTTACTGCAATACTAGGTCTTCTTCAACTTTCAAAAGAATGATTCATTCCATTTAGTTGAGTTTCAAATTTGCAAATACCTAATGCAAATATCAAATCATAATTTGTAATACAATGTACATAATACATTCCCAAATAGTTTATATTTTATAAAACATCATTGCAATTTTATGTGTTGAATTTTTTAAAAAGAATACTAAGAAGGTTATATGGAGCTATAAGGGAGACAGAAATAAAAGCCCAGGTAGTAAAACATTATGGTATAATTTATTTGTCACTTTGGACACACTTGACAGTATTAAGTGTGCTACTGGGATAGTGTAAGACACAAACATTCATGCCAGGGCATCAGGTCATAGATGTGTCCTTTTTTGCCCTGTACTACAGACAGATCTGGGTCTTAGAAAATCTGAGTAGTAAGGACAGTTTGTCTTGCCACGTTTTGCCCTTTTTGAGTTCTTTCATTTAACTTTCTGCTTCTTCATTCTACTCCCTCATAAGTCTTAGATATGGAACATGTTCCATTATTTCTAAATAATGTAACAAAAATTTAATTTTCAATCTCTATGTTATTTATACATTAATATTCTATTCTTAAAGATGATAATTTTCTGGAAGGGAATAACTCAAAAAATAAGAGTTTCAAATACTTGGGCAAACTCTTGGGAAAAAGCTCTTGCACGCTTTCTGTGATCCTTAAGTTGGCCTCCCATTCCGCCCTCTCCTCCTGCCTCAATACAATGGTGGATATCAACAAGGTGTTGCTCTAGGCACCGAGATGCCCACAGTGAGCAAGTTGACTGGAGCCATGGGAACCAGAACCGGGATACTTACAAGGAGTCATATGGGGATTGTAAAACAGATGTGTTTTGCCATGTTCCTTGAAAGAAGCACATTAGCTTCTTTAGTATGTTAATATATTATCATAATATGTAATATTATATAATAATATACAATATGTTATAATACTTAGTATACTAAGTAGATTTCCAAGTTATTAGAGTTTGTATGTATGATGAAGAAAATGGGGAGGGCTGAGGATGAGAAACTTCCATTTAATAAACTTGGTCAGCAGCCTAAAATTAGTATTAGAAATATTCCTTAGCTGAGTAGAAAGAAGATGATCAAATTTAAGCTACTGGCTTTAATAGTTGCCCAACATAATTTTCCAAGAGAAAAACTGAAACACTTATTCCAAGGAATTCTAATAATATAATAATATTAAGTATACAACTGACCTTACTGATAGGCACTTTTTGGAACCAAAAAGAAATAGCATGAAATACAAATATTTGCTCAACTTCATTTGTGAATGTATGCAACACTCCCCCAACTACGGGCCATTCTTTTTACACACAATGAAAAGGAATAAATAGAATTTAAAATGGTTTTATTGCCTAAAGTAACACCTTAAACACTATCAACATGAACTGTCTTAATATCAGTTGATAAGGCCAATGCAACTTCTTTTTTTAAATTGAGAGAGACAGATGCAGACTGAAAAACTGACAAAGGTGATGAATCTTGAGTGTAAGAGTCTTAGAGAAAGGTCACTTCTGCAAGCTATACAATAGAGAAAAATATGTTTCATATGGAATGCAGTAAAGACTCTGAGTTTGATAGGTATGATCAATAAACCTCTCTCTCTCTCTGCATCTTCTTAGAGAGATCTCAAGTAACAGGGATTTATATATTAATGAGAAAATATCTATGAAATGTACTGGCTACTCACATGAAGGCTGAACTTGTCTAGGACTTTCAGAAAAATCCCTGGAAGTGTGTACATACTCTGTTACTCAGCTAATTTCCCCCCTGGGTCCTCATGTTTGCCTTGGAAAACATGCAAACAAAGGGGTCGAGTGCAAGATCCATCTTAAACGGGAGAGAGGCAAGGTGAATGGCTTGAAGCTTGAAATCCAGGAGGGTATCTGTCCTATTTCCACTGGATACCACCGCCCCTGCCCCACCAAGCTGGGTAATTCCATCTAACAAATAAAATACCACAGGGCATACTTCTAACGACTATCTGTATTTCATCAATCTTTGGGGTGATTTCTTTTCAATCTGGGTTTTAAAGCACCGCTAGGAAAGAGTGGGCTGTTCAGTTAGCTGCCTTGATTCCTTTGTCTGATTCAAATCATTAACAAGCACAGCAGATGATGCCAAGCATACAAAAGACATGTTCTAAACAACGGAATGCACGCCCCACATCTTAACCAGAAATTCACTACTCAGACCCTCTCTGAACATCCAACACAATATGAATTGACACATGAATTTCACTTTCTTTTACTGTTAATCCTTCACTGTCTAGATATGGAAAATCATTTTGTTATAACAAAAATAGGATGAAAAGGCTCAAAAGAAAACTGGACAGGTGCTGAGACTAGGTGTCAAATTTTTAAAACACTCTTGAATGGCTCCATGAAATAACCGTATTTCCCAAAATACAGAATAATGAAAGGCTCTATAATATTCACTGTAATGCATAGTAGGAAATCATCACCAGCTAAATGAGAGTTCTAACGCAAAATATGGAGAAAATCAGGTGTTATCGGATTTTCTATCTCAACATTAGAAAGTCTCATTCAGGAACCAATTCTCAGTGCCATCTGTATGAGACAGTCTTAATTTGGCATAACATTATTCTGACTGTTATACACCTGCTTGTTCTTGGAAAAATAGCAATTTTTCAACCTTAATAATCCTCATATCTTTTTAATTAATATAGATATTGAGATAAAAAATAAAACTCAGCTTTATGTCCAAAGAATTTCAGATACTTCAGAGAACAAGGCAGATAATTCAGAATTACTTTATTTTGGATTACAGTTCTTTTAAAAAAAAAGACAAATGTTTTTACAAAAAAATCTTCTAGAAAAGTCATTAAGGTGACACAGCAATGAAGGTAATTACATAAAAACACAGGAAGACCCAATGTCATCATGGTAATAAGATTCAAGCACCTATATTTCTGGATATGAGCTGGAGACAGCATCAATTAATCTTTCTTTTCTTTAATGAACCTTAATTTTCAGTCTCTCATGCTTATCACTTTTTAAAGAACACATGAAAAGCTGAATGAAAGAGGGAATTTAGACTGTTATGGTCATTTTTTAAAAAACTGATCAATCTGTAAGTCACTGAGAATTATAAAATGAAGAACTCCAATACAAGTCTGCCTTCAACTCAGCTATGACAGTCAAAACCCAAGAAAATTCATAGTGAATGGTTTGTAAAGGGGGCAAAAATGAACTACCTTCTGCCCAAAATTCTAACCAGTTTCCTACATACCAATTATCATGTTCTAACAATTGGTTGTTATACCTTTAATCATCATAAATATTTACAAGGCCAATGTCCTCAGGCTTTCGATTCAGGCTTTAAATTGTCCTCTAAGTAATTAACTGCTAAAATTACCCATTTGTCTAAAACTGATATAATACAGACCATTAGTTAATAGTGAATATTTATTTCAGAAGGCCATACTGAGAACAGACACATTTTGTAGGCAATTAAAGTAGCAAAGTGATTACAGCAATTTAGTTAACATTGACAATTTTTCTTATGAGTTTATTCCAGTGCTTACAAGGAATATACAGCACGAAAGATAAAACTTTAACAGATGTTTTGCTGGGATTTAATTCAAAATTACCATAGACTAGCCTATGCTTTACTATGAAATCATGAGTTATGTACTCTTTCAATTGTTCTTTTCTTCCCCCTCATTCTTCAGTGATGCATCACCTTTGTAACACTTGCAAGTCTACCTGATTCACAGTAAAGAACAATCGCCTCAATTCTCAGATGCGTGGCAACCCACCTTTTCACAATAAACAAGTATATATGAAATCTAAACAGATATGTACATTTTTATAATCCAAAATGAATGTTTAAAATATTTCCATATACTGTCATGCTGCATAGTGATGAAACCAAAAGTCAAAACTGTCAAATTTAGAAGCAAAAGGACTTGATCGCTATGTTTTCCTTCTGTTCACCGTAATAAATATTCAGTATTTATTACATTCCTATCCTTTAATGATCTATGAACTATTTAACCAAATGCAGAGCTTCAGAGTTACTACAAGAACATGCTCTTTTAAAGATAATTGCTTATCTCACCTGGTTTTCACATCTTACATTTATAGAGAACCATTACAAGGTCTTATTCTAGCTCAACTGTTGTTTTTTTTTTTTAATCAGCATCTAGCACAGCATTATGAACAGTTAACTTAGTAAATATTATTCTTATGTTCTTCATTTTGCATTCATTGATTTAAGTGACAAGAAGTATCACCACATGAAAAAAATGTTAATCCATCACACAGAAATACCCATGGGACATCTGTCACTATGTCATAGTCAGACTTCTTTGAGAATAATTTCACCTGCAGTGCAGATCCTAAATGTAACCCTGGAGGAGTGCACTGTCTCTAAGCAGACAAAACTGTGAAGAAAAGCCAGTGCATGATTAGCTGAGTGGCCTCCCATGGAAACCAACATGGTAATGAGGGCTGTTTATGTTCATGCACTACAATTCAGATGTCAAAACACAGGCATTAACAAGATGCATTCTATTTTTTAACTTCCCATACCCTCAGAGAAGGTATAACTATTATCTTCAACATGAAAATGATGAAAAACCTATGTGAATGAGTACATATAAAGTCAGGTAAACAGGCTAATTACTGTAATTTAATATATGAATCATGCAATGTAAGGAAAAGAACATTGGACAAAGAATCAAAATGCTCTTTGACAAGTTCTTAATCTCAATGATTCTGATCTTTATATAAAATGTGGCAGCTGAAATGGATGACTGCTTTAGGATGCTAATCCTGGAATGAGCCTGGCTATAGCAGAATCACTTAAAGAAGTGTTTTTCTAACTACACCAACATGTAATATTGATTACATATTACATTTTATAATATTACATATTGATCGCAATATTGTACTGTATTATAATCATGTAAATGTTATGTACAGCTGAGCCATTAAGTTTTATATGACTACTTTCTTCCCCTGCACAATAATTGTTTTTCTGGTGTTAGTAACTATCTAGTTCTTTTGTTGGTTGGTTTGCTTGCCTTTGTTGAATTTTCTTTGTGGTTATCACTAATTCAACACCAAATTCTTCTTCCATCTTATAAATCTGCTCAAACACATTTGGTATTCTAACCCTTTCATCTTCTTAGAAATCTCTCCTGGAGACTTCTGACCTGCACCAATCAGACTGACTGTTACCCTTTTAGCTCGATGCACAGTTGTTACCCTGGGATTCTTTTCATCATTGTCTTGAGGATATCCATCTCTTTTGTGGTAGCCTCTACTACCTGGTTTCCTTTCCTTTTCTGCTTTGGTTTATTCCCTGAGTTATAGTGCAGTACATCTTCAAGTAGCTTCCTGAGAAAGGATGCAAGGTATGCAAACTTTTCGACTCCTTGAACACCTGAAAATAATTATCCTACTCTCACACTTCATTGATAGTTTGTATAGAATTGTAGATTGGAAACAATTTTACATTGGAATTTTCAAGTTGTTGTCCCACTTCCATCTCCATTCCAGCGCTGCTGTTGAAGTTTAACATCACTGTAATTCTTGATCTTTAGTAGTGAACCTGTTCCCTGTCGGTAGGATCTTTCTTTGAAATCAGTGTTCTGAAAATTTGCAACAATAAATGTTATCATTCATCTATTATCATTAAATGTTCTGGGCATTTAATGGACCCTCTTAATCTTGAAGTTCACATGCTTCACATCTGGAAAAAGTATAGTTTAATGTTTATTGCTTTAATGACTCCCTCCTATTTTCTCCAGTCATTCAGATGGTTGATCCCCTGGACTGGACTCCAAATTTTCTGATACCTTCTTTCTCATGTTTCAGATTTGTATTTTATGCTCTATTTTCTGGTAAACTTCTCCAACTTTTTCTTCCATCCATTTTTACTGTTGTTTTTAATTTCTGTCATCATATTTTGAATTTCCAAAGCTACTTCATGTCCACTAATTTCTCCTTTTTAAAAATAACATAGCACTGTGTTTTACAGATGTACTATTTTCTTTTACCTCTTGGAGAATATTATTGATAGTTTTTTTGAAGTTTTCTTTCTTTCTTTCTCTGTGTAATCAATGCAAGCAACTTTGCTTCCTCTGAGTTACTTATTTGTCAATTGGGGTCTTCATTGTAGAATCACCTAGATTCTTTAGGTCTGTTCTCTTGGACTGATCAGATTCGCCACAAAGACGCTTACAACTTTCTACCTTGAGGCGTGGGTCTGATACCTGTTTTCTGAAGCACCACAGTCCAGGCCCTGTCTCTCATATATATATATATTAAAGTTTTACAGATGACTCTGCTGTGGAGCCTAGTTTGAAGACCTCTTTGATGATGACCAAAGTTTCTTGCACCCTTAAATATTCCAAGCACTGAGACAATCCAGTACGTTTTGGCAAAACCTCAAAAAGCCAAGATGTCAATAGCTATGGGGAAATGGAAACTTATATACCAACACCTATCACTGCCTTTCAGTTATACAGAAAGGTATAAAAAGAGGTAAATCACATCATGCACTTTTGGAGGCAAAAATGTAGTAGAATATCAATCTGTAACCATGTGAAACAATTTGTGAGTGAGAGTAGTTCCTGCTCCGTATGACTAATATCTAGACTCAGTGTTGGCATCATATCTAATTTCTGTGACATTATTTATGCTAACTGCACATCTCATTCACCAGTGAATTTCCACCACACCTTAGGAGGTACGAGCTCCTGCAGTAATAAACCTTGTTTAATGCCCCAGTACAACCTGAACTTGAAATAGGTAGCAAAAACTAAGTATTTTAAGTACGAGGAATGATCGTAGGGTGAAAGAAAAGCTTGCAAAACTTGGGTAACAGCTGTTGAAACACAATTTCAAGGAGTGCAGCCTAGTAACTGAAAACCAGTAACCTAGAAGCTCAATCTTTCCATGACCATTAAGAGATTAAGGAAAAATAAAATGTAACGGATG
This sequence comes from Delphinapterus leucas, assembly GCF_059928025.1. Classification (NCBI taxonomy): domain Eukaryota; kingdom Metazoa; phylum Chordata; class Mammalia; order Artiodactyla; family Monodontidae; genus Delphinapterus; species Delphinapterus leucas. Next base: position 54,512,818 of record NC_143137.1, on the reverse strand, counting down.
AAGCAGAATTTACAAAGGCTACAAAAATCACCAGTGATACTGGCAATGCTTTGTGGAATGAGCTCTCTTTCTTTATTTCACCAACAAACTTGCCCATAACTAATGACACACAGTGTTGGTGAAAAGACAAAACAAGGATAATGGAAATCCAGTGATGCCATGGTTTTTTGAAAAGGCTCAGGCCAGCTCTTTAATCTTAATCCTGTCACTGAATTTGAAGTCTGGAAATCAAATTTAGCTCAGAGTACCCTCTGATTTCCACTGAGGCTGGTAGGCCCTGAGCTTCCACTAGCTGGACTCTCTACAGATTCCCCAGGCTAAAGTGGGAAAAGGGGGTGGGGAGGGGGGAAGGAATTCGGAGATTGGGGTTGACACATATACACTATTGATATTATGTATAAAATGGACAACTAATGAGAACATACTGTATAGCACAGGGAACTCTACTTAATGCACTGTGGTGACCTAAATGGGAAGGAAATCCAAAAAAAAAAGGGGATATATATATATATATATATGTATAGCTGACTTATTTTGCTGTACAACAGAAACACAACATTGTAAAGCAACTATACTCCAATAAAAATTAATTTAAAAAATAAATAAAAATAAAGTGAGAAACAGGAGTAAGGATGTACTGTACTGTTGATTGTGAACCCAATCAACCCTAAGAAGAGAACATTAAATGTATAAATGAGACAATTTGAGATGTTTTAATGTTAAAAAAAGAATTATGTATTAATTATAATACTAATGTTTAAAGTTAAATTTGAACATGAACAAGATTAAAAAACAAATCTCTTCATCTGTTAAAATTTCTTGCCCAATCTAACCACTAAAAAACTACCTATGTCAATGGATACAGATTTTTAAGAAAAGTGAATAGTCAAACAATTTAAAAGAAATCTAAACGAAACAAAAAATCACAACAACAAAAAAGGAGATATATGAAAAAATCAACAAATACTGTAAGTACCATATTGACTCTATTACTTATTTTAATAACAATGTTTTGTCAGATTTCCTACAAGTTCCTACATTTTAAAACTGTACAACATAGATGACCGCCATAAAAACCCTCATTATTAATTTCATATTAAAAAGCACCTATAATTCATTAAGGAAAAAAACCAATCCAATAGAAAAATGAATATATAAGAACAGGTAACTTGTAATAGCGGAATTACAAGTGGTCAAGAGACATGAAAAGATGCTCAATGTCACTAGCAGTCAAGAAAATGTCAACATAAAAAATATTTCATTTTTACTCATCAGAATGGCAAAAATCTAAATGACTGGTTAGTCAATCCTAGGGAATGTAGAGAAAAACAGTCCTTCTGTAATTTACAACCTTGTGGGCAAAGGTTCCAGTTAACTTCATTAAAACTGACATCACATCTCTAATTAATAAAGAAAACCCATTAACTAGATATTCAAAAGAAATGAGTATAAAGGTTTTATACTAATATCTACTCTAGAATCATTTTTAATAGGAACATTTTGGAAACAACCTCAAGATCCATGAATAAAGAACAGTTGCAAATTACGGTTTATTCATACTATGGAATAATATGCAGTTATTAGAAAGACTGAACTACATAGTCGTGTATTGATTTTAAAGGATATCTATGACATATTCTAAGAGGAAAAAAAACTTATACAATATATATATATTATTTTTATAAAGCAAAAAGAAATAAACACATGTAATACCATACGTGCAAATATATCTCTCCTAGCAAAGGGAAAAGTACAGAAGAAAAAATATGCCACATTGCAAGAAAGGTGCTGATAATGAATGGGACGAAATGGAGACAAATAATTTTACTTCAAATACATTTATAAGTTTAGCCTTCAGATAAACTTTGGTATCTTCCAACTCCCTAACATATGCCAAGAAAGAATCTCCTGTTTTAAGCTTGAAATTTTTGGACAATTTCCCAAGATGGTTGCTAGGTCAAATCTTAGAAAAACTTAGTTCTTTTTATACACAGTAATCCAATTTCTGGTAAAAGAAATGAAAAAAAAGCAGTAGGAAAAGCCATTTTTATCTGTTTGTACAAACAAGTGAAGTATATGCACCATGAATTCACCATAACACTGTTTTGGATCATAATAATACTTTATCTTGAAACCAATTGGTACTGCAATATGGAGCTCCAAGCTAGAGCTACTGGAGATTCCCCTCTTCTGAAAACAGTGTTATGACAGGATTCCAGTGGATTTTACTCATTACTGGCAAACATTTCTCCATGAAGAAAAAAAACAGGATAAGGTCTAAATAATAATACCACAGTGAAAATATTTAATGTCAAAGCATGGCTTCCAATGTCAAAGCATAGCAATGACTATGGTTCACTTCAATATTACTTCTCTTTACACAATTTTTTTAAGTTATAGTAGAGAGATTAGATTTTCGCTCAAAACATGCACATGAAGAATGCTAACCCTTGACTTAAAAAGATCTTTTCCTACCTTCACATTATCTGGATGCAGCCCCCCAGGGTGCTTGTCCATGTACTGACATAAATCAGTATGCTAGAAGAAAAAGGGGAATGTATTAACATCCCTCTGGCTATAACACAGTGAATCAGTATTTTTTTACTTCAAAGTCATCATTACATTCTGAACAAAGCAAATATAAGACAAGTGGGTGGATTTTTTAGTGTATGCAGTTGCATGCTCCTCCGCCCCCTGTTTTAACCACAATCAAATCATTATCTTTACCTCTAGGCTCTGTCTTACATTAAACATATCTGTGTATTAGAAGGAATTCACATCCACAATTTTTTACTTTGTTAAATGCCTAATTTTCTCCTCATTGAACATACATCTCTTAACTGAAAAAAAAAAAAAAACCCTACCTAAAAATATATGTCTTAACTTAAAAAAACTAAAGCACATACACACACACAATTAACCAATCCAATTACAACTTCAATTATCTTGTATTTTCCAAGTGGAAATGCAGGTTATGATTATTTATGTTATATGAGATAAAAATACTACAAACAGGTCATTACAGTAAAATTAATCATTGGATTTATTTGAGTTTTTCATAACTATATTTATTAAAAAATAATTTTCAGATTCTCAGAACTCTTGAATATATTTGAGAAAATATTTACTTTATAAAACTTTATAAAGATTTACTTTATAAATCAATACAAATACTTTCAGAATTATAAATTAAGACAAATACATCCAGATATAACTTAAAAGGAATATCCCTAGATAGCAACTTATGCTGTTATTCCTTCAAATATCCCAAGCTCAATTTGCACACAATTATATATTTTCTTTTTAATGCTTTCTCTGTTTATATTATGAGTTACATAAAACTTGGAAAAAAACATGCAGAGTTGCTATATAAATTTTTCTAATCTTACTGGAGGATACTGTAAGATTTGTGACATTAAAACACTTAATCATTCTGTAAAAGCCAGTGATCATGATTATTCGTGCCCCATTATCAGGCTTCAATTATTCAGGAATCATAAGTTTTTGATACTTTCAAGAACCTGTACCATGGCTATAGCCACGATGACAACAGTTCAGATTCCTTTATGAGTTTTTATTGCATGCCAGGTGGTAACTCCCAAGGATACAGAGCAGAATTTAGCATTCATTCATTATTCATCACGTATTTCTTGAGCACTTATTATCTTCCAGGCACTACACTAATCACTAAGGGCATAGAATTCAATGAAATAGATGCTGGTGGAAAAAACCAGGCATGTCAGTAATTACAGTGGAGTATGTTGTATATTAAGAACAGTACTGGGTAATGTTTGAGGACATAGCAGGGGGGAACTTATTGTGGTCTAAAGATTTCAGAAAGGCCTCCAGAAAGCATTACTTCTAAGTAAGACCTGAACAGAGAATGAAAAGGGTCAGCCAATGGAAGAACAAAGGGAAAGAAGATGGGACAGAAGAAATGCTCTTAGATATATTTTGAGACAATATTGCCTTTATCTTGCACCACACCCAAGGTGTTTAACTTCCAAATGAAAGTCAAGTTCCATGAGGACAGTAACTACATTTGATTTGGAAATTATTGTCTCTCTGGTCCAGTCAGTGACAGAGAAGAAGAACTAAATAAATACAGGTGGAAACAGTTTTACATATAGTATAGCTCATTAAAAATGAGCCTAAAATATAATTATAATGGGTTCCATGGAGTTTTTCCTGACTATGTAAAAGTTTTATTTCATGCATTTAATTAATTGAGGACTGATTTCTGGATCCCAAACTGCCACTTTATAACTCCATATAATTAACCTCTCTGTCCTTTCAACTAAGGCTAACACCTTCCCTAGAGATTTCTGAAGAACATATAAAATAGTACATGAAGCACTGACATATATACACTACCAAATATAAAATGGATGGCTAGTGGGAAGCTCCTGCATAGCACAGGGAGATCAGATCGATGCTTTGTGATGACCTAGAGGGCTGGGATAGGGAGGGTGGGAGGGAGGCTCAAGAGGGAGGGGATATGGGGATATATGTATACATATAGCTGATTCACTTTGTTTGTTGTACAGCAGAAACTAACACAACATTGTAAAGCAATTATACTCCATAGATATTAAATAAATAAAAATAAATAAAATAGTACATGAGAAAGCAGTTTTTAATCAATAGCATGATACACAAAAATAAGGTAGTATTTAAGATACTGCCCATTATACAATAAGACTCATGAGGGGAAGAACTGTAATTTGCTCATTGCTTCACACACAACAAATAAAGTGGTAAATAGAAAGTACACCCAATCATAACAATAATCATATAGCCACATGTTAAAATTCCTATTAAAAATATAAATTTTCAGTTTACAAAACAAAATCAAACTCACACAAGCTAAATATACACAACAAAAAATAACAGAAAACCTGAAAATAAAGAAATAATATATCATATTATATATTACACATTTACATTATTTACGTTTTAGGATATTTATACTGGTAAATATCAATAAAAAAGCAAAAAATCAGCATATCAATATAAATATTAGACAGAATTCAAAGAGCAAGAATCTGGAGAATCTCAAATGGAGGAAGAGACAAGAGGTAGTACAAGGTCTTATTTTTATACCCTAGCAAACTTCTGTTCTACCTGCATTAAAAACTGTTTCTTTTTCCTCTCTCTTTTGTAATACACAGTACTATGCCTGGAACTGCATTAGATGTGCCTAAATTACAAATTTCATCACATCTCTTCCTTCTTTTTAACTTCTCTCCTTAGTTCAACTCATTGGCTTATGTGACCTTTATGATTTGCACTGGTCCCGAAATACAGAACTAAACTTAACAATAATGCTGGGAGGTACTTCTCTGTCATTCCATTTTTTAAAGTCATCCTACACATACAAGTTCTGAACAGAAGGCCCCTATGGCACATGACCAACAGATCACTATCCACCGATGAGACACAGATAATCTCAGGTCCATCTGACTTGATCTCTATTTCTTGTTCTAACACTAAAAGGAGTATCTTTAGACTAGGTGCCTGGTGACTATAGATCAAACCCAGTAACTCTTCCCCCTCCAATCTCTATCTTGGCTCTTGGCTAACATCGCTTCTTGCCCTCACTACATAATGCCTCACTTCATCTTCCTACACCCTCTTATTCACTCTATCACTGTTGCTGTTCTTCAGGGGAAGGCCTTCAGAAGCACTTGTGTCTGACAGGTTTATACCTGAATCCCTAAGAATACTTCATCAGTCTTCCGTGGAGTGCGTGGTTTTAAACGAAGCTATCAAGTGTGGCTAGATTTGCAGACCAAGAAGAAGAGTGACAATAAAAAGGAGCTGTTAAGGTTCAGTCCCCACACTTGCATACATTTCTTTCAAAATCAAGTTCCTCCTTCCTCACTGTTGATTACCCATCAAGTAGCATTTATTTGAGAATTTACATAGGTGCAGGAGTGTTTCAAGGGGAAGGAATCTGAAGAACGTATCTGAAACCATAACACCCTAAACATAAACATTCTCTGTAAAGGAGCCACAGTTACAGTTTAGGTTTCTCCATGTTGATTTCATTACTCTGTGGCTGGATCAATTTAGAAGGCAGGAGACAGATCTCTCTTCGTAAAAAGGCAGGATACAGAAAGACCACAAAATATTGAAAAGACTTCTTACTCATAAGCACTTTCACACAGTAGAATCTGTTAATTTCAATCATATGTAGACCTGAGAACTGCATGACTAACAGTACACAGCCATGAGTCTTAAAGAGAAAGACATAAAAGGAAATTACAAAGATAAATTATAGATATGATGACAATTTTAAAACAGGCCTGAGTGGAGAACAGCCCTTCAAGAGTACCAGGAAAGAAAGTCCAGCCAAAGAAAAAGATGAGAAACTAGCTGGACCACGACATTCACCTTTTCATATTTTCCACTCTCCATTCCTCACTCTTTTTGAAACTGACTTTGGGTGAGGGAAAAGAAGCAATATACTGCCACTGAAAGCCACTGGTAAAAAGGCTCTCTGAAGACCACAGAGTCAGAAAAGCTCTTGGACATGAAAGTTTACCCAAATTCCTGGGCAGAAACAAGTATAAGTCAATTATTAAGTAGGCTTCATCATTTAGTATGTGCTTATGTTTCTTTTTAATCAATGTATCATCCATGAAGTGAGGTTTTCCAATTTTTGGCCCTTCAAATGATCAGACCTCTTACTCAAGAGATATCAAGTTCCTCAGAGAAATTATGCTTTTGTATTAGCACTGGTCTTCAGACTGGACTTTTCTCATCAAGCAGGAATCTAAATAGAGCCCTTTCCCTAAAACATGCATTTTTTCCAGTCTCTTATGTTAAGCATGGTGTCTACGATATTTGTCAGCTAATTTTGATGTTTTTCAGAAGCACTGACAAAATATGACATTGAAAATAGCACAGCCCTATTTTCCAGCATCTAGGCTAAAAATAAGGATGTCTTTCCATGGGGATAACCATCAGAAATCCTCATTTTGAAGTTATGTTACACACAGCCTCCACATTCTTTACTTCTTTTCATTTCGTTTTCCATTTTGACAGCAAGAGAAGAGTCAGTATATTCAGGCTTAGTGTAATTTTTAAAACATTAAAAACAAAACTGCTTCGCAAGAATAAGAATATGGAAAGATTCCAGAAGATAATAAAACTAATTCTGAATTTCTTTCTTCTTAAGGAATAGTCTTATTTTATGAATAAATACCAAGCCTCAGCTATACTTTTATTTTGAAATTAATGAAAAGACTTATAAAACAAAAAACATTAAGTGAAAACACATGATTTAAAAAAAAAAAGATGGGATATGTTAAGAACTAGTTGATAACATGTACAACTTGAAAGCATAAAAATATAGAGCCCTCCTTTTCCGGACTGACTTTGATTGTTTAAGGAGCTCCCTGGTCCTCATCTCAGTTTGATTACACTCCAATCTCTTCCTTATAATGAGTAAGTGACCCATTATAAAAAACCTTTAAATAGTACTCTGACTGGTAAGAGAGCAAATCAAGAAATCTGCAAATATCTAAAGGACAAGAGCAATTACTTCCACTCTTCAGTGGTACCACACGGGGTCCCAAAATTAACGGCAACGATGGCAACTTTCGTGTCTCCAAGGCAGCAAGTGTGGCAGATGCTTACCTGTGATGCTTAATCTACTACTGGCTAATGTCACCTTTATTACCATTGTCCCATGTCTGGGACACACCACATGCACTCTAACTAAAACCACACTTTAAGAATAGTTGCGCATTTTGGTAGAACTCACTATGGTTTTAGTTTTTAATCTGTTTCACCTGTAGCTCATTAAAGTTGTGTGATTCACTGGGGAATAGCTGCTGCTCGAGGCAACTGAAGAAAACTTATAGAAGTTGAGCCCTCCTTTCTTCTACAGCAGTCAATGCCATTTCCTCTGGCTACAATCTCTGTTTTAATCAGCCTGCATTGCTGTAAGAATTAATACATCAAATTACTGAGCAGCTAGTTTCAAACTGCTCTTATACGAAGTCCACAGGCTTAAACCGACTTTGCATTTTTTTCCGTTAAGCTTTATAGTACTCATTTATTTATTCCCAAATCATAATTAATAAAATTTTAATGTTGTGAGTTCCAATACATAAGCACTGTTCATTAGTGAGAAAAAATGAAAAGAAACATTAATCAAATTCCCCTTTAAAACAAAACCATAGCCGTTCAAGATGCTTTATAGAGAAGGTTTGTACCCGCTATATACCACAGGGACCCACTTTTAAAACAGTGGTTAAAAAATAATTTACTTTAAAGTTTGTAAGTATTCTATTAAGTGTTATTTAGGCTTTTTGCAAATGCATTGAAATCCCTTTTCTTTAATGACAAAAACAAGACATTCATGAACAAGGACAAAAGTACTATCTCTTCCCTCAGAAATAAAAATTCTAATTATGATTACTGTGCCTTAAGTTGCATCATAGGACGTGGTATGACAATAGAGAAAATACGGTCTTCCAATCTGTTCCATATATCCAAAATTATGTTCTTAAATGGAATATTCTCAAATATTCCACTGTTCTTGTAAAGACTTATTTTATATATTCCAAAGCCTGCTTCTAGGTTATTTTATTTTCACCTGTTTTTACGCCACTTAGGAAATGTTTGAAATTCTGCCAGTAAACCACACACATATTTCCTGGGGAGGGCAAGGGTAGTTAACATACACAACAGTTAATACTATATAAAAATCCTCTCATAGTAATCACACTGCCTTGGCTTATTCCTAATTAAATTAGTCATTTCTTTTTTTATCATATAATGTATTTTTCTCCTCTTGGGACGTAACAAACCTAAATGCGACTTAGTGATCCCATCATTCTAACTAATTGGTTTCAGCTGTCATTTCTGACTCTAAAATGCATGGGCAGCCTGGGGATGGTGACTGGAACAGGAAGCATTTCCAACCACATTCCCATTGTGTAAAACCAGCAACCTGAAAGATCTTTTCCATTAAAACAAAAAACTTACTATTTGGCTTCTGGCAATGACACTACGGGTAGAGAGATTGTATAGGTCTATCCAGGCGGTAAGACTGTCGTGAGTCATTTTTCTCACATAAAGAGAATGCAGACATTTATTTTCCAGTAGTTCAAGTGTCTGAAGTAGTTTCAATATTGTAGGGGGTAATTCATAAACCAAACACATATCTATATCCATATATCTATGTCCATATCACTTCATAATACTTATGGGGGGTATAAATGATAGTCCTTTTTTAAATTAAATAAATTGAAAGTATAGATTTGGGAAGTTTCAAAAATGGTGGAAATCTTCTAGAAGAAGAACACTGTGGTTCTACAGAACCAAATGCTATTACTGCATTAGAAGACTGTATAAACGTGCTCCCTTGAAACAGTGAAGGAAAGACTACTCGGCATGGTTTATATGCCCTCTGGCACACCATTCACAAGCCTAAAACATATAATAAATTTTAACAGAGTCAAATAGACACCTGAAAAAGATTTTCATGCTATTCTGAAGCCACGTTTAAAAGGAAAAATAAAAGGCCAATGGGTATAAAGAATGGAAAGCTCTGATCATCCAACATCCTCAAGAATTTGAAAAAGAAAAGGTTAACAAAGTGGGCCACAAAAAATTTTTTGGAGTCAAAGTATGAGATGGAAAAAAAAGAAAAGGAACTGGAATAGTTCTCAGGAATATATTAACTCTGAAAACCCTTCTGGAGCTGCCCTGCTGGAAATATGAGAGATCCTGAAATTATAAGGTAAAAGTAACATGAGTGAAAAGATTAGAAACAGAGGAAAAGAGGAGAGAGGGAGGAGAAACAGAGGGAGAGAAGACAGAGGAATCAAAGGTGGCTATCCTGGAATAACTTTTTCTGGCTACAAAGTAGAAAAGACGAGCCTTTTTAATAATCTGGGTTCTAAGGGTTAAGAATAACACCCACATAGGGACTGATCATACCAGATGTGTGTTTCAGAAAACTTTATGAAATATACTGTATAATGAGCTTCAGGTACATGGCTTTTTTTTAAAATTTTTATCGCAGTATAGTTGATTTACAATGTTACATGTTATTCTTCATTTTAAAAATAGTAATTCTGGAACACATAATCACAAGGAAAACATTAAACAATTATAACTTGTTAACGTTGTCACCCTGCCTTTTTTTTTGGCATACCAACTGATATTCAAAATATATTTTCAAACTCATAGTGGGTAAAGTATTGCAAATGTATAAAGATGGATAAACAGTATTCACTATTCAAGAGCTTACTGATGACCATGGGGGAAATAAGAACAATAACTCAATAATAGTCTCTCTCTTACCTTAAATGAAACATTTATAGCTTTGTTCCTATCATTTGACCAAGTAGTGACAACTTTAGGTGGTTTTTTTCCCCAAGGAAATACAGAAGGATGTATTAGAAGGAATGTTATTAAGATTTTACAATGCAAAATACCTTAGAGTTATTAAACATGGTTATGAATATCTGATTATTTATGGAACAAGAGCTGTGTGCTACAGACTCCAAAATGGGACAAATCAAAATCTCTTGAGCGGGCGAAATAGTTTGAAAGTTAAGTTTATACTACAAATGTAAAGCTCATTTATAGCTTCAATTAAATCCCTGGTTGGTGGGAATACAAATAATTTAGAATGATAAAGCTTTCGGGGAAAGTCCTGACAAACAGTGAAGTATACGAAATGTATGTTTGTTATATATGATGAAAGAGACGACTTATATTGCTATTCCTGTGGCACACCTGAAGCATAAGTACATTATAAGGTAATGTACTTACATTTAGGTAAGATCTATTTTTTTCATTAAGTTAAATTATTTCAATATAGTACATAAAGGGGCAAAGATAGTTTAGGTTTCCTCAAACTCTGTGAGTAAAAGGATCACACCAACATTATTTTTTTTAATGCAAGTTTTTACCTACAGGGTCTAATGCTCTGAAGCATGAGCAATTGAAGAGTAGTGAAACATATTGTTAAGGATCCACAAAAAATTGTAAAAGTTTTGTTTGAAGTAGCTCTTTTAATAGCCAAGAATAAAAAGACCTCAGATCACAGAGGGGGGTTAAAAAAAAAAAAACCATGAATTCTTGTATTCTGAGTACCGCCAAAAGTTAAAATGAAGTAGATTCCAAAGTATCTTTTTTTTTAGCATCTATAGTCAAAAGTCAAATTGCTGGCTTACCTGACCTAAAAAAAATTTACCAAAGAGTAAATCATCACTCTTTTTCTTTTCTTTCACTACTTGCTTTTGCTCAATCCATGTACAAAGGAAATGTGCTTAATTCCTTGCCATGCATGAGTATGAAATTAAAGATACCCTGGAAAAAGAACTGCTTTATTTTTCTTTCTCCATCATTAGACACTTGCAAACTTGCCAAGATAATAACTTTCCCAGGAGTTTGACATATTTGCCAGATATAGTTGATATTTTGAATATGAATTCTGAAACTTCAAGAAGTGAAGACCAACATTATTGCTCCTCATGATGTTTTAAACTTTTATACCAAAATCTAGTTATATATTCAGTGAATCAGAGCTAAAAATATCTTTTCATTTTCCTGACTGTACAATTTGCCATAAAAAGGTTACTGAAAAGTATTTCAAGAGAAAGAATAAAGTCTCACTGAGTTTGTCTGGGATGAATTCAGGAAGTGCTTTCCTGATGCTGTGGTTGAAAATACCATTTGAAAGTCAGTCTTAGCAAAATTTAATAGAAGTTATTGGAGCTTAAATTTTAAATCAGTCACTAAAAAATTGTTAGAAAATCATAGTGGAGAATTTTGGGCAAAACATTTCAATATTTACTTCAAAATAAATTAGTAGGCCTAGCACGTAATTATTATAATCAACATATAAAGTTGGTTGTAATAATTTGTATCAAGAAAAACATAGCAAACACCATTCTTGACATAGAAGGTGACCACATTTGTACTTGACCCTTGATGCTATGTATGATACAAAAGCTTGTCGTAAGCAAGCTGATTTAGTGCCCTTACTGATAAAAAAATGTAGTTTTTAAATGTTAAAAAAAACAGAATCAAGTGTTTAATATTTTAAAATAATCATTATTTAAAGTTGTTTTATTAAGAATTTTAAATTTATCCAAAATTTAAAATGATATCAAAGAAAAGCATAGGATTTTTATACCAATGCAAAGGGTGCATGTATTTTAAAATGTGGGTAACCTTTGGTACATAACTACATTTATTGATTTGGAACAATGGTAGCATTAACTTCTGTAAGTTTTTAAAAAGGTTAAAAAACAGCATATGTACTACATAAGTATAGTGTACACATAAATATACATATATACATGCATACAACATGCATGTGAGTATGAATCATAAAAGGAGTCTTCAAAAGAAAAACACATGGTAGCATTGGCTTTCTCTAGAGTAGTTGGATACTAAGTAATCTGGGATATGTCCGTCAAGACAGGCCAACTTATGCTACTGTGATAACAAATAACTCTTGTTCACAATTTATTGGCCAAAGCAATCCACAAGGCCATGCCCTAGTTTAATAGGGAAGGGAGGTATAATCTTCCTGCAGGGATTGGGATCCAAATATCAGAAAACAGTAATACAGTCATCTACACTAAGCAAATTATACTCAATTTTTCTTTTACTCTACAATAGTGAGAATGATAAATACATATACATATATATTTGCATTGAATTTTATTTTTAATAGTTTTTTTTGATGTGGACCATTTTTAAGTTGTTATTGAATTTGTTACAATATTGCTTCTGTTTTATGGGGGTTTTTTTGGTTTTTTGGCCCTGAGGCATGTGGGACCTTAGCTCCCTGACCAGGGATCGAACCCGCACCCCCTGCATTGGAAGGTGAAGTCTTAACCACCGGACTGCCAGGGAAGTCCCTTGCATTGAACTTTAAAAGAAACTTTTGTCAAGGATTTAATAACTTCAAAAAGGATGCTACAGTTTTATGAACTCAATTATTTCTCATCCAAAGTTAACTTTTCTAGAAATTCTTGCTATACCAGGTTATCTTTTTCCCCTCTGAACTCTGAAAATCTTTTGATTTTCTGGTATATGTCTGATATGTTTGGATATGTAAATCAGAACCCCATATTTTAACAGTAACTTCCCTAAAAGATAACAAATCCCTATTAAATTAAAGAGTTAAATTTCATTTTAAAATTAATCTTGGGCTTCCCTGGTGGCGCAGTGGTTAAGAATCCACCTGCCAATGCAGGGGACACAGGTTAGGGCCCTGGTCCTGGAAGATCCCACATGCCTCAGAGCAACTAAGCCGGTGTGCCACAGCTACCGAGCCTGCGCTCTAGAGCCTGCGAGCCACAACTGCTGAAGCCCGCACACCTAGCCTGTGCTCCACAACAAGAGAAGCCACCGCAATGAGAAGCCTGCGCACTGCAACGAAGAGTAGCCCCCGCTCACCGCAACTAAAGAAAACTCGTGCACAGCAACGAAGACCCAATGCAGCCAAAAATAAATAAATAATTTAATTAATTAATTAACTTTAAAAAAATAAAATTAATCTTTATGACACTATGCCATAGGTTGGGTTCTCCAGGTGGAGTTTGGGGCTACAGTATGCATATTATGTAAAAGGAATGAAATGTTTATTAGGTGAAAGGAATGAAAAGAAAGCAGGATTGGACAAAGGACGTGAAAATGTGATGCAGGCCAATAAAGCCTCGGCCAACCTAGCCCCAGATTTGCCCTGTGTTGGGGCAGAAATGGCCAGGCCTTTATACCTCCGCCTCACATAGTCACCAGATACAGGATGCCTGTGGAAAGTCACGACCTCATTCAAGATGGGTCCCTGAAGCTGAGCCAGATCCCTATTTGCTGACGGAGATGCATTCTGGTGACCATATAGCTATGCTTGCTGTAGCTAGGCAGCAAGTTCTCCTTTAAAGAGGATATGGACCCCATATCTTTGTGTCTGTTATGCTCTGTAAGGGTGTTTTAATGAAAACCTTGAAAAATGACTCTACATTTATAGTACACACACACACACAATCATATCTGGTGCACCCACTTTATGGAAAAAAAATACCAATTTGGCAGAGATTTATAGAGTTCCTAGTGTAATTGTACTAAGAGACACACCAAATGAGAAATCAGCCCCTGCCCTCAGGAAACTAGCTGCCCATGCATCTTACACAGATGTCACAATGATAGAAAAATAATCAAGTTGTCCTGCTCACCCTTTGCAAGATACCACTCAGTTCACTGTATTTTTACTCAGGTAAAATCTGATTAAAAAAAAACAAAAAAAACTTTAATCCTCTCTTTTCTTCTTCTAATAAATATTCTGTTACTAATCATCCCTCCCCACACCTCTTCTCCCCAGCATTGCTGACTTTTTCTTGTTGTTAGAATTAGATACCGTTCCTCAATACATATCCTAAAATCCTAGCTAAAATACTCAACATTTTGGCTTTCCCTGCTGCTTCTAACTTCCCTATCCAAGTAGAAAGGGCAGAGAAATTTAAAGAGGAGAAAAGGGAACCAATTCAATCTTCCAAATGTTCCTGATGATGGCTGAAATGAGATTCAAAGCTTTAAAACAAAGATTACATATTCAAGAAAAAAGGAAAAACCCAGAAGAAGGAAAATTCCTACTTAGCAAATAGCTGCCATGACAAACTTGTTTTTCAGCTTCTCAATTATGAAATAAAAATGAGGCATGAGCATCTGTTGGGGATTTATAACTGGACTCCTATCTGCCAGGGAAAAAGGAGTAAATTACTCAGTTGAAATTGGAGGTTAACTTAGAACTATAAAGTTCATATTTTCAAAAGGAAGTTTCTAATCATACACAGCAATCAAAACCCTAATGAACCTGCAAAATAAGCAACCTATACATTCTTAATAATTATGTTTTAAAATCAGAATGCGTCACCATTTTTTATTCCGTATACACATACACGTACATTGTAAAAAGCTTCTTATTGGCTTTAAAATGCTCTCAAATGTATGAGTGCGTGTTTATACAGCCTATCAACGTCCCACAATCATCATAACAAACTATAAGAAAAAACAAACAAAATGACTAACTGACCAAATAACAATCATAAATATTTTCCATCAAGACAGGACATCCTAATAAAGGCATGGTCACACTTTAGACACTGCTTGTGTGATTAAAACTTTACTGATGGGATGATAATCTAATAACAGTTCATTCAAATATCTTCACTCCCACTAGCCTTGTCACATCTGATAAACTCTGATAATTGATAAATAGCAAAGATTTATATACTTCACAACCATTAAAGTGAAAAAATTATCTAGTTACACAGTGGTTTACACAATGACAAGCTCAAGCATTTGTTCATGTTTAAACTTATTAAGAATGGATGCAAAAAAAAAAAAAAAAAAAAAAAAAGAATGGATGCAATTCCATGGTAAAGATGGCAAACTGGACATATGTACCCATCCTGTACTCTCTTGAATCCCCACTCACCAAAATTTTAGAAGCTCCAAAACAGATGGTAGCAAGTTTAGCATACAAAATGCAAACAAACAACAAATGATTATTAAACTGGCAGCAGGGAAAGCCTAGAAGCAGGCTTATTTATATGACAGAACAACCAAAAGGCTCAGGGCTGACACCAGGAAGTGGAAATGACCAGAAGGTCTATATATAGAGGTCTAAAATATGAAAGCCTGATTGGAAGTCTTTTCAGTAGATATTTAATCCTTACATCCCTTATCCCCCTCTGCTTACATAGGTAACTGCCTCTACCAGACCCAGAGGGGGTAAAACAGAGAACTGGGAAACCCAACCAGTTAGGAACAGGGATACCATCCTGAAACAGGAGGATTAAGTGGATTTCCATCTCCCACTCTGCTTCCAGAAGATTGTCAACTAGGACTCTATCTTCTAGGCAGGAGTTTAGGAGAATTTTTACCAGGAATCTTACAGCACTGCAGGAAAGATGGATAGTGATCTATCAAGGGTTTCTCAACAAAATGGCTTCGTCAGTTCCTACAGTGAAATTCATGGTGAACCAGCTACCCAGCACACTTGGAGCACCCAATCAGGTTGTTACTGCACCACCTTTAAGTTATGGCCAGACAACTAAGAATCACCAGTTATCACTCCACAGTCTCTAGTATTAAAGACAGAGACCAAAACAAACTAGAAGAAAAAAAACTCAGTAGAAACAGAGAAAATACTATTAAAAAAGTTTCAAAAAAAGATCATTAATATTTTCAGTGAGTTAAGAAAATATATTGCAATCTTGAAACAAGAAAAGGATATTATAAAATGGAATATTCTGGGAACAAAAAGGTCTCTTAGAAATTAATAATATTAAAAATTTTAATTTCAATAGAATAGATGAAACACAAAGTTGAGAAAATGTCCCTTAATGATGAGCTAAAGGAAAAAATAATTAGAACATAAGAGAGAAAAGATAAGAAAATTAGAAGAGTAATCCAGGAGGTCCAACATTTACATAACAGAAGATCCAAAAAGAAAAGAAAAAGTGAAGGGAGGAACTCATAACAAAATAATTTAAGATACTTTCCTGGAACAGAAGGACATATGCACATTAAAAGAGCTTGACCTCATTAGTCACCAGTCACGAGGGAAATACAAAACAAAATGACAAGAAGAAACTATTATACACCCCCATCACCAAAAAGGCATACAATAACAAGTATTGGAGAGGGTGTGGAAAAATCGGAAACCCCACACACTGCTGGCTACATTGTAAAACGGTGCATGCAATTTGCAACATAGTTTAAGACAATCAAAAATTTAAAGATAGTCATCAGATGACTCAGCACTCCCATTCCTACGTATATACTCAAAAGAATTGAAAACAGGGACTCAAAACAAACGACTACACACAAATGTTCATAGCAGCACTATTCACAGGAGCCAAAAGGTGAAAACAACTCAAATGTACATCAGCTGATGAATGGATAAACAAATGTGATATTATCTTGTTAACCAAGATTTCAGAAATCGAAATCTAATTGAAATAGAGAGGCTTTATTTGGGGTGTGTCAGACTACATGTAGGAGACACAAATTCAAGAAACACTTGAATTGTGTTCTGTAGCACTACAAAATGGAGGAAGCTTATAAAGGCAGAAATTGCAAGGCCACAGTTAGCTACCTAAATTGTTTGTCAAGAATTATAATTGGAACAGGCAAGAAGTAAGGGTGCTTGTTAAGCAAGGACTGGTTGGGGTCTGAAGTGGTTGCATACTTACAAGGGGTGGGGACCTTGAGACGACATAAAGTTGCAGCTGAGGGATGTTGTTCTAAACACAGCTGGTGGTATCATAGGGTTTGATATCGTTCAGAGGAAATTCAAATGCTCAGTGGGGCAGAGATGTGTCTGAAACCAGAACCTCAATGACTGCCTGACACCCTTTTTGTATGCCTGATCTATGATTATGCCATTATAATTTCAATTTGTCATCAATCCATATACCATGGACAATTATTCAGCCACAAAAAAGAATGAAGTACTGATACAGGCTACAACATGAATGAACTTTAAAAGCTTACTAAGCGAAAGAAACCTGCACAAAAAGTCACATATTAATGATTCCATTTAGATAAAATGTCCAGGCAAATCTATAGAGATATAAAGTATATTAGTGATTGCTAGCAGTTAGAAGGGTAAAGAATTCAGGGTGACTGCTAATGGATATGGGACTTCTGTTTAGGGTGATGAAATTTTCTAAAATTAGGTAGCAGTGATGGTTCCCAAACTCTGAGAATATACTAAAAACCACCGAATTATACACTTTAAAAGAGTGAATTTTGTTATGTGAATTGTTGTATTAAAAAAAAAGAGAATGGAAAGACATGAGTTTCCAGATTGAAAAGGTGCACTGAATGAAAACAAAGCTACATCTTGGTCAACTCTTTGCTTCATCATGAAATTTCAAAACACTGGAAATAAAGAGAAGAATTTTAACAGAAACAGTGGAAACTAGACAACAATGGAGCAATTTCATTGAAATTCTAATGAAATTATTTCCAACCAAGAAACCTATATCTAGCCAAAATGTCAATCAAACGTAAGTGCAGAATAAAGATATTTTCAGCAATGCAATGTCTCAAATAAAAAAATGTCCCACACACTCTTTCCTAGAAAGCTATTAGAAATTGTGTTCACCCCAAAACAAAACAACATGAGATGGAGGAAAAAAGAGCTCCAGCCCAGTAGCGAGGGGAGGGGCACCGCAGGAAACCAGTGACAGGACATGCACCAGGCAGAGGCTCGGGGAGGTCTTGAATTAATGGTAGAAATGAAAACTGGGCAATTATTAATTTCAGGGAAAACAAAAAAGCAATCACAGTATACTACATGCCTCAGCTATAAACAAGATTTATATTGACATAATAATGTAAATTTTGAATTTCTGATCTAATCAAAATTATAATATACCTATATTGAGAGGATGGAAGGTTGGGAGGGTGGCAGGATAGGATGTTCACTTGTTTCAAAGCAGAAAAATTTTTTAAAAGACCACTAAATTCCCATTTTTCACTGTAGGAATCAATGGATGATGCCAAAAGGTGAATAATCAAGAAGTGGCAATAAAAGAAAGTCTTATTAAATATTCAGAGGAAAATCCGAAAGAATCAGTTAAAAGAGTTGAAAGTAAAAACTATTTTTCCTAACAAACCACAGAATTAACTGACTCTTTATATGCGTGTGATGTACAACTTGCATAAAAACAACAATCACAGCAACAAAATGAATGATTTAACCCTGGTGTGGGTTTAACTGCCCTTTACCAATGCATAAAGTGCATATTAAACTAAAATATTATGTGATGTTAACTGAATGAATTTGAAATAAATAAATGTAAGAAATAATAATAATCATATGAAAGACCATTCATTATAATGGTCATTATAATGATATGCCTTTATCAAATTACTGATTTTGAAAATTGGTGAGAAGTTACAGACACTCCATTTCATATGATATATAATAATGTATACTTCGCTTAGAGATAAATCTGCTAATGATTTTTTCTCCAATTACTTCATGGTCTATTCAAACATAATGTGAAGGTAATTGGAATTATTGATCACCTTCATCCTGAACTTGGGCACTTTCATCAGACGGCAACTTTAGTACTTTAGCTGGAACGTTTGTCCAATTTCTCCAAGCTGATCATTACTGTCAGTCTTATTAATGCATCGTTCTCCTGCTTCCACCTGCCCCCTGAAGTATGCACAGTTTTTTTAAGATTATTATTTCCTTAACTAAGGAAACTTGGAAATGATTTTTGTGAGGAAAAACAAACGATTAATACGCGAAATATGTTTTTTCCTTTCTAAAGGAATTCTCTTTTTTTACTACTGTTATCTTCCCTATGACTTCCTTCTACAACTGAAGTCTTTTTTTTCAGTCCATTCTTTTCAAATATCACAGATTATACCAGCTTCACCATTAAACGTCTATAGTTTAAATGATTAAATTTGAAATTAAAGTAAGAAAAATAATTTTTAAAGAAACCATAGGGGCATACTGTATTGTCATAAAAACAGTCTAATCTGTAGTGGAATGTGCTCATAAACTGTGTGTCTTTGTAAATAAGCAGACATTTACTATCACAACAGTTAAAGATCAGACACGCTCCCATCTTAAATCATGTGGATTAAAATACTGAACTGTAATCAGGACTTCCGAATAAGGAATGGCAACCATATGAAATAAAACCAGAACACAGAGAAGACAGGTATGATGTAAACAGAAAAAAATACACTAAAATCTCAGCACCCAACATGACAGTGAACAAACACAGTTTAAAGTGACTAAAGGAGACCATGACTCCCTATTAGATGAGAAAAAGCCATTAGGGAAAAGAATAGAAAAGAAGATAATTGACTCTGTCCTACCAATTAGAGAAATAAGACATTCATAACAGAGCACTGATTGAAAGCTGGCTTGTTTTCTTTTTCATTTCTTTAATTTCTCCTTATGGTTCAAAATTCTTTTATCTTTAGCTGCCTGCACGTTCTGTCATCCACAACGTTTACATCTGTTCACTTGCAGTACTTGGTTCTGCATGGCAACCCACCCCTTCAGAATATAAGATCATAGTATTACACTGCATAACTAGCTCTCCATATATGAAACTAAAACATCCTTGAAAGTCTTCCATAAATAAAAGTCCATGAATCAAATCCAGTTTTCCTACTGTTGTCACTAAAACACAAATATATTCTAGTCCATGACATGTGAAGATCTATGACAGCGACTTATAACTCAAATGTCACATGAAGATTATCTAGTCTAAGATCACAGTCCTCTACCAGATTTCAACCTTGTTAAAAGTAAGGGCTATATATTTGTATCCCTAGAGCTTAAGAATAGTCCCTGGCACAGAGAAGACAGTCCACATATGTTGGAGGAAAAAAAAATGAATTATTAAGCGAATGACCATAACAAGTTGTGTTTCTGCTTCCCAAAATTATGCCAAATGGGATGAGTTTAAATAACAGTGCAAAAACTTGGGCAGTCCTTTGCTATGTAAACTTGGAGCTATCCAGATTCACACTCGACACAGGAGATGATGAAGCTACTGGAAAGGGCATGCATGGAGTATTGAATATCTAAAGGCCTGAATTTCCTCATCTACAAAATGGAAGCACCTTATATCCACTTCACGGTTTCAGTTGGCACTATATGACATAACATCTAAATTACATATTTCAATCCCTTGCATAAAGTACAGGTTAGGAACCCTCTCTACAATATTTCTGATGGAAATCCACTTATCCTCTACTGAATGTTCTTAGTGATAAGGTGTTCATTACACAAGGCACTGAATTTAATTTATGAGTAACACAAAACATTTGAACATTCTTCCCAGGATTAAACCAAAACTAGCCTCTCCAGAACTCTCACACTTGGCTTTCTTATCCTCTCTGGAATATTTATGTTACCTTTTCTCTACGCTCTTCAGTATGGCTTCAATTCTCCTGAGTAAGTCTTCCTGGCACCTTTACTGGTTCCATGTTGTATCCGTTCACATGCCCTTCCAGGTGCACTCTCCTGTTTGCTTCAGCTCTTTGAGCCAAAGAAATTACTAGTCTTTTTCACATAAACTGTTTTTAAGTTAACTTTCCTCCACCCTGTTTATCCCTTTTTTTTTTACTTTTTTTTTTTTGATGTGGACCATTTTTAAAGTTTTTATTGAATTTGTTACAATATTGCTTTTTTTTTTTATGTTTCGGTTTTTTGGCCACGAGGCGTGTGGGATCTTAGCTCCCTGACCAGGGATCGAACCCACACCCCCTGCATTGGAAGGTGAAGTCTTTAACCACCGGACCGCCAGGGAAGTCCCTGCACCCTGTTTTTCTGTATTAGGTTGGGCTGCCTTTTTTTTAAACCAAATACACTGTTTTACTTAGCCCCACAGCAATTCACCTTGTAGGTTCTGCTCATCATTTCACCAGATCTTTTTTCACCCCTGATTCCATCACCCCAAGTGTTAATTATGACTCCCAGCGACAACACATATACAAATAGGTCAAGCACATCATCTCAATGTCTTCATCTGAGTCATTAATAAAAATATCAAATAGGACAAGGTCAAGGACAATGCCCTCCAGCATACACCGATAGACTTTTCTCCATCCCAGTGTCGATTCATTAATCAATAGGCTTTGGGTGAAGTTGTTCAACCAGCAATAAACTGAAAGAATAATCTTCTAACAACTGAATTTCAATTTTATGTTGATAAGGATCTCATGAGAGTCCCTGTCGCAACCTTTGCTGAAATAAGGACTAACACTGTTTCTTATTAAAAGGGAATGATTAGGGCTTCCCTGGTGGCGCAGTGGTTGACAGTCCGCCTGCCGACCCAGGGTACGCGGGTTCGTGCCCCAGTCCAGGAAGATCCCACATGCCACAGAGCGGCTGGGCCGGTGAGCCATGGCCACTGAGCCTGCACGTCCAGAGCCTGTGCTCCGCAATGGGAGAGGCCACAACACTGAGAGGCCCGCGTACCGTAAAAAAAAAAAAAAAAAAAAAAAAAAGGGATTGATTAGACTTGAATGTCTAAAAATCTTTTTTTGCATTTCACTAATGTTCTACAGTAAGCTTACATGTCTACAGGTTCAGGGGTGTGTTCCCTACCACCTTTTAAAAACCAGCATTCCTTATATAACCTTCATTCTTGATTTCTCAAAGATTATATGCAATGGTTTTCTTTTCACATTCTAGATGTAATTTACCTGGAACTACATAATGAATTCATTGTAGTAGATGTTTATATGAGTGTGGGTTTTTTTGGAGGGAGGGGGGGTTGGGAAGAGCAGGGAACTAAGGAAAGCATGTCCTATATCTGAAATTATTCCCTATATTGGGAAAATCCCCTGCTTTATGAATTTTGGTGGGAGGCAAGACCAAACCGTCGTTACAAAAGTCAAAAGGCCAGACACTCACCTTCTCAGGGGCCTGTGCAGTCAAAACATGGGCATGGGACCTAGTGTCAGCTAACCAAACACAACCAACCCTCACTTAGCATTAGGAGCTAACAACCCAAAGAAGCATGGAGAATGTCGACACCATTTTGACATCATCAGTGGAGGTAATAACATCCAGTCACCCAGGGCAGCCACGCCAGTCAAGTAAGACACAGTATGTCTGCAGCCAGCAGTCCTGGGGGCAGCAGGATGTGCAGTGGGCAGGTCCACGCATGATATTGGTTCTGGGTCTGGCTCTCCAGCCTCACACTGTTCCTGCCCATTTTTAAAGTCTTCTCAGCAGGTCTGTCAGCCACACGTTAACCTCTTGATAAACTTTTCAGATTAATTCAGCTAAAGAGGATGTCTGTTGCTTGAAACAGAGAACTCTGACTGGTACATTTTTCAGAGCAGCCAGCCACTTTAATTCCTTTGAAACAACTAGGTGGTTTCTGACTATCCCATTGTCTGCGGTCTGCTCTACCCGTTATGGAGTAAGATTTGCTCTACATCTTCTGCTTGGAAGAGAATTGTTTTGAGAGAAAAAATAAAGACTATAAAATAGGAGCTAAAGATGGAATATAGATAAATAGAAAAATAAAGAAAAAAAGTTTAAATATGAATTAAGTAGTTCTGCTTTCCCTAGGTTGTTCGCAATAAGTAATAAAACTATTAAGAGTCTCTTGCCCTTCCTGCTTCAAATGTCACTCATTCACTCATATAAAACTTACTAGCTAAGCACCTACTATGTGCCAGACACTCTGCTAGGCATTGCAGAGGCAACCTCTCCTCTTGTGAAACCCCAGTCTATCTAGCTCAGAGTCTCAGGTGAAATAGTTTTATCTGGTTTCATAAATAATCTCCTTTCTTACAGGTACTTCCTTCTCAGTATCCTCTGTTGGTGTTCCTCATCACTTTTCAGTGCCTTAATGTTATGCTGAATGTTGAAGTGCCCCAGTGTTCAGTCCATGAAACTCTCTTCCATTTCTATGTCCATTTGCTCATACAGTGTTTTAATTACTGATTGCTGGACAAGAAACTAACCCAAAACTTTGTGGCTTGAAACAACCACCGTTATATTATCTCTGACAATTCTTGGGTCAAAAATTCAGAAAAGGCATAGCAGGGGACAATCCATCTTGGTTCCATGTGACATCTGTGAGACTGGAATCTGCCCCTTACCCCCACCCAAGAAGCCTTCTTCAGTCACATGTCTGGCACTAGCCTGGAGGGGCAAATGGCTTGGCTGGGGTCCTACGTCTCAGGCCTAACTAACTTCACACTGTCCTCTGGGTTCTCAGTTCTCCTCCATGTAATCCAGGGCCTCTCCCCATGGTCTCTCCAGCAGGACAACTGGAATTCTAACATGGCTGATCAGGATGCTCAAGAGTGCAAAACAGAAGCTGTCAGGACCACAACTGGCAGAGTGTTCCTTCCACCACGCTCTTTTATTGGTTAGAGCAAGTCACAAGCCCAGCCTTAATTAAGGGGCAGGGACTACACAAGGGTGTGAATATCCAAAGGCATGGTTCATTTAGCACCACCAAGGTAACAATGACCATACCTGGTGATCTCATCTAACCCCCTTGTTAAGTATTATCTATGACCCAGACAACTTCCAAATCTCTACGGTGAACCTCTCTCCTAAATCCCAGACCCATATGTCTAACTGCCTTGTGACATCTTCACTGCATATATAATAGGCATCTCAAAGTTAACCCCTTCAAGGCTGAGTTGCATCTTCCTGCAGTCTGCCTCATCTCTCCTCACAGCAGCTCCACTGTTATAGTTGTTTCAGCCAAAACAACTTGGGATCATCCCTGACTCTTCTTCATTTCTCAAATGCCACATCAAATGCTATCAGCTCAACCTTAGAAATACATCTAGAATCCAACCACTTCTCACAACCTCCACTGCTGACATCATCCCACGCTTAGACAGCTGTGACAGCCTCCTAACTGGTCTCTCTGTTTCAGAACTTGCCCATCTTCAATCTATTCTTGAGAAAGCAGCCAGAGAGATTCAATTAAAATATAAGCCAGATCAGATCATTTCTCTGTTCAGCATCCTTCAGTGGTTTCCCATCTCATTCTGAGCAAAAGAAAAGTTCATCAAAATAAAACTTTACAAGGCCCGACACAATCTGGACCCCATTGTGTCTTGGATTTTGTCTCCTCCTCCTGTCCTCCTTGCCTGCTCCATTCCAGCACAGGAGCCCCGCTGCTCCTCACATAAGTCTTCTATCTGGAATGTTCTTGCCTTGAATATATGTCTTCCTCCTACACCTCCCTCAGATTGTTACCTAAATACCTCTCACCTTCTCAGCAAGGCCTTCCCTGATCACTGTCATTTAAAGTTGTACGTGCATGCACGTGTGCACATATATCGTATCTCATAGGAAAGCAGGAAACTTTTCAATTGCCTCAGGATACTTTAATCTGGAAACCAGAATACTGATGGAGAGCTACAGTTTTTGAGAACAGATGTGGTATAAGATCATGCAAATTAAAGCATTCTTTGTAGATTTAGAAATCAAAATGTATGAGGCATAGAAACCAAATAATTAGGTAAATTGTGTGGCACGGTGAAAAGAGAGAACATAACTTTCAGCTGCCAGTCCCATATCCATCATCACACATACCTCAGGCCATCAAATAAAACTAAGAAGATGGTTAACACCAGCAGGCTGCAGAGTGAAATGGAGTAATGAGGAATTTTAGGCACAGCAGACTTGGGCTAAAGTCCTATCTTTACCCTTTTAACGTAACCAAATGATTTAGTAAATCTTAATTTCTCTAAGCATTCTTTTTCCTCATCGAGTATAAAAAAACTGGATAACAAAAACACTTGCCTTATGTACTTCATAGGGCTAAAGATGGAATCTAATCGAATAGCATTTATGAGAGAGTGCTTTGTAGAATGTAAAACACTATAAAAACATATTATGTGGAAAAAAAAGAAGAAAAATACCTTATGTGATTTTTGGTGATTCATAAATCCCTTCACATGACTTTTGGTGACACAGTTTTTTTTCATGTGGAATATAGATTTTTGTATTACATAACGGTGCACATTAGCTTGGAATATTTCACAGTAGAAGAAATAAAACTATTGCTCCAAATAATCATGATCAGTTATAAGTTTGTTGCTTTTCTTCTTATATTTATATGTTATTAAATATGTAATTACATATTTAAATGTAATGAAAATGTAATGTATTATTAAATATGTAATGAAAAATGCTGCTACACACACTTTGCTCTCATGCAATTTAAAACAGAATGGTTATGCACTTTAACTAATGGTAATATATATTTACATAATCATGTTTACTATTAATATTTTTATTTCCACTTACAGAATCTGTTTTAGATTTTTCAGCATGGGGTTAAGCAGGGTAATGTGGCACTTATTTGTCTTTGGCAAAAAATAAAAACTAAATTGCTTAACTTTTTGTTTAAGTAGAAGAAAATTTTGCTAGCATTTTCACATTTTTTATATTTCTCTTCCATGTCTCAAACCCAGGCAGGAAAAAAAGATGGCTATAATAATATTTTAGACCATTATGAAACCACATACCTTTTCAAGCTAATAGAGCCACTGCTTGGATAAAGATACTCCTTCACATTTGACAACAACTGGAGAAAGGAAGTACCCAAAAGAGCACCCATCACGAGGGCCCGCAGGTTACACCAATGAGCCATGAGCAGCTTGGGGGCACATTTCCCAGTGTGTGTCAGCCTTGCAGCTTGTAGACCACTATATCTACACATTTTGAAAGTGTGTAAAAAACTAAATTTCAGATGTTTCAGGAGTTTTACCCAGTTCTTAAGAGATAGCCTACACTAACAATATCCTATTATACACTGAATCACTTTAATAGTGACCTCCAAAGTCATTTCCTCGAATATTCTTTCACATCAATAACTTCTCATCACTTATTTCATTAGTCTGGCCCTCAGAAGGCTTTTATGTAACCTACAATGTCATTCATGGCAATAATATAAAGCAGCCAGGCTTAGAGTTCTCTTTTAAAGCAAAAAAACAGAAATATATTTATACAGTGTATACACTATCATAAATAAGAATCTCTTACACTGTGGAACCCAAATTACATAGGTACCTCAAAAAGTGCTTGAATACTTAATTAATTCTAACGTCCAAAGGGAAAATTCAATAGTACCTAATGTATCTTAAATTATGTTACTTTTCCTGCATATCTAGGGTTTTCACGAGTATGAGGTATGAATTTTCCTATACTGTTTAACATACTCAGTCCCCTCCCTCAAAAAATATGCTGTTAATTACATGGAACTACAAAATCAACATTTTTTAGAAAACAACTTTGACGTGAACAATTTTTAAATATGGCAATACCATCATTAAGTCTGGGAAACTGTAGATTAAAATGTTTGATACTGATTTTAGGGCTTGCTAAATAACAAGATTCTGTGTGTGTGTGTGTGTGTGTGTGTGTGTGTGTGTGTGTGTGTGTGTGTGTGTGTGTGTGTGTGTGTGTGTGTATTTAAGTAGATCCCAGTGAAATAAACGGGGCAACACTCTAACTTACAAGTTTCCTTTATGGAAACTTAAAACATTTCATAATTAAAATAAAATTTTAAGTGGCTGGGTTTTCAACCAGTCTACAAAACTTATTCAGCCTATAGAGCAGTTTAACTGTATTTAGGATTTAAATACAGTTACATCTTAAGCGCAGAATAGGGAAGGTTGTGGAAAGAAAAAAGAAAGTTTCCTTTCCCCCTTCTGACCAAAAGCTCAACCTAAGTAAAGCTGAACATAAACAGGAGACACAATATTGCAATTAGGATTCAAAGTAAGATGAATCTGAGTCTATCTTTCATGCCACAAGACCCTAAAAAGCATTTCATCTCCCAAATCCTTAGGTTTCTCCTTTGTAGGGTGGTGACAGTCACAGATCCATAAGACTGTTGAGAACATCAAAAGTGAAAATGAATGCAAAACCCCCAGCACAGTGCCCAGCATAAAACTCAATACATTTTAGTTGTTGGTTTTTAGTATTGTGGTCATACTTGTCTTAAACATTATTTCAGCTCCCTTTCTGATCCCTCACTCATCATCTCAAATCCACAAGTGCCCTCCTGTTTCCTACCCTGTGCCCCTCCACTAGATCTGCTCTAATTCCCATGGCATGTCATGCTTTGAAACTTCTATCACCTTCCCACTGCTGTGAAACATGCAAGAAAAGAGTAGAATTTATTTCTGCTAGATACTGTGAGGAAAACAATCTGATTAAAGTAATCCATTAAAGTATGTAAGAATCTTAATTTTCCTTAAGATATTGGCATATGTGGGGGGAAAAAAGGCAAGCAATGAAAAAGCAGTGTAAGAAAAGAGAAACTTTAGGAAATATTCAGGGAAGTTATTTTTGTACTGGGCAATAGCCACAGAGGCAGGTTAATACTGTCAGGGAGTCTACACCTTCCCCACTCTAACTGGGAAGACTCTGAAAGGAATTTCTACAGCATAGAGCTCCCCTGCTCCCACCTCCCCAACTCTGATTTCAGAGACTCACTGGAACATTTTACTTAAAATAAGCCAAACAGGGGCTTCCCTGGTGGTGCAGTGGTTGAGAGTCCGCCTGCCGATGCAAGGGACACGGGTTTGTGCCCCAGTCCGGGAAGATCCCACATGCCGCGGAGCGGCTGGGCCCATGAACCGTGGTCGCTGAGCCTGCGCGTCTGGAGCCTGTGCTCTGCAACGGGAGAGGCCACAGCAGTGAGAGACCCATGTACCGCAAAAAAAAAAGCCGAACAAGCAAGTGGTAGCAACAAAAAGCACTTCACTAGAGAGAGCAAAAGAATAGGAGATGAAGTAAATAGAAAAAGACAAAGAAAGGCGGGGATGAGAAAGGCAAAGAAATACTGGAAAAGTAAAGAAATAAAGGTGGAGTGGAGAAAGGAAGAAGAGGCAAGGCAGGGCAATCATAAGTCATGAATGACACCAGTGTGCCTCATTCTGTAAAAGAGAACAGGTTAAACTATGCCTTAGCTCCCCCAGAGAAGTTAGGCATGAAATGCCCGCAGAGTACTGCATATATGCACCCTATTTTGTGGTTTATTGAAGAGGATCTGGGATGTCTCCAGAAGAATTGGGACCAAGGGGAACTTCACTCAAAGAAGAATAATTTTAAAAGTCAGTCTTAATCAGTTGACAAATACTGCAGGACAGTGAATTTCTTTCCTTTTATGTGTTAACTTCTACAGAATATAAAATGATCAAATGACATCTGCTCTGATATGCACATTTTTAGCTTCACAAATATATTTAATTTTCTTTTAAGATTTGAAAGACACGTTTTCACATTATTTTTGTTCATTTCTCTATCAATGTTGTTGATTTTAGGGGCCAAACTAGTTTTTCTTTCTCTCAATTTAATTAACCAGTTTCGGGGGAGGGAACAAGTATATTTTTGAAATCTCTTTTGTAATGTTTTGTGGAAAAGTTAGTCAAGTATACTAAGAAAAATCTGGATTTAACTGAAATATTGCAACTAGACATACTACAAAATACGAAACAAAAATTCCAATTCTAAATCAGCTGAATACATTATTGACCCCCATATCATCAGTTAAACAAAAGAAATTATATTTGCATTGATGTGTGAATCTGCATCCATTCTTGGTAGCATGTAATATATGCAACTGCTTGGCTCTAGCTGTCCTTGTAGCCACATTACCATATTATTCAAATGTATCTATCATTTATATGTAAATAGACAAGATGAATGGCTTCTTCATAAGACAACAATTTTCAAATGACAAACAGACATAGGCAGACATTAGCAAGATAAAAATGTTGTAAATATTCATTCTATTATATATTTTTAAGGAAAAATGGACACTATTTCAAATGTTTTAAAAAGTAGGGTGGTAATTACAAAATGGGATCTTAATACATTCACAATACCAACAGCTATTCTTCTCAATAAAGGTCTCTACCAATGTCATTTGTATCTTGTAAATTACATGTTCTCAGATCCATCTGTGAAAATTGGGATGTTAATTATCATGGTTACATTTCATGGTTCCACAGTTAAATGCTGAAGTGGTGCTACACAAATACCGTATGTTTTTCTAAGAGAAACGGAGAAAGATTAATTATGAGTTCAAGTCTAAGTCTCAACACAATAAGATCATTACATTGTGTGCTACGCAAATTGGAAGTTTTAATTAATAGCTGAAATACTAACCGAGGGGAAAAACTATGCAGTCTAAATTGTAAGTATCAGGCTTTTCTCCACAAAAATCATCCAAATAAGGATGCTTTTGAGAAACCAAGTTATAAATCCAAAGAAAAAAAATTTTTGTTGTCTGTGAACTTCCTTGATGGAGTGATCACCATCATGTTGTTTAATCCTATTTGATAAACCTAAAAATTACAGTCTATACTAGTAACACATAGGTTATAGACAATATATCTGATGAAAATTCAACTGAACATTTTTTCTGGATTTTTCTTTAAGATACATATCATTCAAAATTATGCAAAATTACAAGTCTCGTGTACTCAGATAAAATACTCACTTCAGTATAGCTAACTAAAGACAAAACTCTATGATAATAAGAATTTTATTCATATTTATAAAATCTGAATTCTCATTTTACTTACCACATATTCAAACACAAGTGTCAGTGTCTCCTTGGTGTGGATGATGTCATGAAGCAGCACTATGTTAGCATGTTTCAGTCCTTTTAACAGAGAAGCTGTAAAATAAAGTGGACATAGAGACAATTTATCATGGGTAATAAGCAACTGATTTGTTTCATTATCATTTTGGTACATCATCAGATGAAATATACCGATTTTCCCATTTTCCAAGCCAATAACAATTCAGAATCAAGGGCAGAGGAACAAGGTTTTCATTTAGATTAAGTTACCTCCAATTAATTCACCTGTTATTTGTTATTAATCTTTAGTTAGATTCCATTATGGTCAGAGAACATACTTGGTTTGATTTCATTTGTTTTAAATTTGGGTTTGTTTAGGTACCTAGGATATGGTTTATCTCCATATGTATGAAATATATATTCTGCTGATATTGGATGGAGAGTTCTGTAAGTGTCGATTAGAGCCTGTTCGTTGATGGTATCATTGAATTCTTCTACAGTATGTGTTTGCTGATTTTCTGAATAGTGGTTCTATCAATGACTGAGAGAGGGACGTTGACATCCCCAACTGCAACTGGCAATCTGTCAATTTCTTATTTGAGTTCTGCCAGTTTTTGCTTTGTGTGCTTTGAAGCTCTGTAGTTTACTATATATACATTTAAGATTGTTATGTTTTCTTTGTGAATTGGCCCCTTTTACCAATATATAATGCATCTCTTTGTCCCTGGTAATTTTCTTTACTCTGAAGTGTTTTGTCTGATATTAACATAGCCACTCCAGCTTGACTTTGATTAGTGTTCATATGATATATCTTTTTATATTTTTTTTCTTTTGGCCTACACCAATGGCCATTCAGGTAGAATACTCAAAGAACAGAAGCTTCCTCTATCATTGTTAATTATTTTAGTAGCACCGTGTCTTCGATTTTGGTTTTTGGTATACAACCTGAAGAGAAAAAAGAAACACAAAACACATTTTTGTGTGTGTGTTCTGTCAGGAACTTGTAACTGCTCATTTATTCATCAAATATTTATTGAGAACCTAGTTAACAGCACGGGTGGCCCTGGACAAACCTCGAACTCTTGATAATAATACTGCAAGACCACCTCTTTAAAAAGAGATTTATAACACAAAGCATGAACCCTGCTGTAAACTCTGGACTTTGGGTGATAATCACGTGTCAAGGTAGGTTCATTGCTTGTAAGAGATGTACCACTCTGATGACACATGTTGATAGTAGGGGAGGATTGGGGTGGAGGGTAGGGAAGGGAGTATATGAAAACTCTCTGTACTTTCCACTCCATTTTGCTGTGAACCTTAAAACTGCTCTAAAAAAAATAAAGTCTATTTTAAAAAGTAAAAAGATATATCTATGTTTTAACATACTCAAAGAAAAAGCAAGTTTAGATTGTTTAATATTTTACTGAAATAAAATGGTATTTTAGATATGGAATAATCATGCAAAGAGGCTATACTGGGCAGTCCCCAGAGAAGGCAGAGACAAAGCCTATAGACTGTTACATTCTCATATGACCCCAATTAATGTGAGCTCCTGTTTTTAGAGTTATTATTGCTATGAATTTCCACTGTCTTCACCAGGTAAACCTATTTCAGGACAATATAATATATCTTTAATCCAAAGATGAACTTCAACAAACACTTAATTGATCCAGAGAAGGCCATTCAGACTGAGAATACTTGGTGTGGCTGGTTCCAACACCAGAAGACAACAAGAAGTGTGTTTCCTCTGAAACTGAATCAGCAGCATCAGTGTGTCGTCCAAAGCCAGAGAGGTCTAAGCTAACTATCATGGGGAGGCCCTCTCTTCCGCCTCACATATATCTGCCGTGGGCAAGTTAGTTTTACACACTAAAAATCTTATAGTAAAAATATCTACAAATTTATTTTATCTGAGTTTTGTAAATTAGCACTCATGAGAAAATAATTACTAAAAATAACAATAACAATAAAATCACAGCACACAAACTTCGAAGAAACAACCACTACATAGACATACGATAGAGTTTAGTACCGTTAATTCCAATAATTTACAATCTTCCTTCTTTTAATTATTCAAATATTTAATTATATTTTCATTATTCAACCGTCAGCCTCAAACAAGTAAAGCTCTATTACATAGCTAATCCCCAGGCATTAATCATTAATCCGTTGGGGAACCAACTGCACATGTGCTCAAGTTTTAAAAAGGACACTTGGACCTATGCTAGTCTTCTGAGGCAGACTCATCCTCAAAGATCACGATTTCAAACCACAACAGGGTATTTGGAAGTGATGGTCAGGTACAGTACTTCACACCTAGCCTGTGCACGAATATGCATAGGTAAAATGAATAAAGGACCTAATGAATATTATGTTTATGAAAGGAACCTAGCTTTGTGAGGCAAGTTTTGAAAAGATATAATATCTTTTGTAATCCTGTCTGATTTCATTTTTCAAGTTATCCCTTCAGTTTGTCAAATTCAGTGATGATACTTATCAGCAACAACTCCAAAAAGGTACTGAAGCTTACAATTCATTGAATATCCCATCCCCAGAGAATCGTTTGTTGTTGCTTTTTCTTTTTTTTTTTTTACTTTTCTCCCATTGCCGCCTTTCCTCTCTTACCATTTAGACCTAAACTGTTTCTCATTTCTCAAAATAACATCTTCACATCCATCATTTCCCATTGTGTTTTCCCTACAATTTCAGTAAAATCAATTCTCTGCCATCATTTATCCTGGGGAAAAATACATCTTCCTGATGGTGACCAATATTATAGCAAAAAAGTCATGTCATTTTTTACATCACATTTTTTTTTTTTTTTTTTGTGGTACGTGGGCCTCTCACTGTTGTGGCCTCTCCCGTTGCGGAGCACAGGCTCCGGACGCGCAGGCTCAGCGGCCATGGCTCACGGGCCCAGCTGCTCCGCAGCATGTGGGATCTTCCCAGACCGGGGCACGAACCCATGTCCCCTGCATCGGCAGGCGGACTCTCAACCACTGTGCCACCAGGGAAGCCCTACATTACACTTTTGACCATTTCTACATGAAGACTCAAAGCCTCCATATTTCGTTCTATTAACTCTCAATTATTACAGATTTTAGATTTCTAACTATATTTACATACACTGCTAAAACCACACTATCAGTCAAATAACTACCAAGAACTCTATTTGAAAATAAGCGCTTTTTCTTTTGAGATTAACATAACAAATTTGTATTTGGAAAAGGCTAAAGCCACTAATTTCAAAGCTGATGGCAGAAAAATGACATTGAAGGGCAGAAAACCAACCACAATATCTACCAACATGAGGGTAAGTGACAGACCTGACTAACTTGGAGGCTGCCAAGGCAACAGCCGCTGCTCCAAGCCAGGTGCGAGATACTATCACTCCTGCTGTTACCAAGGCAAGTGAGTCTCCTGGGCTGCCAAGTCGGTCCAGTGATTAACACCTACAAGTCCTAGAGCCAGTATGTCTCCCTTTTCAAGACAAGCACTGTCAAAATACTACTCCATGTAATCCTAATAATATCTCAAATACACCACGTTATTTTCTCATCGTTTACATACAAAACAAATCCTGTAACACTGGCGTTAGTAATTCTAGCACGCTTCGTTTCCCCACAAGTTTTAAGCAAACATATGGCAAACATTTTAAATTCATTTCACCAGTGAGGCTTGAAAAGGTACAAACGTACATGACATAAAAGAATTGTAATTAAGGGTGAGGGTAAAAATGCTAACAATAATTCTGGGGCTGTGATGTCGAAACAATACAGAAACAGAAAAACACTGTTGCTCATAAAGATAACTGCCTTTGACAAAGTCCCAGTAGGACAGGAGGACAAAGGGAGTCCTCCCTTAGTTTAGTAGCAGGATTCAGACACCCACTGTCTGAAGGCATATAGAAACCTTGATCTCCCACTTTCAGAATAAACATCCTAGGTTTCCACTCTGAGGTGGAAGAGTTAAATTTCTTCTAAATGCTAATCTCATCATGATTAAAATAAAACCCTTCTTTACTATTTCCAACAGTCTTCTAGGTCATTATTTGACATCCTACTACTAGGAAAGGAGAGATCACAAGTAATCACAACCCATCCTTGCTCACTCTCCCTTTAGCCTTTGGAAAGAACTAGCGCATTCACGATTTCCTCTCATCATTTTTATGTTTTCTTTTTCAGTGGGGTGAAAGGGGCTGCTGAGGGGCTGCTACTTGATTTTTCTAGAAGACAAAGATTACTACCTATTAAACCCAAGAAGCCAACTGTATGTCAAGCTACAACCACAACAGACATAAACCTTTCCTTGAAGCCCACAGCTAGATAGCTCTAAGGCTGCTGAAATTCACTTTATACTAGAAATAATAGTATACTTTCTTTTTTAAATTGAAGTATAGTTAATTTACGATGTTGTGTTAGTTTCAAGTGTACAGTGAAGTGATTCAGTTATACATATATGTGTGTGTTACACATTCTTTTTCATATTCTTTTCCATTATAAGTTATTACAAGATATTGAGTATAGCTTCCTGTGCTATACAGGAGGTCCTTGTTGTTTATCTATCAATATAATATATAGTAGTGTGTATGTGTTAATACCAAACTCCAAATGTATCTTTTTACTTATTTCAATAAGTTCTACTTCTCACTTACTTGCTAGTGGATTCTGAATATTTTCATAGTGAAAATATTCTGAATGGGAAAAACAAGGGTGAACAACAAAATACACAGAGAAAGACAAAAGTTCTTGTTTAACTGTGTCTGTGATGAGGAGGTGATCTAGACAGAGAAAGGCACTTGTGCCTGCCCTGAAAACCAATACGAAGCTCCAGGTTAACTTATGCATGGTTCCAGAAGGTATGTTGCCCACTGTGGCTACATACTAGGAGAAATGCTGTAGCTCTACACAGTTCTGGACCTTCCCCTAAATGAGATCTGATCTAACACACACACACACACACACACACACACACACACACACAACCATAAACTAATAAATGAAAAGGTAAGAGAATCAGGCTAAAAAATGGAATTGTATCTTTGACTCCATTTTTACTTTTTATACTTTTACACACATACATACAAAAGAGTCAACTCTTTGTTATGGGGAAAGAGGTCACAGCTAATCCAAAACACAAGGTTAAAACACATGTGATGTCGAATAAACTTAACTTAGCTAAAATCACATGAAGGATTTAGAGACATGTTTTTTGTTCACCACATGCTATCCAAATGTGGAAAGAGAATA
Organism: Delphinapterus leucas; assembly: GCF_059928025.1. Taxonomy (NCBI): domain Eukaryota; kingdom Metazoa; phylum Chordata; class Mammalia; order Artiodactyla; family Monodontidae; genus Delphinapterus; species Delphinapterus leucas. Next base: position 54,477,450 of record NC_143137.1, on the reverse strand, counting down.
CAAAAGGTCAGGAATACTTTATACATATCACATAACTTGTTTTCTATCCACCACAAATTCTACTGTTTTACTTGCTCCGTAGCTGAGGTTTTCTATTTGAGGATGGACAGAACTTCAGTCCCACTGCATATCCCCCCTGCTCTGCTCCCCTCCTAATTTCCCCATCACAGACCTGAAAAGTGGTACTGGAATTACAGCCTCAGCCAGCCGCTCTGCCATCACTCCCTGTGCATCCACCACTTGACTACTGGCAAAGAGCAGTCAGCTGGGGGCTATTTCCATGTTGCAGCCTCACAGGACCACACTGACAGCTTGCTAAATCACTCAAAGAAACAGGTTCCTCTAACAGTATAGCTTAACCACGTGAAACTGCCAATATTTGACATCTTTGACCTAACACAGCAATTTCGAGTGGTTCAACCTAATAGAGTTTACCTAGCAATTTTAAATTCTTCACAAATGCATGGTTACTCTTCCCACTGTTAATATTCAAACCAATTAATCAGCCAAGAATTGACTCTGAATAGAAAGAAAAAAAAAAAAGGAATCTGTTCATCAAACTATGGTTATAGATGAGGGGAGGGATATAGAAACAATTTAATTTTGTATGAGTACCTTTCTATATCATTTGAATTGTTTATGATAAAGATATATTCCTTTTATAATAAAAGAGATACCTGGGGGCTTCCCTGGTGGCGCAGTGGTTAGGAATCTGCCTGCCAATGCAGGGGACACGGGTTCGTGCCCCGGTCTGGGAAGATCCCACATGCCGCGGAGCGGCTGGGCCCGTGAGCCATGGCGGCTGAGCCTGCGCGTCCGGAGCCTGTGCTCTGCAACGGGAGAGGCCGCAACAACGAGAGGCCCGCGTACCGCAAAAAAAAAAAAAAAAAAAGAGATACCTGGAAAAGTTCTTTATTAGAGTGGATTGGCTAAAGAGAACTGAAATAACACTATAAAAGGTACACTGATGTTTACACAATTAATGTGCAGCTACAATAATGAATCATTATAACTACAGTGTGATCCTTCACCACTAATTCCTCTTCATGAAGGTACTGGTGCAAATCCTTGCATTATAAGGGTCTATTTTCCTGTTCTGGAACGTGACACACCCTGTGTCAGCCTCTAATTTGCACTCATGTCACACATTAATCAAAAATGTTGAAACTGGGGGTTTCCCTGGTGGCGCAGTGGTTGAGAGTCCACCTGCCGATGCAGGGGACACAGGTTCGTGCCCCGGTCCGGGAAGATCCCACATGCCGCGGAGCAGCTGGGCCCGTGAGCCATGGCCGCTGAGCCTGCGTGTCCAGAGCCTGTGCTCCGCAACGGGAGAGGCCACAACAGTGAGAGGCCCGCGTACCACAAAAAAAAAAAAAAAAAAAAAAAAAAAAAATGTTGAAACCATTTCTTGTCTAAATGGTTACTTCCCCGCATTAAGATTAATTTACTCATTGCAAAAGATTCCTAGTTTTGTCTCCAATTACTCCCAGTTGAACCTGTAAATGAGCCACCAGCTGCCTTTCCATGCTCTAGTTAATCTTGTTCCGATTTGCCAGTGGAAAGATCCACACATATGTAGGTAGTACATGAATACGAGATGTGGTTCTTCTCAAATGTAAACGTCTCACTAATAACTTCAGCAGAAACACATCTTGCCAAGCAACACGGTTGGAGATAGTGGTAGTTATGCTCCATGGACTGTCTTTAGGGAGGAAAGAGACCATTTAGGAGCCGAGGGTTACTGGAAGACTTGACAACACAAGAGTTGTTTTTTGTCTGGCTGTAAAAACTAGGTTGAAAAGCTGTTAGGCAATTTACTTTATTTGAACTATTTTACACTTTGTTACAATGGGTTACATGTACAGTCAGTAAGAATACTACAAAGTATGCAATAATTAAAAAAAAAGATAATGTGGTTTGGCACCAAGTCCCTTAAGTCTTCTGGTGAAGAAGAATAAACATTTATATCATAATAGCTATCTCTGTTTGACTAGACTTAAACAACCTCTCCTTACATGAAACTATGTGAATAGCTATTATTGCATTCTTTTTCTTTTTTAAGACACCAATTGTACTTGAACATTTGTTACTTTTTTTTTTTTTAATTAATTAATTTATTTATTGTTGGCTGTGTTGGGTCTTCGTTTCTGTGCGAGGGCTTTCTCTAGTTGTGGCAAGCGGGGGCCACTCTTCATCGCTGTGCGTGGGCCTCTCACTGTTGCAGCCTCTCTTGTTGCGGAGCACAGGCTCCAGACGCCCAGGCTCAGTAGTTGTGGCTCACGGGCCTAGTTGCTCTGCGGCATGTGGGATCTTCCCGGACCAGGGCTCGAACCCGTGTCCCCTGCATTAGCAGGCAGATTCTCAACCACTGCGCCACCAGGGAAGCCCATATTCTTTTACAAAAATAAGCTGAAAATCAGAAAATATATTCCTTGCCATGGCTGCAAGTCCCAGTGCCTAAGGGCCTGACCTTGAGAGACACCAGTCAGTCACTATCAGGCTCCTCCACAGAGCAGGGCAATTTTGCAGACACAGGAGGTTCCACCCCCTCCACCTCACAGCCACAGCCACAGGCCCGCCACGAGGTGCTTCTCAAAGTGTGGTCCTTCAACCACCCACATCAAAGTCAACTGAGGTGCCTGATATCAATGCCAATGCATCAGGTCCTATCCCAAACCTACCAAAGCCAAATCGATGGGGGTGGGGCCCAAGAATCATCCAACAAATACTTAATATCTCCTATGTGCCAATCACTAAGCACCGGAGAAACACAGACAAAACTTTTGTTCCCATGAAACTTATATGCTGTATTTCCACAAAGCTTTCTATTCAATCCTTATGTATTCTAAAGTTTAAAAATCACTGTTGTGTTATGGTTTTGTTATATAGGAATGGGTAACATACTTACAGAGTGAGTGTGTGTGTCTGTTTATGCACTTAGTTACACTGCGATTTACTCACTGTTCCACAAGCAAATCAATAGAAACAACCATTCAATCAATCATTTCATTTACCTAGTATCTACTTCTGTCTGTCTGTGTGTGTGTGTGTGTCTCTCTCTCTCACACACACACACACACACACACACACATGCACACAGCCAGTGAGATAGATTCCAGTGAAAAATATAAACTCTTGGGCTAGAAGACAGAATTCTTTATTCTGAAAATTTGATGGTATTTTGATGTGTGCGGATTTTCTCCTGCATTTCAAAAACCCCCAAACTGTGAGCTCATATTTGCAACATGAATAAAATGTTAAGGTCATGGTAATAAGACCTTTTCAATCCCACAAAAATTTCTAATATCTGTGAAAGAGTAAAGTTTTATGTAAAATGTCTGCAGTACATACTGCCTCAGAACCAGTGCTTTGATAAACAGATACAATCAGCAGGTCTGGAGATACTGTAAACAGATTATGAGCAAAGAAGGAAGAGAAGTGAAAGACTAAAAAATGACTATGAATCTTGGTTGGGGTTAATTCCTACCCTTGAATATCCCCTGACTTGAAATTTCAAACATAATACCACTTCATTTGACTGAATAACAAAGTCAAAGCTCTAAAAATGACAAATGAAAGCATAACTCAGTGGAAAGTGCACAGCCCCAGAGCACCATGTTTCTCACAGAATTAGTTCACCTTCAGGCAGTCACGTCACCTTCACTTCTACCTCCCCAGGACAGAACTGAGCCAGCTGTCCCTAGGCCTGGACGAAGCCTTGAATTCCTTCATGCGGCCTGTGATCCGTGGTGGCCCAGGCGGGAACCCAAGTTCAACTCAGCAAAGTGAGCTCTGCCACTTCTGGGAAGGTCGCTAACACGAGTCCCAGATTGCTTCCCTCCCACCAGTGCTCCCTCATGCTCAACGTCCGATGATGCTCAGCTGCTAATGACACAACATTTGGCTGGCTCTAGCACCACGTACATGTTCAGGAGTTTTACAAGATACTTAAAAAAAGCAATTAAGGATTCATTCAGGAATTGCCTTCCAACTGCATGGAGGCAGGACTGGCAAACGCCATCTCTCAGAGCTCTCACTGCTCTCTTGTTTCATATAACCTCGGCTACGGCAGCATTTGAAGGAGGCTTTTCTATATTTGGAAATACATGAAAACAAGACAGGAAAACAAACATACCTATAAAAGGTAGAGTGACATCTTAAGTGTTCAGTATTCAGAATCCTATGATGATGATAATAAAACTGTTTATGCAAAATGGTATTTAATGAGTTCGGGGAGCAGTTCCCAAACTTTTCTGAAAATAACAACCTTCTAAGTCTCTTCTACACTAGGGAAGTCACTTCAGTACAAAAATAGTAACTTTTAAAATTTTTATTAGAGTCTCATCTTTTTAAAGTCACTACTTGTCAGAAACTGGCAACATCTTAGAAGTATTAGATTTCATGCAATGTATCACAGTTGTTTAAGATAAAACACTAACCACTGTGATAACTATATAAGTCAAGTAAAAGACAAGTAAGTTGTACATGATATATTTTATGTTTCTAAATTAGCAAGGTAACTTCAGACTGTCACTACAGTTAAAAAAAAAAAAAAAGTCATGCAAGAAAATGACGAAGGGAAAGAAAAATAGTACCATGGTGTCAAATTTTCTAGGAAATTTGTATCTCTGTCTCCACCACCACCAGCCAGAGGAACTCGGGGAAGGGATAATTTGGCCCTGCATTTATCAAGGTAGGCTCAACATTTGAGCCTCAAATGTTGTGACTGTGGAGGGTTTTTGTTAGTGTCTCTTCAAGGTGTACACTTGTGACTGGTACCAACAATAGCTCCCGCTCATACAACCTGCCTTTCCATACATGAAGGCAACTCCTGAGGACTATGGAGAACATCCACCCATGATTAGCGTGACTGCCACTTTCTCAAATGTATTCTACCTCCTTTCACCCATATTTCCCTTTTTAATAAAACTTCATCTTGTTTCATATACATCATACACAAGCACATACATACACATATATATAAAACCTTAGTGCATTAAAGACATCTCTGTTTGACTTAATACAGGGTGACTGAATCATCACGCACAATTCAAACAGTCCTCATAGAATTTCAAAGTGAGTGTCATCTTCAAAAGCATCTAAATCCAGCCCTTCATTTGACAATTGAGGAAAGTATAATAATACACAGAAGTGTGGTCATAGGATTCAAACCCTGGCCCCCTGACTCCTGATACAGGAGGATTCTGCTTCTGTCAAAGTAAGCATTATCCACTCTCATTGTCTTGGTTTTCTCCTCTTCATTCCTAGTGTTTTGCTGTGATTGTGGTTTCCCTTTATCTTTGTATCTTTCCAGGTGTTGGGGGCAGAAAAACCTGAAGCTAAGAAGACTAGAAGAACATCAGATATGACAGACATATCTGCACAACTCTTCACTTGTAGCAACACCACCTGGACTAAAGAGGTTTCAAAAGAGAGTAATAAGTAAAGAAGAAAGCTGGGGGAGAACTGCTGTTCAACTTGGCTTTTTTAAATCGCCTTTATCTGATCAAGTCACTTCTCTTCTTGAAATCTTTCAATGGCTCCTTAACAGGACTGCCAAAGACCTGCGCAATAGGGCTCTTGATGGAGCTCCCCACGCCCCCAGCTGCTCCAACGCCCTCCACACTGTGAACTCCAGCTATACAGCGCTTCCTAGAGATCTCCAATTCACCACTTCCTCTCAGACCTCTTGGATGTTGGCTCTTCTGCTCCCTCCCCCATAGCCTCTGAGCCTCACACATCCCTACCATCTCTTCAGATCTTAACTTAGCTATCACTTCCTTTGGAAGTCTCTGCTGACCCCAAGCTCAAGTTAGACGTGTTTTCTATCAGTCCCTGAGCACCTTGAGTTGTCCTGTCCCAGTGTTATAATTACCTGATGACCTATCTCCACCTGTCTGTAAGCCCCACTCACAACATGATTTGCTCTCACTCCTGCTGTGCTCATAGCACTCAATGCAGTGCTGAGTTTATAGAAGATGCCTATTAAGTGCAGCTTGAATAATGTACACATGAACAAGAAAAATAAAATCCTTAAATGATCTTCCGTAAGTCGCCACCAGCAACGCAAGTTCTTAGGATTGCGCTCTGCTATGGATTGGTTATCTTTTTATAATGTGTTTAGTTTGGCCTGGATATGCTGATCAAAATAAATCCACTCTCAGTTTTGTAATAACTGACAAACACACTGAGGCTATATATTTCACTGAATTTAAAAAGAAGCGAAGAAACCTCTTACAGGGTGTTATTAGGAGTTTTCCCTTCATAAGTAGGCAAAATGCTATATACAATGCTATACGTAAAAAGGCATTATTTTATTTATTTCCACTCATATTTCAGATTATGGAAAGATGGTACAAGATGTGTTTGAAACTGTAATTTATTTCTAAAAACTCATATTAGAAACTAAAATTACATCCTAACACTTTTACCCAGCATGAGATAAGTTCATAAACAATAAGGTGGTAGCAATGAGAAAAGGAAGAAGATGTTCTCAACCATACGTGGGTTTACAGCAGAGTCAAATCCAACCCACGGACTTGGTTTGTTTGGTCTGTGCAATGTCTTAGATATTTATGAAGTATTTAAAAATCGGAGGATTTCATATAAAATGCACAACTTTGGCTCTTCAGAAATAACAGATGTGGGTAAATGTTCTGTGTCTGGAGCTACACAACTGGTCCCTTACACAAGACATCACTATTATGGTTCCCCATCCTCCTTTTTCCCCCAAAGTGATAGAGGCTCTTTCAGCCTGTTATTTGATGAGCCTCTACATTTGTGATCTCTGAATTAATATTTTGTGAGTAAAAATACAACATCACTTTGATTGCATGAGCTAAAGTACAATTATGAGGAAACTGGAAGCAGTCAATTCAAAGAGGGCTTTATGAGTCCCACAAACCAACAGAGTAAGAAAGGGGACTAGAAGGAGAACAAGAAGTTGTTACTACAGGAAAATCACAATTACTACCAAAGAAGAATAGACTGAAATGAAATTATATCCATTTCAAATTGTTCATCTCAAAGCTCCAACGAGACCCACTAGGTGGAATAGGAACCCCTTAAGGTTACCAGCACAGGACTTTCTTTTCACATTGTTTCAAACATAGATTCATTGACTGAAAGATCTAAATAGACTCTGGAGAACATTTAGTCCAACAGATGCACTTTTCTCAGGTAAAATTTTGTGGCCCAGAGACACTGTCAAAAGCCATACAATTTGGTACATCACTTCCCCTCTCTAGCCCCTATTTCTCCAATTCATTCTCAGAGACTGATAAAAAATGTCAGGTAGGCATTAAACGTCTGATATTTATATCCTAGGAAAATGAGAAAAAAAGAAACAAAATGGACTTATTCAAGGTAGCAAGCTGGGCCAAGAGCCATATCTCTGATTCCCAAACCATTATGCCAGGCTTCTACCCATAAAACTGCAGAGATTAATGTCTGCCAGAACTACAGGCAATGCTCGTGATGGCCTGATAGCCCCTACCCACAACGCACAAACAAAAGGACTGAATGCGGAGGGGGGGCAATTATCAGGGAGGGAAGCTAAAGCATGAATCTCAGAGCAAATTAATCCAAATAATATTTCATATTGACAAGGCTGTAAGGAAACAGATAGACTCATACTCTATGAGGTCAGACGTTATAGGGGTGGGAAAGGAGATTGGTCAAAATCTATCAAAAGTTAAAATATTTCTCATGACAGGAAGCTTCAAGATGGAGGAAGAGTAAGACGCGGAGATCACCTTCCTCCCCACAAATATATCAGAAATACATCTACATGTGGAACAACTCCTACAGAACACCTACTGAACGCTGGAAGAAGACCTCAGACCTCCCAAAAGGCAAGAAACTCCCCACGTACCTGGGTAGGGCAAAAGAAAAAAGAAAAAACAGAGACAAAAGAATAGGGACGGGACCTGCACCTCTGAGATGGAGCTGTGAAGGAGGAAAGGTTTCCACACACTAGAAGCCCCTTCGTGGGCGGAGACTGCAGGTGGCAGAGGGGGGAAGCTTCGGAGCCCCGGAGGAGAGCACAGCAACAGGCATGCGGAGGGCAAAGCGGAGAGATTCCCGCACGGAGGGTCAGTGCCGACCACCACTCACCAGCCCGAGAGGCTTGTATGCTCACCCGCCGGGGCGGGCAGGGGCTGAGAGCTGAAGCTTGGGCTTCGGTCAGAGCGCAGGGAGAGGACTGGGGCTGGTGGAGTGAACAAAGCCTGCAGGGGGTTAGTGCACCACGGCTAGCCGGGAGGGAGTCCAGGGAAAAGTCTGGACCTGCCGAAGAGGTAAGACACTTTTTCTTGCCTCTTTGTTTCCTGGTGCACAAGGAGAGGGGATTAACAGCGCCGCTGAAAGGAGCTCCAGAGACGGGCGCGAGCCGCAGCTATCAGCGCAGACCCCAGAGACAAGCATGAGACGCTAACACTGCCGCTGCTGCCACCAAGAAGCCTGTGTGCAAGCACAGGTCACTATCCACATGTCCTTTCCCGGGAGCCTGTGCAGCCCGCCACTGCCAGGGTCCCGTGATCCAGGGACAACTTCCCCAGGAGAGCACACGACGCGCCTCAGACTGGTGCAAAGTCATGCTGCCCTCTGCCGCCGCAGGCTCGCCCCACATCCGTACCCCTACCTCCCCCTGGGCCTGAGTGAGCCAGAGCCCCAGAATCAGCTACTCCTTTAAACCCGGCCTGTCTGAGCAAAGAACAGACGCCCTCAGGCGACCTACACACAGAGGCGGGTCCAGATCCAAACCTGAATCCCAAGAGCTTTGCGAACAAAGAAGAGAAAGGGAAATCTCTCCCAGCAGCCTCAGGAGCAGCGGATTAAATCTCCACAATCAACTTGATGTACTGTGCATGTCTGGAATACCTGAATAAACAAGGAATCATCCCAAATTGAGGGGGTGGACTTTGGGAGCAACAATACATTTTTTTTTTTCCTTTTTTCTCCTTCTGTGAGTGTGTATATGTATGTTTCTGTGTGTGATTTTGTCTGTATAGCTTTGCTTTTACCATTTGTCCTAGGGTTCTGTCTGTCCATTTTTGTTTTGTTTTGTTTTATTACTTAAAAATTTTTTTTCTTATTTATTTTAATAACTCCCTTTTATTATGAGCCATGTGAAGGACAGGCTCTTGGTGCTCCAGCCAGGTGTCAGGGCTGTGGCACTGAGGTGGGAGAGCCAAGTTCAGGACACTGGTCCACAAGAGACCTCCCAGCTCCATGTAATATCTAACGGCGACAATCTCCCAGAGATCTACACCTCAACACCAGGACCCAGATTCACTCAATGACCAGTAAGCTACAGTGCAGGACACCCTATGCCAAACAACTAGCAAGACATGAACACAACCCCATCCATTAGCACAGAGGCTGCCTAAAATCATAAGGCCACAGACACCCCAAAACACACCACCAGACGTGGACCTGCCCACCAGAAAGACAAGATCCAGCCTCATCCACCAGAACACAGGCACTAGTCCCCTCCACCAGGAAGCCTACACAACCCACTGAACCAACCTTAGCCACTGGGGACAGACACCAAAAACAATGGAAACTACAAACCTGCAGCCTGCAAAAAGGAGACCCCAAACACAGTAAGTTAAGCAAAATGAGAAGACAGAGAAACACACCACAGATAAAGGAGCAACGTAAAAACCCACCAGACCTAACAAATGAAGAGGAAATAGGCAGTCTACCTGAAAGAGAATTCAGAATAATGATAGTAAAGATGATCCAAAATCCTGGAAATAGAATGGAGAAAATACAAAAAACGTTTAACAAGGACCTAGAAGAACTGAAGAGCAAACAAACAGAGATGAACAACACAATAAGTGAAATTAAAAATTCTCTAGAAGGGAGCAAGAGCAGAATAACTGAGGCAGAGGAACAGATAAGTGACCTGGAAGATAAAATACTGGAAATAACTACTACAGAGCAGAATAAAGAAAAAAGAATGAAAAGAATTGAGGACAGTTTCAGAGACCTCTGGGACAATATTAAACGCACCAACATTCGAATTATAGGGGTCCCAGAAGAAGAAGAGAAAAAGAAAGGGACTGACAAAATATTTGAAGAGATTATAGTTGAAAACTTCCCTAACATGGAAAAGGAACTAGATAATCAAGTCCAGGAAGCAGAGACAGTCCCATATAGGATAAATCCAAGGAGAAACATGCCAAGATGCATATTAATCAAACAATCAAAAATTAAATACAAAGAACAAATATAAAAAGCAGCAAGGGAAAAAAAACAAGAAACACATAAGGGAATCCCCATAAGGTTAACAGCTGATCTTTCAACAGAAACTCTGCAAGCTAGAAGGGAGTGGCAGGATATATTTAAAGTGATGAAAGAGAAAAACCTACAACCAAGATTACTCTACCCAGCAAGGATCTCATTCAGATTTGATGGAGAAATTAAAAGCTTTACAGACAAGCAAAAGCTAACAGAATTCAGCACCACCAAACCAGCTTTACAACAAATGCTAAAGGAACTTCACTAGGCAGGAAACACAAGAGAAGAAACAGACCTACAATAATAAATCCCAAACAATAAGAAAATGGTAATAGGAACATACACATCAATAGGTACCTTAAATGTAAATGGATTAAATGCTCCAACCAAAAGACATAGACTGGCTGAATATATACAAAAACAAGACCCGTATAGATTCTGTCCACAAGAGACCCACTTCAGACCTAGGGACACACACAGACTGAAAGTGAGAGGATGGAAAAAGATATTCCATGCAAATGGAAATCAAAAGAAAGCTGTAGTAGCAATTCTCATATCAGACAAAATAGACTTTAAAACAAAGACTATTACAAGAGACAAAGAAGGACACTACATAATGATCAGGGGATCAATTCAAGAAGAAGATATAACAATAGTAAATATTTATGCCCCGAACACAGGAGCACCTCAATACATAAGGCAAATGCTAACAGCCATAAACGGGGAAATCGACAGTAACACAATCATAGTAGGGGACTTTTAACACCCCACTTTCACCGATGGACAGATCATCCAAAATGAAAATAAATAAGGAAACACAAGCTTTAAATGATGCATTAAACAAATGGACTTAATTGATATTTATAGGACATTCCATCCAAAAACAACAGAATACACATTCTTCTCAAGGGCCCATGGAACATTCTCCAGGGTCACAAATCAAGCCTCGGTAAATTTAAGAAAATTGAAATCATATCAAGTATCTTTTCTGACCATGACGCTATGAGACTAGATATCAATTACAGGAAAAAATCTGTAAGAAATACAAACACATGGAGGCTAAACAACACACTACTTAATAACCAAGAGATCACTGAAGAAATCAAAGAGGAAATCAAAAAATACCTAGAAACAATGTCAATGAAAACACAACGACCCAAAACCTATGGGAGGCAGCAAAAGCAGTTCTACGAGGGAAGTTTATAGCTATACAAGCCTACTTTAAGACACAAGAAACATCTCAAATAAACAACCTAACCTTGCACCTAAAGCAATTAGAGAAAGAAGAACAAAAAAAACTCCAAAGTGAGCAGAAGGAAAGAAATCATAAAGATCACATCAGAAATAAATGAAAAAGAAATGAAGGAAACGATAGCAAATATCAATAAAACTAAAAGCTGGTTCTTTGAGAAGATAAACAAAATTGATAAACAATTAGCCAGACTCATCAAGAAAAAAAGGGAGAAGACTCAAATCAATAGAATTAATATGAAAAAGGAGAATGAACAACTGACACTGCAGAAATACAAAGGATCATGAGAGATTACTACAAGCAACTATATGCCAATAAAATGGACAACCTGGAAGAAATGGACAAACTCTTAGAAATGCACAACCTGCCAAGACTGAACCAGGAAGAAATAGAAAATATGAACAGACCAATCACAAGCACTGAAATTGAAACTGTGATGAAAAATCTTCCAGCAAACAAAAGCTCAGGACCACATGGCTTCACAGGCGAATTCTATCAAACATTTAGAGAAGAGCTAACACCTATCCTTCTCAAACTCTTCCAAAATATAGCAGAGGGAGGAACACTCCCAAACTCATTCTACGACGCCACCATCACTTTGATACCAAAATCAGACAAAGATGTCACAAAGAAAGAAAACTACAGGCCAATATCACTGATGAACATTGATGCAAAAATCCTCAACAAAGGATCTAGCAAGCAGATCCAACAGCACATTAAAAGGATCATACACTATGATCAAGTGGGGTTTATCCCAGGAATGCAAGGATTCTTCAATATACACAAATCAATCAACGTGATATAACCATATTAACAAACTGAAGGAGAAAAACCATATGATCATCTCAATAGATGCAGAGAAAGATTTCAACAAAATTCAACACCCATTTATGATAAAAACCCTCCAGAAAGTAGGCATAGAGGGAACCTTCTTCAACAAAATAAAGGCCATATATGACAAACCCACAGCCAACATCGTCCTCAACAGTGAAAAACTGAAACCATTTCCACTAAGATCAGGAACAAGAAAAGGTTGCCCACTCTCACCACTATTATTCAACATAGTTTTGGGAGTTTTAGCCACAGCAATCAGAGAAGAAAAAGAAATAAAAGGAATCCAAATCGGAAAAGAAGAAGTAAAGCTGTCACTGTTTGCAGATGACATGATACTATACACAGAGAATCCTAAAAATGCTACCAGAAAACTACTAGAGCTAATCACTGAATTTGGTAAAGTAGCAGGATACAAAATTAATGCACAGAAATCTCTTGCATTCCTATAGACTGATTAAAAACCTGAAAGTGAAACCGTCCCATTTACCATTGCAACAAAAAGAATAAAATATCTAGGAATAAACCTACCTAAGGGGACAAAAGACTGTATGCAGAAAACTATAAGACACAGAAGAAAGAAATTAAAGATGATACAGACAGATGGAGCGATAGACCATGTTCTTGGATTGGAAGAAGCCACATTGTGAAAATGACTCTACTACCCAAAGCAATCTACAGATTCAATGCAATCCCTATCCAACTACCACTGGCATTTTTCACAGAACTAGAAGAAAACATTTCACAATTTGTATGGAAACACAAAAGACCCCGAAGAGCCAAAGCAATCTTGAAAAAGAAAAACAGAGCTGGAGGAATCAGGCTCCCTGACTTCAGACTATGCCACAAAGCTACAGTAATCAAGACAGTATGGTACTGGCAAAAAAACAGAAATATAGATCAATGGAACAGGATACAAAGCCCAGAGATAAAGCCACGCACATATGGTCACCTTATGTTTGATAAAGGAGGCAAGAATCTACAGTGGAGAAAAGACATCCTCTTCCATAAGTGGTGCTGGGAAAACTGGACAGCTACATGTAAAAATGAAATTAGAACACTCCCTAACACCATACACAAAAATAAACTCAAAATGGATTAAAGACCTAAATGTAACGCCAGATACCATCAAACTCTTAGAGGAAAACATAGGCAGAACACTCTATGACATCAATCAAAACAAGATCCTTTTTGACCCACCTCCTAGAGAACAGGAAATAAAAACAAAAATAAACCAATGGGACCTAATGAAAGTTAAAAGCTTTTGCACAGCAAAGGAAACCATAAACAAGATGAATAGACAACCCCCAGAATGGGAGGAAATATTTGCAAATGAAGCAACTGACAAAGGATTAATCTCCAAAATATACAAGCAACTCATGCAGCTCAGTATCAAAGAAACAAACAACCCAATCCAAAAATGGGCAGAAGACCTAAACAGACATTTCTCCAAAGAAGATATACAGATTGCCAACAAACACATGAAAGAATGCTCAATATCATTAATCATTAGATAAATGCAAATCAAAACTACAATGAGAGACCATCTCACACCGGTGAGAATGGGCATCATCAAAAAATCTACAAACAGTAAATGCTGGAGAGGGTGTGGGGAAAAGGGAACCCTCTTGCACTGTTGGTGGGAATGTAAATTGATACAGCCACTGGAGAACAGTATGGAGGTTCCTTAGAAAACTACAAATAGAACTACCATACGACCCAGCAATCCCACTACTGGGCATATACCCTGAGAAAACCATAATTCAGACAGAGGCATGTACCAGAATGTTCATTGTAGCTCTATTTACAATAGCCAGGACATGGAAGCAACCTAAGTGTCCCTTGACAGATGAATGGATAAAGAAGATGTGGCACATATATACAATGGAATACTTCTCAGCCATAAAAAGAAACAAAATTGAGTTATTTGTAGTGAGGTGGATGGACCTAGAGTCTGTCATACAGTGAAGTCAGTCAGAAAAAGAAAAACAAATAGCATATGCTAACACATATATATGGAATCAAAAAAGAAAAGAAAAGAAAAGAAAATGGTCAGCGGAACCTAGGGGCAAGACGGGAATAAAGATGCAGACCTACTAGAGAACGGACTTGACATATGGGGAGGAGGAAGGGTAAGCTGGGACAAAGTGAGAGAGTGGCATGGACGTATGTACACTACCAAACGTAAAATAGATACCTAGTGGGAAGCAGCCGCATAGCACAGGGAGATTAGCTCAGTGCTTTGTGACCACCTAGAGAGGTGGGATAGGGAGGGTGGGAGGGAGGGAGACGCAAGATGGAAGAGATATGCGGACATACGTATATGTATAACTGATTCACTTTGTTATAAAGCAGAAACTAACACACCATTGTAAAGCAATTATACTCCAATAAAGATGTTAAATATATATATATATATATTTCTCATAGCCCCTGAACCAACATCTCTCCCAGGAATTCACAGACACAGATGCAGAAATAAGGAAAGATACATTACCAAAAATGTTCTCTTCAATGTTCTTAATAAACAGTGAAAAACTTGATACCAGCCAAAGAGCCCATTCCTTGTGTTCTGGTTAAATAAAATATGGCACATTCATATAACAAACGAATTGCAGAGCCATTAAAATGAATGCAATAATTCTACTATAAGTAGTAATATTGAAATGCCTAAGATATACTTAGTGGGAAAAAAAAAACATCAAGTTGAAAGTAGTCTGTATTTAAAAGGGGAGTGGAGGGGTGGATATACTCCACAAGCTATGTTACCTGTGCGAAATGACACTGGGCTCAGCAGATGAAGTGTGGGCAGAATGGGAGTTTACTTTACTCATATATTTATTATTGTTTAATGTTTTTATCTAGATATCTAGTATTTTATATTATAATTGTAGGTAATAAAAAATCATTTAAAAAATTTTCAAAATCCTTTTGTTCTCTACTCTCTTCTTAGGTGGGCATCTCTTTAACAAACTACTTATTCATTCATTCAACTAACATTTAGTAAATGCCTGTGATGTGTTTGTGACTATCCAACCTTGGAAGTCATACTATGTGTAGGTTAGCTATGCAGTAGACAAGCATCCAAAACCAACTCCATATTGCTTGGTATGACGTGCCTAAAGAAAAGTTCTGATAAGTACAATTCCTAGCTCTGCTTCTCAAAGTTAAGATAAAGCAACTGAACCAAAAATAAATAAGTATCCTTGCCAGGCCCTTCCCCAGCCTTTCCCAAAAATTCTCTGATGGAGTCTTGGAAGGAAAGAAGGTAATGAGAAATTAGGTTCTGTTTGCCCTTCCTCCATTCATATACAGCAGCTCTGGGGAAATGGACTAGCCAGAAAGCAAACTGCTCCTGACAAAGGGGAAGGGGAAGGAAGAGGTGGAAATGGCAGGAAATCAGTCTATATATAAGTGGGGTCCCAATGTGAGACTGCTGGGTACCATTTTGGTTATTCACATGATGCTCATTTCTTTCCCAATGAATCACCTCATAAAAACCAAGGTAAGTGATGGGCCTACAACCAGGTGATGACTGATCAAACCCACAGCTAGCCACACCTATCCTCTGCCCAGATCACAGTCCTAACCTACCCTGGTGTGGGAGACTGGGCAACTGATGTGTTTGTATCTTTTTCGCCTTTCCTGCTACTTCAATAAATGAACAGATTTCTTTTTCCCTTTTGAGCACCTGAAGTACTGCTCAGTTTAATGGAAATGTGTGGTAAGCTACCTTCGGCACACTGAGGTGGCCTCCTGCCAACAGTCCTGGAACATTCTAGAGAATGTTCAGCAACAGCACAGACAGTGGCGTCTCCAAGAAGAATCTTACCTAGATCCTCACTTTAAGTAAGACTTCTACACGCAAGGGGATGAGAAAGAAACACACAAGTTACCTTTACTACCACAGATCTGCATAAGTGTCATGAAAGAGTAATAAATGAACAACTGAAATACTGAGGCAATGAAGAGGAAGGAGAGATAACTCCCAACTGGAGCAAAGTGTGGAATCTCATAAGATAGGTATCATACGAGTCACTCCAGAAGAGCCTATGGATGTGCTATGAGGAGATGGAACATTCTAAGCTCAAGGAACTTGAGTGTAGGGAAAGAACAACACTCATAAATAGGGAAATATTATGTAGTTTATTTTGGCTGAAAAAGAAGATGTCTGAAGAAAAGTAATGGAGACAAGGTTAGAGACAAAGGTTTGGGTCCTCACAGCTTTTGTATATTATTGTATACAAAAAAGGGGGGAGGGTGAAAGAGGACCTGCACTTCTCAAAGATTCAGAAATAGAATGAGCTGCCATCTGAAAAGAGGGAATCCTTTCACATAAAGCTAACTTCTTGAATGTACTATTCTAGTGACAGTTTGACAGAACAGCTGTTAATGGACAGAAACTAGATTACTAACTGCCATTCTCGCTCAGTGACATAACAGTGTCACCAAAGGGGAAAAGAATAATTCTCATTTTATTTTTTCAGAAAAATTAATATAGGTATTATATTAACTGAAATGGAAATGTACATGTCTAATAAAAGGTTAGCACTGAGTGGTGCCTGTTACTTGTCATATAAATAACATAACTTACTACAACAAGTCTTCCGAGGTTTGTTGGGAATGTATTCAAATGCGTGGCACCAGAAAAGAAAGCTAGCAAAAACAATCTCCACTCGCCTACACATTGTACATTTGAAATTGGATGTATTATTTCCTGCTAGTTTTAAATTACCACTTCATTCTTGAAGAAAAATGGATTACAAAAGGAATTCAAAAAGGAGCCCACTCAATTTTTGGATGGAAATTTCCCCTAGAAAATAATGTTTCCATTTAATGCTTTTAAAAGATGAAGAATATAACGAAACCTTAAGAATAAGTGGGATAAAAACACTGATGTCAAAAAATGTTTAACCAGATTTACTTCAAGTAATTTCTATCATTTAAATACCTTAAAATATGGAATACATGGCTTTAAGGCACAGAGATGTAATGCAATACTTGCTTATAAAATGTCACGTGAATTTATTCATTCACTCAATGAATGTTTATTGAGTGACTACTACATGAGAGGCACTGGAGACACAGCAGTGAGCAACAGACAAAATGAGCAAAACTTCTGCCTTCATGATGCTTGTATTCTGTCGGGGAGAGAAAACGAAGAGAATAAAGAACAAGAAAAAGGGGAAACGTGTAAAATATGTAGTTTGTTAGAGTGTGATAAGCGCTAAGGAGAAAAACGAAAGGACCTTAAATGGTTCTGAGACTTTCTCAGCCATCATTTGTTGACTTCAGAGAGGGCTAAGATCACATGAACCACGATCTAGAGCTCAGAAATGAAAACTGGTCATCATTCCTAACATCTCTTTGCAAATTTGTGCAAATAGAATATAAACGTAGGCCAGAAAATAGAGCATTTCCTATCTAGAAGTTCTGAGAAGATGATCTGACTTCATCCTTCATTTTCAAGGAGAGACCAAAACCCAGCACAGGAATTTAGAATCCTTGACTCTTAACTTTAAGACCTGTACTCTTTTCACTATCTGTTCTAGATGAACACAATATGAGCTGAAAGGGAGCTTTCGGATGATTTAGACCAAGCTCTTCATTTTGTAGATTAAAACTTGAGATCCTGGGAAGTTAAATCCCTTGGCCAAAGTCAGGGTTTACTGAAAACACATTTCAAACTCACTTCTCCTAGCATCACCTCCTGACTATGCTTCCACAGGCCCACTCCCTCCAGGCTCCAGGATTAATTGCCTGTGCAATTAGCAATTAAAGTGCTTTTCTACTTTTTCAAAATCTTTCTGAATGAGCTTGCAGAGCCTGGCATTGCTCTGTTGCTCTGTTATATGCCAGTTGCGGAGGGTACTCCAAGGCTCAATGGGAATTTTTTTGAAAAACCCATTACATTTTTTTTTCTTTCACTTTGTTTTTATTATTTTTTTTAACATCTTTACTGGGGTATAATTGCTTTACAATGGTGTGTTAGTTTCTGCTGTATAACAAAGTGAATCAGCTATACATATACATATATCCCCCCATATCTCCTCCCTCTTGCATCTCCCTCCCACCCTCCCTATCCCACCCCTCTAGGTGGTCACAAAGCACTGAACTGATCTCCCTGTGCTATGCGGCTGCTTCCCACTAGCTATTTTACATTTAGTAGCGTATACATGTCCATGCCACTCTCTCACTTTGTCCCAGCTTACCCTACCCCCTCCCCATGTCCTCAAGTCCATTCTCTAGAAGGTCTGGGTCTTTATTCCTGTCCTGCCCCTAGGTTCTTCATGACCTTTTTCTTTTTTTTTAGATTCCATATATATATGTTAACATACGGTATTTGTTTTTCTCTTTCTGACTTACTTCACTGTATGACAGACTCTCGGTCCATCCACCTCACTACAAATAACTCAATTTCATTTCTTTCTATGGCTGAGTAGTATTCCGTTGTATATATGTGCCACATCTTCTTTATCCATTCAACTGTCGATGGACACTTAGGTTGCTTCCATGTCCTGGCTATTGTAAACAGAGCTGCAATGAACATTCTGGTACATGCCTCTTTCTGAATTATGGTTTTCTCAGGGTATATGCCCAGTAGTGGGACTGCTGGGTCGTATGGTAGTTCTATTTTTAGTTTTCTAAGGAACCTCCATACTGTTCTCCATAGTGGCTGTATCAATTTACATTCCCACCAACAGTGCAAGAAGGAAAAACCCATTACATTTTAAACTACAAAACCACAATCATAGCTTGGTAGCTCTCTGAAAAGAGAGTGGAAACTCTTACCTTTTCTTGACTAAAAGTTTTCAAGATGCCATAACAATAGAAGATTGATAATGGGATATAGTTCTGTAAAAATTACACTATCTTATACATGTCATAGTCAAAAACTTCATTACCTGAGGCAGAAATAATATAGGAGCCAAACAGATTTATTCCAGGCTATTGGGTCTTCCTATCCCATGCCTTCACAAGGATTTTTCTCCCTCTGATCAGGAGGTGGGCTTTGGCTTCCATACCAGAAAGTTCCTGACAGACTCTCCTGGCTCTCTCATGCACAGGGGACCTCTTCATCTCCAGGGAACTGGGCTTCTGCTTCAGGCAGCCTCCCCTACCATCTGAGTCCACACAGATCCCCTGTCACCATCCCAGCACTAAGGAGGCCAGAGTTTCCGTCACTTTCACATCCAGATGCTTTTCATTCAAGAATATGTTTAGATATGCTGCTTTTCCTAACAAACGTCATGCTTAAAATTCAGAGTCATACAAATATCTCTATATATAGCTCATATATATATATACACACATATATATGTATACATATATATGTGTGTGTGTATATATATATATGAGATATATATATAGTCATTCTACTCAGGTGGAGATAGTTAATTCCTAGGGGCTTAAGAATGTCACCATCAATTAACTTTAGAGAATAAAATAACCACATCATTCATCAAATTTCTGAGAAAGCTGCAAAATTAATCTTATAATATCAAGATAAATCACTACTTTTAAAATTGAAACTTGCATCTCTCTGTGTGACAAGTACATATGACTTACATTAAACTAAAAATGTACTTTTTGAAGGAAAAAAGGACTGAGACTAATGACCACTGAGCTGAAATATTAGGGCTGAAAGAGAAATAGCATTATTTGGTGTCAACTTTTTGGCTTATATCAAATGCCTATGACCTCTAACCAAATATCAGCAGCTCCCGTTCTTGATGAAGAAAATATATGTTTAAGGAGCTATTACAATTTGTCTCACCTACTTAAAACAAGCAAGCTAAGTAATCAGCAGCAGAACACGCCTTACAATACAATAATAATGCCTTGGTCCAATAAAACCAAGTGGGAAAATTACCATCGCTGCGAAAAATCTCTCCAATAAAAGCAACATTAGCGATAAGGCTGTTTGGTTTTCCTGTGAAAGTTCTGTGCTACGAGCCAGCAATGTCACGACACTTCTTCCCTCAGATCCTCATCCAACGCAGACACTAACAGAAGGATTAAAGGGTTTACAAGGTAGGGTTTCAGGTCCTAACTGTTATCTTCTGGTTAGCCACTTGTTAACTGTGATACCAGCTTTTATTAGAGAGTGCCAATTGTGTGCGTGTGTGTGTGTGCGAGTGCATGTACAGACACACACAGATATGTGTGTTTAACTGTCAGATTGTGTCTAACACAGTCTGATTCTTCCGAGTGAGAAACTTCTTTTTGTTCCAAAAGCCTTTTCTAGCAGCTACTGCTTTCTCTAATTTGTGTCACTTGTTTCTAACTCCCTTCCTTTCTGCCTTCATTTTCCTTAGCTGTATTACCAAGTATTAGCTGGCCCTCCACTCTCAATTCCTTCTTTTGCACAGCTCACTATTAAGTGAGCATTTCTCTCCTTAAGCTGGCTTCTTTCAAGCTCTTCACAGAGTCCCCTGGTTGCCTAGTGGTTAGGATTCTGGGCTTTCACTGCTGTGGGCTGGGTTTAATCCCTGGCCAGGGAACTGAGATCCCACAAGCCAAAAAAAAAAGGAACCAGCAAACTCTTCACAAAGCCCTAACATTATTGCCAAAACATCAAATGATTGTTTTGTAGGATCAAAATGGCATCTTGTAAGAAAATACATAATAAAAGGTGCTAAATTTGGCTAGTACACAACTACGAATTAGAACTATAATAAGTCAAAAGAACTAGGGTGGGATAGATCTGAATTTTAGGCTCTGGTCTCTGCTAGCTTATGACCTTGCTAAAGTTCTTCCTCATCTCTAACAGAGTATAATAATATCTATATCACAAGACTGCTACACAGGCTACCTGAAGACATGGGAAACACCTAGCACAGTACCCAGTATGGAGAGGGCACTCTGTAAAAATTAGTTTCCTCCTTCCTATAAGCAGGTGTCTGGAACTACCACAGGTATAAGAAGTACCCTCAACTAACCACAATCCAGCTTCTAATCCTTCCAGCTCCCTTCGTTCCACTAAGAAAAGCTGATAGCATAATTTTCATTATGTACAATGAAAATACCATTACCCCACCAGAAATTTCACATGTAAGTGCTACTGTGGGTGAAGTTCCGTAACAGAGGCAACTAAGCAACATGTTCGGTTACCAACAAAAATGTAACAAAATTCTATAACACTTTCATTTTTAAATAATGGACTTTATATTTTAGAGTAGTTTTCGGTTTATAGAAAAATCGAGCAGAATGTTCAGAGGCTTCCTGTAGACCCCTTCTTCTCCCCCAACTTCCCACAACTTCTCCTATTATTAACATCTTGCATTAGTGGGCTACATTTGTTACAACTGATGAACTACTATTGAGTATCATTATAAATTAAGGTCCATAGATCACATTCACTCTTGTGTTGCACATTCTGTGGGTTTTGACAAATGTGTCCACCATTACAGTATCACACAGAATAGTTTCACTACCCTAAAAATCCCCTGTGCCTTTAACTTTTAAAATAAGAATATGTTTTACTCTGCTTATGAAAGTAAAATATAGTCACTGCAAAAAAAATTTTTTTCAACAATTTCAGAAGGTAAAAAAGCAAAAAGATCCATCATAATCCCAGCTGGTATATAACCATAATTAAGTGCCTTTCTGCCTTTTTTCCCTATATGCCACCATATATGTATGTAGGTGTAGGGGTGTGTGTCTGTGTGTGTGTGTGTGTGTGTGTGTGTACGTACTCTCTTGTATATTCTCTTTATTCACTGTACGTTAAACAGACATAATGTCTATAAAAAAGGAAAGGAAAATTCCTCAGAATTTCTACAGTCTTGGTTAAATCTCTCAAAGGAGACCAGCTGTAGTCCTTCAGTATATGAGAATCCATTTGTTAAGTGGCCTGACTCAGTCACAACTCTTCAGAGCTTCTGCACCGTCCTACCTTGACCTCAGGCCACAAATTTCCATGTTGTTTCCAATTCCCTAACCCACCAGCCCTACCTCAACAAAGCAAGGGATAAGACAGACCACAGTTAAAAGACAAGGAGTTATTTCAAGTCCTGTCCTTCCTGCCTTCCTAAGTCTTAATATATCAAAAGGTGTTTATAATTAATTTTAGGAGAGTGCCCTGTTCTGGTTGTTCTGCTGGATACTTTTGGCAAATCACTATAAGGCTTTAAAGAAAACTAAAAGCCTTCTTATATTTTTATTTTTAAGGATCATAAACTTTCCAAACTTTACAGTTCAAGTGACAGGTAAGACTTGAGTTCCGATCATCCCTTCGTTCTTGAAAATCACTCTGTCAATCTACCCAGTGGGGGTAACTGCACTCGCTATCTTTTTTACTCATTTAAAATAAAACAGGGCTTTGAAAGGAAGATAGGGAGGCGCTAGTCTAGAAGAGACAGGAGAAAAGAACATCTTAGCTTGAAAGACTGACAGCTTCCGGTGACAGTAAGAAGGTAATAAGACAGTCAGTCCTTCTTAGCAGGAAAATAGATGTAGCCTGTCCTCTGAAACAAGTTATTTCTAGCCTCTCATCCATCTATCCCAAAGTTTAAATGACAGCTTAACTCTCACCCTTCATTCTTTTTATATCTTTCCAGATGTCTCTAGTAGGTACACAATAAGTATTGGCTGCATTGAACTGAATGTTCCAGCAAGCAAACCTGTGTGTCGGTACAGAAAGGAGGGATGAAGAATCACCATAACGCTAGGAAACAATTTCAAAAGGGGAAAAAATTCACTATCCACAAGGAACACATTTCACTTTGATTCTGAATGAAAACGGTGCATAGAACTCTACTGTCTATAATAAATTACATTTCAGTAAAACCAATGGTTTATGTTAGATACATAAAAGTAAGTGATGTTATTTGGAAGAAGTCTAAAAGATGACCAGAAAATACAAGTGTTTGTTTCTTACATGTAATACATAAGGTTTCTATCAGTACAAGACCTCTCTAAGACTCCTGAGGCACAAATCTGCCATTCGTTTCTGAATCTTGAGACATACCTTGCAGCAAGTAGAGACCATTAAAGTACTGCACTCTAAGGAAATGAACAGTTGGGGTGAGAGGAAATAAGCAAATGGGCTTCCCCGCTTATGACCTTTGTTACTAGAAAGCTATCTTGCTGTGGATTCCACCACATTGGAAGAGCAAGTTCATTATGACTAATGAACTTCACCATAGGGAGGCAAGGGCATAAGCAGAGTGGGAAAAAGCACAGGGCTAGAACTCTGGAGGCTAAGCTATAGTCTCCATTCTATACTATTGGCTATGGAATCTCGGGTAAGTCAGTGCACCTCTGAGACTTGATTCATTTCCTCACTTCTTAATATGAATGGGTGGGACCAGAGCTCAACATTTTTTTCATCCAAACTTTCTGCCAAACTTTCTCACTTGACTGCCAGCACATCTGTCACAGCCAAGGGAATTCTGATCAGTGTATGCTCTGTAATTTATATTATGGAAACAGGCACACTGCGCAGTAAGTCCTATTAGCAGTACCACCAAAATACATCCAGACTCCATTCACTTTTCCCCTTCTCCACACTATCACCCTAATTTAAACTACCAACATTTAAATTTACCAATATTTAAACTTCCTGGTCTACTAAAAATACAAATGCAAAGTAGTCTCTTAAAACTTAAATCTGGTTGTACCATTCCCCTGTAAACAAACAAACAAATCCTTCAATTTCTTCCCAATTACTCCAGTGGCTTCCCATTGCACTGATAATAAAGTCATAACTTTTTACACACAAGGTCCTACTTTACCTGACCTGTCCCTCTGCCTCATTCTCTACACTTTACCTCCAGCCTACTTGTTTTTTACTAATCTTCAAACAAATCAATCCATATTCAGACATATTCCTATTATTTTAACAAACTAAATCTATGTGATAAATCAAGGTTTTGTTCTCAGAGAACACCTATTAGCATCTTTGATTAATATATTTTTCAAAGTAATTTCTAGGAAGATACATTAATTATATATGCTAAGTAAGAGATACAAAGTAGAAATATGGCCTCTAATTGATTCCATCTCATTTTCAGATCACTTGCTTATAAAAGCCCTTACATTAAAGCTTCATAAAATCACTGATCTTTTTAACCATAAGACTATCACAGGACAAACACCAACAACTAATAATTGATTTCATTACCACCGAGGGGTCTTTTAGTCACTGCCTGAACAGTTCATAATAAAGCAATTGGGTAAAATAGTCTCCACAGTTTTAATTGTTGTTAAGATCACGGGAACTATTATGAAATATCCAAAGTTCACACTCTTAAGGAATTTGAAAGGAGATGCAACTTAAATCTATAAAACATGTGGGGAGGGGTATTTATTTTCACAACAAAAACAAATTTAACCAAATGACTGGGTCTATTTTTAAGTCCTTCTTGAAAAACCTTACCAGCTTTGGGAGGGGCGGGGATATTAATACTTAAAAGTCTACTAAACAATATACATGCTTGGAAGCCAAACTAATGATTGACATACTAAACTAAATCTTGCTATACCAGTCAGACCATCTGGTACATTTCTACCCAAACTCTCTACCCCACGAATAAATCAAGGATACCCAAACCCATGCTGTCTTATCTAGACTTCCCTCCATTCACATCAATCAAATAAACAAAAAAATCAACTCCATTACATTGTTTAATTATGCCATTCATGTTCATTTTCATTTTCTAACTAGATAAAAGCATCTTGAATGCCGAGATTATTCCTTAAAATTCTTGTTCTGTCCCCAGAACAGTGGTTTCAAACTTCAAAACTTTACAAATGAGATCCCTTGTTCATAAGCCTCAAAGATTCTGGTTCAGCATAGCTGGGGTGAGCCATGGAATCTGTGCAGAGCCATATTCCCATTTCCCCAAGGGATTCTGATGTGTGGGATGTTGGCGAATCAAAGCCACAGAGCCCTTACATTGCGCTCATATCATGGCCAGTTTCACAAGTTTTAGAAATGAGGTGGTTTCCAATATCAGTCAACTAATAGTTGGGAGGGAATCCCATCTTTATAGAACATGAAGGAGATCTGAAACGGAAATAAGCCTGTGAAATGGTAAGTGGTAGAGCCTGGTGATTGTGAGTCCCACAATCTCACTGCTCAGCTACTTCTCCAGAGAAAAGACAAGGGCAGTGTTCAGAGCTAAGCACTGACATGGTGGATGACAAGGTGAGGGTAGGAGATGTGGGAAGCAGATGGCTAAGAGTACGAGAAGAGACTGTACAGGCACCACTGACAGCTCTAGAAAGTTCACCGAGTCCTAACCCATGCGACCTTTCTCATCTCCACTGACCACCCTAGGGATACTAGCCAGACACTAGCCCACTACTCTGAGTACCTTCCTCTAAAAGAACTTCTTCAAAGTCTTTTATATAAGCTCCTCTTCATGACCTACATTCTGAAGTGAAAGC
Source organism: Delphinapterus leucas (assembly GCF_059928025.1). Classification (NCBI taxonomy): domain Eukaryota; kingdom Metazoa; phylum Chordata; class Mammalia; order Artiodactyla; family Monodontidae; genus Delphinapterus; species Delphinapterus leucas. The sequence continues at coordinate 54,451,727 of NC_143137.1, read as the reverse complement.
ATTTTTATCATACTTGATCTTAGGCCCATATCTGCTTAAGATAAAGTAGAGGAGAGTGCTTCATGCACTGTACAGCACTATTAAAACATAGGAGCTTATTTTATCCTCAATGATACTTCGATACTTAGCAACACATTCTTTTTTTTTTCATCTGAGGCGCTATTTTAAAAATTCAAATTTATTTAAGGGATTTTCAGGTATATATTTTAAGCACTGTTATCTTTTTTAAAATACTAGGTATTTTACTATAAACTACTCCGTATGTAAAGTGACTTTAAAAAAAAACTATAAATGGCAATGTCTAATGTACATTCCATGCTAAGGATGACAAGTTACTTTAGCAATTCTAAGTCCTCAAATAATTTCAAGTATTCCATTTTATTCTCAGCTTTGTGCTTACGCCACTAATTTTACTTCTGGTTTTTTTAATTTATTTTTTAATTTTTTTGCGGTATGCGGGCCTCTCACTGTTGTGGTCTTTCCCGTTGCGGAGCACAGGCTCCGGACACGCAGGCTCAGCGGCCATGGCTCACGGGCCCAGCTGCTCCGCGGCATGTGGGATCTTCCCGGACCGGGGCACAAACCTGTGTCCCCTGCATCGGCAGGCAGACTCTCAACCACTGCGCCACCAGGGAAGCCCTAATTCTGGTTTTATATAACATAAATCAGCACAAGAGGAAAATGAAATCAATCAGCTAAGGGCCCACTGACAAGTGTTTCAATTAGGCTCTCTTATGTGTAGCTTACAAAAGACTCCCTTCAGCCACTTCATCATTCAGGAGGGGTGCAAGCAGTGAGGGAGGTGGGGAGGAAGCTCACTGTCAGTAAGTAAGACATGGGGCTTCCCTGGTGGCGCAGTGGTTGAGAGTCCGCCTGCCGATGCAGGGGACACGGGTTCGTGCCCCGGTCCGGGAAGATCCCACATGCCGCGGAGCGGCTGGGCCCGTGAGCCATGGCCGCTGAGCCTGCGCGTCCAGAGGCTGTGCTCCGCAGCGGGAGAGGCCGCAACAGTGAGAGGCCCGCGTACGGCAAAAAAAAATAAAATAAGTAAGACATGGTCAAGGGAATCTAAGACCAGGAATTGAAATGCCTCACAGAGACTTGAACCCAAATCAGTCCATCATTCACTCAATAAATATTTATCTAGTGTTTGCTATGCGTCAAGCCCTGGGGATGCAGCTATAACTCAAGACAGGCATAGCCCTTACTTTTATTGGGCTTTCATTCTAATGAGAAAGTAATTCATTCATTCATTCATTCATTCATTATGTTGTATTACAAGTGTTACTGAGCACTTACTGGTGCCAGGGACTATTCTAGGTGCTGGGGTTATAGTAATGAACTTGTAAACAATAAATGAATAAATAGACAGGACAATGCCAATTGCTGGTGAGGACTATGAATAAAAATTAACCAGTAAGAGACCATAGTGATGGGGACTACGGCACAGTGCCGGTGCCGGGGGAGTGAGGAGGGATAGGGAGGGAGTTGAAATCAGAAAGGGTGATCAGATGGTCAGATGTACTCCCTGAATACGTCTCTGAGGAGGTAATTCTTGATGTGAGGGACATGTTAATATTACAGAGTAGAGAGTCGCAGGAAGAGGCACAGTTAAGTACAAAGGTCCTGTGGGAGAACCTCAGGTCAAGGAATAGCAAGGAGGCCAGTCTGGCTAAGGACACTTATCGGACACGAGGCTGGAGAGAAGCCAGGATCTAGGACATATAGGTAAAGAATCTGGATTTCAGTCTATTACGATTAAAGCCATACGAGGGCTGACAGTGGTACCTATCTGATTTATGTTTTCAGATCAAGCCAACTGCTGTGTGGAAGACAGACGATGGACAGGAGTGGGGGTAACTGTGGAAGCAAAAACAAACAAACAAGAAAAAAACCACCAAGAGGCTATTTAACAATAGAGCTCAAGCTAGATATAACGACAGCTGAGGCGGTGGTGAGAAGCTGTTAGATTCCCGATCTGATCTGCAAGTGGAGCCAATAAAATTTATCAATGGACTAGATGTAGGAGGTGAGAGAAAGAGGCAAGTCAATCCTAATAACCTCATCTCAAAATTGTCCTTCACGATGAATCTTTTGTGAAAAGCCTTTAGTTGTATTTGAAATTCACCCTGCCACATTAATTTTTTTATTTTCATTTTTTATAAATTTATTTATTTGTTTATTTATTTTTGGCTGAGTTGGGTCTCTGTTGCTGCACGTGGGCTTTCTCTTGTTGCAACAAGTGGGGTCTACTCTTCGTTGCGTTGCGCGGGCTTCTCACTGCGGTGGCTTCTCTTGTTGCTGAGCACAGGCTCTAGGGCACGTGGGCTTCAGTAGCTGTGGAACGCGGGTTCAGTAGTTGTGGCTCACGGGCTCTAGAGTGCAGGCTCAGTGTTGTGGCACCACACGGGCTTAGTTGCTCCGCGGCATGTGGGATCTTCCCTGACCAGGGCTTGAACCCGTGTCCCCTGCATTGGCAGGTGGGTTCTTAACCACTGTGCCACCAGGGAAGACCCCTGCCACTTTTAGAACAATACATTTACATATAATATAAATGTCACACAAGACCTCAAATATCTGAACTCTAAAAGGATACTACTTTACCTTTCCTTACCATGATTCACGGTCACTGTTTAGTCAGTGAGTCATTCAATAAGCAGATAAGTATCTCAGTCAGACATAGCTGGAAACTCAGCATAGCTGTCATGAGCCAGATTCTAGTGTTGCGGCTTGAGACAGACAGGTATGAGAGATACAGAGAATTCAGTAGTAGTAGATCAAAACAGCTTTAAGAGTTCTGACCTAACCAGACAAGAAAAATATGAAAAGAATATAAAATTCCACAAGAAGTAGAAGAGATTAGCTGAAAGAAGTTAAGTGCCTCTGATTTGTAGGACTGCAGATTCAAATGAGGTAAAAGAATTATTTAAGAATAGAGACCTGGAATCCTCCAGGTGTGATACTGACTATACAAAATTGTGTAGCATGTCCTCCAGTGGCTAGGGAAGAATACCCGTGACATCCATGCCCTCCACCAGGTCTCAGACCTCTGGCTGGTAAATTACTTAAGTCGCTTTATATAATGAACCTGCTCTTCCTGGGATGACAACTCTAAATCACTCTGGGTGAGAAGAACTCCAGGAATGTTTAGTTTTAAATAGAGACACAGGACTTCCCTGGTGGCGCAGTGGTTAAGAATCCGCCTGCCAATGCAGGGGACACGGGTTCGACCCTGGTCCGGGAAGATCCCACATGCCGTGGAGCAACTAAGCCTGTGCGCCACAACTACTGAGCCTGCACTCTGGAGCCACGAGCCACAACTACTGAAGCCCACGCTCCTAGAGCCCATGCTCCGCAACAAGAGAAGCCACTGCAGTGAGAAGCCTGCACACTGCAATGAAGAGTAGCCCCCGCTCGCCACAACTAGAGAAAGCCCTCACGCAGCAAGGAAGACCCAATGCAGCCAAAAATTAATTAATTAATTAATTTAAAAAATAAATAAATAGAGACACAATGATCAAGTCGAACCCACAGTATTAAAATCTCTGATGTTAAGTTTAGGAATCGTTGTGTGATCATCTGGACAAAGTTCAATATTTAGTTGATAAAATGTTTATTATGTTTAAGACAGTTTGATATATTAACAGACTATACTTGTAATTTCAAATTAATTTATTTTAAATTTGTGATTTTAAACTGAAAGGTGTAAGAGAATTTTCCTAGGTTCTCCTTAGTATTGGAATTCTTAAGATAAACTTTATAAATTTTGTATTATTGGGTTTATAAGAATAGTTTAGGTACTTTGAGAAGTTCTGGTTATTAGATCAAGGCACTCGAATGCTTAAAAAGAACAAAATACATTAAATTTATACATGCAATTTAAAAGTGTTTATGGGAATTTAATTAACTAGGTCTGTAATTGGGACTGATTAAGGCTGTTTATTAGTACTCCTCTCGATTGTTTCGAATGGTAACCAAGCAGGAAAACATCCTTCCAGCTTCTCCCCGAAGTCCGCTTACCCACTGGCAGGAGAAAGGCTGGAGTTTGCAAACTTTGCTGGACTCATAATTTAAAGTGAACAATCTTCCCCGCTCCCAGCCTCCCACTCGCATAAGAATGGTGTGTTTATCTTGACTTTCATCTATATATTCAGTGTCTACTTGTTCTCTAGGTAAAAAAACTGAAGTACCCAAAGGAGTTGAAAACCTATGTCTGCACAAAATCCTGCACAAGAATGCCTCCAGCAACTTTATTCATAGTTGCCAAAAGTTGGAAGCAACTAAGATGTCCTTCAGTAGGTGAATGGTTAACTATATGTTATATCCATACAATGGAATATTATTTAGTGCTAAAAAGAAATGAGCAATCAAGTCCTGAAAAGGCATAGAGGAAATTTAAATGCATATTAGTAAATGAAGGAAGCCAATCTGAAAAGACTACATACACTATGGTTCCAACTACAGGACATTCTGGAAAAGGCAAAACTATAGGGATGGTAAAAGATCAGTTACTGCCAAGGGTTGGATGGGAGTGAAGGTAGTGAGGTGATTAACAGAGCACAGGGGATTTTCAAGGCAGTGAAACCATTCCGTAGAAGACTGTAATCGTGGATACATGTTATTATGCATTTGTCAAAACCCATAAACCTGTACAACACAAAGTAAAGTCTAATGTAAGCTATGGACTTTAGTTAATAATGTTCAATTTAACAAATTTTGTGCCACGGGAGAAGGGTGTATGGGAACTCTCTGTATTTTATGCTCAATTTTTTCTGTAGGCTTAAAACTATTCTAAAAAAGCAAAGTATATTAATTTAAAAAACACACGCAAAAAAGAAAAAACACATGCGTAAGTAACTGAGTATTCAAGTTTAGAGAAAAAGAAAATTTTAAAACAATAAAAAATTTAAAAATTAAGCCTTTCTTTTTCTCTCTCTTTTTCTTTCTTTTTTTTCTTTCTTTTCTTTCTTTCTTTCTTTCTTTCTTCTCTCTCCCTCCCTCCCTCCCTCTCTCTCTCTCTCTCACCTCTTCCTTCCTTCCTTCCTCCCTCCCTCCCTTCCTTCCTTCTTTCTTTCTTTCTTTGACCTTCCCCAATTTTGCCTTCAAACTTCTCCACAGATATGGCCAGCAGTGCCAGGGATACTGAGCTCATAAAAAAAGAAATGAAGAAATCAGTGTTTCATTTAAGAATTTAATCAAATAAGTGGACAATGGCATACAAGGCTTTTTGGTTGCTAAATTATAGCATTTAAGAGCTTCCCCCTAAGTTCCTAGAACTTGAACTCAGACATTCACATACAGTTCACTCCAACAGCTGGAATTAATTGGCATCCTTGCTCAATTTCTCTGAAAGGAATTCTCCTAAGATAGCTATAATTGCAAAAGCAGTTTCTTGAAATTTCTATCCAGATGACTAATCAGGTCTTTAATTTAAAAAATAAAACTGCTAAGAGTTTTGACTAACAGAAGCATAACTACCACACTCTGTGTGATCATTCTGATGTTAATTTACCCTTAAGGGGTCCTTTCCAAAACATAATTAATAAAAGTTTTAAACAATGATAAATAAATGTATGATATAGAAATTTAGTCAAACAGAAGTAGTCCTATTAGCAAAAAAATCCATTAAAAATAATTCACACTTATTTCCCAAGTCCCTAATATTAAAGTTCATCCTATGTGAAAAGTTCTGTTAGTAAGAACTATATTTGCTATACTTTGCGTATCAAGCTATCTTTTTTTTAAAAAAGTCATCCAAAAAATTTTGATCTAAAAATAATCACTTCTAAGTTATCAGCTTTATACACGTCTCCACTACTTATACCACAGCAAGAAAGGCAAGGGCAACCAAAACAATGAGTATGAAATGTTTTCTAGCTCTGAAAAATTCCTCTAAGAGTACTTGAATTTAATTTTTAGAAATAATTATATGGTTTTAGTGGTTTTCATAAGGCATTTTACTTAAAAGAGATGATTTTCAAATGACTAAAATGTTACCATTATCTCATTTATACAAAAATTTTCCTGGAGGGCCCTAGGGACCCATTACAAATCTCAATTGCTAAATTGGAGGCATCCTCCACTAAATTAGCAAGCTCCGGCCCAAATCAGATGCTCACTTACATATAAACACAACTGCAGACTCATAGATGGCTACATTTCAGCCTGTGACTTGTAGTACAAAGTACAGAAGTAGTCTCTACCTCCTGGCTACACTGTGAAACTCACACTTAACAGCTAAGTACATAAACTTTAGTTGTGTACATAATCCTATTCTTTATGAATAGACCTTAAGTGATTCAGATATTAATTTGGCCATGAATTGTGAACTGAAGCCAAAATTTCAACAGCATAGGCTATACAACCAAAGGTAACCTTTCATGATTTCCTGAGGAGAATATAATTGCTTGTTTGAGCCAAGAAGGGCATAAACTACAAATCCACCAAAACAACTTAATCAGCAAATATCTGACATATTGTCAGCAAAGGGCAGTTCAATCCTTGTGGCCATTTGATGCAAAGCTATTACTGTCTATTTTTATTACTATTTTAAATTATTATTATTATTATTGGTATTATATCATCATCACCATATTATTATTATTATCACCACCATGTGTATTTCTTTACACTGTTAACAAACATAACTTCTTTTGTAGCACTTGACAATTCATAAACCCAGGAGAAGGTTACAGTAGTCCCATAGGGCAAAACGGAAAAGTACAGTATTTCTCAACCCTTTTTAAAGATACTTTAAAGAAATTAATGCCCTGCTTTGCTGAGTAACTTGTCCAGGACTACTGAAAAGCTAACCAGTGGCAAGGGCTTGACACCAGTTCTTCTCACTCCACACCCACATCCTTTCCACGAAACCATGCTACCTTTTATTAGCTACTGTTCCACTGGGATTTAAAAGAGCAGAGGTAGAATTATTGAGAAGGTAGCTTCCCTCAGAGCAGTTGTTTCCAAAACAATTGTGGTACTATCCTCTACAAATACGTGTTCACTCTTAGGATGATGCAGACAGCTACAACGGTTTTGGACACCTGTCCCACTCCCTCACTAACTGTGTGGCTGCATCCCTTTTCCTGAAGCTTTGTTTTTTTCACCTATAAAATGGAGGCTATGGCAGCAGCTATACCTCACAGGGTAGTTGTGTGGATTCGATAACATATAAAGTAGGTAGTCAAGTGCCCAGCTCAGAGTCCATGCAGAATTCCTAAAAGGGGAAGAGAATCACAGGGAAGGAACTCCAGGCTGCGCTGGCCCCAGTACAGTGAGAGAGACTGAACTGGGAGAAGAGGATAAGGAAACTGCTATTAATTCATATTGTACTAAAGCTCATCCACTAAGGAGCCACACAAACCCTGTGACTCTGAAACTCTGAAACTTTCTTTCAGAAAATTTCATCCCTTGAGCTCAAATACAATCTTTCTAGCAAACTCCTTCCATCTCATCACTCTCAGAATTAACTTTTTTGGCTGTGCCACCTACATAAATAATCAAGGAATAAAACAGCCACTCTCTGATCCTCTACTATGAGGCTAGCATTCTGCTGGATTCTGCCAAGAATACTAATGAAATACTACGTGCCACCTTCCAAAATAATATAGCACTGAAGACAAGAACAGCTCACACAAAGCTGCTGAAGAAATGTGATAAAATACACAATGAAGTACAGAACTGTACAGTACTAACTATGAGCAGGACTAACAGACTCGGTATGAAAGAACAGAAGACTTGGAGGAAGGGACATTGCAGGTGGGGGGACAACAGAAGCCAAGGCCTGAAGGCCTGAGGGTGACAGTGGGCAGTGGAGGTTGTGGGCAGGGATCTCAAGGAGGCTACAGAGCAGACTCTACACCGAGGATAATCCTTACTGCACTGGAGGGCAGGCAGGGGACGGTGAGAAACCGAGTTCAGCAATAGGTATGGTAGGGCCAGATAATGGACGGCCCTTCATAGTGAGGCAGAGACATTGACCCTGATGAAGCAGACAGGAGGGAAGCACTTCAGGTTCCTACACAGGGAAGGGCAATGTTGAATGTGGTTGGAGCGAATCCTGTAGGGCTCAGCTCACAGCCCTCCTCACTGCCAACACACCCATCTCTCAGCTACTGCTCCACCGCTGTGTACTTTAGTGGGAAGAGCCCTTGGCTTCAGGAACAGCCTCCCCCAGTTCATGCCTCCTCTCAGGGGGTGACTTGCTCAGAACCAGGCACTTGGGGAGGCAGAAAGGGAGAGAATAACACATGGTTACAGGGAAAAGGAGAGCCATACAGGAGAGGAAATCAGAGACTGTGAAATGAGTCACATCAGGCGCCTTGGTAGAGCTGAGGGTGTTGAAGGGTCTGGTCCTTTGCCTCCATTTGTGAGAGCTCTGAAGACCCATCCCAGCTCTGAAGCACTCTATAGGATCAGTTACACATTCACTGCAAGTGAACTTCTCTCTGTTCAACCTGCCTTCCTTACTTCCTTGCAGGTGAAAGTACCTGCACTTCCCATTAACCTGCATGCAGCCCTGCCACTGAGCCTGTTTCCAGGGAACCTGACCTAAGACAATGCTTAAAGAGGATGAATCCAACAGCCGAATGTAGAAGAAACTGAAAGGCTGGACCCATGAATCAGAGGAGCCCAGAATGAAAGTTATTTCAAGACCTTCACTACTTTATATCTGGATAGGAAAACAGTAAGGAAGATGGAAAAGTAGAGGATGAAAGTGGAAGTCATTTTGATGAAACTCTGCAAACATGGAGACCGATTACATATATGGAGAGAGAGGAGTCTAACGTAACATGACCCCAGCACAGATAAACGAATTTCTCTCAGTCAGTGAAAATAATGTTATGCCTGAACACAATGAGATAATTGGTCCTGGGGCATCCAAAACACTTGGGTTGAGTTGGGTTGAGTTGGAGAGAGTAGCAGCACATTCAATGAGTTATACTAGGTTGCCTGAATTTGGGGGCATGAATAGTCAAGGCTAGAGATGTGGTTTGGGAAATCGGCACAGAGAAGTGACAGCTGGTACCATAAGGGTCATGAACTCTCGTGAGGAAGTGAGGAGAATCAAAACCATGGATTTCAGGATGCCCTCAGGAAGCACAAAGATAAGGCCTCTGCAGAGAAGAAAGGGGTCTTCAAGATGCCAGATTTAGCAGATAAAAATACAACAGAATGCCCAGTGAAATGCTGCAAGGGACATACAATTCTTCAGTGATAGCAGCAAACAGTGTCAAATAACAAAATAGTGTTAAAGATGACCAAGAATTTGAAAAGGTCATGAGTTTTTGCTAAGTGGAATTCACTCATAACCTTTAGGGGAAAACATTCTAGTTTTTATTTGAAAAATCCTATAAAAGATTTGATTCCTGTGTTTGAACAACCGTGTGCGCTTTCTTAGCATTTTGATTTCTGGTTAAATTATTCTTTTACCAAAATTGCTTCCAAGGGGGGAATTTCACTGCTCCTCAAGAGAAAGGACAAATGTTCAGCATTAGAAATCCTCCTCTTCCAACTGAGAGAAGGTTAACATTCCTCAAAAATCTGGCAGCTCTCAAAAGGCTGGTTTTCTACATTAATATATGCATTTTAAATGACCATTTAAAACCTTTCAAAAATGTCTTCTCTCTCTTCTCTAAAGACTACAAGTTGCTTCGAGTGATTCCATGAACTCAGGGGACCCACAGCAATTAAAAGGAAGACAGTTCCCTACATGTTTATGTCTACGTCTTTTTTTTAAAAATCACACTCACCAGGGAAATGAAAAACATGAATTGCACTTATTAAACAACACGAGTTACCTAAAATAAGCTTTAATTCGGAGGGATGTTTCAATGTGTATTTTCATGTGCACGTATACAGAAAGGGTTGTAGTCTGGAAATATCAGCACTGAAGAAAGCTTCCTAGATATCCTATGGGCCACATATGCATAACAAATCATTTCAGTTACTTACTTGCAAGCAAAGAAAAATAAACATTCTTCATAAGAAAAGTCTATAGGTTTGAAAACCTTAGCTCTTGACTGTCATCTCAAATTTGCTTTTGCATTATAGTCCATCTCTGAAATACAAAAGGCCATGTACTGCCCTCCAATGACGCATAAAGCTTCCACTAGCAACTCCATGCAGAGACCAAGGCAATATATCACCATACTTAAGGATTTGCCTAGATGCTTTATGAAGCCCAAAAGCAATACACGGGTTTATCAAATCATTGAAATAATATACCCATATATTTCTCTGGTCATATTTTTGCTCCAAGTACAGCAATATGTATAATAACACAACAACAAATAAAGAAGTTGGGTAACAAATTATACATCTATACACACACACACAAAAAAAATTGTCCATTTGTTCTTTGTGGGTTTTAAGATTTTTCTTTACTCAGAACATTATAGATTGAAGAAGGTTTTACTTAAAAAAGGCAGGAACTTGTCAGCCAAGTATTTTCAATAATCTACTACTGAGGTAAAAATCTTCTGGAAGCATAAGAAGTATCTGAAAGTATAGTTTTTCAAGCTGTAGTTAAGCTACCAGCGCTCTCTAATTCTGAAAACTTTCAAGCCTGCATGTGAAAACAAAATTGTATCATAAGCAGCTGTGTTTTCATGTTTTTCTATTTTCAGTTTGATTTAGCTCCCCTGATAGAGCAACATTTTAAAAATATTTTCTTTTGCACTAATTATTCCACGATGAGCAGTATCAATAAGTTCTGCAATATTAATCAACTTAAAATTAGCAGGATGTCTAGTATTTGGTTAATCTATGTTCCAACAGTTAATAGGTTATGGGTGAATCCTGCCAGGCAAATTTCGATTGTTTTCTAACACATGCATGATTCTGCTAGAGATGGCTGCATGTGTTAGGCTAAGAAAGGAAGTTTGGAGCATGAATTGGGTACTGATTTATGGCTCTGGGCCAGTCAAGTACAAATCACTTAAGGGTTAAGTCTTAATCTCTCCGATCCTGCCTCTAGGAAGTGGTACATCCTCGTGTTAAGAGCTGTGCTGTAGGGTCAGATGCACATGCATTCGAATCCATCTGGTTATCAACTCTGTGGGTTTCCAATCTGCTGGTTAGAATGGGTCGGTGGTGGAAGTTACTGGTTCCCTATAACACCATCAACCATCTGTAATATTCCAAATGTATTAATGTAACAGAGGGAAAGAACTACTCCAGATGCACATCAACCCTGGAAGTCCCAGGGAAAGTAGAAATGTTTAACTGTTTCCCACAGGCTTACAATTATTTTAATACATTTAAAGGCACTTGGAGTGGTTTCCCTGGTGGCGCAGTGCTTAAGAATCCACCTGCCAATGCAGGGGACATGGGTTCGAGCCCTGGTCTGGGAAGATCCCATATGCCGCGGAGCAACTAAGCCTGTGTGCCACAACTACTGAGCCCGTGCACCTGGAGCCCGTGGTCCACAACAGGAGAAGCCACCACAGTGAGAGGCCCGCGCACCGCAATGAAGAGTGGCCCCCGCGTGCCACAACTAGAGAAAGCCGGTGCACAGCAACGAAGACCCAACGCAACAACAAAAAATAAATTAATTAAAAAAAAAAAACAAGTTTAAAGGCACTTAGAAAGTCATGTAATAGACAACTGTTTATTAAATGCCTATTATGCATTTAGAATTTTTAAAATACTACCCAGGTCATCTTAAATAAACAAACCCAACAATCTGCTGCTCATCATGGAAACTGCCTCAAATCTCCAGGAAAAAAAAAAACGCCCCTCCAGAAAAATTAATCCTGGCCTTCAAGAAGAAAATTTTATAATCGTAAATACTTCTGTGAAACCAAGTTGTCATCATTAAAACTGACCCCTGCTGCTGGTTCCTGCCCATACTAGCCCTAAACTTCAGGACAGAAGGAAGAAGTATCAGCTCACAGACAACAGAACCACTGCCAATTTCTTGCTTATTATTTCCTTTAATTCTTTTTCTTGGGCCCTGTTCAAATTGTTACCACTTTTAAAAAGTGCTATTATCAATTCAATTCTTGTGAGTATACTCAGGGACTTGACTGAGATGGCATGTATCCAAAAATACAAATGTCCTACACTAAAATTTCCTTTAACTTTCTACTTCTTAACTTTTCCCACAATAAACTGTATGGTACATTTTCTCCACATATGGTATTAATCTGCTTTTTAAAAAATTAAAATAGGAATTATTTGATGGGTCTTCTGAAGAGTTCTACCACATTCCAAAATGTCAGAAGAAAATGAGAAATAGAGAAAAACCGAAATGATGTATCTTTTTGGCACTTCCCACTGAGATCAGTTATAATCTGTGGTGAGGGCTGCATTTTCAAGATGTGATTCACCGCCAGATCTCCGACCATCTTCTCTACAATGATGATTCAACATGACTTTCACTCCAGGCCTAGCTCTCCTGATCCTGGTAGTTCAAACTACCTACTGAACTCTCTAGGACTCAGTTTGTTCTTTTGTAAAATGAAGGAACCAGATGACATGGTCACTAAAATTCTTCTCAGCTCTAAAATCCTATGGTTTGGTGATTTCTAACTGGTATAAATGGCTATCACCTCAAGTTCAGCATATGTAACATCTATTCAACCCCTCTGGCCATAAAACTGCTGCCACCTCTGGCTTCCTGTTTCTATAAATGGTTCTGTCAACCTCAAACTCACTCTAAGACACTCAAATTGTTCTTAGCTCCTTATTAATCCCCCTCAACTGGACACATTCTTCCTTTTCAGTGTCTTGTTCTAGCTCCCCTTTCTCAGGCTTCATGGCATTCTCTTGCAGATCCCTGGGTCTCTTGGTTTTTTCCTCACCAATTATCCCAGGTGCCCCGGCCACATTAATGATTCAGGGTCAACAATGAAACACATAGTAACAAATATCAGAGTAACAACAACAAAAAGTTAAGAAAAAAAAAACCCAGAAGTTTCCAGAACAATACCCAAATTATCTTTTTAGTAGACTATCAAAGAAAACAGGAACAGGTAGACTTTTCATAAGAAAACATTTAGGAACAACCCACACACCCCACTGTCAAGAGATTTACTTCCTCAATGGCTGTCAAACTGGTGATGGGATTGAGGTGGAGGGGAAGAAGTGATATTTACCTTAGTCAGCTACACTAGCGGGCATGCCTTTCTCTGTTCATTTCTCCTTACATGAATCCTACCTATCTGCTATGGTCTAAATGTTTGTACCTCCTCCACCCCTAACAAATTCATATTTTGTAGTCCTAATCCCCAAAGCCGATAGTACTAGTAGGTGAGGCCTTTGGGAGGTGGTTAGGTCATGAGGGTGTTGTTGCCCTCATGAATGGGATTAATGTTCTGTAATTGTTTTTTTTAATTTTTGTTTTTATTTTTTGGCTGTGCCACACGGCACACAGAATCTTAGTTCACCAAAGATCAAACCCGTGCCCCCTGCAGTGGAAGCCCAGAATCCTAACCACCGGACCGCCAGGGAATTGGGATTAATGTTCTTTAAAAAGAGCTTCCACAGAGCTCTCTAGCCAATTCCACCACATGCGGATACAGTGCAAAGTCTCGACCTGGAAGAGGGCCTTCACCCAACCATCCTGCCACCCTGATCTGGGACTTCCAGACTCCAGAAATGTAAGCAATAAATTTCTGCTGTTTATGAGCTATGCAGTCTCTGTATTTTGTTATAGAGGCCCAAACCAACTAAGACACTATAATTTAAGCTCAGCCCAAATCTCTTCCATGTCCACACCAGAGCTCTTTCTTTTTAATCCAGAAACCACTATGGTCCTTTTCATTACTGTTTAAATTCCATTCAAACACTAACTGGACTCTTGGTTAGTTCCATTTTGGTGGCAGCAGAGAAAGAGCTGGGACATGACTAGTCAATGCTGGCTTCATACCACAACCCTCAGAATACAAAGGCCCCAGAGGTTATCAATAGTTTACAACTGAACACAACTGAGCACATCATAAAGTATAATGCAGAAAGTGCTAAGAGATAAGTTTATAAAGGAGAAAACAACAACAACAAAAGCAGAGCAAGCAAAAAGAGCAGAAAAGGAAAAAGATTATTTCTGTGAAAACCAAATAAGTTTCAGGGAAAAGATAGCACTTAAATAAAGTCTTAGGGTTTCCCTGGTGGCACAGTGGTTGAGAGTCCGCCTGCCGATGCAGGGGACACAGGTTCGTGCCCTGGTCCGGGAAGATCCCACATGCCGCAGAGCGGCTGGGCCCGTGAGCCATGGCCGCTGAGCCTGCGCGTCCGGAGCCTGTGCTCCGCAACAGGAGAGGCCACAACAGTGAGAGGCCCGCGTACCGCAAAAAAAAAAAAACAAAAAAACAAAGGTCTTAAAAGATGGTCAGAGCAGAGTTGGGGAGGGATCGGGAGGATGCAGGCTTGAAAAGGGTAAAGGACGTTCCTTCCTCCAATATATAGCTGCTCTGGCTGCTTCTCCACTATGGAGTCATAAAAGTTCAACCTGTCGATCGCCATTTACAATCAGCTTCTTGGCTGCATAAATTATACAACGATTTTTTGCTTCTGTTGGGTTATTTTATCTCACTGAACAAATAGTGTGTTGTGATTAAAGCTATTTGTCAAAAACTGACAGCAATGACATGTGGCTTCAAAGGTTCTTTAGCACAGCTCTATAGGCTGTCTCTTTCCTTCTTCCATGTGCTTAGGGCAGCTCAGTTCAGCACACAGAGACAGCTCCTATCCCTCACCCTCTGCCTTCCTGGAATAATGAAACATCCAACATCACTGATGTCAACACTGTTAACTAGAAGACAATTTCTGGCACGTGAGTAGGAGTAATTTTTTTTTAAGTTCTGACGTAGAAGTGGCCCATGTTTCTTATAATGACAGGACAGGCTGGGTAACACCAACAGGAGACCCTCAAAATCTTCCTTGTGACTGTCGGAACAACATCACTCAGGCACCACCTCTTCCATCACTAATTTAAAGGCTCTTTGACTTATCAACAGTTTCCCTCTCACTCTTTCCCCTCTATAGACATTTATAATTAGATCCTATAATTCAACTGATAACGTGTTTATCTTTCTCCACTAATCAATTTTAAGATCTTTGAGAATAGGAGGTGCCAGTTTTTATATTCAACAAAATAAGTTTTATTTCTGATAATAAAAATAACAGAGTTTAGAGAAGTTGGGATAAAGAGGAATAAAGATTTTCTAGATTTAACAATTTAATGATTAACTTATTATTAATTAATAATTAAAGATTTAATCATCACTAGTGTTATATTCATTTTCTTCTATTTTTTAGCTAAGTGTATAAATATACATTTCAATAGAATTAGGAAAACATTTATTTGAGGTATAATATAAACCATAAAAGATACCCACTGTGAATATAAAATAAAATGACTTTTAGTAAATCTGTAGGGCTCTGCAGCCATTACCGTATCTCAGATTTGTCCAGCCATAATCAAAATCCAGTACTGGAACAATTTTGTCTCACCAGACAGTGGTGACAGTTTGCAGTCAGTCCCCTCTTCCAAACCCAGCCCCAGGCAACCACTGATCTGCTGTCTTTATAGATTTGCCTTTTCTGGGAATTTTATGTATATACAACCAGGCTTATATAACGGAGCATAAATGTTTTCAAGGTTCAAACGTGTTTGTTTGGTTTTTTAAAAATATTTATTTATTTTTATTTTTGGCTGCATCGGGTCTTAGTTTCGGCATGCAGGCTCTTCGTTGCGGTGCGCGGACTTCTCTCTAGTCGTGGCGTGGGCTCCAGAGTATGCAGGCTCAGTAGTTGCGGTACACAGACTTAGTTGCCTTGCAGTATGTGGGATATTAGTTTCCTGACCAGGGATGGAACCTGTGTCCCCTGCATTGGAAGGCGAAGTTTTAACCACTGGACCACCAGGGAAGTCCCTCAAGGTTCAAACATGTTGAAGCATATTATCAGTAGGTAGCTCCTTTTTATTGCTATATGAATGTTTGACATTTTGTGTATCAATTCAACAGTTGATGGACATTTAGGTTGTTTCCTGATTTTGCCTATTCTGCATAGTAACATTAGAAACATTCATGTGTACGTGTCTTTGTGTGGAAGCGTTTTCCTTTCTCCTGGATAGATTTCTGGGAGTGAAAATGCTGGGTCATATGGTAATTTAATATTCCACTTTTTAAAAAGCTGTCAAGGGCTTCCCTGGTGGCACAGTGGTTAAGAATCCGCCTGCCAATGCAGGGGACACGGGTTCGAGCCCTGGCCCGGGAAGATCCCACATGCTGCAAAGCAACTAAGCCCGTGAGCCACAACTACTGGGCCTGCACTCCAGAGCCTGTGAGCCACAACTACTGAAGCCGGCATGCCTAGAGCCGGTGCTCTGCAACAAGAGAAGCCACCACAATGAGAAGCCTGCTTGCCGCAACTAGAGAAAGCCCACTCGCAGCAATGAAGACCCAACGCAGCCAAAAATAAAATAAATTTATTTAAAAAATTAAAAGCTGTCAACATGTTTTCCAAAGTGAGTATACCACTTGATATTCCCACTAGCAATGTATGAGGGTTCCAGTTACTCCACATTTTTGCAATATTTGGTATTATCTGTCTTTTCTATTACAGCCATTGGATTAGGTGTACAGTCACCTCACACTGTGGTTTTAATTTTCATTTTGTTTATGACTAACAACTCTGAGCTTTATTTCATGGGCTAATCAGCCACTGGTATATCTTCTTTGGTGAAATATCTATTCAAATCATCCATTTAAAAAATTTGGGGGAGTTTTCTAATTATTGAGTTTTGGACCTCTTTATATATTTTATATATTTTGGGGATAAATCTTTTATCAGATATATTATTTGGAAATATTTTCTCCCAATTTGTGGCTGATCTGAAAATGTCTTTAGCCTTCATTTTTGAAGGACAGTTTTGCTGGATACAGAATTTTTGGTTGACAGGCTTTTTGTCTTGTCTTTGAACATTTTAAATATGTCATTACATTGCTTTCTTGCCTCCACTGGTCTGGATGGGAGATTAGATCTTAAACGTATTTTTTTCTCCTGTACGTAATGAGTTGCTTTACTCCTGTTGCTTTCAAGATTTTCTTTTTGTCTTTTGTCTTCCAACAGTTGGACAATGATGGGTCTAGGTATGGGTCTCTTTATGTTTCTCCTAATTTTGGTTCATTTATCTTCTTGGAGAACAGACTAATCATAGTTTTCAATAACTTTAGTAAGTTTGGGCAATTATTTCTTCAAATATGTTTTTGCTCCCTTCTCTATCCTCTCTTTCTGGTACTGTCAAATTCCTTTCTAATATACATGACCTATCAATTTTTTTAAATGAATATTAAAAAGTCTCCTTGGGCTTCCCTGGTGGCGCAGTGGTTGAGAATCTGCCTGCCAATGCAGGGGACACGGGTTCGAGTCCTGGTCCGGGAAGATCCCACATGCCGCGGAGCAACTAAACCCGTGTGCCACAGCTACTGAGCCTGCGCTCTAGAGCCCGTGAGCCACAACCACTGAGCCGTGTGCCACAACTACTGAAGCCCGCGTACCTAGAGCCCACACTCTGCAACAAGAGAAGCCACTGTAATGAGAAGCCCACACACCACAGGAAGAGTAGCCCCTGCTCGTCGCCAACTAGAGAAAGCCCACGTGCAGCAACGAAGACTCGATGCAGCCAAAAATAAAATTTAAAAATAACAGATAAATAAATTTTTTAAAAAAAGAAAAAAAAAGTCTCCTTGTTTTCTGTCATCCTTTAAAGTTCCTTCAACATTCAGGAAATTTATCTTAAATTACAGCTCAAAGGTAAATAATACTAAATCCTGTCAGTGGTCATGACAGTGGTCATGAATTAATTACTGTTTAAAGTTTGCCATCTTCTGACTATTTCTAAGTCACTAGATAGAACATAGCTTAAGCAGCAAAACAGTATAACAGTTTCTCAAATACTGAGAAGTAACAAAGGTATACCAATGGATTGTATTTTTATAAAGCAACGGATAGTAGCTATGATAATTACTATCATGACAAGCAGCTGATATGTAGATTATGGATTCCCATCACTTTTTAAAAATTAGCCAAGAAATTTTGAAGGGAGGAAGGTATCACCTTTGAAACAAACTCTTCACTTAAAAGACCCCAGTTAAAACCCTAACTTAGCTGTTTCCTAGTAAACTGTGTAACACAGGATAATTTACTTATCTCTAGGCTTCAATTATCTCATCGGTAATATGGAGATACTAATATCTATATTTAACACAGGATTATTGTGGGAATTAAATGAGGTAGCATCTTTAAAATGTTATTAGCATGACAGGTACCAAAAAAGTCTATAAAGATTTTTAGCCAGTTATAAATGCCTTCAAATTAGAACTAGTTACATAGTTCTTCTAAATGTGTTTTAAATATAAATGTATCATAGCTTAATTTATATTTCCAATAAAATACTTATGTTTTCAAATACAAGTTGGAAACTGTATTTCCAAATAAAATAAGACATAATATAAAATTTTTTACAAATTTAAAGCAGACAAGAAATAAGTTATTTCATTAAAAAAACTTTATCCTTTAAAATTAAAAACATGAAAAAGAAAATACATGATTTTTATAGTTTTTAAAGTCACATGATCTGAGAGCTTGGAAATTTTTTGTTGATATCAATTGGCAGACACCCATCAAATTACTCAGACTTACAAAGAATAACAATTTTGGCAGTTTACATAAGCTTACTTACAATCAAAGTCTAGACTCATAGATTTTTATCTTTCACTTAAAAAATTTTTGTCAATTGTTAAATGCTCTGAAGCAATTCATGTTAATTTTTTCAGTGACAGACATAAAGGGTTATTATTAGAAAGTTTAAAGGAAATATTCTAAGCACAGTAATGTGTATCACACTACAGCAGGTGTGGATGAGGAATACTGATGATACAATTATAGATCCTTTATCCAGGAAAAGATCCACGCTGGTACTATTATTTTAATCATGAAGATATAAGATCATATAGTCCAACCCCTCCATTTCCAAGAGAAAGAAACTAAAGACAAAATATGTTAAGTGGCTTGCTCACCATCACATAGCTAGTTGCACAGTCTTCATCAAGACTCAGAATTTTGCTGTATGGTGCTTTCCCAACTTCACCTGTCTGCTTCTTAACAGCCGGAAAGTCTCTATATACAATTTTGATCGTACAGGTTTCTGTGTCAACAGTAATGCAGTATAGTAGAATAAAAAGTAAGGATTTGGAATTTATTCACTCATTCATTCACTTATTCATTCAACACATACTGAATGGCTAGCATGTGTCAGCGTACTAGGTAGAAGATGCAAGCTGAACTCCATACCTACCACATAATTATTTGTGTGACTTTGGACAAAAATTTCTTTAGATCCCAGCTTCATAATTATTAACATGAAGATAGTAACATCAACCTTTCTCACAATGTTGAAAGACTGAATGAGATCATGTACTTGGAAGTGCCAAGTAAGGTCCCCAATTTACGTACAACTGGCCTATTATCTGTATTGCACACCATATGAACAATTGCCACATCAACATCCAACCTCAAACTTAACATGTTGATATTGAACTATCTTTCCCTTCCTGTAACTGCTACCTTTCTTGTATCCTAAGACATTTCATCTACTTCCTTTCAAACCTTTCTTGTATCTCCTGACTCTTTATCAGTACCATCAAAAACCATGATGATATCATATAAAGATTTTAAGTTAAAATAGAAAAGCTGGCCTCAGCATGGCTACTTAATTTCTCTAAGCTCCCATCAAAGACAGAACGAGTTTCAAAGCACTTGAACCTGAATTAAGCCATTAAGCACTCTAGCTCTATAAGATAAAATTCAAAGTCCATCTTTGGACATAAAGCTGGTAAGATTAGGGTTGCTTACAAGTGTTTCCACTTTAGGTGGAAATTATGTGTTAACATCTGAATTCCCAGGAAAGGTTAGAAGTGGCAAGCAGCCACTTGAAAGCTACTTTACTACGCACAGTGCTTTCCTACTTTGAAATCTTCCTTCTATTGACGTTTTGTGAATGAGGAAATTGACCAAGCAGCAGAAAAAAGGCAAACTCAAATTAAAGTGCTTCCTCTCAATTGAACAAGCCATGCCACTCCCTCATCAATGTAAAAAATGTAAAAATGAATATATCCCAAGCATCTACCACCCTGATCCTAAATATTTCAAGTTCTACCACTAGGTACACAGAGGAGTTATTGTGCATGGATTTCTAGTATTAATAATGCAAAAGAGAGTGAGCAATGGTGCTAGCTTTTGCTTCCACACATAAATAGCAGAAAAATAAGACTTATGAAAGGCAAGAGAGCAACAAATAACCAAAACTGCCCAGAGTTTCTTCTTACTATATGGTCATTTATCTCCATTAAAAATCACTCGGAAGTCAGATTTTATTAGGAAAAACGTAAAATATTTTATTCAAAGGAAAATACAATGTCTTGTTGTGATCAGTTCCTTCAGGCCTCAACAATTCTTGTACCATTCATCTCCAGAGAATTCAGAACTCTGAGTTTAAAGACTCCTTGGGAAATCAAAACCATAATGCAGAGGTAGATGGTTCCTGATGGCACAAACCAACTCCTGTGTTCTGCAAGTAGGGTTACTGAGGCCCAACACCATTAGGTGATGTTACAGATTGAATTGTGTCTCCCAAAATGCATATGTTGAAGTCCTAACTCCACCACCTCAGGATATGATGGTATTTGAAATCGAATTTTTTTCAGAGGTAATTAAGTGAGGTCATTGGACCCTAATCCAATATGACTGGTGTCCTTATAAGAAAAGGAAATTTGGACAAAGGCACAGAGAGAAGATGATGTGAAGACACAGGGAAAAGACAGCCATCTATTCACCAAGAAAGGCTTGAAACAAATCCTTCCTTCATGGCCATCAGAAGGTGGGCCCTGACACCTTGACCTCGGACTTCTAGCCTCCGGAACCATGAGATGCTGTTTGAGCCACTCAGTCTGTGGTACTGTGTTATGGCAGCCCTAGCAAACTAGCAAGGTGATGAAAAACAGTCAGGATCAAAACCCAGCTTTCCAGACTCTAATATGAGGCTTTCTAACTCACTACACTGTCTTGCAATTTAGCTCTCTGTTTTCACTCAAAGTTCTCTCCCATAAAAATCTTACCACTTGTTCAACTTGTTAAAGACCATGTTAATATATACTGTTTATGCTGGCCTCTTGTGAGCTACACTTCCACATCACAAAAGGACATTTTTGTATAGATGTCTCATGAACTCAAGCCCCAATGTGTAAAACCCCAATCAACTACTCCACAAAGTTAGTATGGACACTGTTTTATAATCTAAGAAAGTCTAGGTCCAAGATTCAAGTCCTTGGACAAGTCATCTAACCTCTCTGAGCCTCAATTCCATATTAGTAATACGAATTCACAAACAATATAAATTCTACACCCCCCAAAAAAGAACTTTCAAAAGGCTAATGTGAAGGTTAAATTGGATAATAGCCCTTTCAAACTGCAAAGTATTAAAAGCAATTCTCCATGCAATCAAAAACTATTTCTCTCTCTGGCACCGTTTTTTTTACTCATTCAAACTCAAAACCATTGGTATTTCCCTCTCAAATTGCCTATAACTAATAATTCACCTAGGTCTGGCATTTCTTTCTCAGCAACATAATTTTTTGTCACTGCTTTCTAACAAATCCTCATGATTTCAAATATGCACTGCTCTGAATGACTGATTTATCAGCTTCTGGCTTCCTCCTTATCTAATCTATATCACATCCTAATATCAGATTTATCCTCCTAATACACTCAGCTCAAAAGTCTTCAGAGGCTCTCTAACCCACAGAACCAGGTCCCACCTACAGAGCCCTGCATTCTATGACACGACTGCAGCCTGGGGCCAGCTCCTAAGCTTATCTCAAGGTTTACCATGTGCCCAAGGGCCTTGCCTCATACCCAGCCAGTATGAACAGACAGATCATCAAAAACTTTAATATAACCCTACTTGCTTCTTACCTTGAGCTTCCCACTGATGGACCCAACTGTCAAAGCTGGATCCTCTAATATCATTAGGAACTTCCTCTTAACCTTGAATCTGGGAAGGCACCATTAACAAGGTTAGGCTGGTTAATTCTAGTGCACACCCCACATGCTAAGGAGCATGCCTGCTGCCCAGTATCATTTTCCTTCTGCTTCTCTCTTGGCCCAGAAACTCTTTGCCCCCTCCTACTCTTTAACATTGAGGGCCTACCATAATCAAATTCACAGCTCAATGGGAACCCATTGCTCCATCTCAGCCAGTGGTTTCCAATCCCATCAGACCAAATACAAATATTTTATTCCTGGAATAAATTATCATTTTTATATATTACTGGATTCAAGAGGAAATGCCAGGTAGGCAGAAGGATGTGTGAGAATGGAAACAAAGACAGGGTCTTAGCTAAAGAGAGGCATGTGTAGGTCATCATGTTATAGCTGCTATTTAATTCATGAATAAAATCACATGGGAAAGAGTGCTGATTAGAGAAAAAAAGGCCCCTTCCCTGTCCTAAAACTCCATAATATTTAGAGAAGGAGACAACACAAGAGAGAGAGAAAAGCTACCCACTTGGAAAATCTGGTGTTAGCTAAACAGGAATGATAGAAACTAAACTGAAGTGGTATGAAAAGGAGAATGAAAGGTGAGAAAGTGAAACAGAAAGTACACTTCTTGGGAGTTCCCTGGTGGCCTAGTGGTTAGAATACCAGGCTTTCACTGCTGTGGTCCAGATTCAATCCCTGGTCAGGGAAACAAATCAGACCAGTGACAGACTACATTTAGTTCATCAATATCTTAACAATACTATTGAAGTAAATCTCTGTTATTTATCTTGCTGTGGATCAGCAGAAAAGTAACTGTGGTTCCTTCAATGCAAAAATAAACTGAAGTCTTATTTCAAGATTTGTACTTTTAAAAATGTAGTAGAGGTGAAGCTATTAATACTAAAATTTCTGAAAGTGAACTGAAAAGATCCCACTAATAAAAGAAGGTATTTCATTCTCTTGAAGTAGAGAAACTATGCAGGATGTAATAAAGCAAAAGATAGAGCAATTTCATCTCATAAAAATTTAAAATTTATATGTATCAAATAACTGTTAAAAAGACTTTTTAGAAAAATGACAGAATGGAAGAAAATATTACAACATACATGATGCTGATATATAAAGAGCATCTATAATCAGTAAGAAAAACCAATAGAAAATATATTAAAGAACAGGAACAAAAATCAAGAAAGAAGAAATACAAATGACTAATAAGGTAGCATAATCCCCTCATTTTTAAGAACTTTCCTTAAAAGTCATGAATATAGAGTAACTCTAGATTAATATGTGCGTGGAGCTCTGCAAACAAAATCAGACATGTAAGATTCCTCAGTTAGTGACAGTCTCACCATCAATGCACAGCAGTTTTTTTCTCCACACCTGAGTATATAGCAGGATAGTTTTATTTTATTTAACATGAATTGCTATGATCGTAAGAGGTACTGATTTTTAAATTTCAGTTTACACATTCCAATTAGAAATATAACTATGTAATTTAGAAACGCAGCATATTCA
This sequence comes from Delphinapterus leucas, assembly GCF_059928025.1. NCBI lineage: Eukaryota > Metazoa > Chordata > Mammalia > Artiodactyla > Monodontidae > Delphinapterus > Delphinapterus leucas. Next base: position 54,428,162 of record NC_143137.1, on the reverse strand, counting down.
GAGGTGCATAATAGTTAAACAGCTATGAGCATCATGCAAACACAAAAGCAAAGATAACAAGAAAAAATGCCTACCTTCCCTGATAGCTGTGAAAGGTGTACCTTCTTCTTCTTGCAGCCTGATCACCTTCAGGGCTACCAACTTCCCATTTACCCTGGAGAAACAAAACAAAAGATGAGAAGCAAATCCGTGAAAATATGTTCCCGTTATGGTTCTAATTGTCTTCCTTACAATTTATATTTTATGCATTTTTGCACTGAAAATGTCAGAACTCAATTATGCCACCACAACAAGATTAATTTCAGTAAGGCTGGGAATCCTGTATCATCATCATAAATATTCACACTTTAAATATTCACATTTTAAATATTCGCACTTGCATAGTCCAAGATTTAACTGAAGTTTTCTGTGATTCACTCTATGTTCTTTCCAAAATGAAACTAGTGCTTAACAAAAACACCATGTTCGATCAATTATTCACAGATTAATTAAAACTCAAGTCGTCAAAATAACACTCTCCCTTTGTTTCTCCAATAGCGCCTCTGTTTCTTTTGCTGAAATGTCTTTATCTTCAGTCTTAAGTTGAAGTCATTCAATCCCCAAGGACAGAAACCTGACACTCAGTCTTCTTCCTTCTCTCTTCCCTCTTCTTTCTCTGTCTGTCTCTGTCTGTCTCTCTCTCAACATCACCCATTCCTCCCTTTTTCACTATTTTTTTTTTACTAGAGCCTCCTAAAATTACATTAGTCTGATTGTGTTTTATAATGCAGTATATCATCAAAATAAAAGTTAAGAATATTTAACTATTACAAAATTACACAAGACCTATCCAAAGCAGATGTTTCTTCTAGACACATTCCAAATGTGTATCAGCTCAGCTCTAATTAAAAGTAGGATTACGCTAGGCAGATAACTTTTTATCCAATCTATTCTGTTAATAAAATAAAGACATGATTATCTATGTTGGTCTTCTAGTTGACTGCTCTACTTTCTACCTTGACTAGGCTTACCAACATACTTCCTTAATTAAAATAAGTAAAAGAAACACAAAGCATTTAATGAAAAGTAAATCTCCCCGCCACACCCAGCTCCCACCCTCTGAGGTCACCACTTACCTCAGAGAGGTAACTTAGCTTAACATATATACTTAACACACACACACACACAAATGGTAATATGGCATACAGGGTACAGTGTATATTATTTTTATCACTCGATATACTTTGGTGACTTCCTCATAAATTCATAGAAAATTGTCTCTTGCTTTTGAAAGACCACACGGTGTTCCTTTGTATGAGTGTAGTATGCTTAATTTAACGCCAGTCCTCTACTGATAGGCATTTAGCAGGTTCCCAATTTTTGGCCATAAAACAATGATATAATAAATATTCTTGGACATAATTTCATCCATGTAAAAATACATCTGTAAGACAAATTCCTAAAAGTAAAATGTGGATGGACCTAGAGTCTGTCATACAGAGTGAAGTAAGTCAGAAAGAGAAAAACAAATATCGTATGCTAACACATATATATGGAATCTAAAAACAAAAAAAAAAAAGGTCACGAAGAACCTAGGGGCAGGACAGGAATAAAGACGCAGACCTACTAGAGAATGGACTTGAGGACACGAGGAGGGGGAAGGGTAAGCTGGGACGAAGTGAGAGAGTAGCATGTACATATATACACTACCAAATATAAAATAGATAGCTAGTGGAAAGCAGCCACATAGCACAGGGAGATCAGCTCAGTGCTTTGTGACCACCTAGAGGGGTGGGATAGGGACGGTGGGAGGGAGGGAGACACAAGAGGGAAGAGATATGGGGATATATGTATATGTATAGCTGATTCACTTTGTTATAAAGTAGAAACTAACACACCATTGTAAAGCAATTATACTCCAATAAAGATGTTGGGGAAAAAAAAAAACAAAGTAGGGTGTGGATAGCCAAAAAAAAAAAAAAATGTGTATTTCTAAATTCTAACTCTGATGACACTGAGAAATTATCCTACTTACAGCTTGTACCAATTTATACAACCTATAGAAAATAGGAGCTCCTGTTTCCCCTTTACCAGTATATACTATGTTATCAACCATTGATTTTGCCAATCTGATAGGTGAAAAATGGTTTCTTACTGCAATTTAAATTGCAACCAAAAATCTTTAGAGGCTATGGAATCAGCAAAGGAGAGCTCGTGTGGCCCAGAGAATCCAGTGCCTGAGTCTGAAATAAAGAATTTGAATGTCTCTTTGTAAAGAACTGCAACCAATTGGTCTGTTTTCGATAAAAAAAAAAAACAAAAAACAACTGCCACAGGCACAAAGGTCAAGGGAATCATCACAGCCCAACCATCCTACTGGCATCCCTCATCAAACGGATTGTTGAAATATATTATTGGTTACAGTAGTCAAAGTACATCCAGTTATAACGCTCCACAATGTGCTGTCTCCTCAAGGCTAGGAGTCATGTTTATTTTCCCTTGTGTCTCTCAGCTGGGAGGACAGGCCTGCAGCTTTTCTGCTCTGCAACTCTCCTCTCCTGAGTACATCACCTTGATTTTCTTCTAATCCTGATTATGCTCTAGGTACCCAGGTGCAAGCAAAAAATTAATATTCACATGGGGTTCAACTGGTGAGTGTGACTTGTGCTGGCCATTTTGCCCTTTATGACTAAGGGAGGCCTCTGGCAGGGCTTGGGGCTGGGATGCAGTCAGTACTCACATCTGCACAGATTTTCTCAGCCCAGCTGAGCTCGTCACTGGCTCCCTGAGGAGGCAGGAACTGATTCCAGGAACTGCTTGGAATTTTGCCTTCATTTATCGATATTCTCCCCTCACCCATAAAAAACACATACAAACTTTTCCCTTTCCCTTGAGATCGCTGGCTTGCATATACCGTGAACTGAATTCTAGAACACAGGGAATTTGTGATTTTGGAAGGCTATCTGCTTAAAACACACTCTGAGACCATGAAGCTATGAGTCCCCTGTAATACACTGAAAGGAGAAGAGCCTTTAATTGAACCAGCACTCATGCTTTAAATGCAACTAGAGAAGGAACACCTTTAAACAATCTCATAGGCTAGTGTACATTATTTTTGTGGCGAAAAAAATTTTGAACATATTTACTATGATAAACTGCATAAAAGAATAAGATCCAAGTTAATGGGATCCTGATTCTGAAGCACAACTCTCCATGAGTTAAAACCTCCAACTATCAATTTCTTATAGTTACGATAATCACAGCAGTTAAAGACATTTAGATTTTATGTATTACATCATATGAAACTAAAAAATTCCTTAAAATTTATACTAGATTATTAGCTCCAGGAGAATACAGAAAAGGAACTCTTTTTCTGTTTTGTTAACTGTTACATGCCCAATGCCTAAAACTGTCTGGCACAGAGGAGACTCTCAAAATATTTTTTTTTTTTTTTTTTTTTTTTTTGCGGTACGCAGGCCTCTCACTGTTGTGGCCTCTACCGTTGCGGAGCACAGGCTCCGGACGCACAGGCTCAGTGGCCATGGCTCACGGGCCTAGCCGCTCCGTGGTATGTGGGATCTTCCCGGGCCGGGGCACGAACCCGTGTCCCCTGCATCGGCAAGCGGACTCTCAACCACTGCGCCACCAGGGAAGCCCTCAAAATACTTTATTGACTGAATATTAATAATGTTAATATACTGATATTTCTTTCCTCATACCTATAAGTATCTCAAGAATAAAGTATAAATTATTTTCAATAATTTCAAAAATATAAAATTTATAAAAAGATTTCAATATCTTCTTTCATGTTTATTTGTTTTCTTTTTTCAAATTAAAGGTTCAGTCTCTTTGTTTTTGATGATGCATGAAGATATAGAAAGTTTTCATTTCCTTAAGATTTTAGAATTTATAGAACGCTTTGTTAATTAACCTTTTTCACCCAACAGACATGTTTCAGAACCCTCACTATCTTTAATAATCTGAGCCCAGACTAGTAACCAGTATTTCCCTCTTCTCCAACTGCTTCATTGGTTTCCCATTAAGAACCATATTGATTATCAAATAGCCTCTAACCTAAGAGTCATTGTGACTCTCTCTTTTCTTAATTAGTTTTCCTCTACATGTCTAGACACTCACCAACTACTGAATCCCTCAGTTCTAAAGTCTAGAAAAAACATAAGTCACTGGCTCCACTTTTGGAAAAGGTACCTTTTGAAAAAATAACATTACACATTTTCTAATATTCTACCTTTGGGGCATATTTTTTTAACTTTAGTACCGACTGAAACATTTGAAATTCTAAGTGACGAACTCTAACAAAATGTCATTTTTTTAGAGATATCAAAAGAAGATACCTATTATTCTATGAAAAACAAAATAAACATGGTATCTAATAATTACCTTGTATGGTTTAAACTATTTTATTAAGTATTCAAAACACATACTTCAAACATTGAAGTTCTTTAGAATAATTACAAAATTCAAATTGAATCAATAAATTAGAGCTGTTTACAGGAAAACACTGAAGATTTCTCTTTAACAAGTTTTATTAATTAAATCAAAGGCTAATGAATAGAAGGTAATCAAGGCTTGATTGGCAATGGAAACATTAATTCAGGTAAATAATATAGCAAAAAAAATGCTTTCAATTGTGTTAATATCACCACAGAAATTTCTGTTGGAGATATTGCCAGGTTTGTGTCTAGTTATTCTAAGCTATCTAGGGAGCTGTTTTAATTTCAGAGATTCTTTACTATTTTCTAATTCTTCCAACCACTGCCTTTCCCAGCGTGTCCTCACTGTGAAGCTCACTTCAGGCCCAAGGACAAGTGACACTGCTTTAGTCCGCATGTCACACAGGAACAGCTGTCAACTGCATCAGGAGGAAAAGCCAGGGGGACGTCCGAGCACAGAGCTATCCACGCACAGACATGGAGAGGCTGGCTGTCCTGGCAAAGCCACACTAGAGTGGATCCAGCTTTCAAACCGGTCCTAACCACAGATCCAAATCTCTGCCAACTTCAGAAATTCTGTCCACAAATCTATGTGCCCTAAGTTTGTAAATAATAAAATGATCTTGTGTGGATTACGCACGATCGAGAAGTTTTGAATAAGGAGCACAGCCTATTCATTTTTTCATGCATTTGTTACTTTAACATTTTGTGAACCCTATAAAGGAAAACTCCCCACTTAGGGTAAACTTGCCCAGCTCAAAAGACGATGCACAAAGAGAATTTCCTTACAGACAGTCCTCAAAGGAAAGCCTAAAGGTTTTCTATCACATTAGTTACCTCAAATTCATAAGATAACTTAGTACAATAAAACAAAATAACAAATATTATCTAGGTCATCTTTGAAGATAGTGTTCATGTGCTTACACCTAGAAGAAATTATGTGTAGAGGACATAAAGGAAATTAAGGCAATACACCTAAAAGAAATTTAATATACTCTGGTAAATTTAATATATTCTGCCTCTCTCTTCCATTATGATTTTGTCTCAAGAGAAACTGCTATGGAAAACAATACTGAGTGCAGGGAGATACAATGCTTTTGTTTCCTTACTGTATTGGTTTAGAAGCAATACAAGGAAATGTAGTTACTACTGAGGGATTGACAATGGCAAGGCGGAGTACGTCAAGGACAATATTTTGAGCTGAACTTATAAATTTTTGGCAAAGTCATTAAAAACATTTTAAAGGTTTTACCATTAGTGCTTCTTTTATTAATTCCCTCTTAGGACACTGTTGGAACGCTGACTATACTGTCTCACATACACACTTCAAAAATTAAAAACAACTAAATATTCATGGCCTTGCTATTTCCACCTAAATTCAATTTATATTCAGGTATAAATGAGAAATCATCTCAATACTATTTAACCTTTGATATTCTGAAATATTCTAAAAGTGTCATCTATAATACTTTATTCTGGAAAAGTAAATTTAGAATTTCAAGGTAAGTTGTCAGTAATCACACCTCACCCTAATTTTTTTTTTTTTTTTTTTTTTTGCGGTACGCGGGTCTCTCCTGTTGTGGAGCACAGGCTCCGGACGCGCAGGCTCAGCGGCCATGGCTCACGGGCCCAGCCACTCGGCGGCATGTGGGATCTTCCCGGACCAGGGCACGAACCTGCGTCCCCTGCATCGGCAGGCGGACTCTCAACCACTGCGCCACCAGGGAAGCCCTCACCCTAATCTTTATCAAAATAATGCAGAGAGAAGAGGAAAAAGACTAATGTCATTTCTGTTAAATTAATTTCTTTAAAAAAAAATCCAAAGATTTATAAGAGAATAGCATAATGGCTACTTATTAGGATGTGATTAATAATGCAAAAAGTCTAATGATTTAACGTACTGAGAAAAAGGATGTGCTCAACCAACAATTATTATGAGTTTGTACATTTGACAAAATATTGATAATGATGTTTTATTAAATGTAAAACCTCATAATACTTTGAAACATAAAATTAGAGGAATATATATTGTTCATGGGAGAAAATAAAATAATTACATTTCAATAATTTTAAACTTGTACCTTTCCAAAAATAAAATCTGTCAATAAAGGATTTGAGAGTCGTATTACCTTAAAAAGTAGAAGTAACCTCAGTGATCATTCAAGCTCCTGAACAGACAAAAAAATCCTGACTGGCTTGATTGTCTTTGTCCTCCCACTCCCTGGAGCAAAGTAGCTCCTCAAAAGACCTCGGTGGAACTCAACCCCTCTAAAATACCCAAATTACTTAGTCCTTTTTTATGCTGAGTCAAAATTTGCTTCCTGTAACTTCTACTCTCTGATTCCAGGTCTGAGTCCACCAAGACTAAACTAAATGCTCTTCCACAAGACAGCCCTGCCCTTAATTAAGTTTTAATATCCTGCCTCCTAGTCAACAAATACTAATTGAGAGACTGTGACTTTGTGCTTGGGATAAAGAATAAACAACCCAGACATGGTCCCTGCACTTAAGTCTCACCGAGGAGACAGACGTAAAACATGTAACTACAAAGACGGCTGACATACACCAAAGGGAGACGGGAGGTGCTCGCTCTTCAAACAGGGGACAATTTAAGCATCACTAAACTAATACCTGTGATTGAAAGGAATTAAATATGTTTAAATCAGTAAGTTTATAATGAGACTTTAAAAGAAACTCATGAGTCACATTTGGAGAGTACTACAGAACCATCTCATTAGTTTAAAAACTGTTAAAGAGAATATGTCAAGCATTTACCTTCCCTTTTCATATACTTTCGCATACACTGTACCTCAGTGTAAACAGATAGTTCATAAGTGAAGTTTCTCTGCATAGATGCACTGCATGTAACAAATGAAGAGGAAATGACAGAATTTGAATATCACCATTAATGGTTGCTAAAGTCACAAAAAGAAGCTACCAGATATTATGTGCCCCCTGATGGAAGCATTCATCCCCCTCAATGGAATCAATCCAACAGGAATCTGACCACATCCAAATCTAACTACTTATTTCAAGGAGATAAGGGAACAAGTTAAATAACACCATTGGGGTATAATCAGAAAACTCCGGACTACAGGAAACCATAGGGAAATGAACCTGTTTCTTCAACAAATGAATTTCAAGAAAAAAAGGAGGGGAGAACCCATAGATTAAAAGAGAGAGATGAACTAATGGCAATTAATTGCAATGTATGGACCCGATTTTATCTTGATTCCAACAAAGTTTATTTTAACACTGACTACATATTCGATGATAAAGAAATCGTTAAATTTTTTACATGTGATAATGGCATTATGGTTTGGTGTTTTAAAATAGAGGCCTTATCTGTTAAAGAAAAAATATAAAATGAAATAATATGATGTTTGGGGTTTGTTTCAAAATAATTGGAAGGAATGAATACAGATGAAACAAGATTAGACACAGGTTGTCAGTGTTGGAAACTGATGGGGGTTTATCAAAACTCCGTAAGAAGTTCTTTAAAAATTAAAAAACATACCCAATACAAGTTGGGATAAATGCAATGAAGGAAAATCACAGCATGCCATAAAAAAGATAAAGAACCTATTTTAATGATACTAATGAACTTATTTACAAAATAGAAATAGACTCACAGACACAGAAAACAAACTTATGGTTACCAAAAGGGAAGCGGGGGTGGACAGGGATAAATTAGGAGTTTGGCATTAACATATACACACTACTATGTATAAAACAGATAACCAACAAGGACCTACTGTATAACACAGGGAACTATATTCAATATCTTATAATAACCTATAATGGAAAAGAATCTGAAAAAGAATATATATACGTGTGTACAACTGAATATCTTTGCTGTACACCCAAAACATTGTAAGTCAACTATACTTCAATTAAAAAAAAAAAAAGAAGAACCTATTTTAGATTAGACAGGGAAAGATTCTCTGAAAATGTGACATTTAAGCTGAAACAAGAAATATAGAAGAGTAAGCAAAGAACATTCCAGGCAGATGGAACAACCTGTACAAAAGCCCAGGGGCAGAGAACACAATGTGTTAAACAAAGCTATAAGAAAGAAAGAGTGGCTGGAGCTTGTTGGCCGGCAGGGGGTAGGAGAGGGGGGACGTGCAGAGAGGGACAGGAGAGCCAGACCATGCAGGCCCTTAAGGGCCACAGAAAGGACTGATTTAAAAAAAAATCACCGGGAAATCTTAAGAAAGGGGATAATATGATTAAATTGTGTGTCTGCAGCTCCCTCACTATCGTGTAGAGAACAGCCTGAAGGAGCACAATAGTGGGAGCAGGGAGGGCGGTCAGGCAGCTACTACAGTGGTCCAGGGGAAAGATGGTGGTCACAAAGTACCAGGGTATTGGTAAGAGCAATGGGGAAAAGGAAAACAATATTCTGAAGACAGAATCAAGAGACTGTTAGGATAAACTGAATTGGGCATAGGGCAAGTGGTAAAGGATGACTCCAAATGTCCTGTCTTTAGTTTCTGTGTGGATGGAGGCACGTGTACTGACTCAAGGGAAACTAAAGAAGAAGAGATTTAGACAGAGAATCAAGAGTCCTATTTGGGAGGATCTTAGTCTAGACATAAAAACTTGTGAGTCATTTGGAGGACTTCAAGGGAAGTAATAACTTCAAGAGAGAGCCAATTTTCTGTTAAAGCAGAAGTAAACACTCAGAAGAAAGTCGAACACACGTAAGCATTTGTAAATCAGAAAACAGTATTCTAGATCTAGATCTAGACAACATAAAAAGAGCCTGAAGGACATGGGGAAGGGACAGAGTAGGAGATATAGTGCGAAATACACGGGTGACGTCTGAAAGATAATAAACCATCAGGGCGTTTTATACCATGCCTGTGGTAAACAGTGGTGTGAGGCAGAGGACATTCCATCCTGACAGCCTCTTGGAAGCAGGTAGAGTAGGGACTGCTGTTTTGGCTGCCCTCTGCGTGCATCAGGCAAGGCCTGGAGCTGGCACCAGCCTCTGTGGCTGCACAGAAACCAAGGTACAGGTTCTCACCCCTGACTACATTTTTAAATCAACTGGAAAGCTTTAAAACATACCCATGCCTGGCTCCACCCCTGATTTAGTTGGTGCAGTGTGGGGTCCTAGCATCCATATTTTTTAAAAACATCCTGGGTGACTGTAAAGTGTAACCAGGGTTGAGAACCACTGTGTTAAATAAGCCTTCAGGTTCCGACATCACGTGCTCATTGTCTTTCTTCCTTTGTCTGGTCTCTCCAACACTGAAGTCTCCTTTTTCTCGGTAAACGTTCAAATGTTTTCAACTATTTTGAGCGCCCTCACAGTCCTAGTTGCAAGCCTTTGGTAAGTCGGGGCTGATTAACCCCTTGTGAAATGTGCTTGCCAAGGTGTACACACTACCAGATGTGGTCTGATAAGTGCTGAGTGGACTGGGAGACTACCCTGCCCCATTCCAGAAACTCGACTGGTACTCATTTGGCCTCAGCATGTATTCGCCTGTGATCAGCACAAAACACCATTAACTCATGGATCTTGCCAACAATTAAAACCCCTGAGTTTTCTTCATGGGCCCCACAATCACACCATCTCTAACTTGCCCTAGGCCTAATAATTCACTTTTTAAACATAATTTCAGGAGTCTGATTTATTCCTATTAAGATTCCAACTTGTCAGCAGCAACCAACTGCTCAAACCTCTCCTGTCTAAATTCTAATCTTGTTTTTGACAAGCACTGGCTGCCCATCCTTCTGTGTGTCCTTCTCTGAGGTAGAATAGAAACACTGAACAGGATGAGGTCCAGGGCAGTGCTCTTGGACACCACACTCTTGACATGCCCCATCCACCTTTGGGGGACGTGGCTTCATTGACTGTCTTCTCTTTCTCTCTCTTTTCTCCCCTCCCTCCTTCCCTTTTCACTTTCAAACTCTCTAATCCAGCCCTTCCTCTCCATGGCCCTCTGTCCCAAACCACTGCACTGACCTTCTGCCTCTACCATTGGACTGTGCTGGAAAATCTGCATCTGGCACACAGTTAGGGCTCCATGGTGAACAAATGAGTCAACCCTTTACCATGTAATAAAGGTACTAGAAACCCTACCACTCTTACCAACCTGTTTTAAATCCACCGCCAGAAACGGCGTATCACTCAACTGTCTATGGCTCTCTTACCTACCAGAACATAATCAGAACATTTACCCATGTTTGAAAAACAAGCAGATACCCAGCATCTACAGTGTTCCAGTCCACTAGCTTAACAATCTCATCAGAAAGAGGAATTAAGGTTATTTAGGTATGACATAATTTTTTTATGAACTCCTAGATCATTATTTTTCTTCCTATTTTGATTTACTCAGAAATAATCTGAGTGATAATCTGTCCTAAAATTTTCCACTGGAGGAGGGGAAATGAGAAAGGCATGCAGGGAGGAAGCCACACCAGTTCCATCTTCTTCTGTGAACATTTGGACATCTCAAGCCTGCTAATGTCTCTAAAATTTTTCATAGTTCCTCAAAGATGACTAACAATTATGGGACAATCTCAACTCTCAAATTCTTTAGAAGTCTGTGAAACAGTCGTCTCAGGTCTTAAATCAGAACTCCTTAGAAAAACATAGTACTGTCAGACTTCCTAAGACATTTGATAATTTAATTCACTCCTATGTTTGCTTTGCACTTCAGTGCTTAAAGCAAACTCTCCTTGGTAGCAATGATGTAAGCAAAACAGAAGGTACTTTGTACTTGTTTCTACCCCAATAGCATCTTTTGTGTGTAAACTTCAACCTAAGCTTTTCCTGAGTTACTGATGCTTCCTCTCCTTCCCTCACTCAGCTGGATTGTACAGTGGTTATCTGGTCCGATATTTGTTTGCATTTGAGAGACTTTTATCATCCATGTTCATACATTAACCTTCCAGAGTTTTAGGGCAAGGGGTTGTACACATCTCGGTATTCTTCTGGAATACCTCCAGTTACAAGGAACCATTCTGGGAAGAGCAAAAAGTCACATGCATACAGCCCTTGAGGAGATTACCAGCCAAAGAAGAAATAAGATAGTATCAGACAACTAAAATGCATATTAAACAAAGGTAAGTTTCTTTAAAAAAAAAAAAAAGATAAGCAAAGTTATCAAAGACAAAGAATGGAAGAATTGTTAACTTATCAAGAAAAGGCAGGAAGCATGGAAAAGATGCCCAGGACACCCATAGATGTAAAGGTGGTTAGTTATACTACCCCTAAAATTACTAGAAAAGAGCCGTATTTATTTGATGAGATGGGAGGGTTTCATAAAAAGTAAGTAGGGCTTCCCTGGTGGCGCAGTGGTTGAGAGTCTGCCTGCTGATGCAGGGGACATGGGTTCATGCCCGGTCCAAGAAGATCCCACATGCCGCGGAGCGGCTGGGCCCTTGAGCCATGGCCGCTGAGCCTGCGCGTCCGGAGCCTGTGCTCCGCAACGGGAGAGGCCACAACAGTGAGAGGCCCGCGTACCACAAAAAAAAAAAAGTAAGTAAAATGTAGTTTATTATGAGAAGTTTTTATAGATTGATTTTTCACACATAGTGAGATTTGAAGCTTCCTGTATTAGTTAGTTCTATAAGTTTTCAGCTGTAACATACAACAATTCATATCCCTAAACATACATCTCTATACACTCATATGCACTGAAAACTAGGAATTAAGGGATAGTGTGAAGGTAAAGAAAAAGAAGAAGTAGGAGAGTTTTTTTGTGTTGTTTTTCTCTAGTCCCGTTTTCAAGCACACTTGTGTGGGGAAACATATTACTGAGGTCTTTGGAAAGGCTGCAGTTTATATTTCTAGAGAAATCAAATGTTCTACTTCTGAGGTCAAGTTGCCACTTCAAATAGATTTTTATCTTCAGTAGCTTCTTTTTCCCATAGAAAATGCTTCAAACAAGCAGAAAAGAAATGGATATACTTCTTGATGATATTATCATTTTTCCCTATCTTGGGTTACCTATTATCTTCTGGGTAATTCTTACATGCTATATCTTATACTACATCCAAAAATAAAAATAATTCACAATTCTCTTTTTTAAAAGTCTAACTACAGCACCACAATCACAGTGAGTCATTACATGAGCTGGGATTAAAGAAAAGAGGATGAAGTCCGATGCTCAACCTTACAGCATTTCAAGCTTCCTGGTTCAAAGATATGTTTAAAGCATGATGTTCCCATTTCTCTAGCAGAGTTGTAAATGTTCCCCTTCCTCTAGTAGAGACATACATATTCAGCATCATGAGAGAGAGGTCAAGCTTCCACTCTCAGGAAAAAAGCATCTCCAAATAAGTTAATTGAGATGCACCAAAAAGCATGTCACTGATTCACCAAGAGACTTTGAAGAGTCCCCAAATACTCACTGCCAAGTAATGTTAACCACAGAGATCTTGCATTTTCCATTCAAACACAGCCTCACAAAATGAAGTGAAGTTTGGAACAGCAGGATAAAACAAAGCAGCCCACGAGAGCCATTAAGGTAGGGGTATTCAGAGTTCAAACCATTCTCAACCCATTCTAATAAAGATGCACACACGCACGCACACACACACCCCACACACACACACCCCACACACACCTCCAGTTTATGTTGCAAACAGGACAGCAAGCTACCGTTTTCTTTTTTCATTTGGCTGCAATGGCCCATGAAGAATCAACAAAGAAAATTATTATAAATACACAGCAGCTTGGTTAAAGGACTAGGGGACTTATATCAAGCCAAAAGGATTATGAGTGACTTTAATTTGCTCCAATTAAAATATATTACTTTCATAATTATAGAAAATGTCATTGTTAAATACCTTTTAAATGAAACTTTAAGATAATATCAAGCAAAGCCAAATGTATCTAGTTTGATTTGTCTTTTATGACAAAAAGGATTGGAGAAAAATGCTATAGCATCATGAATTACCTAAAAGACTGTACTCCAAAAATAAAAGTGACACACTACGGTGGACTGCTTTATATGCAAGCAGAGTGTCAAACTAAAAAATGATTCGATTAACTATAAAGTTGAAAGCAATCGACGTACACATGTTGAAGAGCAGGGTTTATATTAACTCATATATAAGTAAAGAGCTGATTACATGAAGACCTTTATAAAAATCATATATAATTGGTATGATAAGATCTATGCTAGTATTACTTCCAAACCCTAGCAATAGAGCCAGAGTACAAATTAGTCAGTCTGATTTGGAGTAAGATGACTTTATACACAGTCAATAAGTTTAAGATCAAGACAGTTGTCTTTAATTCAAAACTAGCACTCATGTTAAATAGCCCTATTGTTAAAGCACCTATAGTGTGGCAGGCCTTCAACAAGGACTTTATTTACACTAATGTGATCACTACAGCACCTCTGTGTGGTAGATACTATGGCTATCTCCACTTTATGAAGAATCTGAGGCACAGTTCTAAATCACACAGCTAGAAGCAGTAGATCCACAGTTTGGTCCTAGGAGACTGGGCTTCACAGCCATACTCATAAATTCTCTGTGGAGTAGCAATAATTAAAGTGTGAACCACAGAAGAAAGGTGTGTGGTTCACACCCTCCTATTTCCCCTTCATTCAAAAGAGGCACTCTGCTTATACCAGACACTTGTGATCAAATTACTTACTCTCAAAGCAATGTCATTCTTCTTTGCGTTTTCTAATAATGTTTTATAAAACTCAAAATAAATCAATATATTTTAGAATGGCATTAGTAAGTCTTACCCTAATTATAAAAGTAATGCATGCTTATGGCAGAATAGTTGGGAAATACAGAAAAAAAATTATTTTAAGGAAAGTTTTTTATTTGTTTGTTTATGGCTGCATTGGGTCTTTGTTGCTGTGCATGGGCTCTCTCTAGTTGTAGCGAGCGGGGGCTACTCTTTGTTGTGGTGCACGGGTTTCTCATTGCACTGGCTTCTCTTGCTGTGGTGCACCGGCTCTAGGCGTGTGGGCTTCCGTAGTTGTAGCACACAGGCTCAGTAGCTGTGGCTTGTGGGCTCTAGAGCGCAGGCTCAGTAGTTGTGGCTCATGGGCTTAGTTGCTCTGCGGCATGTGGGATCTTCCCAGACCAGGGATCAAACCCATATCCCCTGCCGTGGCAGGTGGATTCTTAACCACTGTGCCACCAGGGAAGTCCCAGAAAAATTTTTACATCAACAATAATCCTACTATTCAGTGATAAATTCTTCAACATATGTATGTATCTTCTAGACTTCTTTTCCTGTGTGTAGATTTTTATAAATGGTATCCTACCATATTTGGTCATCTACATTTTTGTTATGGTTTAATAATATATCTTTTTACTGGATGGGCTGAGAAAAGAACCCAGGAAGCCTCAAGTTCAAACAAGCTCACACTTTCCTTTTAAGGAAAATGGCCCCAGGACTTCTTTATTGCATAAAATCTCATGACTCTTGTATTTTGATTTATTGGTGAAAGCAACCCTGCTAGCCAAGCAATAGAGGCCTGAATGTGGAGACAGTATATGGGGCTGACAGCCACAGGGGGGCAGAGGTGGGGTGGCCAGCAGGGCCCATTGGGGCACAGGTTCTCTGAGTCTCCCTGGCCGGAATTCAGTCTTCTGGGAGTGCTGCAACCCAGTGACAGGAAACAATCACTCAAATCATCTCCAGGATAGACCCTCTAGCAGATTTTACTCTATGAACCCAGATATATAACCTTACACTCAGAAAAACTGAAATCCATGATAATCAAATGTATAGCTGAAGAAAGAACTTCATATGTCCTGACTACAAATCTCTACTCCCAAGGGCCATATGTCAAAGTCTCTTCTCACACTTAAAGGGCCTGATGAGAGCATTCCTAAACATTTTCCCCAATCATTACATAGTTAACGTTTGTTAAGCATCTATTAATAGCACTGTAACAGGTGCTGAAGAGTAAGTTATATACATACGATAATATGTTACATACATATGAGGTAAAGGAGATATCAAGCAAGGCAGTAGCTGAATTAGGAAAAAGAAGAAAAACAATATTCTGACATTTGTTAAAACAGTAAGATTTTATTCAAGACTATTGCAACAGTGGAGACAGATATAGGGCTCAACTCTGAATACCACAAGAACAAGTGGGGATTTATAGCCAAGTAGCAGGTTAGGGGATCATTGGTGGATGGAAAATTACTAAGAAGAGACATCACAGGTAGGGGATTCTTGCTAAACTCACCTAACAAGATTCCTGCTGCATACAGGCCAGAGCCATCAGATATCAAGGACGGGGGGATTTTCTCTAAATTGACTTAGCAGGATTCTTGCTAAAACTGGGTTATGCAAGCCTGGCAAGGACAGGGGTGGAGGGGTGGGGGTGAGGCAAAGTCAGGGCCTAGTCAAGAAGAGGGCTTAGAGGACTATAACTGAAGTTTATTCAAAGAGAGTATCTTGTCAGAAGCCAGGAAAGTTTCATAATATGAGTGGGACTTGAAGATGGGATAGGATGTGGACACGTAGAAAGGGGAGGCAAGCTAGTTACATAGAGGGATCTATCATAAACAGAGATGCAGAAGGGGTGGGGACAGGCACATTTAAAGTACAGAGAGTAGAAATTAGGGAAGCAGTAGGACATAAGGAAAGAAAAGTAGACTCGAGAGGGATTTTGATGCCAGGTCCACTACAAAATTGATCCAATAAAGTAATTAGATATTTGATCTTGTTAGACACCAATATTTTCATTACCTGCCTACATTTTTTTTAGGGTAGAGCTTTGAATGAAGCAAAAGCTAATATGTCAACAACGCTCTTTTGAAGCTAAACATACATTTTTATTCCTAACCAACAAAGGTAAATTAACCGACTCTGGTTATAACCCATAGGATTGCCTTATTGCTAGCTTGTAAGTCTACTAACTATAGCTCCATGATATAAGCAGATTAAAGCAGACTATAAAGTGAATATATTTACAAATATAAATTAAAACACTAAAAATTAATAAATTTCCAGGATTTACATATTATAGTTACATATACATATATAACTATAAAATATTTGGTGGCAAATCTTTACTGTAATGACAAAGAAGCTGAATACACAATTTGTTAAATCCAATTATGCTACTTCCAGGGCTTTCCAAGCAATAACATGTGTGTTTAACACATCAAACAGGACATTAGCACCCTTTTTTCTACAGAGCAATTTGTTTTGCTAGGTTTAGGGGTACAAAGTAAGGAAAATTGACAAGGTCTTAAAAGGCTATTCAGTAATGCTAAGGCTCGGCCACCAAATCTACTTCCAAGAAATCTAATTTCTACTCAGTGAGATGACATAATTTAGCCATTTTGGGGAGAAACCATGTTTCATGGCTTTCGTGGAGTCTGGCTTCAATAACTGCACGCATGAATGAATGAAGTCAGCTATCTCAAACAAGGACTAAACAAGTAACAGCTAGAGATAGGACAGATTACATCAGCTCTCCCCGATAGAACAATTTCTGGAACTACTAAGAAATTCCCAAACTCAGCTTTCCTAAATGTCTCTCCTTTGTGTTATCAATCTTCTCAGTCCTTATAGAAAGCCATCTGAAATGATTTTCATTTAAGATCAAGGTGAGTGTTAGAGAGTAAAGTCCCTGACTTCAGGGGAAACATACACTCAAAAGCAATTAAATATTTGCTGGGTTTTCACCTAAAATGAGGGATGAATGCAACTGCCATGACTCTTTTCCAACTGAAGCAGATGGGAAATCGTCAGTAGTCATCCAATTGAAGAACTGTTCCATCACAGCACCTTATTTACAAATCCTAGCCCAGAACACAAAAGAGACTTTAGCTAGTGTAACATGCTACCTTAAAGTGAGTTTAAAAAATAGTATGTCTGTAAATTGGGTAAATTAAATACATACACCTAAATCTTCCTGTCAAAGAGCTGCAGATATTTCACTTGTAACTATCATTTTCCTCTTTTCTAAGATTTATATTCTTTTCTTGTTTAAAAAAATAGAATGTAGCTATATAAAAAATGCAAGTAAAATGGACCCTAGAAAACTAATGTCCTGTGTCCATGGTAGATAAACAACTTGGTCTGGTTATAACCCATAGGATTGCCTTTCCTTTTTTTCTTTGTTTTTAAATACTCAAATACTTAAAGAAAAATTTTTCTTCTTTTTAACCATGATCTTAAAAATCCAGACCACTAATTAGTCAGCTGGACTCAGTTTATGAACTTCAGAAAGTGAGAGAACATAATTAATCATGTATCAGGTAAGCATTCAATCATTATGCTCATAGCTTACTCATTTTGAGTGACTAAGGAGAAAATATGACCAAATTATATGAGACTTGAAAAAACAGGGAGATTTACTCATTTTGGATATAAGGAATGACTCCAATTCTGAAGTACAGTAAGAAAGTGACAGATGAGAAATGCAGACATCCAAGTTTTCAGCGCAGCATGTTACTACTCAGGGGTATAAACTTACACCCATCTTTCAACCTGTCAACTCAACTTTCTCCAACTTTCAAAGACAATCTCTGCTACCTCTTTGTATTTTCTTTTTCATATATACACACATATATGAATATGTATATATTCATATGCTATGTGAATATATATAATACAAGGGAAAGGTTTTGAAAAGTAGAAAGGGAAATAAAACTATACAGGCTGATTATTAAGTAGCTACCGACATTGTCTCTACATAGAAATCTGGCCATGTCAGCTTCAATAACTGCATTTGTGATGAACATCATCCACATAACCATACTTATTAGACAAAATAACCTTAACTACGGTTGTTCTCTCCAGGTCTTATTAATTAAACAAGCCTTTTATAACAGATGGGTCAATGGTAAATTAGCTCAGGTCATGTCAACCATCACAAAAATCATTTAAAATTAATGAAGTCATCTGAAAGTTTGTGTGAGTAAATACATACAAACAATATAAAGGAACCTGCTTAGATACAAATCCATAAGGAAGTGACTAAATATAAGAACAAGGACCATGAAAATTTGACAAGACTTTCAAAGGACATAACAGGTAGAGAGAATCATTTTCTCCTCTTAATTCAACGTTCAATGCTTAACTGCATTTAAAACTGGTGCTGGGAGTATACTTTGGATGGGGGCACAAGGGTACCGAGTTTCTGATTTACTCAAAAACCCATTTGAAAGCATTTTATTTTGTTAAGGTACAATTCTTACTATAATATTAGTTCCTCCATTATTCATGAGAAGGATAAAAGGGTTGTAAATGTACTGGCAGATCAGGAATTACGTTTGCCATATGAATAGAATAAAAGAGGTAGTGAGAGAAATGGGTGCCATCAAATCTTGAGCTGAGGTCTGCAATGAAAAGGTAGCAATGGCAACAGTGTTGTTTCATTAGCTACGTAGGACCCTGGAAAGAATCTAAAAAAGAGTGGATATAGGTGTATGTATAAGTGATTCACTTTGCTGAAAGTAACACAACACTGTAAATCAACTATACTCCAATAAAAAATCTTTTTAATTAGCCAGACTCACCAAGAAAAAAAGGGAGAAGACTCAAATCAACAGAATTAGAAACGAAAAAGGAGAAGTAACAACTGACAATGCAGAAATACAAAAGATCATGAGAGATTACTACAAGCAACTCTATGCCAATAAAATGGACAACTTGGAAGAAATGGACAAATTCTTAGAAATGCACAACCTGCCAAGACTGAATCAGGAAGAAATAGAAAATATGAACAGACCAATCACAAGCACTGAAATTGAAACTGTGATTAAAAATCTTCCAACAAACAAAAGCCCAGGACCAGATGGCTTCACAGGCGAATTCTATCAAACATTCAGAGAAAAGCTAACACCTATCCTTCTCAAACTCTTCCAAAATATAGCAGAGGGAGGAAAACTCCCAAACTCATTCTATGAGGCCACCATCACCCTGATACCAAAACCGGACAAGGATGTCACAAAGAAAGAAAACTACAGGCCAATATCACTGATGAACATTGATGCAAAAATCCTCCACAAAATACTAGCAAACAGAAACCAACAGCACATTAAACGGATCATACACCATGATCAAGTGGGGTTTATTCCAGGAATGCAAGGATTCTTCAATATACGCAAATCAATCAACGTGATATACCATATTAACAAATTGAAGGAGAAAAACCATATGATCATCTCAATAGATGCAGAGAAAGCTTTTGACAAAATTCAACTCCCATGTATGATAAAAACCCTGCAGAAAGTAGGCATAGAGGGAACTTTCCTCAACATAATAAAGGCCATATATGACAAACCCACAGCCAACATTGTCCTCAACAGTGAAAAACTGAAAGCATTTCCACTAAGATCAGGAACAAGACAAGGTTGCCCACTCTCACCACTCTTATTCAACATAGTTTTGGAAGTTTTAGCCACAGGAATCAGAGAAGAAAAGGAAATAAAAGGAATCCAAATCGGAAAAGAAGAAGTAAAGCTGTCACTGTTTGCAGATGACATGATACTATACATAGAGAATCCTAAAGATGCTACCAGAAAACTACTAGAGCTAATCACTGAATTTGGTAAAGTTGCAGGATACAAAATTAATGCACAGAAATCTCTGGCATTCCTATACACTAATGATGAAAAATCTGAAAGTGAAATCAAGAAAACACTCCCATTTACCATTGCAACAAAAAGAATAAAATTCCTAGGAATAAACCTACCTAAGGAGACAAAAGACCTGTATGCAGAAAATTATAAGACACTGACGAAAGAAATTAAACATGATACAAATAGATGGAGAGATATACCATGTTCTTGGATTGGAAGAATCAACATTGTGAAAATGACTCTACTACCCAAAGCAATCTACAGATTCAATGCAATCCCTATCAAACTACCAATGGCATTTTTCACAGAACTAGAACAAAAAATATCACAATCTGTATGGAAACACAAAAGACCCCGAATACTCAAAGCAATCTTGAGAACGAAAACGGAGCTGGAGGAATCAGACTCCCTGCCTTCAGAGTATACTACAAAGCTACAGTAATCAAGACAGTATGGTACTGGCACAAAAACAGAAAGATAGATCAATGGAACAGGATAGAAAGCCCAGAGATAAACCCACGCACATATGGTCACCTTATCTTTGATCAAGGAGGCAGGAATGTACAGTGGAGAAAGGACAGCCTCTTCAATAAGTGGTGCTGGGAAAACTGGACAGGTACATGTAGAAGTATGAAATTAGATCACTCCCTAACACCATACACAAAAATAAGCTCAAAATGGATTAAAGACCTAAATGTAAGGCCAGAAACTATCAAACTCTTAGAGGAAAACATAGGCAGAACACTCTATGACATAAATCACAGCAAGATCCTTTTTGACCCGCCTCCTAGAGAAATGGAAATAAAAACAAACAAATGGGACCTAATGAAACTTAAGAGCTTTTGCAAAGCAAAGGAAACCATAAACAAGACCAAAAGACAACCCTCAGAATGGGAGAAAATATTTGCAAATGAAGCAACTGACAAAGGATTAATCTCCAAAATTTATAAGCAGCTCATGCAGCTCAATAACAAAAAAACAAACAACCCAATCCAAAAATGGGCAGAAGACCTAAACAGACATTTCTCCAAAGAAGGTATACAGATTGCCAACAAACACATGAAAGAATGCTCAACATCATTAATCATTAGAGAAATGCAAATCAAAACTACAATGAGATATCATCTCACACCAGTCAGAATGGCCATCATCAAAAAATTTGGAAACAATAAATGCTGGAGAGGGTGTGGAGAAAAGGGAACACTCTTGCACTGTTGGTGGGAATGTAAATTGATACAGCCACTGTGGAGAACAGTATGGAGGTTCCTTAAAAAACTACAAATAGAACTACCATACAACCCAGCAATCCCACTACTGGGCATATACTCTGAGAAAACCATAATTCAAAAAGAGTCATGTACCAAAATGTTCATTGCAGCTCTATTTACAATAGCCCGGAGATGGAAACAACCTAAGTGTCCATCATCGGATGAATGGATAAAGAAGATGTGGCACATATATACAATGGAATACTACTCAACCATAAAAAGAAACGAAATTGAGCTATTTGTAATGAGGTGGATAGACCTAGAGTCTGTCATACAGAGTGAAGGAAGTCAGAAAGAGAAAGACAAATACCGTATGCTAACACATATATATGGAATTTAAGAAAAAAAAATGTCATGAAAAACCTAGGGGTAAGACAGGTATAAAGACACAGACCTACTAGAGAATGGACTTGAGGATATGGGGAGGGGGAAGGGTAAGCTGTGACAAGGCGAGAGAGAGGCATGGACATTTATACACTACCAAAGGTAAGGCAGATAGCTAGTGGGAAGCAGCTGCATAGCACAGGGAGATCAGCTGCGTGCTTTGTGATCCCCTGGAGGGGTGGGATAGGGAGGGTGGGAGGGAGGGAGACGCAAGAGGGAAGAGATATGGGAACATATGTATATGTATACCTGATTCACTTTGTTATAAACCAGAAACTAACACACCATTGTAAAGCAATTATACTCCAATAAAGATGTAAAAAAAAAAAAAAAGTTGCAATGAAATGGAAATCTTGTCCAAAATAAATTTATCCAATAGAAAAGGGAAGGGGAGCAGTGAGTGTTCTATTTCATGCAGGCACCTCCTATATGGAAAGCCACAAATCACTTTGGTGAAATAAGGGGAAAAATAACTATGATGTCACTGTGAAGTTGCTTAGAATAGTGGAGAATACAAATGATAAATAACTAAAGAGAAACTACAATACTGGCACAGAGGAAAGATATGAGAATCACAGGGAAAAAATGGCTATGTACCCCTAGAGTTTATCATTAACAAAGGGGTAGAGTAAGCATAGGTTTTAAGAAAGCAGATTTTAACATTTTTCCTCCCCCAAAAATAAAAGGAGATAAAAATTAAGAACTCAGCTCTGGAGTTGGACTGACTGTATCTAAATCCTGGCTCTGCCCCTTAGCTGTTTGATTGTGGGCAAGTTACTCAAACTTCATGGGCCTCAGTTTCTACATCTATTAAATGAGGGAAATAATCTCATCCCAAAGCTTTTCCAGAACTGGTAAAAGAAACAAAGGAAAAAGTAATAGGTGACATTCATTTAACACGTGAGACACGGTTCTAAGCGCTGCAAAGGTATTCGTTCATAAATACTCTTCACAGCTGTGTGAAACCAATTCCATTATCAGCCCTATTTTAATAGGTGAGAAAATTGAGCTTAACCTAGTGTTCAATAAATATCAGCTTTATTTCATGACCCTAATTACCAAGGGAAAGCACAAAGAGAGACAGAAGATTCACATAAATAGACGTTATTTTAAAATTACAACTAGTATCAATGAAGAAAAATTGGCCAAGAGGAGAAACCAATGTGTTACACAGAAAGTTTAATGGTGTGTTTGAAGTTTTAAAGAACACCAATAAAAAGAGAAGAGATATTTAAGAAGGATAATGTTCTCTTAGGACTAAGTCCTAAATGAGATGAAGCTGGCAAGAAAAATGATTTCAGATTTATATATTATCAGAACAAGAAAGGGGGAGACCAATTATCAGGGACATATGAAGAGAGATCAAGTGACAGAGAAAGGAGAGCTCCTCAAATTTCTTCATCCAGAATATATTCCAAGTGTTTTCTTAATCATTTTCTCTCCCTAAAAAGAGAGTAAAATCCGACTCCCTTGTTATAATCCATATATGTACTCAATCCCCTCCCATTTAGTTTAAAGCCAAAACAACAAAAACACTTTTGCCCTTTCTTCTTGTTCTCCTTTCCTCCTCTGCCTCACTCCTCAAAAGAATAGCTTGCATTTCAGCCTCCATTTTTTTCCCTTTCTCTCTTGACCCAAAGCAATAAGGTCTCCAGCCCCACCAGCTCCCTGCACATACTTAAGAAAAACCTTCCTAATTGCAAATTTAATGGGTCCTTTTCAGGACTCATCTGATTTGTCTTTGCTGAATATCTGACACGATCATCTGCATTTTCAGCAACTCTCTTCCTTCCTTGGTGCTTGGCTGGTTTTCTTGTGCTCTCCCTAGGCAATCCCTCTCATACTATTTGGTTCTTCCTTTGTCCAACTCTGTTGGTGTTCTATTCTTTCATCTCTTCTATTTCACTCAGAGGTAAGATATATTCTATTTTAATTTAACCATCCTCCGTGCTTTACTTTGGGCAGTGTCCCAGGTGCACTCAACTCTCCAGAGCTTAACATTGAAAGTTTCCCAGGACATAAAGTGGGGAAAAAAAAAAGTGTCACTGTTTAACCCAGCCCATTGCCTTCTCATTAGGAATTCAGCTTCCTCTGGGATCCCCAACAGGCCTCGTTTGTAACATTTACTTAGTTTCCCAGTATCTCTTCTTTCTCCTACGAGGTTTAATCAGACACACAACAAAAGCCATTGGTTCCTTTTCTGCTTCCTCAGGGGCTTTTTTGTCTGTCAGTATCTGTGCTGCGCGCTAAGCTACTTCAGAATTCACTCTTGTCTCACCCATCAGGCCAATTAGGAATGACGTCTATCTTATTCTCAGTTGAGTTACAACAGGGCTTTCGACTGTTAACCAAAGTTCCTAGTGTTTACTATTTTCCTTGGCTCAGTCAGTGCTGGTGGATCTGTAGGATCATTGATTAAAATCCCTGAAAACAGAGATAGTTAAAAACACAGCAATCCCAAGGAG
This sequence comes from Delphinapterus leucas, assembly GCF_059928025.1. Lineage (NCBI taxonomy): Eukaryota > Metazoa > Chordata > Mammalia > Artiodactyla > Monodontidae > Delphinapterus > Delphinapterus leucas. The sequence continues at coordinate 54,404,069 of NC_143137.1, read as the reverse complement.
ACCATTTTGAACTAGAGACAGAACTATCTTTTAAATTTTCAAATAATTTGTTTATACAGGGAAATATGTTTCCTTGAACCACAGAAGGAAGGGAGCACATATTTGCTTGGAATCAAACATTAAGCATGAAAAATGTCTCATGCCTGAGATCTTTAAAATAATTTCCTATTTGTTGAGCTCAGATATTTTTCTGAATAAAAGCCACTGAGCATGTACTATCTTTCCAGTTGTCAGATTTTAGTGACAAAGGAAGATATCACTCTCCAGTTCATTATGATGGGGCAACAAACAAGAGCCTGAAGTTAAACTTCGGGGGCAACCCAAGCATACTTAGGGAAAGAATCAGATCAAACCCCACTCCTTTTTTCCAAAGACTTCCTTTTTGATCCTGGCCTACCAGATCTCATATTCCTTAAAAAGCAGCCCAAATCGACAGTGTCTACAATCCAATTTTGCACTTGATTACCCTATGCAATTGGGAGTCCTAAATTTTCAAATACATGCCATCTCTCCATTATTATAATTGCTCCTAATGGTATAGTATACTCCTTTTGTATGCATCATTGCTAAATAGACTGCAAGCATTTGACCAAAATTCATTGACACTACAACCCATTAGCTTTGGGCTCTAAAAGCTCCTGGTTTCACCCAAGCCCCGGCTTACTCATTAATTCATGTTTCAAATTTCCAATATTTCTGCTACCTTGAATTACTCTGAGCCTATCATTTATGTCATGAGTAGTAAGGGATCTGGTTAAGTCATCTGCATTTTAGACTGATCAGTTGCTATTTCACAAACTTCCTGAAGTCTAGTCTCCATACCTTGCTGTCCAAGAGCATGTGCTGTACCTAAAACTCATTAATTGGCCACGACACTTTTTAAATTAATTGACAAATCTTCATTAGAGGTTCAATGATAATCACAAACAATTCAAAAAATCTCCCAAATGTTCACTACAATTAATGCTTCTAAATACTCGACTGGTCTCCATAGTACAATACTTTAATCAAATTTTGTTTTTTGGCAAAATGTTTTAGCAAGTTCTAGAGGAATAAAGCACTACATAAGGAAGGTGATCATACATTTTATCATCCAAATGGAGACACCGAATAGTAAAAACACTGAATTAGCAAAAAGGAGCGCTATTAATAATTACACAAAGACAACAAGCATAAACCAGGACTGTCCCAAGCAAACCATTACATAAGGTCCCCCTCTACACAAAGCACCTTATACCAAACTGGATCTTTATCCTTCTTGGGAATATCATGTAAAAGAGTGAGGCTAATCCAAGAAGTAGTCAATGAATATGTGGTCAGAAAAGATAAGTGAAAGAGCTCTGTGCAAAGGGAAGAGCAAAGATTTAATTCCCAACTAAAATGAAATCCAAACTGTATTGTGAGGTATTAAAACATGGCCCAAAGATTATTTGACATTCTTCACCAAGAGGTACAGTCTGTGTTCCCCTCCCCTTGAATCTGGTCTCTTCAAATACTTGATAAATAAAGTAGGTGAAAGTGACACTGTGCCAGTTCTGGGCACAGGCCTTAAAATATAGGCAGCTTCCACTTTCTGTACCTTGGGATCTTCCCAGACCGGGGCACGAACCCGTGTCCCCTGCATCGGTAGGCGGACTCTCAACCACTGCGTCATCAGGGAAGCCCTATCACTTTACTTTTAACCTAAGTCTTTATACTTAAGGTGGGTTTTTGGTAAACAACATATAGTTGGGTCTTGTTTTTTATCTACTTTGACAATATCTGTCTTTTAATTGGTGTATTTAGACCAATTACATTCTAAGTGATTTTCATATAAGTGTATTAATAGCTATCCTGTTTGTAAACTGTTTTCTATTCATTGTACGTCCTTTTCCTTCTTTTTCTGCCCCCTCTGATTTTAATTGAGCATTTTATATGATTCTATTTTATATCTTTTTAGTGAATCATATATGGATCCCTCATATCCCAGTCCAGCTGTGCAAAATGATACCACATGGAGCAAAAACAAGCTTTTCCTGTCCGGCCCTTTCCCAAGAGTAGGTTCATGAACAAAATAAATGATAGTTGTTGTTTTAGCTCTCTAAGCTTTGGGGCGGTTCATCTTGGAGTAATATGTAAGCAGCACATTCCTAAGACGGTCCTCAAGGCCTTGCCAACTTTTCAAAACTCAGTTCATACAGATTTCCCCTGAACTCCCAGTCACATGGGGCTCTCCAAGTCTGTAGAAAATACCAAGTTCTTCTTAGGGGTCTGGCCTGAAACACTCTTATCCGTGCTCTTTACCTGGTTGGTCACATCTCCTCCTTCAGATCTAAGTGTAAATGTCCCCTCATCAGCAAGGCTTCCACTGTCCATCCATCTAAGGTATACTCATTGCCCACCTCTCGCCCTTACATAAACATATATAACCCACCGCTCTCTATCTTAGTTATTTTTCATAGCTCTCTTTTCCTCTTTGCAATTTAAAATTACAGATGTATCTGCTGACTCGAGTAATCTTTGCCTTCCCCACTAGATGACAGGTTCCATGGAAAGAGAAACTCACGTTTTGCGCACCATTACATATCCATTGCCTGGCCCAGTACACAGAACACAGTATGGGCTCAGTAAATGTCTCCGACGGAAAGAGCTCTTTTACATGCACAATGCCTCTCTGCATTGCTTGTTTAGACCAGGGCTTCTCAACTTTGGTACTATTGACACTTTGGACCAAACAATTCTTTGTTGCGGGAGACTGTCCTGTTCATTTGTACGATGTTTCACAACATCCCTGGTCTCTAGTTGCCAGTAACACCACTACCGCTCCCTGAGTTATGAAACCAAAAGTGTCTCCAGATATCAGCAAATGTATCCTGGTTTAAAATAAAAGGATGACAATAACAATGAAGCAACTCAGGAATGTGGGTTTGCTTTAACCTGAAACCAATCTTATCGTCATGTCCTTCCTCTAGTCCTCCTCAAAAACCACTTAAACTGAACTAAGTGGTTTAAGTGGGAGAGAGATTCTAGGAGCCCTGACATTATGATAATTGGAAATTTCTACACTAACTCTTTCAAAATATTCCTCCACTATCCAAGGAATGCCTCCATTTTCACCAGCTGGACTACAACTCTGAAGACAGGAAATATCACTGATTGTTTTGAGGGTCTCCCAATCAAATGATCAAAGACCCTGATAATAAAAATGGCTAACAGACGCCAACATTAAAACACTGTCTAATAGAAAAGTTATCCCTGTACAGTTTGGTCTAATAATTGAAATCATGGTTCTTGCTTAAACAATATACTCATTGTCACTTTTGTCAAAAAGATTAGGTATTGTTTGTTTATCTGCTGCAAGCTAAATGGAACCAGCTGTACCCATGAACCAGCTCCTAATGCCTTACATTCTTCCTGAAAAGGAAGTCAGGGCTGAATCTGCAATTTGAATAGGCTTTAAGGTTTTTGAAAATAAAATTAGCAGATGTTGGTGGGTGGGCTATTATCCTCCTTGGAGTAGGTAAGGATAAGAACTCTACTTTTATCTGTACACAAGGAGCACCAGATCTGAAAATCACATGACACAAAGTCCATTCATTTCATTAGGCTTTTTTAAAAATCCAGTTTCTCTTGCACACTGTAATGCCATATTTTATGCATTAAATTACAAAGTTAACACTGATTGTATTATCATAGTATGCCGCCATTTTCATATCCTGTGACTAATAGTGTGGTTACAGGCTTGATCTTTGAAGTGAGCTGTGATAATAAGCCTATGGACCCAAAGTCTAAAAGAAATCAGAGCAGACCTAATGAGAAACAGAGAGTGCAGCAGAGCCTGTAAAATGTAATCAGATTTGCCTCTCTTTTGTACAGAGTTCCCGTTTGTGGGTAGATAACCTCGCAGGATGCTGGAGTCAGCATGACAGTCCAGGTGTCAACACTTAAGATTGAAACTTCAGTGAACCAGGAGTCCACTGTTTTCCATCTGGGGATTTCTGACTTTCAGAATTCTTCAAGCTCCTCCTGATAGTGTTTCAGTGGAGCTGACCTTCAGGGCCAGCAGTAAGAGCCACCTCTTTAATCTCACATATTCTGAAAAGGTGGCTGACTGCTGCTGCCTTTCTTCTTGCTGCTGCTTGTTTTAATTAGCAGTATTTCTTCCTCCTATTTCTCAGGCGGCTTTGAAGAGCTCTTTGAAATGTATTTAGTGTATTTCAGTCTTGGTTTGGCCTAGCCTCCCAATTTATGAGGTCGTTGAATTCAAGTTCAATGATTCAGCACACACTGGCAGAATGAAATGCTAAAAGAAGACTGGCATTTTCAATCACATAAATCTCGTGTTACATAAAGTGACCAAATTCCTCCATTGTTCTTATGGACCTGAGATAACAATTTACAGCTGGTACAGACCAGTTTGGGCCGGCTCCTCTGTTTAGCAGGCTCCCGCAGGAGTAAGGCTTTGGCATCTTCACCTCAACAGAAACTGAAGATAAGCAGGAAAAAAATGACCAGAAATCAGGGTCATCTGTGGGAGGACTTAGTCTGAGTAAGTCCAATACTCTAATTCCAGAGATGGAACAAAGAGCAAACTTTTTCTTTCTGTAAATGACACTAGAAGCATGAGAAAGGCAAAAGCAAGCAGCTACAGCCTCACAATCCTTTAAAGTAGGAAGGAAAAGAGAGGAGTCTGTCCCGGGCAAGAGTAAAGGTTTATAGCTTCTCACCACTCGGGGAAGGGTGTGGAACCCGGGAGAACTGGGGGTTCAGGCATGGGGTCGGGGGGAACTCGGGTGCACTCCAACTGCAGATCCCAGTGTGCTGAGGAACACACAGGTCCCACCATACTCCAAGTTTGGGAGTTGAGGTGGCTGGTGCTCATAGCTCTTACCTACAACAGCCAGGCATCCGTGGGTGCTCACATATAAACAACCCACCAGCCCGTCCAAATTATACTGTCTAATGCCAATCCCACTTGAACACTCAAACATAACACTTTCACTTTTATCAAAATTTGCACAATAATTCAAATAAATAATTGATTTTACTTTAAGGCCCTCAGGCTTTAACAGATTTTGTGAAGAGTCTGGTGAAAATTTCATTATATGTGGTTAGAGGACCAAGTCCCAAAAGGGAACTCTCCCAAGGAGTCCTACAAATATACACAGTGATGAGGGAAGCTTGATTTAAAAGCACATGAGGCTATGAATTCAGTCACCACTGGAGAGCACACATTTAAAATACTTTATTCAACCTCATCCTCTCTTCCTTACTTTTGAAACCCCAGCATTTTACCTGGGCCTTTCTTACTGCATTCTATCTTATATAGAATACACTACGTTCTAACTTATACAGAGTTCTTTACATATATGGACCATCTTCCATCCAGACTGTTAAGTTTCCTGAGGGCAGAATCTGTATCTAAATTCCCTCTTTTTCACCTACAGCACAGAAGGGGCATAAAAACAACAAACACTCGTCATTAATTAAATAAGCTAAAAAACTGTTAACCAGTCTCTTAATGTATTGATACAAATGTCCTTGGGAAACATGATTTCAAGGGGCTGAACTAAAGACATTTTTAAATGCCACATGTTTTAAAATGTAGTATATTATACACTGCATGATTTTTTAAAATCCTAAATTAAATGCTACAGGGATTTAGAAGAGAGAACATAACCAGGAAATCAAACTAGGATAAAGATTAGTAGCAAGAGTGATGATAAACTGCCTCCCTTCCCCAGACAGAAACACACACATGCACAAAGAAAGTATTAAGAAGCTGGAGAACACTGGTTTCAAAACAAAACAAATCTCTACTCAAATATAAAACCGTGGGAAGTTCAAAGCTTTTTTTTTTTTTAATAGGAAAACTTATTTGTGAGTGTTGTATGTTGAAATGGTTGCAGTTAACCAGCCACATTCTTTAGAGGCAAGCTCATTACCAAGGGGGCTACACAGTACAGGAATCTCAGTCAACTTCTCCCCAACCTATGTATCCCTACAGGAATAAGAAACTCAAGAGAATTCAAGAGTAATAAAAAGTCTTTGTACTTCTTCTCAGGTTTCTAAACAATGGCTGACAGCAACTGTATCAAAGTCAACAATTACACAAATCTTTTGATGGGGGGATATCCTATGCTCATATATTTGAACCATGAAATAAAAGACGACTTACATATATCATAAATGGAGATGAAGAATATTATCATGAACAAAATGCCAAATTAGTGAGGTTTGAAATTAATGAGTGTTATAGATTGAACTGTATCCTCCAAAAAAGATATGTTGAAGTTCTAACCCCTAAAACCTCAGAATGTGACCTTATTTGGAAATAGGGTCTTTACAGAAGTAATCAAGCTAAAATGAGGTCATTACAGTGGGCCCTAATCCAAAATGACTAGTAGTCTTATAAAAAGGGGAAATTTGGATGTGGAGACAAACACACCAAGAGAGAGAACACCACGTGACCATGAAGGCAGACATCAGGGTGATGCATCTACGAGCCAGGAATGCCAAAGATTGCCAGCACACCGCAGAAGCTACGAGAGAGGCATGGAACAGATTCTCCCTTACAGGACCAACCCTCAGAAAGAAACCAACTCTGCCAATACCTTGATCTTAGATCTAGCCTCCAGAACTAAGAGATGATAAATTTCTGTTGTTTTAGCCACCCACTCTATGGTATTTGTTTTAGCAGTCCTAGCAAACAAATACAATGAGGTTTATTGCAAAATCCAAACTTGACACCTGTAATTCAATACACATATATATAAAATGCTCACCAACTGAGTATCATGGGTATCTCTACAAATGCCATGCAGCTCTGTTGCAAGATAACGATAGCTGCTCTTGGGGTAGATGCTAAATATAACGTTTAAAGATAGAGGCAGGGATGCAGACAGCTATGGGAAAGTGGTGAGGCATACTGGAACAGGGATCCTAACATTCAGTTGACTCTTTAAATTACGTAGTGCTTTAGGAGGCACACCAAATTCAGCTCTCTTTATGTTGCTAGATGGCACGTAACTGTTGTTCTTTGGCCTGACCTTGCCACCATAAAGCAAATAAACACAAGCAGCCTGTCATCTCCTAAAGCAGGTGAGTGGTCAACGGCTTTCATCTCCAGCTGGAGGAAATTAAATAGTACATGTGACCAGCAAGCTTTAAACTGCTTGAGAAATGCTGACAAGATACACTGAGACCTGCTGGAGTGAAAAGTATTAACTGTCCAGAACTATCCTTCTCAAAGATTGCAGTCTTTCTTTTATTTGGGCATAATAAATGGAGAATGTTTCAACTATCTTTCAAGATTTTGTCATAAATCTTAAAGTTAAACATTTAATAGTTATTATCTTGCATCTGGAAATTCGCTGAGCATATCTTTGGTGGGAAGGCACTTCAAAATGATTGGTTTATTTCCTTATAATGAAATAGTATGTGTGCTTCTGTTTGATCCACCGTTAAAACAAATCAGAGCATCTGGGAGAACCATCTGGAATACTCAACAAGGACCAAGTCTTTCCAAGAAGGCCTTATCCTGTGGAAGCAGTATGTAAAATGGTTAGGAAAAGATGACCTCAAACCAGAAAGACATGAGTCAAGACAAGTTCTGTCACTAATAACCTGTACTGACTTGGACAAGTGACTAAATTTCTCTAAGCACGAAGATGTCTGGTCCAGCAGAGATTATAATAATATAAAAATGGGACCTTTCTTATAGAGTGTTGTGAGGAATAAATGAGACAATGAATACACCATATTTTACACAAAATAACTGCTCAATCCAGTGTAGTTATCTTCACCTTATTAACATGAAAGGTTCAAGTAATTTTTACACAGTAGAGTACTATTTTTCCGTAGGAAAAAATACAAAAACTTGGGACACAACCACTACTGAAATTAACTCAACCATTTATGCCATTACCATGACATTCCATAATGCTTAAGAGACACAGTGAAGTCATTAACAGCCCTCTAGATATTTTTTTTCCTTCCCCATCATATTTTTTTTCTATTCAAATTTTTTAAAGGCTTTTTTTTGGGCAAATGTCTAAGAGTCAAAATTAATACTCAATTTTGATCTACAGCATTTCTGAATTTCCTTACTTACATATCTTCCTTTATCAGGAATACTGCTTCATCTTAACTTGAAAACTATGAACAAAGGTATAAGACTACATTCCAGAAAAGCCAAAGAGTACCTAAATAAGCACATAGTCAAAATTTCCAATTATGTGTTTAGAATGATCCTTCAGAGAATTGTCTTCTCTATCTCTTTAATTACTTAGCTTAGTTAGTAATTCAATTACTGCTGAGTAATTAGTTAGAATTTCCTATCTTATACAATGACTTAAAAGGGAGACAATAACAAGGATAGTTTAGAAAAAATTTTTTCAACACTGCTTGGTACTGTTATTAAGGTAAAATGAGGCTTTTGTCTCCTGTAGTTATTTCAGGAAGAGTATTAAAAGTTTCTACAAGCTACATGCCACCAAATCTGTGCTCTTATTCAATATGGGAGAGGGAAGAGGCCTATCAGAAACATATAGGGGCAAGCTTTTTAAGAACCCAAATCTGTGCCCTGACCCTGAGAGAGAATGTGGGGGAAGAGGACAAAGGGGGGAAGAGTTGTTTCTCTGTGTGGAAATATATGCAGCATGACGCCAAAGGACACAGGAAGAAAGAAAGAGTTTGCAGTTTGTTTAATTAAGTGACTTCTGAAAGATGGAGTAAAAACTCAAGTTAAAAAGATGTCAAGAATAATCAATACATTTGGCTTTGTCAAAACAGTACTCTTATTCTTAAGCAAATGCTAAACCTCCATAAGAAATTAATCACATCATTCACCTGGAAATGAATTCTCATTTGAGGGTTCCAATGAGAGAAAGAGAAAACAAAGTTGGAAGAGAGGAAGAACAGAAAAGATAAATTGGACAGGTCTGCAAAACTGTTTGCTCACGGAGAAAAGCAATTCTACTGACTTTTACAATTGTTAAGACAACGACAACAACGATAACAACAAAAAACCTGAGGGAGGAAAATCTATTGTGTATTAAATAAAAATTATTTAAACATACTGTTACTTAATAGTAAGAGAAAAGGTATATTTTACATGTGAAATATTCAAAAATTAATGAACTTACTTGCTTTTTCCTTTGTATACTGTAGCATAAGATCCTTCTCCTAGTTTTTCCAGTTTTTCATATGAGTCAGCTTTTCCAAATTTGGGACTTGTTGGCTAAAAATGAAGCAGAGGGTAAACAAAACAGATTGTATCAGACTAATTAACAATGAACGGGGGGACGAGGGGAAGATGGCGGAAGAGTAAGACGCCGAGATCAGCTTCCTCCCCACAGATACACCAGAAATACATCTACACGTGGAACAACTCCTACAGAACATCTACTGAACGCTGGCAGAAGACCTCAGACCTCCCAAAAGGCAAGAAACTCCCCACGTACCTGGGTAGGGCAAAAGAAAAAAAGAAAGAACAGAGACAAAAGAATAGGGACGGGACCTGCACCAGTGGGAGGGAGCTGTGAAGGAGAAAAGCTTTCCACACACTAGGAAGGCCCTTCGCGGGCAGAGACTGCGGGTGGCAGAGGGGGAAAGCTTCGGAGCGGCGGAGGAGAGCACAGCAACAGGGTACGGAGGGAAAAGCGGAGAGATTCCCGCACAGAGGCTCAGTGCCGACCAGCACTCACCAGCCCGAGAGGCTTGTCTGCTCACCCGCCGGGGAGGGCGGGGCTGCGAGATGAGGCTTGGGCTTTGTTCAGAGCGCAGGGAGAGGACTGGGGTTGGCGGCGTGAACACAGCCTGAAGGGGTTAGTGCACTCCGGCTAGCCGGGAGGGAGTCCGGGAAAAGGTCTGGAGCCGCCAAAGAGGCAGGAGACTTTTTCTTCCCTCTTTGTTTCCTGGTGCGCGAGGAGAGAGGATTGAGAGCGCTGCTTAAAGGAACTCCAGAGACGGGCGCGAGCCGCGGCTAAAAGCGCGGACCCCAGAGACGGGCGGGAGACGCTAAGGCTGCTGCTGCCGCCACCAAGAAGCCTGTCTGCGAGCACAGGTCACTATCCACACCTCCCTCCCGGGAGCCTGTGCAGCCCGCCACTGCCAGGTTCCCGAGATCCAGGGACAACTTCCCCGGGAGAACGCACGGCGAGCCTCAGGCTGGTGCAACGTCACGCTGGCCTCTGCCGCGCAGGCCCGACCCGCACTCCGTGCCCTCCCTCCCCCCAGCCTGAGTGAGCCAGAGCCTCCTAATCAGCGGCTCCTTTAACCCCGTCCTGTCTCAGCGAAGAACAGACGCCCTCCTGCGACCTACACACAGAGGCGGGGCCAAATCCAAAGCTGAAACCCGGGAGCTATGAGAACAAAGAGGAGAAAGGGAAAGCTCTCCCAGCAGCCTCAGGTGCAGCAGATTAAATCTCCACAATCAACTTGATGTACCCTGCACCTGTGGAATACCTGAATAGACAACGAATTATCCCAAATTGAGGTGGACTCCGAGAGCAAGATTTATTATTTTTTCCCCTTTTCCTCTTTTTCTGAGTGTGTATGTGTATGCTTCTGTGTGAGATTTTGTCTGTGTAGCTTTGCTTCCACCATTTGTCCTAGGGTTCTACCCTTACGTTTTTTTTGTTTTTTTCTTAATAATTAATTTTACTTTTAATAACTTTATTTTACTTTATCTTTCTTTCCTTCCTTCCCTCCTTTAGACAACGAATCATCCCAAATTGAGGAGGGGGACTTTGAGAGCAAGATTTATGATTTTTTCCCCCTTTCCTCTTTTTGTGAGTGTGTATGTGTATGCTTCTGTGTGAGATTTCGTCTGTATAGCTTTGCTTCCACCATTTGTCCCAAGGTTCTATCCGTCCTTTTTTCTTAAATTTTATTCTTAATAATTATTTTTTAATTTAATAACTATTATATTTTATTTTATTTTACTTTATCTTTCTTTTTTCCTTCCTTCCTTCCTTCCTCCCACTGTCCCTCCCTCCCTCCCTTCTTTCCTTCTTTTCTTCTTCCTTCCTTCCTTCCTTTCTCTCTTCCTACTTCTACTAATTCTCTCTAATTTTCCTCCCTTTTATTCTGAGCCATGTGGATGAAAGGCTCTTGGTGCTGCAGCCAGGAGTCAGTGCTGTGCCTCTGACATGGGAGAGCCAACTTCAGGACACTGGTCAACAAGAGACCTCCCAGTTCCACATAATATCAAACAGCAAAAATCTCCCAGAGATCTCCATCTCAACACCAGAACCCAGCTTCATTCAACGACCAGCAAGCTACAGTGCTGGACACCCTATGTCAAACAACTAGCAAAACAGGAACACAACCCCACCCATTAGCAGAGAGGCTGCCTAAAATCATAGTAAGTCCACAGACACCCCAAAACACACCACCAGACATGGACCTGCACATCAGAGAGACAAGATCCAGCCTCATCCACCAGAACACAGGCACTAGTCCCCTCCACCACGAAGCCTACACAACTCACTGAACCAACCTTAGCCACTGGGGACAGACACCAAAAACAACGGGAACTACGAACCTGCAGCCTTCAAAAAGGAGACCCCAAACACAGTAAGATAAGCAAAATGAGAAGACAGAAAAACACACCGCAGATAAAGGAGCAAGATAAAAACCCACCAGACCTAACAAATGAAGAGGAAATAGGCAGTCTACCTGAGAAAGAATTCAGAATAATGATAGTAAAGATGACCCAAAATCTTGGAAATACAATAGACAAAATGCAAGAAACATTTAACAAGGACCTAGAAGAACTAAAGATGAAACAAACAATAATGAACAACACAATAATGAAATGAAAAATACTCTAGATGGAATCAAAGGCAGAATAACTGAGGCAGAAGAACGGATAAGTGACCTGGAAGATAAAATAGTGGAAATAACTACTGCAGAGCAGAAAAAAGAAAGAAGAATGAAAAGAACTGAGGACAGTCTCAGAGACGTCTGGGAAAACACCAACATTAAACGCACCAACATTCGAATTAGAGGGGTTCCAGAAAAAGAAGAGAAAAAGAAAGGGACTGAGAAAATATTTGAAGAGACAATAGTTGAAAACTTGCCTAATATGGGAAAGGAAATAGTTAATCAAGTCCAGGAAGCACAGAGAGTCCCATACAGGATAAATCCAAGGAGAAATACACGAAGACACATATTAATCACACTGTCAAAAATTAAATACAAAGAAAGCATATTAAAAATAGCAAGGGAAAAACAACAAATAACACACAAGGGAATCCCCATAAGGTTAACAGCTGATCTTTCAGCAGAAACTCTGCAAGCCAGAAGGGACTGGTAGGACATATTTAAAGTGATGAAGGAGATAAACCTGCAACCAAGATTACTCTACCCAGCAAGGATCTCATTCAGATTTGATGGAGAAATTAAAACCTTTACAGACAAGCAAAAGCTGAGAGAGTTCAGCACCACCAAACCAGCTTTACAACAAATGCTAAAGGAACTTCTCTAGGCAAGAAACACAAGAGAAGGAAAAGACCTACAATAACAAACCCAAAACAATTAAGAAAATGGAAATAGGAACATACATATCAATAATTACCTTAAATGTAAATGGACTAAATGCTCCCACCAAAAGACATAGACTGGCTGAATGGATACAAAAACAAGACCCATATATATGCTGTCTACAAGAGACGCACTTCAGACCCAGAGACACATACCAACTGAAAGTAAGGGGATGGAAAAAGATATTCCATGCAAATGGAAACCAAAAGAAAGCTGTAGTAGCAATTCTCATATCAGAAAAAAATAGACTTTAAAATAAAGACTATTACAAGAGACAAAGAAGGACACTACATAACGATCAAGGGATCAATCCAAGAAGAAGATATAACAATTGTAAATATTTATGCACCCAACATAGGAGCACCTCAATACATAAGGCAAATACTAACAGCCATGAAAGGGGAAATTGACAGTAACACATTCATACTAGGGGAGTTTAACACCCCACTTTCACCAATGGACAGATCATCCAAAATGAAAATAAATAAGGAAACACAAGCTTTAAATGATACATTAAACAAGATGGATTTAATTGATATTTATAGGACACTCCATCCAAAAACAACAGAATACACATTTTTCTAGAGTGCTCATGGAACATTCTCCAGGACAGATCATATCTTGGGTCACAAATCAAGCCTTGGTAAATTTAAGAAAATTGAAATTTTATCAGGTATCTTTTCCGACCAAAACACTATGAGACTAGATATCAATTACAGGAAAAGATCTGTAAAAAATACCAACACATGGAGGCTAAACAATACACTACATAATAACGAAGTGATCACTGAAGAAATCAAAGAGGACATTAAAAAATACCTAGAAACAAATGACAATGGAGACACAACAACCCCAAACCTATGGGATGCAACAAGAACAGTTCTAACAGGGAAGTTTATAGCAATACAAGCCCACCTTAAGAAACAGGAAACATCTCGAATAAACAACCTAACCTTGCACCTAAAGCAATTACAGAAAGAAGAACAAAAAAACCCGCAAAGTTAGCAGAAGGAAAGAAATCATAAAAATCAGATCAGAAATAAATTAAAAAGAAATGAAGGAAATGATAGCAAAGATCAATAAAACTAAAAGCTGGTTCTTTGAGAAGATAAACAAAATAGATAAACCATTAGCCAGACTCATCAAGAAAAAAAGGGAAAAGAATCAAATCAATAGAATTAGAAATGAAAAAGGAGAAGTAACAACTGACACTGCAGAAATATAAAAGATCATGAGAGATTACTACAAGCAACTCTATGCCAATAAAATGGACAACCTGGAAGAAATGGACAAATTCTCAGACATGCACAACCTGCCAAAACTGAATCAGGAAGAAATAGAAAATATGAACAAACCAATCAACAAGCACTGAAATTGAAACTGTGATTAAAAATCTTCCAACAAAGAAAAGCCCAGGACCAGATGGCTTCACAGGCGAATTCTATCAAACATTTAGAGAAAAGCTAACACCTATCCTTCTCAAACTCTTCCAAAATATAGCAGAGGGAGGAAAACTCCCAAACTCATTCTACGACGCCACCATCACCTTGTTACCAAAACCAGACAAGGATGTCACAAAGAAAGGAAACTACAGGAAAATATCACTGATGAACATAGATGCAAAAATCCTCAACAAAATACTAGCAAACAGAAACCAACAGCACATTAAAAGGATCATACACCATGATCAAGTGGGGTTTATTCCAGGAATGCAAGGATTCTTCAATATACGCAAATCAATCAATGTGATACACCATATTAACAAATTGAAGGAGAAAACCCATATGATCATCTCAATAGATGCAGAGAAAGCTTTTGACAAAATTCAACACCCATTTATGATAAAAACCCTCCAGAAAGTAGGCATAGAGGGAACTTTCCTCAACATAATAAAGGCCATATATGACAAACCCACAGCCAATATCATCCTCAATGGTGAAAAACTGAAAGCGTTTCCACTAAGATCAGGAAAAAGACAAGGTTGCCCACTCTCACCACTCTTATTCAATATAGTTTTGGAAGTTTTAGCCACAGCAATCAGAGAAGAAAAGGAAATAAAAGGAATCCAAATCGGAAAAGAAGAAGTAAAGCTGTCACTGTTTGCAGATGACATGATACTATACATAGAGAATCCTAAAGATGCTACCAGAAAATTACTAGAGCTAATCAATGAATTTGGTAAAGTAGCAGGATACAAAATTAATGCACAGAAATCTCTGGCATTCCTACACACTAATGATGAAAAATCTGAAAGTGAAATCAAGAAAACACTCCCATTTACCACTGCAACAAAAAGAATAAGATATCTAGGAATAAACCTACCTAAAGAGACAAAAGACCTGTATGCAGAAAATTATAAGACACTGATGAAAGAAACTAAATATGATACAAATAGATGGAGAGATATACTATGTTCTTGGATTGGAAGAATCAACATTGTGAAAATGACTCTACTACCCAAAGCAATCTACAGATTCAATGCAATCCCTATCAAACTACCAATGGCATTTTTCACAGAACTAGAACAATAAATTTCACAATTTGTATGCAAACACAAAAGACCCCGAATACTCAAAGCAATCTTGAGAACGAAAAATGGAGCTGGAGGAATCAGGCTCCCTGACTTCAGACTACACTATAAAGCTACAGTAATCAAGACAGTATGGTAGTGGCACAAAAACAGAAAGACAGATCAATGGAACAGGATAGAAAGCCCAGAGATAAACCCATGCACATATGGTCACCTTATCTTTGATCAAGGAGGCAGGAATGTACAGTGGAGAAAGGACAGCCTCTTCAATAAGTGGTGCTGGGAAAACTGGACAGGTACATGTAAAAGTATAAGATTAGATCTCTCCCTAACACCATACACAAAAATAGGCTCAAAATGGATTAAAGACCTAAATGTAAGGCCAGACACTATCGAACTCTTAGAGGAAAACATAGGCAGAACACTCTATGACATAAATCACAGCAAGATCCTTTTTGACCCACCTCCTAGAGAAATGGAAATAAAAACAAAAATAAACAAATGGGACCTAATGAAACTTCAAAGCTTTTGCACAGCATAGGAAACCATAAACAAGACCAAAAGAGAACCCTCAGAATGGGAGAAAATATTTGCAAATGAAACAAGTGACAAAGGATTAATCTCCAAAATTTATAAGCAGCTCATGCAGCTCAATAACAAAAGAACAAACAACCCAATCCAAAAATGGGCAGAAGATCTAAACAGACATTTCTCCAAAGAAGATATACAGATTGCCAACAAACACATGAAAGAACGCTCAACATCATTAATCATTAGAGAAATGCAAATCAAAACTACAATGAGATATCATCTCACACCAGTCAGAATGGCCATCATCAAAAAATCTACAAACAATAAATGCTGGAGAGGGTGTGGAGAAAAGGGAACACTCTTGCACTGCTGGGGGGAATGTGAAATGGTACAGCCACTACGGAGAACAGTATGGAGGTTCCTTAAAAAACTACAAATAGAACTACCATATGACACAGCAATCCCACTATTGGGCGTACACCCTGAGAAAACCATAATTCAAAAAGAGTCATGTACCAAAATGTTCATTGCAGCTCTATTTACAATAGCCCGGAGATGGAAACAACCTAAGTGCCCATCATCGGATGAATGGATAAAGAAGATGTGGCACATATATACAATGGAATATTACTCAGCCATAAAAAGAAACGAAATTGAGCTATTTGTAATGAGGTGGATAGACCTAGAGTCTGTCATACAGAGTGAAGGAAGTCAGAAAGAGAAAGACAAATACCGTATGCTAACACATATATATGGAATTTAAGAAAAAAAAATGTCATGACGAATCTAGGGGTAAGACAGGAATGAAGACACAGACCTACTAGAGAACGGACTTGAGGATATGGGGAGGGGGAAGGGTGAGCTGTGACAAGGCGAGAGAGAGGCATGGACATATATCCACTACCAAACGTAAGGTAGATAGCTAGTGGGAAGCAGCCGCATAGCACAGGGAGATCAGCTCGGTGCTTTGTGACCGCCTGGAGCGGTGGGATAGGGAGGGTGTGAGGGAGGGAGACGCAAGAGGGAAGAGATATGGGAACATATGTATATGTAGAAGGGATTCACTTTGTTATAAAGCAGAAACTAACACACCATTGTAAAGCAATTATACACCAATAAAGATGTTAAAAAAAAAACCCAAAAAACAATGAATAACCCAATTTTGCTGAAAATGTAGATTCTGTCAGTTTTTAAATAACTTTTTTCTGATACAAGAATGTTTATTTTTAAAAACAACATAATAAATATTCAGGGTACAAAACTCAGAAAATGCAAATGAACACAGTACAGAAGTTTAACTTTATCCATAATCTAATCACCAACAGGGAGCCACAATTAGTATTTTGATAGCTCTTCTTCTAGTGCTATCTGTATACTGATGATTGCTTTTTAACATAAATGGGACTACACTACAGATAGTGTTTTGTAACCTGCTTTTTCTTAACTCAATATAGTATAAATATTTTCCATGTTATTATACAGTCTAAATTAGGGGCTGGAAACCAGCCCACTACCGATTTTCATATAACCCATAAACTTAGAAAGGTTTTTATATTTTTTTAATGGGGGATATCTAAAAAAGAATAAAATTTCATAGCATGTGAAAATTATATGAAAAACAAGTTTTAGTGTCCTGAAGCTTACTGGAACAAAGTCACACTCATTCATTTACATATTGTCTTATGACTTTCAAGCTACAACAAAATTATATTTGCAATAGAGATCATATAGCCAACAAAGCTGAAAATATTTACCTGACCCCTGTCATAAATCATGACTATATAAAATTTAGTCATACAAAGTTACTCCTCTGTTACCTTTTAGCAGTAATGCAAACAAATAATCAAAATATTCAGATAACACTAATTAATACAAAAGAAACTCTCTTATGCTTACATACACCAATCCTTAAGCTGCAACAAAATCACTCTTCCTTCAGAAACTGTACATTCCATCATGACCACAGAAGTGCTAAGAGTGAGTGGTCTCATAACTCTTGCTGTGCTCAACTCCCACCCCAACGTTCACCAGAGAGCCAGAAAAAGGGAGTGTTGTCCTCCATGAGGACAAATTGCCTATTATTTTAATGTCACTATAAAAAGATAATATCAAAGCATATTAAAAATGATAATTGTATAAGGAATTAATAACATTTTTAAAGGATTATGTAATCACAGTTATAACTATATTTATAAAAAGTTACTAATGCTTGTGATACTCCGTGAGAAACCAATTTTAGAAACTTAAGGAAAGAACTTCTTGCAGAAAGTTTATAGTACACTATTCTTGACCCTGAGCTCTTATACCACTTACGAAAAAACACAACATACAATGAATCTGACTCCCATGGTTTATAAGGATTCTATTTGGCAAACTGAGCAATGCTGCTTACCTCCATCTTCCTGCCCCCCACCCAATGCCACATAGTGAATGAAAAGATATTTTTCAAAAATAATAAATAAGGAATAGGAATGTGAAACAAAAGAGTGTCAATATCTAACCAGATATTTAGAGGAATTCTAAAAGATAAAAAGTAATCAGAATGAAAACTTCAGAGAAAAGAATGGGGGAATTTAAAGCCCTAACATGTAGGGGAAGACGAGTACAGATAAAAGAAGCAGGAGTCTCTAGGTAAATATGAGACTTGTCAACACAGGAGAACACATGATGTCCTCCCAAGCAAACTGCAGGAACATGTGAAGAGGAGACAGCAGAGAATGTAGGTATTCAGGCTAGAAGGGCAGAGCAAGGACTCAAGTAGCCAATACCCAGAGAAAGGATGACATATCCCATCCCCAAACTACAATCCCTACCTCTCTCACACAATCACTAGAGACAGTTATACAGAAAACAGAATAACCTGATAGCAATTCTAAAATACAAAAATGAGTACACAACCAAAAATCACGAATCATTTCAGGAACACCAACAACTTGAAAGAAAAGTATAAAATTCAATGGGCAAAGAGATAAACCCTCGCACCTATGGTCACCTAATCTATGACAAAAGAGGCAAAAATATACAATGGAGAAAGACAGCCTCTTCAATGAGTGGTTCTGGGAAAACTGCACAGCTACATGTAAAAGAATGAAATTAGGACACTCCCTAACTCCATACACAAAAATAAACTCAAAATGGATTAAAGACCTAAATGTAAGACCAGACACTACAAGACTCTTAGAGGAAAACGTAGGCAGAACACTTTTTGACATAAACCACAGCAACACCTTTTTTGACCAACCTCCGGGAGTAATGAAAATTAAAACAAAAATAAACAAATGGGACCTAATGAAACTTAAAAGCAAATAAACAAAAGCATATAAACAAAATTGATAAACCATTAGCCAGACTCATCAAGAAAAAAAAGGAGAAGACTCAAATCAATAGAATTAGAGGGGTTTCCCTGGTGGCGCCGTGGTTGAGAATCTGCCTGCTAATGCAGGGGACACGGGTTCGAGCCCTGGTCTGGGAAGATCCCACATACCGCGGAGCAACTAGGCCTATGAGCCGCAACTACTGAGCCTGCACGTCTGGAGACTGTGCTCTGTAACAAGAGAGGCCGTGATCGTGAGAGGCCTGCGCACTGCAATGAAGAGTGGCCCCCGCTTGCCACACCTAGAGAAAGCCCTCGCATAGAAACGAAGACCCAACACAGCAAAAATAAAATAAATTAATAGAATTAGAAATGAAAAAGGAGAAGTAACAACTGACACTGCAGAAATACAAAGGATCATGAGATATTAATACAAGCAACCATATCCAATAAAATGGACAACCTGGAAGAAATGGACAAATACTTAGAAAAGCACAACCTTCCGAAACTGAACCAGGAAAAAATAGAAAACATAAACAGACCAATCACAAGCACTAAAATTGAAACTGTGATTAAAAATCTTCAAACAAAAAAAGCCCAGGACCAGATGGCTTTACAGGCAAATTCTATCAAACACTTAGAGAAGAGTTTACACCTATCCTTCTCAAAAAATTCCAAAATGTAGCTTTTGACAAAATTCAACACCCAAAACCCTCCAGAAAGTAGGCATAGAGGTAACCTACCTCAACATAATAAAGGCCATATATGACATACCCACAGCCAACATCGTTCTCAATGGTGAAAAACTGAAACCATTTCCACTAAGATCAGGAACAAAACAAGGTTGCTGACTCTCACCACTATTATTCAACATACTGTTGGAACTTTTAGCCACAGCAGTCAGAGAAGAAAGGAAATAGAAGGAATCCAAATCAGAAAAGAAGAAGTAAAGCTGTCACTGTTTGCAGATGACATGATACTATATATAGAGAATCCTAAAGATGCCACCAGAAAACTACGAGAGTTAATCACTGAATTTAGTAAAGTAGCAGGATACAAAATTAATGTACAGAAATCTCTTGCACTCCTATACACTAATGATGAAAAATCTAAAAGAGAAATTAAGAAAACACTCCCATTTACCACTGCAACAAAAAGAATAAAATTCCTAGGAATAAACCTACCTAAGGAGACAAAAGACCTGTATGCAGAAAATTATAAGACACTGATAAAGAAATTAAAGATGATACAAACAGATGGAGAGATATACCATGTTCTTGCATTGGAAGAAGTAACATTGTGAAAATGACTATACTACCCAAAGCAATCTACAGATTCAATGCAATCCCTATCAAACTACCAATGGCATTTTTCACAGAACTAGAACAAAAAATTTCACAATTTGTATGGAAACACAAAGGACCCCGAATAACCAAAGCAATCTTGAGAAAGCAAAACGGAGCTGGAGGAATCAGGCTCCCTGATTTCAGACTATACTACAAAGCTACGATAATCAAGACAGTATGCTACTGGCACAAAAACAGAAATATAGATCAATGGAACAGGATACAAAGCCTAGAGATAAACCCACACACATACGGTCACCTTATTTTTGATAAAGGAGGCAAGAATATACAATGGAGAAAAGACAGCCTCTTCAATGAGTGGTGCTGGGAAAACTGGACAGCTACATGTAAAAGAATGAAATTAGAACACTCCCTAACACCATACACAAAAATAAACTCAAAATGGATTAAACACCTAAATGTAAGGCCAGACACCATCAAACTCTTAGAGGAAATCATAGGCAGAACACTCTATGACATAAATCACAGCAAGATCCTTTTTGACCCACTTCCTAGAGAAATGGAAATAAAAACGAAAACAAACATATGGGACCTGATGAAACTTAAAAGGTTTTTCACAGCAAAGGAAACCATAAACAAGACAAAAAGACAACCCTCAGAATGGGAGAAAACATTTGCAAACGAAGCAACTGACAAAGGATTAAACTCCAAAATATATAAGCAGCTCATGCAGCTCAATATCAAAACAAGAAACAACACAATCCAAAAATGGGCAGAAGACCTAAGTAGACATTTCTCCAAAGAAGATATACAGATTGCCAACAAACACATGAAAGGATGCTCAACATCACTAACAATTAGAGAAATGCAAATCAAAAATACAATGAGGTATCACCTCACACTGGTCTGAATGGCCATCATCAAAAAAATCTACAAACAAAAAATGTTGGAGAGGGTGTGGAGAAAAAGCAACCCTCTTGCACTATTGGTGGGAATGTAAATTGATACAGCCACTATGGAAAACAGTATGGAGATTCCTTAAAAAACTAAAAATAGAACTACCATATGACGCAGCAATCCCACTACTGGGCATATACCCTAAGGAAACTATAATTCAAAAAGAGTCATGTGCCACAATGTTCTTTGCAGCTCTGTTTACAATAGCCAAGACATGGAAGCAACCTAAGTGTCCAACAACAGATGAATGGATAAAGAAGATGTAGCACATATATACAATGGAATATTACTCAGCCATAAAAAGAAACGAAATTGAGTTATTTGTAGTGAGGTGGATGGACGTGGAGACTGTCATACAGAGTGAAGTAAGTCATAAAGAGAAAAACAACTACCGTACACTAACACATATATATGGAATCTAAAAGAAGAAAAAAATGGTTCTGAAGAACCTAGGGGCAGGGCAGGAATAAAAATGCAGACTTAGAGAATGGACTTGAGGACACGGGGAGGGGGAACTGTAAGCTGGGATGAAGTGAGAGAGTGGCATGGACACATATACACTACCAAATATAAACTAGATAGCTAGTGGGAAGCAGCCACATAGCACAGGGAGATCAGCTCGGTGCTTTGTGTCCACCTAGAGGGGTGGGATAGGGAGAGTGGGAGGGAGACACAAAAGGGAGGAGATATGGGGATATATATATATATATATATATATATGTATACATGATTCACTTTGTTATACAGCAGAAACTAACACACCATTGTAAAGTAATTATACTCCAATAATGATCTTTAAAAAATAAATAAATAAAGATATCAGGTATATCCTAACTCTAAAAAACAAAGGCCATGAAACCGGGTCATTTGTGAGACGTGGATGGACCTAGAGAGTGTCATACAGAGTGAAGTCAGAAAGAGAAAAGCAAACATTATATAATAACGCGTACATGTGGAATGTAGAAAAATGTTATAGATGATCTAAGTTGCAAAGCAAAGAGACAGAGACGTAGAGAACAAATGTATCGATATCAAGGGGGAAAAAGGGTGGGGTGGGAGGCATTGGGAGACTGGGATTGACACATATACATTATTGACACTATGTATAAAATGGACAACTGATGGAAACATGCTGTATAGCACAGGGAACTCACCTAGCACACTGTGGTAACCTAAATGGGAGGGAAGTACAAAAGGGAGGGGATATCTTTATGTGTATGGCTGATTCATTTTGTTGTGCAGTGGAGTCTAACACAACATTGTAAAGCAACCATACTCTATTAAAAAAAAAAAATTCAGGGACTTCCCTGGTGGCACCGTCGTTAAGGATCTGCCTGCCAATGCAGGGGACACAAGTTTGAGCCCTGGGCCGGGAGGACCCCACATGCCGTCGAGCAACTAAGCTCGTGAGCCACAACAACTGAGCATGTGCTCTAGAGCCCGCGAGCCACAACTACCAAGCCCGTGCACCACAACTACTGAAGCCTGTGCGACTAGAGCCCATGCTCCGCAACAATCGAAGCCACCACAATGAGAAGCCTGCACACAGCAACTAAGAGCAGCTCCTGCTCGCTGCAACTAGAGAAAGCCAGTGTGCAGCAATGAAGACCCAACGCAGCCAAAATTAATTAATTAATTAATTTTAAAATTCAATGGGCAAATAAGTTAAACCCTGGTAAGAAAGTTGACACTGCAAAAGTAATAATAACTTTGAATAAAAATAACCAGTATCTTTTTTTTTTTTTTTTTGCGGTACGTGGGCCTCTCACTGTTGTGGCCTCTCCCATTGTGGAGCACAGGCTCCGGACGCGCAGGCTCAGCAGCCATGGCTCACGGGCCTAGCCGCTCCGCGGCATGTGGGATCTTCCCGGACTGGGGCACGAACCCGTGTCCCTTGCTTCGGTAGGCGGACTCTCAACCACTGCGCCACCAGGGAAGCCCAATAGCCAGTATCTTAGAGATTTAAGAAGATATTACATCCTTTGAAAAGAAACAGAGATTTCGAGATTAAATATTTCATCAGCGAAATAAAACATGTATGGCCAGTGACTAAAAGAACGTACATAGCTGAAAAAGGAAAAAGTTCAATGGTTGAACAGAATTTTCCCAGAAAGCTCTAGGGAGAGGTTACATCTAAACAGAAAAATTATTCAACAAGCATAATATTTTTATACACAACAATGGCTGAACAAAAGACAACTAAGCAATACTTTTAAAATGAAAAGGGAAAATCGTTTTGGATTACTAATACTCAAGATAGTTCCTCATTTGGGATGGAAACGTTGCAATTTTACCACCTACAGGAAAAAAAAAGATATAAAATTCCATTTTATCTCAATATAAGATGTAGTTGGAGTGATGGGTGAAGTGCAGGAAGGCAAGTAACAGTAGAAAAAGAGAATAAAAGCATGTTGGGATTTATTGGATTGTTAAGGACAGATTGCAGATACTGATTAACTCCACATTCATAAATTTTAGTGTATTTCTTAACACTTAAAAGGTAATTACTAGAATAAATATGATGTACAAATCCCAAACAAATTAAGGAGGGAAGGAATGGAAGAGAAAAGTGCAAGGAAGAAGGGGGAAGAGGGTAAGGAATGGGAGAGTTAGAGAAGGGGCATACTCAGTAAGGAAGCATATAAAGTAGAAAATCATAAAATAAGGAAGTTAAGTCCAAATATATCAATGCTTACAATAAATACAAATTTTAAAATTTCTCTATTAATATAAAGTTCTCAGATTGGAAAGACAAAGAAAATCTAGCAATGCGCTATTGAGAAGAGACCAAAAAATTAAGACAAAAGAGTAAATCTGAAAATAAAAGGGAAAATATAGCAAAAAAAAGTATTTTTGCGAAATCACGCATTATAGCAATACTGATGGCAGAGAAGACAGAATTTACAAAACAGCAAATAGATTAAAATCCACCATTAAAATCCACCAAGAAATTTAATAATCACAAACTAGTATGAGCCAAACAACATAGTTTTGTGGTGTATGAAACAAATGCTGGTAGCAATAAAATGAGAAATTGTCAAATCCACAGTGATAATGGGAGACAGACATACATCACTCAGACATCAACAGAGCAAGCAAATGACCGATAAGTGAGATATATGGGCTTGAATAGTAGAATTAATATTTTAACCTAATACGTATATTAATATATATTCATTTCAAGTACACATTAAACATTCACAAAAAATGGCCATAGATTAGGCCACCAAAAAAAACTCAATATTCAAAACTGAAGAAACATTTCAAGTTACTTTTTCTGAACACAATGCAATAAATTAAAAATTAAGAATAAAAGGAAAACTAAATAGTCTGGCCATATGGGTTAAAAAGAAAATCAAAATTGAAAATTCATAAATAAATATGTGGCACTGAGGACATGACATTTTAAGACCCATGGGATGCAGCTAAATCAATATATAAAAAAAAATTTAAATAAATGTGCACATACTAGAAGAGAAGAAAGGTTGAAAGTATTATGATTTTAGACATTTAACTGCAGCTAGAAAAAGAACAACAAGGGACACTGTAGGAAGGAATTAATAGACAATGGATTACCTATTCTTTTCTTCAAGAAACTTGTGAAGTACCAACCATGTGTTGAGTTGAATCAAGTAAAACTTAATGGAAAACTACATTCAAAAGAGCCTGACTAGTCCTGTGTGGGTTACGTTCTCATGCATTTTTCATCACCAAGAAACAGCTTGTGAATGTCGCACTTTACCATCACCCTCCTGAGCCCAAGTTTTAAATAGAAATTTTTAAACCTATATTAAACTTCAGTATAAAATGATCTTCAATGGGGAAAATATTGTGTTCACAGTTCCATTCTAAATTATTTAAAATCATAATGAGACGTCTGTATGTTTGCTTTTGTGCTCCTTTAAGAATAAATTCAATCTAAATTAAAGAAAAAAAGCAGCAGCAGAAAATGACCTGTTTAGTCTTATTAGAAGATAAACTGCTAATGTGTATTTAGAGCAAGGACAAGACACAATCACACAAAATTGGTAATAGATTAGGAAGTTATTATTTTCTCTTCCTGGAAAGGCACAAATAATTTTCTAAAAATGATATATTTTACTCTTCGTAAACTGCCTTATATAAGCTTATGTAATCATTTTAAGACTTAGACCATACTAAAATTACTACTTGAAGAAACTGAATTGAGGAAGTTAGAAAAGCAAGGATAATACTCTTTTTCAGAATATATCCCATTTATCCACTAGAAAAATAAAGAGATGCTAATGGCATCTAACTGAATGACTTGGAGGTATTAACTGCCATCGTTAAAGTACATCCTATTAACAACGTGATGGCAGAAAATTAATATTTTGTCTCATTTAGTGGAAAAACAGTCAATGTGATCTGCCTTTGAAACTGATATGTACACATTGTGGAAATACACTGTAAGTTACAGATCTGTAAAATAAGAAGAATCACACACATGTAATGCCTCTCTAAAAGTTATTCTAGTCAATGAAAGAATGGGTCTATGGAACAGGACATGTCTATGAGATAGTCTGCGCTTTAAGAGTTAGATTCTTGTAAAGTTCATCTCCTATTTTAAATACACAGAAATGTTCTGATCTGTAATTATTATGCATATAAATAAGGAAGCTAAATGCCAAGTGTTTAAAGAGGCCAATAATAAAATCCTTCCAATCAAATGACTAAGAATAATTCAGAAGGAGAGGTCCTATTTTGTTTGATAATTAAAGTTCAGGCCTTTGGTTTGCCTTTCTTTTTTCTTGCAACTTTATTAAATCATCACATTTAACTAAAGATGCTAGATCAAGCCAATAGGCAGTCAACCCTAACATTATCTTTGGCTCTTTGATGTCAGGTGCATGCATGGATGGGAAACAGCTTTAAGGAGCCACTATTCTCTGCTTACCACCTCCCTACTTAGACTGCAGGTTTGAGACAGCACTTTAGAGAAATGGAAATACAGAGGGCTAATCAGCAATTATTAACAGACACTAACTGCATGGAGATGTAGAATTTAATGAGATAATGTTAATACATTTTTTTAACAGAATAAAGGTACAGAGAACTGTCAATTGTCTGGACCAGTGGAGGGGAACACTGGCATGGATAATGAAAAAGCCAAGATAATATTCCAGCTGAATGGTGTTTGTCACCCCGCCCTGAAGGAGATGCTCCTGGCATGCTCCAATTCATTGTTTGTGCAATCAACAAAAACAACCAGCTAATATCAAGTGTTTACTGTGTTCCATGCTCTGAGTTTATCACTTTAAATACACCACCAAAGTTTAATCCCTATAACACCACCCCCTAAGGTTGGTTCTATTAGTGTTCCTATTTGAACATGAAGAATTTAAGACTGGAGAAGTAAAGTTACTCATCTAAGATCCTACAGCTAATGGCAGAGCTACAATTCAAGCCAAGTTGATTGGAATTGAGAACATATTTTCTTTACCACTACTACATTGGCAGACTCTTTCCATGGAGACCTAACTCCCACCCAAATGGAGGAGTTATTAAGTCATGCTTGTCTACCGTCCACTGAAACCCCATTCCTAGAAACAAGGATGGGGTTTTTTAGTCAATTTTTATAAACTGCATGAGTATACCTCAGTGTTCACTATAATGATACCATGATATGGTTATAAGAATGTCAACAGTTTTACACTGAATTCATTGAAAATTTACTTTAACCTTCATACATAACCCCTTACTTAAGATTGTTGATGACCCCCTGAATTGTAGGAAAAGCACAAGTAAGAACCACTTCTCTATCACATTATACTAATAATTGTGAGAGTGGGTGTGAGGGTAAGGTGGGAAGGATTCAGTCAGAACTATCTGACCTCATCAAACAACAAGGATTTTTGAAGTCAAACCTTCCTGGGCTAATTTTTCTTCTGCTTTTGATCTTCACAACAGGCTCTATCATCCTGCATTTCTAACCCTTTTAGACACAGCCACACTGAGATAATTCATAGTTGATGGATAACTTGGTTACAAAATAGATCTAGATCTAGACAGAGGGAGAGACCCAACCACCACACATGCTAACAACCTGACAAGGGGCTAGTCCCCACAAGAAGGAGGCAATGCCAAAATGAGATCCCCAAGGATGAGCATCTGAGGACTGAAGCGGGCCTCTCATTTTCAAGTCTGCACCATCCTCCTCTCTCTCCAAATTGAGCCTGACTGTCATGGGATGCAGATTTTTTTTTGGTAAGGAAGAGAGGTAAATTTGGAGAAATTTACAGAATGTATAGAGGACCTTAATCTAAACCTGAATTTCTGAAAATATGGTCTCTTGAAGCACAGCTCAATGAAATCCCTTCTAAATTGGGCCAGCAAGACAGGCGAGACTCTCCTACAGCACTGCCAATAGTTTTCGCTGTTGAAGGGCACAGCTGAGTTGGAGGAGATGGTAGGAAAAGGGGAGCAAAAGTCTGTCCTGTCAGTGACAGTGCTAATTATGACCCAGGGACTAGGCTCAGGAAGAGTAGGCACTCAAAAATCATCTGAAACAAATAGGATCTGTTAAACACCTCTTGAAATATACCAATTTAAATAAAATCACATTCTTTACATTCTGCCTGAATTTTGAAGTGCCACCGTCTGGACAAAATCAGGAAGTCCAGATGATTGTGATGGTCACTGAGGCCAAGGCACTCTTGATTCCTTGATTTGAGGCATGACTCCTCACATAGACATGACCAGTATGTGAACAGCAGAGAGATGTATACACAGTTGGGAAGATGTGATATTGTACAGTAGTTTCTACCACAGGTATTCCAAGAAACAAGAATGACTATCCTGAGTTCCTCACCAAAATAGGGGCTGGATTGCCACACTGCTACTCATCTTCTCCTTCCTTCTCAACTGTGCTCTTGGAGCCTATTCAAGATAACTAATACTTTCAAAGAAATAACAATAAAATAAAGCTATAACATTAATCCTGGTTGTCCTTAGGTGAAGGGTTTCCTTTGATGCTTATCAGCCTTTAAAAAATCTTTAAAAATAACAAAACCTATGTCATAAAACTCTCATGCCATTGAGTATGAAATGATCAAACCCATACACTGTTGGACAGGATGTAAAATGGTGTTGCACAAGAAGTGTAACCACGTCCATTTTCGGCCCAATGAGGAATCGAAAGGAAAATAGTCTTTCCATGAAAAAGAGTATAATAAAATCCCCCCCTCCCCCGTCACTGCAATAGGGGAGAGAACAAAAAGGCAGTAGACAGAAAGAACTCAGAATAAAACAGAATACTGTAGCATCGTGCTAAAAGAGAAAAAGAAACTATTTCCAGCTTGATCAGGAAAAAGCAAAGACCTTTTTCCAAGGCATACTGAATGGAAGCAAAAGTTTCCAAAATGAAAAGAAAGCAAAGCACTTTCCACAAAAAATAATATAAGCGCCCTGATATACAAGACAGACATCCCAGATTGGATTAGAAAAGGGTAAACCCAATAAGAAACTCTCAGGAAAGAAGATCTAAAGGAAGTTAATATAATAGGAGAGAAACAGTGGACATTTCCAGTTCAACATGGTGGCTTGAATACAAGTATTTATCTCTCCCCCTTACCAATCTGTACTAAAATGACAGTACTAAGTTATAACTCAGAAGGACAAATAAAATGAATAAGGAGAAGACTGAAGACAAGATACAAACAAAAATTTTGAGATGGGAAACAAATGGACAGGAGGTCACTGACAAGGATGATGACTAAAGGTAGAAACCAGTAAGAACTAAGTCAATTCATACTTCAGAATCCCAGAAACACTCAAGAATTGGAAGTTGAACTTTAAGGAGGGGCTAAAACCAAAATGATAAGTTAGAGTGGATTTAAGGAACAGGTCCTTTCCCCTAGACTCTCCCAGTCAGGTGTCTGCCTATCCCTGATCCCAGCAGAGGTTTATTCTCTGAAGAGGCTGAACTTGAGAGGCTCAGAATTAGGACACCAAGCATAATGAAAACCAGGATGAACAGTGAGACTGAACAAAAATGAAGCATAAAAAAGGCACTGAGCCCCATCTTGATCATCTCAGGAAACAAACTGCAGCTAGGCTTACCTATCTTAAAAACTAGATTGGTCCATCAGCTTTGGAGGAATGAAGGGACGTCTCCTGACAGCAATTTGGAGATCAACCGGTCCAGATTGGATTAGGACAATGGAGAACCACAAGGAAAATTTCAGGGGGAAGAAAAACTGACAGATTTTCTGATTCTGATTTATTTCAGAGGAGTTTTCTAGTTTTATCAAATAGTTTGAGGCCTCAATTTGTGATTAAAATTCTATTAATTGTATTAATTATGAACAAATGAAAAGAAGAGGCAATTATAACTAGGAAAATTTAAAATTTTTGCAAGGAAAGAAAGTTAATCATAGTATACTATGTGATCTCACTAAGAACAGTATTTACATCATCTTAAGATTGTAAATACTTATACAAATTAAAGCCAAAAAGTAGGGTAAAGATACTTGGGGGTAGGAATAGAGCAGAGAAAATCCCGTCTCGATGTGTTCCTTTGTACCCTGTAACTCAGGTAGTTACATCTAGAGGCTTGTTCAGATTCAGGCTTAATTCTATTGGTGGTTATTGCATACTCCCATGAGGACATCATAACCTCTGGATGTCCCTCTTTTGAGGATGTTAGCAGGTATTGATAATCTTTGCCTAGATGTATTAATTCTTCAGGGGTTGTCAAATGGTGATTCCTAAATCTATTATTCTTTCTTGATTTATTAGTGGGATTACTCCTAAAAGAGAAATTTCCCTTCATCAATGACTAGATTACCATGAGGTGAATTTCATATAGAAATCACTGAAAATAAATGCTTAGTTATTTGATTTATTTGCCAGTTTTCAACACTAATTCTTATTTGTTTTTATAATGGTATCTATTGGGTTTTGTATATTAATGTTATAACCTGCAATTTGGCTAACTTCTCTCACTGTTTGTAGTATTTCCACTGATTCTTTTGGTTTTTCTAGATATATCATCATAAATCTGCAATAACGATAATTTTGCCCCCCTCTAGCTTGCTTTCATTATCTGTAGAGATGGTATGCTACTCGTTACTCTCTCTCTTTTTTTTCATAGTTTTGTATGGGATTCAACCAATAATTTTTCTATTGGTTATTTTTAAGTAAAATGAATTTTTCAGTAATTTGAGAGGCATATGGCCAAGATAGCTTTTCTAGCTTTATGGAATGAAATTCTTTTCTCTGTTTCATGAATTGAAAAAGAAAAAAATGACAATCTCACACACATTGAGCTTTCCCCATTTGTTTCACTTCAACACTTCTTTCTGGACTTTCTCTTTCCCTTTTGCCCTACTGAACCTTCCCTGCACAGAAGTCTACTCCAGCACTTTCTACTCAGTGCAGGGCTTTGTCCTGAAAAGGTGCTTCAATCTGATGTTCTAGAGAAGTCACAGGAGGAAGACCAGCAGACACCCCATGGTCTCCGTGCACTCATCCACTCACAGGTGCCATCAAAGTCCCCACCCAGGTGCTGTTGCTGTCCTAAGAATGGCCCAATGAGCCACCAGTATGTACCTGATGGCAATTTTGGGGTTTCCTGGATCTGAGAGTAGGCCCTAGTCCCCTGGCCTTCCCTGAGCTTCCTCCCTCTCACTTTCTGATACCACATGGTTCTTAAAATTGTTCATGGTTTGTTCCCCTCACTCCTAGTTTGAGGTTCATGGAGAAACCTCGTCACCTATATTTGTTGTTGATGTTATCCATTGGTTTTGGTTTTACTGCACTAGTTGCTCTCTCTAATTATATGAGGGGTTTCTAAACCTATGCCACTGCCATGCTCCCTGAGTCCTCTCCTATCTGACGTGTACACACTGCTATATTTAAAATGGATAACCAACAAGAACCTACTGTATAGCACAGGGAACTCTGCTCAATATTATCTGACAATCTAAATGGGAAAAGAATTTGAAAAAGAATAGATATGTGTATATGTATAACTGAATCACTTTGCTGTACACCTGACACTAACACATTGTTAATCACCTATACTCCAGTATAAAATAAATGAATAAATACAGAGAGAAATACAGAACGCGTCAGACAAGTCTCAGCTTTCTTTGACAAGTATTTTAATTAACTCTTTATTAAACATTAAAAATAAGTATCAAAATCCCACTGTTATTATTTATACTATGATGTACACACTGACTTGATGACCCCCAGTAGCAGCAAGCACACCCAGCACCAAATCTTAGTTTCTAAATACCATTCTTCAATCAAAGGAAACAGGGATCTTTGGAGAAATGGCTGATTCTAGGTCTGGGGCTGGAAAAACACAGTGTAAGCCAAGAGCAACTTGTAGGACAAGAAAGTAAGAAAGTGTTCAAAAAACAAAGGGATGAAGACATCTCAAAAGGACACAGGGGCCAAGCTAAAAGAGCTCCCACTCCCAGTGACCAAAGCAGGAACAATTTGAGTAACAAAAGAAATAATGTACCACTGGATAATAACTAGGATTGCAAGTACAATACAGGATAACTAGCTAAATTTGATTTTCACATAAACAGTGAATAATTTTTTAGTATAAGTATGCTTCGTTGCAATATCTCAAGCGCCAATTTCTATATATCACGTAGACTGACATATAATAATATTACGATAACTATATAGTAAAATATATGTAATTCTCTTTCCATGACAGAAGCTTAATTATTCTTCAATGATTCTTTTCATTTCTTCTAAACGATACTAAATCTAAAAGTTCTCCCAGGAGTTAGTGCTGTATCTGTGACCTAAATGGACACTACCTTGCAATCACAGACAAGATTACAGGGGCCAATTTGGGGAAAGCCAAGATAATCAATTCTCCTCACAAATGTTGCATTAACGAATTTATTTTCGATTCATTAACAAAAGAATGTGACACAAGATTTGTGAGGTATCATACACTTTAATTAAACTGAATTAAACTGTCAATATTCTCCTAGCAGCTGACATCTCTTGCTCTGTTTTGGCCCTCATGGAATTTAATATTTAAAATTTGTGAAATGGAATATGTTTCTTAGCAAGATGACAGAATCAAAATTCTCTTAGGATTCTTCACTTACCCTTTAAACTCTTAGACCATCTATGTCAAGAAGTTCTTAAGTGTGGGTTAAATTAGAAAATTACTTAATTTCAAAAGATCATAAGTGTTTTTTTTACAATGTTAAATGCAGGCCAATCTTGGAAATATCAGTTTCAGTAAAACTTCTACAGTCAAAAAGCAGCAATCACCTCAGAACTTTATACCTCCTTGGGTCCAAAGGCAAGACTTGCTTTGATATAGTTTGGGTTTAGAAAATTTCACTGTGATGAAAAGGATTTCTCTTTAAGAAGATCAGTTTCAATGTCTAGCTTGTAATTTGTAGAATATTGACAAGGAGAACAAACTGGAATAAGACAAGTGAACACATTCTTACATGTACCCTGGAATGAAATTCTTTGTGAATCTGCCAAATTCAAAACGACCCTTACTGCCCGCAAACACAGTGAAGTTCAAACATCCTCTCCAGGTGTTCAAAATAGCAAAGGATTTTTAATTATAAATTCCTCTAACTAGAAACAACTAGAAAGAAAATAATCTTTCCCAAAATAAGTTGAATCACTTCTCATTTGCTTGTTGGGTGCTTATGAATAAAGAGTCTGTATATAGTTGGCACTTGCGCGTGCCTGCGCTCTTTCTTCCAAAAACATTAAACCACCTAAGGAGACAATGCATAATAATGTACTGATAAAGCCACCTGCTGTCTTCCTGCACAGCATGCCACTATTATAAGAGGGATACTTGTTCTGTTCACCCACTGATAAGTGAGAAGACTGCACTTACCGAGCTGGGGCTGGAGTGCCGCCGAACTTTAGGAGACTCTTTGCCAGTGGAGGAGGCCTTAAAGTTAATGCAAGCATTGTTCTCAGAATGCACCCTCTTAACTTGATTAGTTGGTTTCTCAAATGGGTCAAAAGTGCTCTGTGTCCTCTGAACCCTGACTTTTTTATCCTCAGGAATTGTGTCCAGGGGTTTGATCACTGAGTCCATTCCCGGGCAGTTCCGTGTAGACATCTTTGTGACACATATCTGGGAAAAAAAAGAAATTAAACTGAACCTCTCCACTGACACTTTAATATCACTAAACATGCTGATTTGTCATCCTAGAAAGCATGCCAATGTTGATTCCAGGAAATACCCCGAAAGGCCACAATTTAAAAGCTACACTAGCTTAAACCTCAATATGAAAAATTCCTCATAATCATTCTGCTTATACTCACTTAGGGCTGACACTAAAATTGCTATCCCTAAAACAGGAAGCTTAAGGTCTCTACTGCTAGTGCCCTAAGGTGGTTCTTGAACTCTGTCACATATTTTACCATCTGACTGCAACTGGGATTATTTCTGAATCATTAAAAGTTGGATAAGTTGCCTTAATTAAAACAAAAACAGCTGAACTAAATCAGATGGGCATTTTAACTGATGGGCCACCATGGAAGCAGCTAACACAGCTAGAGAAAGTCATTATGTTCGTCAACACTTTAATGCTTGAATACCTGTTTAAAATCTATCCCAATCTTGATTTCATCTCCAAACTAGAATGGAGCATATGAAAAGGCTAAAAGGTAGAGATAGTAAAAGTTGAAAACAATGTTTATTCTTTTTTCCTTTTTTTTTTAACATCTTTATTGGAATATCATTGCTTTACAATGGTGTGCTAGTTTCTGCTGTATAACAAAGTGAATCCGCTATACGTATACATATATCCCCATATCCCCTCCCTCTTGTGTCTCCCTCCCACCCTCCCTATCCCACCCCTCTAGGTGGTCACAAAGCACCGAGTTGATCTGCCTGTGCTACGCGGCTGTTTCCCACTAGCTATCGGTTTCACATTTGGTAGTGTATATATGTCCATGCCACTCTCTCACTTTATTTTGTTCATATTACTCCACTAAACCCCGATTTCCTTCTCAACTTCATTCATTCTCTTACTGCATAGTCTGCCCTCCTCTCTCATTTTATTTTAGTCTCTTTGACTTTTGCTCCTTGTTTTCCACTTTACGTTCTAACTCTTTCATTCTCCCTGTATTCTGGAGACTTTGTTTTTCTTTTTAAGTAATTTTATGGCCTCTAGCTTGCCTGTAAAGCTAGGTAACTTTATTATGCTGTTTAGAGAAAAGACAACTCTGAAAATGCTTTTAAAGTTTTTTTTTCTTCTCGTGAAAAGTTTCCACATCCTTATTTAAGAAGGCAGGAAAACAGAAAGTATCTAAGAAAACCCCATATTGTTAAAGTAAACGTATGAAGTGTCTGAGTAATATGTATAAGATGATTCCATATCAGAAAGAAACGTATGTGTATGGATATAGATACAAATATACATACAGACATAGATATAGATATTTGTATGTGTATGTATGAGCACATAGAAAGGTATAGAAGGAAACACACCAAAGTGTTAACATAAGATACCGCCAGATATGTAAAACTGAATGGATAAAGGGTAAGATCACTTATTTTTTACATACCCCTATATTGTTTGAATTGTATAATTAACATGTCTGACAACGTAATTTTTGAAAATACTAAAGTGGGAAAGTATGTATAATAAATTAAGGTCTTTTAAGTTTTTGAAACAAACAAAAAAATTTTAATTAAATATTAAGCATCAACTCTGTCCTATGAGTGCATCTCAACTACTAAGCATAGGATGCATTTTAATTAAATCAAATAAGAAGGCTATCATCACACCTTTTGGCATACCACACAATTGCTGAAGATATCTTTAAAAGACTTAAGGCAGAGTCCTCTAGTCATGATCAAAAACTAACAGTTTATCACAGGATTAGATGCACTGACGTGTTTCACTCAATTTTCACTCAAGAGTTCACGTGTTTCTCTTACAGATGTGAAAGCAAGAGGCAACAGATGTGATATGGATACAAAACAACCCACACCACTGAGGCAACTGAATTATAACTGTAAAATATAAACACATGAATCTGAGGAGTCAATGAACCCTAAACACAAGAAATACAAAGAAAATAACATGTAGGCACATCAAAATCAAGTTGCTTAAAACCAGTGATAAAGAGAATATCTTAAAAGGGAGCCAGAGGGAAAAAAGTACTTTAAAAGATAAGTAAGACAGCAAATATTTGGAAACTAAACAATACAAAAGGGGAATTAGAAAGTATCTTGAACTAAATGAAAATAGTTAAACAGAATATCAAAATGGCAGATACAGCTTAAATAGTACTTTAGCTGTAGAAAAACTTATAATGGTAAATGCATATAGTGGAAAAAAATTCAAATCAATAAGATTACACCTTAAAATACTAGTAGAAAAAGAAGGGAAATTAAAACCTAAAATAAGCAGAGAATTAAAATGATGAAAAAAATATCATTATGAAAATGAAATAGGAAACGAAAAATAATAAAGAAAATCAATGAAACTGAAAGCTAGTTTTCAGAGAAGATAAAAAAAAAGATACTCCTCTAGCCAGACTGATAAGAGCAGAAAGGTAAAGAACTTATATTGCCAATAACAGATATGAGAGAGATGACATCACTACAGATTCTACAGATATCATCAACAATTTTATGCCAATAAGTTCAGCAACTTAGATGAAGCAAATTCCGTGAAAGATGAAAACAACCCAAGCTCACTTGAGAATAAATAGATAAGTTGAATAGTCCTATGTCTACCTATGTCTATTAAAGAAATTAAAAGTGTAACCAAAAATGTTATCACAAAGAAAATGCCAAGGCCAGACAACATTACTGGTGAAGTAAACCAAACATTTAAGGGAAAAAATAACATCAATTCAACAGAAATGCTTCCAAAATATTAAAGAGAAGGGGATACTTCCCCACTCACTATATGAAGCCAGCATCATTCCAACACCAAAACCAGACAAAAGCATTAGAAGAAAACTACAGATCAATTTCTCTCATGAATAAAGATGCAAAACTTATTGGCAATTTTTAAAAAGTTGAATCCAATAATATATAAAAAGGATAATAAATAATGAAAAAGTAGTATTAATCCCAGGAATGCAGGGTTGGCTTAACACTCTAAAATGTGTAATTCACCATTTTAGTATACAATGTCAGGCAATCTCTAAAATGGCTCCCAGTGATAGCCACTTCCAGATAGTCACATTCTTACTTAGCACACAGATCTTGAGTTTGGGTTGTATTTGTTGACTTATATCCAATAAACAGAATATGGCAGAAATCATGGGCTATCACTTCTGAGAAAAGATGATAAAAAAACTGTGGTTTCTGTGCTGGTACACTCTCAGTCCTATTCCCTTTCTCTTAGATCACTATCCCAAGGCAAAGCCAACTGCCATGTTAGGAGGCAGCTCTGTGGAGAGGCACATTTATGGAAGGACTGAGGACTGCAAACAACCACAAGAGTTTAGCCTTCAAATGCAACCACAGCCCCAGCCTCCTGCTTGACTGGAACCTCATACAACACGCTGAGCCACAGGCACCCAGCTAAGGCGCCCTGGATTCTAAACCCACAGTAACTGTTAAACTGAATGCCTTTCTCCTAAGTACAGGAACAAATCAAGGATGTCCACTCTCATTATGTTGACTCAATATTGTATTACAAGTTCCAGACAATGCCACAAGGCAAGAAAAAAGAAAAAAAAAATCTACATTGGAAAGGAAGAAATAAAACCCAACTTTATTCACAGAAGACATTATCATCTCCGTTGAAAATCCAATGAAATCTACCCCCCCAAAAAAGCACTAGAATTAATAAGTTTATCAAGGGTACAAGATATAAGATCAATATACAAAAATCATTTGTATTTCCAGATACTAACAACAATCAAAAATTTTAAAAACACAATTTACAACAGCTTCAAACAATGTAAAATATTTACTGATAAATCTGACAAAATATGTGCAATATCTGTACACAGAAACTATAAAGTATGGCTGAGAAAAAGAAAAAAAAAAAAACAAAGGAGCCAATCAGGGACTTCCCTGGTGGCTCAGTGGTTAAGAATCTGCCTGCCAACACAGGGGACACGGGTTTGAACCCTGGTCCAGGAAGATCCCACATGTCGCGAAGCAACTAAGCCAGTGTGCCACAACTACTGAGCCTGCGCTCCAGAGCCCAAGAGCCACAACTACTGAGAGAAGCCACCACAATGCAAAGTGCACACACTGCAATGAAGAGTAGCCCCCCTTGCTGCAACTGGAGAAAGCCTGTGCACAGCAATGAAGACTGAACACAGCCAAAAATAAATAAAATAAAAATAAATTTATTTTAAAAACCCAGCAATCTTGACACAAAAATAATGAACACATATATTCATAAAATGCTATCATAAAAGTATTTTTAAACTACAAGTTCATTGTGATAGGCAGAATTCTACAATGACACCCAATGTCCAGCCTTTGAATAATCCCCTCCCCTTTGAGACTGAATATGTTGAGATATCACTTCATGATTCTATTATGTGATATGGCAAATGGGTGATTACCCTGGGTGGGCCTGACCTAATCAGGTGAGTTCTTTCTTTTTTAAAAAAATTTTATTTATTTATTTATGGTGGTGTTGCCCTTCGTTTCTGTGCGCAGGCTTTCTCTAGATGTGGCAAGCGGGGGTCACTCTTCATCACGGTGCGCGGGCCTCTCACTGTCGCGGCCTCTCTTGTTGCAGAGCACAGCCTCCAGACGCGCAGGCTCAGTAACTGTGGCTCACAGGCCCAGTTGCTCTGCGGCATGTGGGATCCTCCCAGACCAGGGCTCGAACCCATGTCCCCTGCATTGGCAGGCAGATTCTCAACCACTGCACCACCAAGGAAGCCCCCTTAGGTGAGTTCTTTAAAAGCAGAGCATTTTCTCTAGTTGGCCACAGAAGAGAAAGTCAGAGGTGTGATCTGGCTAGCCTGGAAGAAAGCCAACATTTCATGCTGTGATCTTCCTATGGGGGCCACACGGCACAGAAATGGGGGGCAGGCTCTAAAGGCTGAGAGTAGTCACTGGCTGACAACCCGCAGGAAAGCGGGACCACTGTCCTACAACCACAAGAAAATGAGTTCTGCCAACAACTACAAGTTCTGCTTGCAGGATGATCTTGAGTCCCAGGTGAGACCAACACCTTGATTTCAGTCCAGTGAGACCTAAGGCAGAGAAACCAGGTATGCCGTGCCTAGTCTTTTAAACTACAGAAACTGTGAGATAATAAGCTAGTAAGTACATGGTAATGTGTTACACACCAACTGAAAACTAATACACTCACTTTACTGAAATTGCCTATAAGCACTCTGATATTTGAGCAGATTGTTCTTAGGAATATGTTGCAGATACCACTTTCTGTATTTGATACACTGTATCAGATCCAGGATAGATAAGCAATGATTCTTAGGACTGCTATCAATAAATGACCATATATTGAGAGTTTTCTGCACGACATAACTCCATCAGCACTATAAAGCCCACGAACAAATTCTCCACATAATTAAATTTATACGCAATTTATGGTCTCCATTTCGCCTGGCTTTGTGCGAATAAAACCAGTATCAGGGACGAGCGAAAGATGGCGGAAGAGTAAGACGCGGAGATCACCTTCCTCCCCAGATACACGAGAAATACATCTACACGTGGAACAACTCCTACAGAACACCTACTGAACGCTGGCAGAAGACCTCAGACCTCCCAAAAGGCAAGAAACTCTCCCACGTACCTGGGTACGGCAAAAGAAAAAAGAAAAAACAGAGACAAAAGAATAGGGACGGGACCTCCACCAGTGGGAGGGAGCTGTGAAGGAGGAAGGGTTTTCATACACTAGGAAGCCCCTTCGCGGGCGGAGACTGCGGGTGGCGCAGGGGGAAAGCTTCGGCGCGGGGAGCGGTGGAGGAGAGCTCAGCAACAGGCATGCGGAGGGCAAAGCGTGGAGATTCCCGCACAGAGGATCGGTGCCGACCGGCATTCACCAGCCCGAGAGGCTTGTCTGCTCACCCGCTGGGACGGGCGGGGCTGGGAGCTGAGGCTAGGGCTTTGTTCGGAGCGCAGGGAGAGGACTGCGGTTGCCGGCGTGAACACAGCCTGAAGGGGGCTGGTGCGCCACACCTAGCCGGGAGGGAGTCCGGGGAAAAGTCTGGACCTGCCGAAGAGGCAAGAGACTTTTTCTTACCTCTTTATTTCCTGGTGCGCGAGGAGAGGGGATTAAGAGCGCTGCTTAAAGGAGCTCCAGAGACGGGCGCGAGCTGCGGCTAAAACAGCGGACCCCAGAGACGGACATGAGACGCTAAGGCTGCTGCTGCCGGCACCAAGAAGCCTGTGTGCGAACACAAGTCACTATCCACACCCCTCTTCCGGGGGGCCTGTGCAGCCCGCCACTGCCAGGTTCCCGGGATCCAGGGTCAACTTCCCCGGGAGAACGCACGGC
The DNA here is from genome assembly GCF_059928025.1 of Delphinapterus leucas. NCBI lineage: Eukaryota > Metazoa > Chordata > Mammalia > Artiodactyla > Monodontidae > Delphinapterus > Delphinapterus leucas. Next base: position 54,364,466 of record NC_143137.1, on the reverse strand, counting down.
GAGCCTCAGGCTGGTGCAACGTCACGCCGGGCTCTGCCGCCGCAGGCCCGCCCCGCACTCCGTGCCCCTCCCTCCCCCCAGCCTGAGTGAGCCAGAGCCTCCGAATCAGCGGCTCCTTTAACCCCGTCCTGTCCGAGCGAAGAACAGACGCCCTCTGGAGACGTACACGCAGAGGCGGGGCCAAATCCAAAGCTGAGCCCCTGGGAGCTGTGAGAGCAGAGAAGAGAAAGGGAAATCTCTCCCAGCAGCCTCAGGTGCAGCGGATTAAATCTCCACAATCAACTTGATGTACCCTGCATCTGTGGAATACATGAATAGACAACGAATCATCCCAAATTGAGGAGGTGAACTTTGAGAGTAAGATTTATTATTTTTTCCCCTTTTCCTCTTTTTGTGAGTGTGTATGTGTATGCTTCTGTGTGAGATTTTGTCTGTATAGCTTTGCTTCCACCATTTGTCCTAGGGTTCTATCTGTCCGTTTTTTTGGTTTTAATTTTTTTCTTAATAATTAATTTTAATAACTTTATTTTACTTTATCTTCTTTCTTTCTTTCTTCCTTCCTCCCTTCCTTCCTTTCTTTCTTTCTTTCTTTCTTTCTTTCTTTTCTTCCCTTCCCTCCTTTAAACAACGAATCATCCCACATTGAGGAGGTGGACTTTAAGAGCAAGATTTATGATTTTTTCCCCTTTTCCTCTTTTTGTCAGTGTGTATGTGTATGCTTCTGTGTGAGATTTTGTCTGTATAGCTTTGCTTCCACCATTTGTCCTAAGGTTCTATCCGTCTGGTTTTTTTTTAATTTTTTTTCTTAATAATTATTTTTTAATTTAATAACTTTATTATATTTTACTTTATCTTCTTTCTCTTTTTTCCTTCCTTCCCTCCCTCCCTTCCTCCCACCGTCCCTCCCTCCCTCCTTTCTTTCTTTCTTTCCTTCTTTCCTTCTTTTCTTCCTTCTTCCTTCCTTCCTTCCTTCCCTCCTTTCTTCATTTCTTTCTTTCTTTCTTCCTCCTTCTACTAATTCTTTCTCTCTACTTTTTCTCCCTTTGATTCTGAGCCATGTGGATGAAAGGCTCTTGGTGCTACAGCCAGGAGTCAGTGCTGTGCCTCTGAGGCAGGAGAGCCAACTTCAGGGCACTGGTCAACAAGAGACCTCCCAGCTCCACATAACATCAAACGGCAAAAATCTCCCAAAGATCTCCATCTCAACACCAGCACCCAGCTTCACTCAACGACCAGCAAGCTACAGTGCTGGACACCCTATGCCAAACAACTAGCAAAACAGGAACACAACCCCACCCATTAGCAGAGAGGCTGCCTAAAATCATAATAAGTCCATAGACACCCCAAAACAAACCATCAGACATGGACCTGCCCACCAGAAAGACAAGATCCGGCCTCATCCACCAGAACACAGGCACTAGTCCCCTCCACCACGAAGCCTACAAAACCCACTGAACCAACCTTAGCCACTAGGGACAGACACCAAAAACAATGGGAACTACAAACCTGCAGCCTGCAAAAAGGAGACCCCAAACACAGTAAGATAAGCAAAATGGGAAGACAGAAAAACACACCGCAGATGAAGGAGCAAGACAAAAACCCACCAGACCTAACAAATGAAGAGGAAATAGGGAGTCTACCTGAAAAAGAATTCAGAATAATGATAGTAAAGATGATCCAAAATCTTGGAAATAGAATAGACAAAATGCAAGAAACATTTAACAAGGACCTAGAAGAACTAAAGATGAAACAAACAATAATGAACAACACAATAAATGAAATGAAAAATACTCTAGATGGGATCAATAGCAGAATAACTGAGGCAGAAGAACGGATAAGTGACCTGGAAGATAAAATAGTGGAAATAACTACTGCAGAGCAGAATAAAGAAAAAAGAATGAAAAGAACTGAGGACAGTCTCAGAGACCTCTGGGAAAACATTAAACGCACCAACATTTGAATTATAGGGGTTCCAGAAGAAGAAGAGAAAAAGAAAGGGACTGAGAAAATATTTGAAAAGATTATAGTTGAAAACTTCCCTAATATGGGAAAGGAAATAGTTAATCAAGTCCAGGAAGCACAGAGTCCCATACAGGATAAATCCAAGGAGAAATACGCCAAGACACATATTAATCAAACTGTCAAATATTAAATACAAAGAAAACATATTAAAAGCAGCAAGGGAAAAACAACAAATAACACACAAGGGAATCCCCATAAGGTTAACAGCTGATCTTTCAGCAGAAACTCTGCAAGCCAGAAGGGACTGGCAGGACATATTTAAAGTGATGAAGGAGAAAAACCTGCAACCAAGATTACTCTACCCAGCAAGGATCTCATTCAGATTTGATGGAGAAATTAAAACCTTTACAAACAAGCAAAAGCTGAGAGAGTTCAGCACCACCAAACCAGCTTTACAAGAACTGCTAAAGGAACTTCTCTAGGCAAGAAACACAAGAGAAGGAAAAGGCTTACAATAACGAACCCAAAAGAATTAAGAAAATGGGAATAGGAACATACATATCGATAATTACCTTAAATGTAAACGGACTAAATGCTCCCACCAAAAGACACAGATTGGCTGAATGGATACAAAAGCAAGACCCATATATTTGCTGTCTACAAGAGACCCACTTCAGACCTAGAGACACATACAGACTGAAAGTAAGGGGATGGAAAAAGATATTTCATGCAAATGGAAACCAAAAGAAAGCTGTAGTAGCAATTCTCATATCAGACAAAATAGACTTTAAAATAAAGACTATTAGAAGAGACAAAGAATGACACTACATAATGATCAAGGGATCGATCCAAGAAGATATAACAATTGTAAATATTTATGCACCCAACATAGGAGCACCTCAATACATAAGGCAAATACTAACAGCCATAAAAGGGGAAATCGACAGTAACACATTCATAGTTGGGGACTTTAACACCCCACTTTCACCAATGGACAGATCATCCAAAATGAAAATAAATAAGGAAACACAAGCTTTAAATGATACATTAAACAAGATGGACTTCATTGATATTTATAGGACATTCCATCCAAAAACAACAGAATACACATTCTTCTCAAGTGCTCATGGAACATTCTCCAGGATAGATCATATCTTGGGTCACAAATCAAGCCTTGGTAAATTTAAGAAAATTGAAATTGTATCAAGTATCTTTTCCGACCACAACGCTATGAGACTAGATATCAATTACAGGAAAGATATACAGACTGCCAACAAACACATGAAAGAATGCTCAATATCATTAATCATTAGAGACATGCAAATCAAAACTACAATGAGATATCATCTCATACCAGTCAGAATGGCCATCATCAAAAAATCTAGAAACAATAAATACTGGAGAGGGTGTGGAGAAAAGGGAACACTCTTGCACTGCTGGTGGGAATGTGAATTGGTACAGCCACTATGGAGAACAGTATAGAGGTTCCTTAAAAAACTACAAATAGAACTACCATATGACCCAGCAATCCCACTACTGGGCATATACTCTGAGAAAACCATAATTCAAAAAGAGTCATGTACCAAAATGTTCATTGCAGCTCTATTTACAATAGCCCGGAGATGGAAACAACCTAAGTGTCCATCATCGGATGAATGGATAAAGAAGATGTGGCACATATATACAATGGAATATTACTCAGCCATAAAAAGAAACGAAATTGAGCTATTTGTAATGAGGTGGATAGACCTAGAGTCTGTCATACAGAGTGAAGGAAGTCAGAAAGACAAATACCGTATGCTAACACATATATATGGAATTTAAGAAAAAAAAATGTCATGAAGAACCTAGGGGTAAGACAGGAATAAAGAAACAGTCCTACTAGAGAACGGACTTGAGGATATGGGGAGGGGGAAGGGTGAGCTGTGACAAAGCGAGAGAGAGGCATGGACATATATACACTACCAAACGTAAGGTAGATAGCTAGTGGGAAGCAGCCGCATAGCACAGGGAGATCAGCTGCGTGCTTTGTGATCGCCTGGAGGGGTGGGATAGGGAGGGTGGGAGGGAGGGAGACGCAAGAGGGAAGAGATATGGGAACATATGTATATGTATACCTGATTCACTTTGTTATAAACCAGAAAGTAACACACCATTGTAAAGCAATTATACCCCAATAAAGATGTTAAAAAAAAAACAACAAAAAACAGTATCAGGCCTGCTTTATGTAGGCATCTTCATCCAGGAAAGTCATCTATACTTGAGTTTTCCACATATGGCAAAGTGACCGTTCTGGAAAAGTTTCAAGTTTCCAATATTTGGGACAAACAACTTAAACATGATCTGGCCATCTCTGTTAACCACAAGCACAACAGAAAGCAGACTCCAGGCCCTTCATAAGGCTATGGGGAAGCAGCCTCCCTGACCTCATGGGCTTGTCAGACCCTGAAGAGAAGAGGGAGGGCTTAGGTGTGGGGAAGGATCCAGACAAGGTGAAGTAAGAACGGCACTCAGTCCCCTTAGCTGCAATCTCTGGCATACTATAGAATAAAATTATTGAAGTGCACAAGGTACGTGAAGAGAAGAGTGAGCTGACTAGAGTCCTAGCAATGAAAGAGGGTTCTAGAAGACAGATTATACATTGGTGCTACTCCCCAGTGCCCAGATCTTCATTTGAATCTTTCCATCAACCTGTCAGCAATCTAAATAAACATTTCCCCTCCCCAAATAAAATCTTTCTTCCTACAACAAGATGCTTGTGGTCGGTGCAGATACAATCTCATAATATAAGAAAACTCGAGGACAAAAGCATGTATGTCAAATTGGAAAAAAATCAGTAGGAATCCATAACCTCAAAAAGGCAGATTTTTTCAACCACCCAATAGTAGCACTTTGATCCACTGCTAACTTTCATGTGTACCCCCAGTGCCTAGATTCTGGTCTATGTTCCAGTTCCCCACTATGAAAAAAGAGGAATCCTTGGAAGTAACCTGATTCCAGTTCACAGGGCAGGAAGCGCAAAACAGCTGTGAAATATCCAGCTGTTACCAGAAAACTAGGATCCTTTCAAAAATGTCAGTGACCATGCTAGAAGGACAAAGGAATCTGGCTATAGGGATTCCTACTGGCCAAACTGTGATTACATATTTGAGCATCAAAAGGAAAATAAAATTATGGTTAAATGGAACAAGAGAGTTATTGAAAGACCCTGAGTTCATTATGATTTTGAGAAAGAAAAGTCAATATAAACGACAAATGGCAGTTATATGGAAGGATGAATATAACAGGATATATAGTTGGTTTTCACACATAGAACTGTGAGTAAGCCAAGTAGTGCCAGAAAAAGTAGGAATCGCACCAAGAATAGGAATGATTGCTCAAAGCTTGTGGAGAAGGGGTCTACACAGCACAAGTGTAGAAAGAACAGCAACACAGATGTTCCACTAACAGACCAGGTCAATATAACACAGTAATAAACAAAGGGTATGTGATGTTGCCTAAGCAACATTTTACAAAGAATACATTTAGTGGAGAGACACCAGATTGTAAAGAAAATTTATTGTGAAGTCAATGTGGAATGCATTTTTTGGAAATAAGTTAAATTTTAGTAACTAAGTGAAATTTAACCCTTAAATAGAAAATTCAACTTGACTGCTAACCAATGACTTAGATCTGAATCACTTTGGAAAAATCAACCAAGGCCCCAACCGCGTCAGATCCTGTAATCCCAGCTATTCGGAGAAGGCATTGTTTTACTTGTGGATTTGTAAAGATTACACAACTCCAAGAAGATTCAAAAATATTACTAGTGAAACCCCTGGAAGGAATCTACTAATTAGATCTATAACCCTAGGAAGGCATAAAAAGAAATACAGAAATAATACGAAATTAATTAAACCCACAGTGTTGGTGTTTTAAAATAGGATGAGTGTAAGTGTAGTAATATTATGTGCAATAATCATATTTGTGCATGTTTTCTTTGTTTAAAGTATCTGAAATATGTTAAAATAATCAGTCACACTAAATTAGTATTTGAAATTAAGGGAATTTAGTTAAGTCAGTCATCCATGCTTAAGTAGACTGAGACAAATTGTTTTCCAAAATTACATTTATTAGCTACATATATTTTTAAGGATGTGGGCACTAGCTGTGGATGTTCCAGGCACAGAATACTCTTGGACATGACATTCACCATCAGCTTTCACTGTCCTTTACACATAGTTTGTTAGTGCCCTCTGCACAGGGCACAACACGCCATAGACTTCCCCCTACACCAAGCCATGGACCAAGCCAGTCACAATAAATAGCTATAGTAGCAGTACTGCCTGAAAACCATAGACATTCCAGTATCAACGGGAAACAGGATATGTTTTCTCTATGATGGCATTTTTTCACACTTCCTTGATCCATTTAGAAACTGAAGTGACAAAATTTATAAAAGCAGGGATGTCTGATGGTACTTGAAAACCATCAGGCATAAAAAGAAGAAATAAAAAGATAAAAAGAAGAAACCATCACAAATACCAACATAAACTTCTGTTCCTTTATTTTTTCCAGTAAATTCAATAGAAGCTAGAATTTCAAACATGGTTAGAGATGCACCCACACGTTTAGGTGTTCATCTGAATCAATTATTTTGGTTCACTCATCATTAACAGGGGTCTGTACATTAGCTGGCAGACCCAAAACTCAGTAAAAATTGTTAGCAATTCAAACAGTGTTGGAGGCTCCAAAAGTCACAGTTTGACCTACAATTTTAGCTTGGAGCTATGTAAAATCCAGACAACTGTCCCCCAAACTCACAGCAGTGGATTTGAATGAGCACAACTTAATTCAGTGAAGGTTGGCACTCATTTCCGGCAAATTCATTGGGGCTGAAAATTGTCCCTTTGAATCAACCATTTTCTGATGATTGGCATTTTACTGGGTTCAGTGTGTGATCTTCTGTACTTCTTCACTCCACCCTCTTCATGAAGGCAAACACCATAACAAGAATCGGTTTAAGTCATGATCTTTTGCCATTCATGAAAGGAATATCCATGACAGGCCAATGCAAAACTGAAATCAGCAAAATTCTTGACACTGAAACAACCTCTTACAATTGTTTTCCCCTCATCTGTTACCTGATGAGGGCCTGACAAACAGCTTTCTCTTACTCAATATCGTCTCTCAAAATCTGTTCCCAATTAAAAAGCCACCATCTGTCATTTACAAGTTTGTGAACACTTAAATCAGAGCATTACCTCTCCCTGGATTATCTGAACTTGAAGCATTATAGCATTAAAAAGCTCCACCCCCTATAAAAGAAATTCAGCTTTCAGGGGTAAGTGGACGAGGTGTTTTGGTAGGAGCGGGGAATGAAGGGGGAGAGGGTAGGAGAAATTTCTAATGCCACTAGAATCATAACCCATGACAGCTGCCTTCACCTCTAACCTAAACCTGCAAGATCTACAAGTACCTTGTCCTCTCTTTGGTTGTAGTCTTCTCTTTTCTCACCCGTGTGTGTGTGTGTCTGTGTGTGTACAGAGGTGGCAGTGTGAATAGCTACATGGAACAAAAAAATAGAACGTGTTGTCTATGTATATAAAGGGATATATGCCTGAATGTACTTTTACTTACAGCTATGTTTTATCAGAACAAACATCACCTTCAGAACATTAGCGAATATACGGGCAAGCCTGCGGCCCCATATTATGTCAGAACTAAGTGACTCAGAACAAGTCACTACAACTCTCTGGGTCTCAGTCTTTTCATCTGTAAAATGACACAGCTGGAGTAAACAGCTCTTCAGGCCTTTCAAAGCTCAACTATTACAAACTCCAGGCAGCAGCTTACAGCTGGTAAATGATTTTAAATAGAGCAACTAGAGAGCTAAGACCAGACACATAAATTCACTTCTTTGTGCTTCCTTTTACTTCCCCTTTGCCTTAGGATTTTAGGGTTTAGAGAGGAGGCAGTCAGGTTCACACCATAAACACCTCTCCTGAGAGCTCCAGCCTCTGCGGGTGTTCCTTAACTCTAAAATCCTGGCATTGTCTCTCAGTGATGGCATCCTGGGCCTTTTGACTGAGGAATTATTTGTGAGCAGCATGGGGTAGCGGTCACACTGTGGGATGCTGGCAACACTAGTTCTGTCTACTAAACACCACTCATGCCCCTATGTCACTGTCACTGTCGCAACCAGAAAAGCCCTCACTAAGAACTACATCGTTTTTAGACTGTACCTCATAACCCGTCACTTAAATATACACTGTCTTACGTGCTTTCATATAAGCTACTGTGGAGTTTGTTTTGATGCGTTTGGTTTATCTGCTGGGGTGGGAGGAGGTCTTTGTCTTGCTCTGTTTCTCATGTATTTGTATTTCCACAACCAGACTGTAAACACCAGAGCACAGAAACCACGTCTTCCATTTCTTTCACATTCCCAAAGCTCAAATGGCAGCACAAAACTGGGTGCTCTGGTAATATTTACTCAAAGATGGATTGTTTTCCTTATTATAAGCCTTCCCCTTTAACTAAACATGGGCCATTACAAAAATGAGTCCTAAGAAACTACGTAAGGATGAGGCACCTTCTGAGCCGAGATCGTTTCCAGTCAACAAAAAGGCTTCACCAGCTGTTCCCACTTACCAGAATTCAATGTCCACTACTGGGATTTAATTTTAAAATGCTTATTTTTCTACTGACTGGTTTCTTTGGGGTTTGACCTAATTTCATTCAATCCTGAATCCATCAGCTAATGGACACAGTTGAATGGAGAACTCCTGAGGACATCACATTCCTTTATGCCGCTTCAGTGACTGTAGTTTTGTTACAACCTTACTGGGCTTCAGTGCTTATCACCAAGAGACTTGATCGTTGTTTTGCTGATTCTATTATGAAATATTTAGGTGGTCTTCCCAGGAGCTTGTACTTTAATATGCATTACTAAAATAATTTTATTTAGTTGCTTTTCCTTCTGTTACAGTGAGACACTTGATTTAGATATAAGAGATACAGTTTGCTTAAAGGCTGGCATAGATACATGCATATATTTACTGACCTCTAGATTCTTTATTTTACACTACTTCCACTAAAAAGTAACTAGCCCATGGGCTTCCCTGGTGGCGCAGTGGTTCAGAGTCTGCCTGCCGATGCAGGGGACACGGGTTCGTGCCCCGGTCCGGGAAGATCCCACATGCCGCGGAGCGGCTGGGCCCGTGAGCCATGGCCGCTGAGCCTGCGAGTCCGGAGCCTGTGCTCCACAACGGGAGAGGCCACAACAATGAGAGGCTTGCGTACAGAAAAAAAAAAAAAAAGTAACTAGCCCAAAAAGGTAAGGGAAAAAAGAAGAAGATATGTGAAATTTTCTCACTCCCACTTGGCATCCATAATTATATGCTGATTAAAATTCCATGATTTCATAATGATAAATTTAACATGAAGTTTAATGAATACTCACAGTAAGGGTTGAAATGCCCTCTCTCTGTTGTTAGTTGTGGCCTATTTAGGTTTTTTGGAATGTAGTTATTTTGGGCGATCAGGATTTCATCAGGAATTATTCTTTAACCCCTGACTGCCTTTGGACCAGCAGCACAGTCATCACCCAGGATCACAGCACAGCCCTCACCTCACCTCAGTCCTACTGAGTCAGACCTGCATTTTAACAAGATCCCAGAGGATTTGTATGCACACTGAACTTTGAAATGCAGTGCTCTAAACCATATAATAATAATAGATTCTGCTACTACGGTCAAATAAAGAGTCGAGATTGTGAAAGAGGCAAAATTTGTCTCTGGGTACAACAGGAGTGATAATCACTTCAACATTCCTTGGGTAGCATTTTTGCTCAAACTTCCCACAAAAGATCATGGTAATTTCAGATAATTCTTTAATATAATTTTGAACTCTGAAATAAAATTTTCCAATAAGCTACCCCCAATATATTCAGGAATTTTTAAAAAGCAATGGGACTGGAGTGTGTGAGGAGTAGAGAAAGGAGACTATACATAGGTTATAATAACATATGTAGCATTACTTCCTGCATAGAAACTTTTATTTGTTTCTAATACAGAAGCATTGTTTTACCATGGACCACCATATCTATAAAAAAAAAAAAGACCACAAAATTATTCTAAGGCAAAGTGAATCCAGAATTTTGCTTTACTCTTTATTTACCAGAGTTTATGTAGTAGCTTTGAAAAAAAAAATTCAAAGGAAGTCACTTCAGGATCCAGAAATGAAATTTTAAAAGGAACTTACATGCATGAAGAGTGCCATGTAATATAAAACAGGTCCTCCCTTGCACGGAAAAAAAAGAAGAAGCCCTTTGCCTGAGAGGCATAACTGAACATTTCCCACCCTGGTCTGGACAAGGACCCGAACCCCTACTCCCAAACAGAAGGACAGGGCAATTCTGTGGAATTCTGGGCCTCTTTCAGTCACTGCTTCCACTAAAAACTTACTAAATATCCCCAAGAAGTCAAGGGGAAAAAGAAGACGATGTGTGAGTTTTCTCATTCTCACTTGACATCCATAATCATATGCTGGTTAAAATTTCATCATGGAAAAAAAGAGAGTCAGGAGTATAGCAGTCATATCATATGGCCCAATGAACATACTGGGAGGTGAAATATTAGAATCGACATCTACATTACTTCCCCCCTCTCATTTAGAGCCAGAGGGCTCAGAAATGGGGCTCATGACATGAGAATCCCCACACACAGCACAGGAGTGGCTTTGTTGAGATTCCACAAAGCAAAAGCCTATTCCAACCTACGAAATCCCCATAGTTACAGTGAGGAACTGGAATCCCCATTCTCAACACAACAGAAGACTCGAGCTACAGAAAGTGGCTCACACTGCATGGCTAATTAGTTTCTTCATCAAGACAATATTCCCTTATAGCTCTTGCTCTAGAAAAGAACAAGTCTGTTCCTGCAAATAGGGACTTTTCCCCCTCTCTCATAGAATTTACAGGTTTAAATATAGCTTTTCTTTTTATTAGGTTTTGTTTTGGGTCCTATCTGAGAAGGAGAAACCAGGGTGTTTTCAAAGGACCCCACACCATGCAGAGGTACAAAATAACCTGGGAGGGGAGCTGACTAATATTAACTAGGGCAATTTTAAAACGTCCACTGTGTCAGAGCACTAATAACCAATAAACAGATCAGGCTGAACTTAGATTCACAGATGTTTAAAATCACTAACATGGTCCAGAATGCTTTCTGTACACATATGCTTAGCGTTTGAGGGCTTTTTTTTTTTTAACATCATGAAGACAAGAGAAACTGTCATTTGTCTCAGAGGCTGTGCAAACAAGAGTCTCGGGTGCCTTCTGAATTCTGTTTTCTGTTCCTAGTTTCACTGCACCACCCACAGCTTCTTTGTACTAAAGTAGCCTAGTTCTTCCTTCATGTTTATGCCTTTCAAATATCTGTAGCTCACTGTTCTGTCCCTCATGTAAGATAAAGCATCTAGAAGGTAAAATAACATTAAAAATTGGAAACCTGTAAAGAAGACACTACTGGAGGTTCTGACTGATCCATTAAGACCTGAATTTCTTTCCCCTGGTAACCACATGAACAGCATTTAAAAATAAAGATTGTAAATATTTTTAAATTCCTTCCCTGAAGGAGAAATAAAATTGTGTACTCTCTTCTTACTCTGAAACAGATGGTTATATAAATAAATACAACCTTTATCTCCTCACCTATATTAACCATCTTTTTAATAACATTTAACTGCATTATTAATGCTTGGAAAATAACTTAGTGATTAATGTCAAGAGTGATGTTAGAAAGTTTAAAAGTTTAATAGTTTTATTCTAATAAAACAAATCTAGATGCAAACCCCACCAAAGAATTCAGAAAAATATAGGGCACCACTCAATATAGGATTGACTTTTGAAGCTCTTAAAATTTTCAGAGAATCATATATGGGTCACTAACCACACAGAGCTTATGAAGAGAAACACAGGGAACAAAGAACGCGTGGGGAGAAAATGGAAGTATCTTTCAGTGTAGCTTTAACAACTGGCCCATCTATTGTAAAGAGCTAAAATTTCAGTGATAATAAATTTGACGGAAATCCATTAATAATAAAGTCCTAACTGCTTCCATGAGGACTGGTTCTTTAAACCTTGCCTATGACTGAGAAAATTCAATAGCGAATCCTAACTGAGATATCCAAGGTGAACAGAGCAGAACAGTGGCATACACATACCCTGCTGTTTGTCTGCCACCTGAAAACAAACCCCAGTGCTTCCAGGAGCATTTTACAGTCATCTTTGTGTCTTTAGCAAGATCTCATTTAGCTGTGGAATAAGCCACTGGGGCCAACTTGTATCAGTTGGGCCGAAGAGGAAGTCTATAGAACATATAATCCTTCCCAAACCTGCCAGATGATAACTAGAATACTGGAGCATTCTTTCACACCCTCCTTTTATCCACTCAAACCCAATAACATTAAGAAATTGTCATATATGCTCAATAAACAAGCAAACTGGAGAAGAATCTAGAGCAAGATATAAGTTGATAGAAAAGAGAGATGGAAATTAAGGACTTCTAGATGACCACGACAATGATGATGATAGCTATTATTGAGCTCTTATTCTATGAGTTACTATTAAAAATACTTTATAAGTAGTTTCTCAATTAATCTCTACAACAACCCCATGAGGTATTATTATTGTCCCAATCTTACGGATGATTAAATTGAGGCACACAAGAGTTAAGTAACATGTCCAAGACCACAAGAGAATTCACACAGGAAACGGGATTTATTCCAAGACTCTGACTACAAAGCCCAAGCTCTTGACGACCAGGCTGTCTTCCTTACATGTCCCCCTGGGACTTACATCCTGCGAGAAATAAGGAAAGCAGAGACCTGATCTGCAACACTTCTCTCATTCTTTCTTCTGATGCAAAAGAAAAGCATTTTTAAAACTGAGCAAAATCACCGCTCTGTGTTTTAAGGTTTTCTGACCCATCCTCCCTGCCTGCTCACCACTTCCAGCATGTAAATTTAACATGCTTTTGACTAATCTGACTCTCAATCAGCCTCATATCAAAAGTCAGGCCTGAACATCAAAGTATTAGGGGGTGGGGCAAGGGCAGAAAGCAAAAAGATTTCTTTAGAAGGACAGGCTGACGGGGAAGATGGGAAGTCTCAGGCATTAGACACTGCCATGTTGAATCTTCCTCTTCTCATATATGTTTGTGTTTCCTGAATAGTATGTTAAAGGCGCGGATATAAACTGCTGATTGATTCCATCTAAGAATCATCAAATCAGTCAATGATAGATAGACAGACAGCTCTAGGGCCTTAGCTTGGCTTTCTAAAAAGGATCTTCTATCAGAAAACCAACTGGATTTAAAAGCAGCAACAGGAAGAAATATGAGAAAGAGAATGCTATATTGATGAAGCCAGGCTTACCTCATCCAATGGAAATCTGCTTAAGACGGCATCAAGCTAATACCCTCTCTCACTCCCCTCTAAGTCAGAGGATACCTGGGATTTGGGGGTTGAGTGTCCACTGAAAACAGCAGTGGGGAGTGACAGAAGGCTTGCAGTGGGCGTCAGGAGACTGAGTGGAATCTCGCTCTCCAATTGGCCAAATGAAATGAAGATGAGCCAATCAGATAACACAATTGCTGAAAAACCTCCCAGTCCTAAGAGTCTCTGATTCTGCAAGAGGACTTCAGCATGATCAGTCTTTGCTTACAAAGTTAGATAAAGTAAAAGACTAGAAGTAGAGTGGGTAAAATTTGAATGTTAATGACAAAAGCTACAGTCCAGCCTTCCATTGAATAGTTCAGCTGATAGTTGCTTTCTATAAGCAAAGAATTGACATGAAAATCTAACTAGCCCAATTACCATGCTCAATTACTAGCCCACGTAAAGAATCCAAATGAATACATCCTTAGATCATTCCCTCAGTGCATTTCTATTCTTCATTCCTTGCCCTTCCCCCCCCAGACTTTTATTTTTAGTATCTCTAAATTATCCGTACTTATTAGATGTCCATAGAGGTCCATATGGGAACTTGATTCAGTGAAATCATAAGGGGGGTGGGGAACTGCTGTCTTTTCCATATAAAAAAATCAAAGCATACATTAAAAAGGAATGAAATTCTGATACATGGTACAACATGGATGAACCTTGAAAACATGCTGAATGAAATAAACCAAACACAAAAGGACAAATACTGTATGATTCCACTCGATATGATATGAGATACCAAGAAGAGGCAAATTCTTAGACCCAGAAAGTAGACTGGAGAGATTACCAGGGGCTGGGGAGACGGAGAATGGGGAGTTATCATTTAATGGACACAGAATTTCTCTTAGGGATGATGAAAAGTTCTGCAAGTGGGCAGCGATGATGGCAGCCAAACACTGTGAATGTACTTATGCCAATAAATTATATACGTAAAAATGGTTAAAAAGGAAAATTTTGTGTTATGTATATTTTATACCACAATTTTTAAAATGGAAAAAATCTAAGCATATAGTGTCTGTTTCATAATTGCCCAAAATGAAAAAAACTTGCCTCCAAATTCTTCTTGAAATATTTTAAAAATAAGTAGATTGTAAGTTTTATGAGGGCAGGGACCAGCTCTGTTTTACTTACTGTTACACAGTAGTTACACTGTTACACAGTAGGCTCTCCATAAATGTTTGTTTAATAAATAAATGATTAAAAGAAAATAGAGGAAGGAGTCTCCTAAGGAGGAAAATATAAAAAACATCAAATTTACTTATTCATGAGAAAGTATAATGGGGCATATTCCTGAGAAAAATACCAAAGCTACTACATCTAAGCTCCTTCAGCGAAGGGAGTGTATCTATTTCATCTATACTTCCTTCACAGCACATCTTATGATGTCTTAGAGTAGATGAGTGATAAATGTTTGCACAATGAGGAATAAAAACCTGACTGTAAAATCAATGTCATATTAATGCTCTACTACCCCTTTTTTAAAATTACTTACTTTTTGCAAATGTACAACTCCTTTTGTCACAGGGTGAAAAAAATAAACCTCACAGCTTACACAAAGTGAAGGTAAAAATATAAATAGCCAAAAACATCACTCTCAGAAAAAGAAACAGCAAACACATGGCACATCATCTTCTGAGTAGAAAAAAAGTTTGTTTTTTTAAGGAACAATTGAAGTATAGAAAAGAATAGTTTATAGATCATCTTGATATTTTAGGAAATAGTAAATGGTCAAAATAAAAGAAAATTTGAACTCTCTTTGGAAGAAAATCCAAATATTCATTCCCTAAAATCAATGTCCAACCTTTACAATAAATAGTTGAGTGAATACAGAAAAATATTTAAGGCTCCTTCACTCCTCCAAAAAAATTCTAGTGAACCCAGACATTATCAATATTTCTCTCAATTAGCCTATCAAGTAATCAGGAGTTCTTTCTTAAAAATACTTATGTCACAAAATTATATACAACTGGCTTGTGGCCAACATGCCACATCAAGTTACTGATGCTTTTCTCAACTAATATTCACTAGCTACATCATTTACATTTTACACGAAGTACTCAGTTCTAGTATACATAAGAAGAATATTTTTAAAGCAAAAAAAGAAATCAAATGCTGACATCCTTAACATTCAGTACCTGTATAATAGATGGATCCTTATAAACTCACCAGGACCACGTAATGTAGTAGTCTCACTTTGAACAGTATTAAAACATGTCCTTCAACTTCAACCACCTCCAACCCCAACACAGTGTGCCCATTAACAAAGGAAATAAGGAATTCACCCTCTGCAGATATCAAGGTTTACATTTCTGTCTCTCAACTGTTATCTTCTCCGCGAACAGGTAAGCATCATTTTGGAGGAGGCTGTCTGCTGCCCCAGTCCTTCATGCATGCAGGAGTTCTCCATTAGCATACAAAACGCTAACAGTCCACTCTTAGAGTCAGCACTTCAAGCAGAACTGCATGAAGGATTATCACTTCTGTACATGAAAGCATAACCACTACAGGTGTAATGATGCAAAATACCAGCACACTGACCTCTGCCAGGCAGCACACACTTAAAGCAGGTGCCTTTCTGTGCCAGAAGGGAGGGGGCGGGAGAAGCAGGGAGGAAGCCCCAGATCCCTAATATATTAGAGATGTTCATTGCGCTCAGAGCCAGTCCAGCTAATTCATGGACATCAGTTTACCCAAATGAGAAAAGTATCCCGTCCTTCACTGGCTTGACTCAGAGGGCATTCGGCCAAGCATAGCCAGGCAAAACGATCTGTCAGATCTCTTTAAGCCATAATAAATAAGACGAATCTCAGAAGAAATAAGATTCAGCTATGGCAAAGAAGCACAGTCGCAAACCTTTTCTTCATCTTATCGCTGCTACTGGTGTTTACAAACTACAGGCAGCAGCCTCGGGAACCTCAAGAGACTTCCGTGGGTAACCTCTTGTCAGATCTTTAGTTTAAATAGCCCCTTGATCAATCTGTGATGTTTTGGGCAGTTAGATAGAAGGGGGTGAGTAAAATGACACGCACAAAATGAATCCTTTTCAAGTTGTAAATGAGTGAGTCAGGATTCAGTCTTGCTGAGATGCTCCAAATTAAAACCCCTGCTCTGATTTTAAGCATGCTCGGTCTTACCGTTTTGCTGTTGTCTCTCTCAGGCTCGAATCACCTGGAACTCTTTAACATGTCTCTAGCAATGTGCTTGCACCAAACCAGGCCCATACAGCAACTGAATTCACATCTTTCTGCACTAGCAAGCTGAAATGGTACGGCCGTACTACAACCAAGAAAGGGGGAAGCAAAAGCAAAAAAAAAAAAAAAAAAAAAATTCACCCAGAAACCACCTACAGAAGCTAATCTCCATGGAATAAGACCAAATATGGTTCAGAAGAACACAAAGGACATGCTAACATTCAGTATCAATAGCTTTAAGAGTTCAATTTTTTCCCAAAAGAATCTATTTTCTTTTTCTCCAAACACGATGGACTTGCCTCTGGAGTTCCCAGGAAGGCAGTGTAACCAGGCTCTGCAGCAACATTGCAGCCAAAGTAACCGTGCAGGCAGGCAATTCACGACACACTGTCCCTTCAGAAAGATATTGATTTGTAATGCAGGGCTGCTTCAAAAGAATACAGAATGGGAGCCAAACAGCTAATGGTGATTGCATAGGAGGAAAAACATTTAATCAAGGGGATGCACCTCATCATGCTCAATTCAATTTTTTAAAAGCACTGGTGAAAGCCAGTAAGTGTCTTGAGTGACAACCCCATTAAACAGTAATCTGAGGTCCTATAGAAGGCCAAGTTTAGGATACCATCATTCATGCTGCAAAGCCACTAAAATGGTTTAATATGTCTATGTGCATAGATTTCTCATATGCAAACGGGGCATGATGAGAACTCTAAAATAACCATGCGCCAAACACGTGAGGTTAAAAAAAAAAAAATGCACAGGTGTAGCATTTACGGAACCAAAGTGATAAAATACATAGTTATGAGCCTGCAGAATTCTTGATGGAGTTAGAGCTCATATCACCCTCAAAAGTAAAATATCAACACAAACCAGAACTCACAATCCTTAGACTAATTGTGTCAAGTCATACCACACGGTGCTGAGTGGCAAGGAAGGATGCCAAATTGCTACTCTCATAGCGGCCCCTACAGGAGAGTGGTTGATCTACAATTCATCCTTGCTTAAAGTTATTTCCTATCCTTAGAGAACAGAATCACAAAAGGGCACAAATTAGATTAAGACATAAGGATACAACTGAAAAATACATTAGGCAAGAAATCAAAAAAGTCAGGCATGAAATATGACCTCATAGATATTCATTTAATTAAGAAATTAAGTACAAGAAGAGGTAACTACGGTGTCAAATATTCATTTAGCTCCCAGGACTAGGTGCACACTTATAATCAGAAATCTCAAGGAAAAGCGCTTTCCTTTCACATTGTAATTGGTTTAAGGGAATCATCTCCCACATCCCCTATTTCCAAACCATCTTCACTTTCATCCTTTTGAATGCCACTGGGAAGATACTGAACTTTATTTTTTTCTGCAACACAAAAGCTCAGCCCTCAGTACTTGTTATATACATAAATATTAGGAGGATCTGCTGATGATAGTAGTTCAAACAAATTCTGTGGGCTCCTGTAGAGTGGAAATGGATGGGGAGCTTGAGAAATGTGTGAGAAGAATGTGTGGGGAAAAAACACTGTCGACAAATGTATAGAATTATACAAGAAGTTTGACCATAGGACAGAAGTAAAGATAGAGGCTGAGGGTGAAGCTGTGGGAAATAATCACTATGTTCATGTCTTAGAAGCTTTGCCACCTACTGCTATTAAGAATATCTTGGGCTTCCCTGGTGGCACAGTGGCTGAGAATCCGCCTGCCAATGCAGGGCATATGGGTTCGAGCCCTGGTCCGGGAAGATCCCACATGCCACGGAGCAACTAGGCCTGTGTGCCACAACTACTGAGCCTGTGCTCTAGAGCCCAAGAGCCACAACTACTGAGGCTGAGTGCCACAACTACTGAAGCCCGTGCGCCTAGAGCCCGTGCTCCGCAACAAGAGAAGCCACCACAATGAGAAGCCCGCACACCACAAAGAAGAGTAGCCGCCACTCTGAAACTAGAGGAAGCCCGTGCACGGCAACAAAGACCCAACGCAGCTGAAAATAAATAAATTAATTAAAAAAGAAAAGAATATCTTTATTAGGGGACATTGAGATGTATATAAAACCACACCACAGAAGAACAATAGTAGAGATTAAAATAAGGGGTCCATCTTCAAAGAGAAGAGACAAAAAGTCTTTTGTAAAAACATCATCTCAGTGGATATAGAGAAGAAGATGGGAAAGAAACTGACAAAAATACTAGATACTAACATCTACTTCGGTCATTTTTGCAAGTAAACAAAATCTGATCCCTTGAAATGCCTGCTTTTATAATTTTTTTTAATTCTAAAAAGTATTATGCACTTCTCTGACATTTTAAATGGCTTATAATAAACAACATCTAATCTTCAATTGATGATGGAGTCAATTACGAATACCAGTGACAACCATGAGGGTCTAAAGGTGGGTATACAGGACCACTGTCTCCTAATCTCAATAACCAACATATGTGAGTTCCACCGCTTCATTGTGATGGTCCAGCCTCTCTTTGCCTTCAGTCTTTCTTTCTTATGGCTGTAGATGTGCCACTTCCTTCTAACACCACCACACCCTCTCAGTCTTGCCACAGCTTCTTCAACCACCCCTGTCCTGGGCGTCCTAGATAAATAGACTGATTAGAAGGCTGTGTGAATAAAGGTCTGAGTCAAATGGTGGGTTCAAAGCAGAGCTAGGAACTTTCTCCTGAGTGGAGAAATACTAGCCTAGGCACCCAATGACCACGGCTTTACCATACAGGCTTTGTGGTACTTCTCATCTGTGCAGAAACCCTTTGTTTCCTATCATCCTACATGGAGCTATCTCAGACATATGAGGCTGCCAGATGTCTGACCTTCACAGACAGATGGGGCCAAAGAAAACTAAACCTGGAGAAAAAAGTACTTGGAAAAAGGGACAGAGAAGGGCTCTTTTTTTTTTAACTGAAAAAAGACAAGAAAACATTAAATAAGAAAACTTTTCAAAGGTTAGGAAAGGGGTAAGAGAAAAGGCTACTTTATACATATACATTTAATACAATAAGTCACCTACATTATGAATTAATTTCATTAAATCTTTAAGTCTAAAGGAGGGAATATATTTTATTTTATTTTGGAAAGTGATAGAGAAAAGATTGAAATTTCCCCAAGAGGTTCAATTTCAAATTATAATAGTTCCATGTAACCCTAGCAATTTCTTCTGATTGTAAACTTTTACAGTGAAATGTTTACATTATGATTGATTTTTAAATATTCATAATGTTTTAGTAAACCTAAACCCTAATTTTTTAATAAGCCCTAAAAATTTTGACTTAATTTTTCTCAGCTGGCGTCAGTCATTACTTATATTCCCATATATTCAGAGAAATGTTATTCACTTAAAATGCTTTCTCAAATGATGTGACTGACAAGGGATTAATCTCCAAAATATACAACAGCTCATACAACTCAGTATCAAAAAAAAACCAAACAACCCAATCAAAACATGGGCAGAAGATCTAAACAGACATTTCTCCAAAGAAGACATATGGATGGCCAAAAGGCACATGAAAAGATGCTGAACATCGCTAATTATTAGAGAAATGCAAGTCAAAACTACAATGAGGTATCACCTCACACCAGTCAAAATGGCCAACATCAAAGAGTCTACAAATAATAAATGTTGGAGGGGGTGCAGAGAAAAAGGAACCCTACTACATTGTTGGTGGGAATATAAATTGGTAGAGCCACTATAGAAAACAGTTTGGAGGTTCCTTTAAAAAACTAAAAACAGAGCTACCATATGATCCTGCAATCCCACTCCTGGGCATATATCCAGAGAAAAACATAATTTGAAAAGACACATGCACCCCAATGTTCACTACAGCACTATTTACAATAGCCAAGACATGGGAGCAACCTAAACGTCCATCAACAGATGAATGGATAAAGAAGATGTGATATACATACATACATACATACATATATATATATATATATATATATATATACACACACACACACAATGGAATACTACTCAGCTGTAAAAAAGAATGAAATAATGCATTTGCAGTAACACTGATGGACCTCAAGATGATCATACTAAGTGAAGTAACTCAGACAAAGACAAATATCATATGATACTGCTAGTGTGGAATCTGAAAAAAAAAATGATACAAGTGAACTTACATACAAAACAGAAACAGACCCACAGACATAGAAAACAAACTTATGGTTACCAAAGGGGAAGATGGGGAGGGATAAATTAGGAGTTTGGGATTAACATATATACACTATTATATATAAAATAGATAACCAACAAGGACCTACTGCATGTCACGGGGAACTATACTCAATATTTTGTAATAACCTATAAAGGAAAAGAATCTGAAAAAAATCGATATGTATGTATGTATAACTGAATCACTTTGCTGTACACCTGAAACTAACACAACATTGTATATCAACTATACTTCAATTAAAAAACAAATTTCTCAAAACACTGTGAAATTCTGGAGGAGTTTGAATTGCATGTTTAAAAGCCATTTCTTAACCACATACCAAAAACATCCACATGTCATTCATGGCATTTCATGGAAACTTTGGGATTTTCTTCTTAACACTACACAATTTTCAGTGTTTTCTAGATTCTGGAGGGAAAAAAATGAACTAATTTTATCAGTAAATATGAATAATTCTATCAACCAATATATTTGTTCCTGAGAAACGCTGCATTCTATTAAATTGCACCCTGAAAGCAAGGTAATTTACTGGGAAAATAAGACTGAGGGCAGACCATTCAAAACCCATGCTTCCAGAGCACTAATTAAAAAAAAAAAAATCCTTACAAACACACCCACACAGGCCATATCCTCTTCATCTCTGCATTCCCTACAGGGCTGATATTGGGTCCTGCATACAATAGATGCACTATAAATGTTTCTTGGCTAGAGATAAATCCTGTGCTGATCCCTGTGAACTGCAGAAAACATGTCCAGGTGAAGACAGTTCAGTTATGAACTTCACTCTAGGTTGGAAATTAAAAGTCCAAAAATAGAGAAGGGGAGCTTTAGATTGTGTTTGTTAAAAAGTGGCATGGAAGGTTGAGAATCATGAATCTAAGAACAGAAACAGATAGATGCAGGTTACAATAATTAAAAGATAGGCCTTATTTTTGCCTATATTCCAAAAATCGGATATCTGTTCACAGTTCTGTTTCTATTCAAGGTTTCAGCCTAATTCTTTTTAGGGAACAATTTTCCTCCTTCCTGTATGTTGTGTTTCCTGGTTGTGTGTCCTGAATTACCCTGGGTAACAACCTGTTTGCATCTCAGTCTTTGCTTCTCCTTTTCCAATCCCTGTCACATAAGACTTGTATTTGCACTAAAACATATATTACATGGCTTCTACATACATATACATACACATTTATGTACTCAATAATTATTAAGGTGATATATAAAAAGCATGGGCATTTACATAGCCCACTATAGTTTTTTCTATTAACACACAAGCAGAAACATAACAGGATTTTGATGTGGTGTGAAATGGAGCAGAGGAACCCAGATGTAAAAGAGATTTTATTATGACCGCGTTCACAAAAGGACAGTATCAGAGAGTTCCAAACATGTACAACGTATATGTTCTGACAAATGTGAATTAAATTACAAGATTTCAGAGGCTGACACAAAATCCTCAGGTAGCAGCAAGAAGAAAGGCAAAGGCACTGAGAAAAGATGTGAGGGTTTTCTCTCTTCATGATGCCAAGATTCCACTAAGGACAGAGACTACAAATCCATGATTATCTGAAGCTTCTTAAGGAGCTAAGTCTCTTTTTTTTTTTTAACTTCTCCAAGTTTTTTAGTTAACCATAAAAAGAAGAGAACAAGTTTTCTAGTTCAGGGTTATAAGTCAGCTTTATTATTTTAGGGACTTTATCCCAGCTTTCTAAAATTTCACTTGGTTAGAAAATCAGAAAAATCCCAAAAGGAAGAAAATTTTCTTAAAAGAGCTTGCCAAATAGACATACAGAAATAACTTTAATGAATACTTTTTTTAAATTATGTTTTACATTTTTAAATCTAGAAATACCCTACCACTGATCTAGTAAGTACTTTAAAGTATTAAAACAAAAGGTATTCATTAAATAATTTGCTCCCTTTGTCTCATCTACACACTTAAGAAATAAAATGAAATAGGATGCTGGACCATGGGAAAGAATGGATAACAATGCTGTACATTCAACAATAAACACTCATGACAATGAAAAGATAACCAACTGAAGAAACTCACAATTAAAATGAAAATATGTGCTCCTATGTAATCTAAATAACTTTCCTGTAGAAAATGTCTTAGTATTTGCCATTTCAAGCCAATACAGCTATAGTTTAGATAATTCTGAAACCACATGGACACCACCCTCAAAGAAGAGAAAGCAAACCAAAGTGATCATTTGTCTAAGGAAGAATCATCATGAGACCATATAACCAGTCCAATCTCACTGGTGCAACAGAGGATGAGGTTTGCTGCAAAAATGCATAAGTAACAGGGATATTAACAACTCTGAAAGGCTTTAACTTCCCCCTACACTCATTCTGTATCCAGTAAAACAGTGACAACAGCAGCACGCAAATATTGGTTGAATCCTTTCTACTACTCCTAGTGAAATGTTTTTCTTGAGTGGTTATTAAAATAAGATAGGTTCCTATTTCTAAAAAGAAGTAGCACCAATTGTTCTGAATGGTCAGCACATCTTTTCTCTTTGCCTGGAATGACTCCTGCCCTGATGCCATCCACCACAGTCTAGGGAGGGCTGAGTCCTGTCTAGGAGCAGACAAGGGATCCAACGTAGGCCAGTCATTCCCTGGGACTTTTCCAACCAGAATTGCACCCCACCTCTGCACCCCTGATGGTGGCAAAACAGAGAAAACACCAGCTTAGAAGCAAGTGTCTCTAGCTCTGTAGAGAAACTGGACAGGGATCCTGAACTACCAAGTACTAAGAGTAAAGATGAGGATAAGAAAGACAGCACAGATAACATGGGATCCCTGGTCCTAGCCCTTGAGGACCAACTGCCTGGTTACCTGACTTTCTAAAGCGTGGCTGTCAAGTTCCTATTTCTATTCTGTCACATTACCCTCCCAATAAATTCCATTTTTTTCTTAGTGACTTCAAGTTGATTTTCAGTTATTTGTAACCCAGAGTGCTAGTGTTGGTACACGTGAAAATACATGTACAAAAGGATGCAGAGCTACTGTGAAGCACTAATGTCAGAGCTAGAGCTAAGTAACAATAGATGTGTTGTTTTAAAATCTAAGAAAAGAGGATTTAAGGTTGATTTTGACTTATATGATGGCAGGAGAGGAGGGTTTACTAGTAGTTAAAGGTTTCACAAAGCTACCTCACAAACCTACTATATATAATATTCTATAAATTTTTACTAAATTATCATATATTAAAATTACTTATTTATTCTTATAATTTACAGGGGAATTTATATAACTGCCATAAGTCATGGGGCATGACCTATTAATCAGTTATCTGCACCTGTAGGATGCCTGAATGCTTGGACCAATTACTTTAATCTGGCATCCAAGTTGCTATGATAGCATGTATTCAAATTTTAGGCATAGCACCTAGAGGGAAATAAACTGACTTGGCCTTGTAGATACCACTTATAAATTGATGGCACCCATAAGTAGCCAAGAAATGTCATAGGAATTATGAGAGGGAAATCAGTTTGTTACACCAACACTGGCTTTAAAGATTTCTGGCCATGAGGGAAAGAGTTCTTTAATTAAAAATTAAAGAACTAACAGCAAGGGGATTTTGGAAAAAGCCACAAAAGTACACCAGGGACTGATGGAATATGTAAAGAAACTGCTAAGAAGACATAAAGTAAACTACATTTTCTGTATTTCATTACCAAAGGATTTTTTTTCATGTTCAGTTCATTTACCAACCATTTATTGAACTTGATATTAAGCATTATGGGGGATATCAAGATGAATGAGACACAACTGATACTCTCACAGGTGCTTACACAAATAAATACAATACAAGAAGTAATTGCCAAAGAAGAAGTAAAATACTATGGGAGTTCAGAATGAGAGAGACCTCAAAGAGGGAGGCTCTGAATGATGGATCAAGCAAAACTGGAAGACTTTCATTTTAGATAATCAAATTCTGAATACTAGAGTCACAAAGAATTCAATAGGTAAGATGTTGGGGGGAAATGTATATCCAAAGACCAGCAAAGACCACTCGTAGCATAATAATTGTTATCGATATTTGGATGTAATTTGATAATTTAACAAAGAACCTTTGTAATATTGTAGGAGCACAGCCTAGAAGAGTTGAACAATTTCCATTTGAACCCTCATGAACAATGGTTCTTTTCTACCCTCTGGTGGAAGATTATTTGGATGGACTCCAGGGACTCCATGTACACTGCCTGCCCATACGGTTCAAAGATGTGTTTTTTCCTAGTTACCCTGGACACAGACAACCAAACTCTTTCTTCATATTGCTTAAGGAAAACTGAGCTTTGAGAAGTGTTGCAACAGCAAGTCACAGGGAACTGAGAGATCATCTTTACTTATCATTCCTCTCTCCAATATTGATTCTAGTTTAGGGAAGGTGGGGTTTTACTTATTGAAACACAAAGGCCAAATCGATCAACTTAGTTTTATCAATCCTCCCCTGAAGCACCTGACTCCCTCAATAGTCACTGTTTCTCCTAATCATTCAAGGAAGACTCAATCCATATAAAAGTTTTTAAAAAATAATAATTCAGTTCATACTTCTTGACTGACCCCATCACAATTAGTTCCTTCTATGGGCACAGAGTAACTACGGCATCGGCAGGACAACCTGACTTTAAGGAACGACAACCAGGTGGCTATCCACCCCAGTTCAAATATTTCCTCTCATATCAACCACAGGCCCTTTAATTCAGACCCCTGAGAGATAAAACAGGTTTAATAAGGTCAAAAGAGACAGCATCATAGATGAAACCATATAAACAGACACACTGAAGCATAATTTCAACATAAGCTGCAGAACAGCTACATGGAGAACATGAGCTCAAGAAGCAGACAAACCAGGTCTTGGGCAAGAAACTTATGCGGATGATAATAGTTTGTATACTTTAGAGGGTGGTTGTGAGGCTAACTCGTGTACAAACTGCTTAGAATAGTGTCCAGTAAAACAAAGGCTTTTACAACCCAGTGATAAGGATAACGTATATTTAGAGGGACCAGGTACTAAGCCTTTAGGCATCACAGACAATCCTTTATCCTGGGGCTCCGACTCTGCCTGAGGTCTGGTACTGGTCTTGGTTCTCTTGGTTCAGATCAACCTGGGCATTTCATTCTGTATCAGCTGTGGGCTGTTAGGCTCATTTGCTCATTCACTTCTTAGGTCCATCAGTTCCTATTGATTCTTCTCCAGTACTTCTATTTCTGTTGTGGATTATACTGTGCTTTTGCACCATTCCATGAAATTCAACCACTTATTCAAACACTTTTTTTTAACAGCTATAGGTGCTACCCTACAGCCTTTCTTGATACTTCCTTTGGCTAAAGTAAAAGGAGCTATGTATTTACAGTTCTTTATGAGTTTTATTGAGAATGTTTAGTTCATTCCCTATCTACCTATGTATCTATCTCTATCAATTTTCTTCTTTCTCACTATCTATCATATTTCTCCATTGTAACTACAAAGCTGCCTCTAAAGAATCAAATCAGAACAGAGAGCCCATGGTTACATACTGACACTTTCAACATAAAGTTTATTGAACAAGTGTCCTTGTCCCCATGGTGAGCCATAGCCACCCCCCACCTCTGCAGGAGCCCGTCCAACACTAGCAGCTGTGTGGCTAACAGGGTCTTAGTGCTCCAATCTGGTGTCAGGCCTGAGCCTCTGAGGTGGGAGAGACAAGCTCAGTACACTGATCCACCAGAGACCTCCCAGGCCCACATAATATCAATTGGCAAGAGATCTCCCAGAGATCTCCATCTCAACGCTAAGACCCAGCTACACCCAACAGCCAGCAAGCTCCAGTGCTGGACACCCTATGCCAAACAACTAGCAAGACAGAAACACAATCCCACCCATTAGCAGAGAGGTTATCTAAAGTCATAATAACTTCACAGACACCCCAAAACACACAACCAACTGAGGCTGTGCCCACCAGAAAGACAAGATCCACCCCACCCACCAGAACACAGGCACCAGTCCCCTCCACAAAGAAGCCTGCACAAGCCACTGAACCAACCTCACCCACTGGGTGCAGACACCAAAAACAACAGGAACTGCGAACATGCAGCCTGCAAAGAAGAGACCGCAAACACAGTACGTTAAGCAAAATGAGAAGACAGAGAAATATGCAGCAGATGAAGGAGCAATGTAAAACCCCACCAGGCCAAACAAATGAAGAGGAAATAGGCAGTCTACCTGAAAAAGAATTCAGAGTAACGATAGTAAAGTTCCAAACCTTGGAAATAGAATGGAGGAAATACAAGAAATGTTTAACAAGGACCTAGAAGAACTAAAGAGTGAACAAACACTGATGAACAACACAATAAATGAAATTACAAATTCTTTAGAAGGAATCAATAGCAGAATAACTGAGGCAGAAAAACGGATAAGTGACCTGGAAGATAAAAGAATGGAAATAACTATCGCAGAGCAGAATAAAGAAAAAAGAATGAAAAGAATTGAGGACAGTCTCAGAGACATCTGGGACAACATTAAACACACCAACATTCAAAGTACGGGGTCCCAGAAGAAGAAGAGAAAAAGAAAGTGTCTGAGAAAATATTTGAAGAGATTATATTGGAAAACTTCCCTAACATGGCAAAGGAACTACTCAATCAACTCCAGGAAGCACAGAGAGCCCCATACAGGATAAATGCAGGGAAAAACATGCCAAGACACATATTAATCAACTATCAAAAAATAAATACAAGGAAAAAATATTAAAAGCAGCAAGAGAAAAGCAACAAATAACATACAAGGGAATCCCCATAAGGTTAACAGCAGATCTCTCAGCAGAAACTCTGCAAGCCAGAAGGGAGTGGCAGCACATATTTAAAGTGATGAAAGGGAAAAATCTACAACCAAGATTACCCTACCCAGCAAGGATCTCATTCAGATTCGACAGAGAAATTAAAACCTTTACAGACAAGCAAAACATAAAACAATTCAGCATCACCAAAGCACCTTTACAAAAAATGCGAAAGGAACTTCTCTAGGCAGGAAACACAAGAGAAGGAAAAGACCTACAATAACAAACCCAAAACAATTAAGAAAATGGTAATAGGAACATACATATCGATAACTACCTTAAATGTAAATGGATTAAAAGCTCTAGCCAAAAGACATAGACTGGCTGAATGGATACAAAAACAAGACCCATATATATGCTGTCTACAAGAGACCCACTTCACACCTAGGGACAGATACAGACTGAAAGTGAGGGGATGGAAAAAGATATTCCATGCAAATGGAAATCAAAAGAAACTGCAGTAGCAATTCTCATATCAGACAAAACAGACGTTAAAATAAAGACTAACAGAAGAGACAAAGAAGGACACTACATAATGATCAAGGGATTAATCTAAGAAGAAGATATAACAATTGTAAATATTTATGCACTCAACATGGGAGCACCTCCATACATAAGGCAAATACTAACAGCCATAAAAGGGGAAATCGACAGTAACACAATCATAGTAGGGGACTTTAACACCCCACTTTCACCAATGGACAGATCATCCAAAATGAAAATAAATAAGGAAACACAAGCTTTCATGATACATTAAACAAGATGGACTTAATTGATACTTATAGGACATTCCATCCAAAAAAAAACAGAATACACTTTCTTCTCAAGGGTTCATGGAACATTCTCCAGGACAGATCATTTCTTGGGTCACAAATCAAGCCTTGGCAAATTTAAGAAAACAGAAATCGTATCAAGTATCTTTTCCAACTACAACACTATGAGACTAGATATCAATTACAGGAAAAAATCTGCAAAAATTACAAACACATGGACGCTAAACACTACACTACTAAATAAGCAACAGATCACTGAAGAAATCAAAGAGGAAATCAAAAAATACCTAGAAACAAATGACAATGAAAACACAACGACCCAAAACCTACAGGATGCAGCAAAAGCAGTTCTAAGAGGGAAGTTTAAAGCAATACGATCCTACCTCAAGAAACAAGAAACATCTCAAATAAAAAACCTAACCTTACACCTAAAGCAATTAGAGAAAGAACAAAAAAACCCCAAAGTTAGCAGAAGGAAAGAAATCATAAAGATCAGATCAGAAATAAATGAAAAAGAAATGAAGAAAACAATATCAAAGATCAATAAAACTAAAAGCTAGTTCTTTGAGAAGATAAACAAAATTGATAAACCATTAGCCAGACTCATCAAGAAAAAAAGGGAGAGGACTCAAATCAATAGAAATAGAAATGAAAAAGGAGAAGTAACAACTTACACTGCAGAAATACAAAGAATCATGAGAGATTAATACAAGCAACTATATCCCAATAAAATGGACAACCTGGAAGAAACGGACAAATTCTTAGAAAAGCACAATCTTCCAAAACTGAACCAGGAAGAAATCAAAAATATAAACAGACCAATCACAAGCACTGAAATTGAAGCTGTGATTAAAAATCTCCAGATGGTTTCACAGGCGAATTCTATCAAACTCCTTCTCAAACTCTTCCAAAATATAGCAGAGGGAGGAACACTGCCAAACTCATTCTACTAGGCCACCATCATCCTGATACCAAAAGCAGACAAAGATGTCACAAAAAAAGAAAACTACAGGCCAACATCACTGATGAACATATATGCAAAAATTCTCAACAAAACCCTAGCAAACAGAGCCCAACAGCACATTAAAAGGATTATACACCATGATCAAGTGGGGTTTATCTCAGGAATACAAGGATTCTTCAATATACGCAAATCAATCAATGTGATAAACCATATTAACAAACTGAAGGAGAAAAAACATAGGATCATCTCAATAGATGCAGAAAAAACAAAATTCAACACCCATTTATGATAACCATCCAGAAAGTAGGCATAGAGGGAACTTACCTCAACATAATAAAGGCCATATTTGACAAACTCACAGCCAAAACTGAAACCATTTCCACTAAGATCAGGAACAAAACAAGGCTGCCCACTCTCACCACTATTATTCAACATAGCTTTAGAAGTTTTAGCCACAGCCATCAGAGAAGAAAAGGAAATAAAAGGAATCGAAATCAGAAAAGAAGAAATAAAACTGTCACTGCTTGCAGATTACATGATACTATACATAGAGAATCCTATACATGCTACCAGAAAACTACTAGAGCTAATCAATGAATTTGGTAAAGTAGCAGGATACAAAATTAATGCACAGAAATCTCTTGCATTCCTATACACTAATGATGAAAAATCTGAAAGAGAAATTAAGGAAACACTCCCATTTACCACTGCAACAAAAAGAATAAAATACCTAGGAATAAACCTACCTAAGGAGACAAAAGACCTGTATGCAGAAAACTATAAGACATCGATAAAGAGATTAAAGATGATACAAACAGAAGGAGAGATATACCATGTTATAGGACTGGAAGAATTAACACTGTGAAAATGACCATACTACCCAAAGCAATCTACAGACTCAGTGGAATCTCTATCAAACTACCAATGGCATTTTTCACAGAACTAGAACAAAAAATTTCAAAATTTGTGTGGAAAGACAAAAGACCCCGAATAGCCAAAGCAATCTTGAGAAAGAAAAACGGAGCTGGAGGACTCAGGCTCCCAGACTTCAGACTATACTACAAAGCTACAGTAATCAAGACAGTATGGTACTGGCACAGAAACAGAAAGATAGATCAATGGAACAGGATAGAAAGCCCAGAGATAAACCCATGCACATATGGTCACCTTATCTTTGATAAAGGAGGCAAGAATATACAATGGAGAAAAGACAGCCTCTTCAATGAGTGGTGCTGGGAAAACTGGACAGCTACATGTAAAAGAATGAAATTAGAACACTTTCTAACTGTATACAAAAATAAACTCAAAATGGATTAAAGACCTAAATGTAAGGCCAGACACTATAAAACTCTTAGAGAAAAACACAGGCAGAACACTCTATGACATAAATCACAGCAAGATCCTTTTTGACCCACCTGCTAGAGAAATGGAAATAAAAACTAAAATAAACAAATGGGACCTAATGAAACTTAGAAGGCTTTTGCACAGCAAAGGAAACCATAAACGAGATGAAAAGACAATCCTCAGAATGGGAGAAAATATTTGCAAACGAAGCAACTGACAAAGGAGTAATCACCAAAATGTACAAGCAGCTCATGCAGCTCAACATTAAAAAAATGAACAACCCCATCCAAAAACGGGCAGAAAACCTAAACAGACATTTCTCCAAAGAAGATATACAGATTGCCAACAAACACATGAAAGGATGCTCAACATCACTAATCATTAGAGAAATGCAAATCAAAACTACAATGAGGTATCACCTCACACCAGTCATCATCAAAAAATCTACAAACGATAAATGCTGGAAAGGGTGTGGAGAAAAGGAAATCTTCTGACACTGTTGGTGGGAATGTAAATTGATACAGCCACTATGGAGAACAGTATGGAGGTTCCTTAAAAAGCTAAAAATAGAACTACCATATGACCCAGCAATCCCACTACTGGGAATATACCCTGAGAAAACTATAATTCAAAACCAGAAATGTACCACAATGTTTACTGCAGCACTATTTACAATAGCCAGGACATGGAAGCAACCTAAGTGTCCATCGACAGATGAATGGATAAAGAAGATGTGGCACATATATGCAATGGAATATAACTCAGCCATAAAAATAAACGAAACTGAGTTATTTGTAGTGAGGCGGATGGACCTAGAGTCTGTTATACAGAGTGAAGTAAGTCAGAAAGAGAAAAACAAATACCGTATGCTAACATATATATATGGAATCTAAAAAAGAAAAGGTTCTGAAGAACCTAGCAGCAGGACAGGAATAAAGACTCAGAGGTAGAGGATGGACTTGAGGACATGGGGAGGGGGAAGGGTAAGCTGGGACCAAGTGAAGGAGTAGCACTGACATATATACACTACCAAATGTAAAATAGCTAGTGGGAAGCAGCTGCATGGCACAGGGAGATCAGCTCTGTGCTTTGTGATCACCTAGAGGGGTGGGATAGGGAGGGTGGAAGGGAGACACAACGCAGAGGGCTTATGGGGATATATGTCTACATATAGCTGATTCACTTTGTTATACAGCAGAAACTAACACAACTTTGTAAAGCAATTATATCCAATAAAGACGTTAAAAATTAAATAAAGTAAAGTTTATTGAACAAGTTAGAACGATAACATAAGATTTTACCTTCGGGACACACAAGAGAAATTATGAAGCAGCGAATGCTAAAGGAGAAGTTTACATTTACTAACAGGATAATCAGCCACATGATGTACCCACACCTGGCTGCTATCCAAAGCTGGACAAGAGAAGATTTTAAAAAAACAAACAAACAAACAAAAAACCCCATCAAGAATCAATTTTGCCAGTAGCAACCAGGTAACTTTTCAAGTAAACAGTACTAAATTGGAAGGTGCACATTTCAAAAAAAATTGGGGGTGTTTTAAGATAACTGATGCCAATCAGGAAGCAGGACTCTGTCTTCTGAGACTGTACTAAACAAAATGTTCCATCTGATCAAAGAAGGAATAAAATTCTGAGGCATCAGCTTTCAAAATATACACAAATAATTGCCTTTCTTATAAAAGTCTGGGAAATCATCCATGATAATATCTATGTAGAAGCAGAGTCTACCCACATGTGCTAAATCTCAGTCAGAGGAACCCACCACCATTCTGCTCTTTCTCACACTTGCGAAAGTATTTTCCTTCTATGTGCACTAAAGTAGCATAAGATAGTACAACTAAGAAACTGTATTTTAATAGTAAAATGGAGAGCTAGTGGGAAGCAGCCACATAGCACAGGGAGATCAGCTCAGTGCTTTATGACCACCTAGAGGGGTGGGATAGGGAGGGTGGGAGGGAGGGAGACGCAAGACGGAAGAGATATGGGAACATATGTATATGTATAACTGATTCACTTTGTTATAAAGCAGAAACTAACACACCATTGTAAAGCAATTATACTCCAATAAAGATGTAAATAAATAAATAAATAGTAGGTAAGAAATTTATAGGTAGAATTCAATATTGTGCTATCATTTCAATTAGCATGAAATTAAAATGAAAATATAAACACTAGTAAAAAGCAATTAGTGGTAGAACAGTATATGCAAGTACAGGTGAAAATACCAGCACCACAGCGATTCCGAAGAAGACCTCTTCTCCAAGAGATCCACCCCCCAACACCGAAAATGTGAGATAAGCATATAAGTGTGGGGGCAATTAATTTTAACTAAAACTAACCCTTCCTATCAGAACAAATATCAAGTAGCATGTATCAGATAATTTTCTTCAAGCATTTAAGTACTTCTCAATTTTTTTTTTAACAATTGGCACATCCATCCAACACTTCTTTTTATTGGGAAAATGTATGATTCTTTTAATCCATGTAGGTATTCTAAAAGAACTAGAATATTACTATAACTGCCACCAATTTTGTTTCAGACATAGAAGTCCTAAAATTTTTATTCTGAAATTACTTCTGGCTCACAGAAAATCTCACACAGGGCAGTTGAGCTTTATACCAGTTCAAAGATACCATCTGACATCTGAAAAGTTACAGAAGAAAGCCCTGAAATCTGATATTTTATTATAGATTTTAACACCATAGAGAACGTAAAAAGCTCTCCCTCTTTCCATGACAATTTTTGTCATGTTTATAGGGACTGTAAATATTAAAGCTAAGGAGTGCTTCAGCTATGCATGTCTTCTTGTTCTTTAACAAAAGAAGAGGAGAGGGAATGAAATTGTAATTATTCCCAAAGTTATCTTCTACCTTAAATCTCCCTTGATCTCTGAACCCCTCCCCCTTTCACTTCTCTGTTCCCCTTACACCAAAATTCCCAAAAAAGAGTAGTTAATCCTAATTGGCTCCACGGCCTCTTCTCACTGTCATTCTTTTTTCGTTCGTTTGTTTTTTAAATTGAGATATAATTGACATATGACATTTTATTAATTTTAGGTTTATAACAGAATGTGTGTGTGTGTGTGTAAGGCAAAACAGTTACCACACATCAGTATTGGCAATGATCTTTGACACTGAAAGTAAATGCAACAATCATTTCATTCTTAAACTTATTTTAATCAGGCCTCTGTCCTCTCACTCCACCAATGGTCAGCAACGGCCTCACTCTGCCAATTCCATGAGCACTTCCCTGGATCTCTCAGCAGCAACTGACACACCTGACCACCCCCCTCCATCCTTGGACTCTTCACTTAGGCTCCAAGGCTAGTTTTCTTCCTACCTCACTGGCTCTGCCTTCTCAGTCTCCTTTGCTAGAGGCTTCTCTTCCCAACTTCTAAAGATGGAGTTGTCCCAGGAATGGGACCTTGGACCTCTTTTCATCTCTGTCTATACTCCTTCCTTAGGTGATTCAAAAGTCATGTCTCAAATGGTTTGAATGCCATCAATGCACTGA
Source organism: Delphinapterus leucas (assembly GCF_059928025.1). Taxonomy (NCBI): domain Eukaryota; kingdom Metazoa; phylum Chordata; class Mammalia; order Artiodactyla; family Monodontidae; genus Delphinapterus; species Delphinapterus leucas. Next base: position 54,330,209 of record NC_143137.1, on the reverse strand, counting down.
GGGTTCCCAAAGTTATACCTCCAGGCCCTACCTTTCCTTCATCCTCAGACTCATATATCCAACTACTTATCAATGCACTGACAATTCCTTACAGATATTTGATAAGAATCTCAAACTTGACAAGTCCAAAACCAAATTCCTGATTTCATACCTTCCCAACCCTGCTCCTCCCCCCACCATTCTCCTTTAGGCTCTACCATTAACACACTCGATGATGTCTCTAGTCCAAACCTTGAGAATCCTTGATTGCTCTGTCCTATATCCTACATCCAATCCAATGGCCAGTTCTCTTGGGTCTACTTTCAGAACATATTCCAAATCCAACCAGTTCACAGCACCTCCACTGCTTTCCTCCTAGTCCAAGCCACAATGTACCTCTGGATGATCACAACAGCTTCTTAACTTGTATTTCTGCTGCTACTCTCCTACTCTTTCCCCTGCCCCAATCTACACACAGCCATCAGTTTTTGAAAATACCACTGCCTTGCCAAAAACCTCAGTTTCTGACTTAGAATAAAATGCTACACTCTAACCATGACCAGCAAGGTGCTATCTTTCTCACCAGTCCCCTTGTTTTCCGTATCTATGCTCCTTCTTGTTTCTTAAGAACATTAAGCCCCTCTAGACCTGCACTCTTTTCCTCCAGATACTCCCAAAGTTTACTCCCTCCCTTCTTACATATCTGCACTCAAACATCACCGCAGAAGTACCTTCCCTGACCATTTTACCAACACTCCCCTCCATGTTGCTCTTTCCCCTTGCCTTGCTTTCTTTGGTTTATATTCCTTGCACTTCTGCCTGACCATTATATTACAGGTGTTTATTATCTGCTTCTCATCCCCACTAAAGTAAAAGTTCCATGGTGACAAGGATTTCTCTATTTGCTCACTCTTAAATGTCCAGGGCCAAGAACAATGCCTGGCAAATAGTAGGTGCTCAAAAAATATTTGTTGAATGAATACATGAATGAATCATTTCTATACTCTTACTCATTTCTTACTGGGGTAGAGAATATATATTTCAATTATTTATTACTTTAATACATACAGTATAATGCCAAAAGGAGCCATTAAATATTTTCAAGTTATATTTTTAGAGCCTCATAATGATAGCGAGGGGATTTTTAGACAGAAAGAAGAGCATGGGTGCAACAAATAAGGTAGGAAATATTATAACATATTTATGGGAAGATAAGTAGTGCCCTACAGGAAATCTGGGGAAAGTTGGGGGAGAAGAAAGCAAGGTAGGTGAAAGATGAGGCTTGGAATAAGGCTGAAAGCAGACAAAGGGCAATCATGAAGGGTCTTATGTGCTGGCCTGAGTTTTGAGTGTTATCTTGTAGGCAATAGAGAGTCATTAAGCAGGGAAACAGCAATTAGAATTTCATCTGAAAAAAATTACTCTGGTGACATAGTTTATATGACCCACATAACCATGTCTGTTCTTAGTTGAGGTAGCAATTTTGCTGCTCAAGGTCTACACAGAAATAAGACATGCCACGTAAGTCTTAAATAATTATTTAACCTCTTTTCATACCTAAAAGGTATTCATAGTTTCTCGATCACAAACCTTTAACTAATTTTCCTAATGAAACATTTTCTCAACACGTTCCTATTTGAATATTTTCAACTTTAAATCAATTAGCTCTCCAATTCAAGAACACTTACATGACAGTCTTTAATTAACGCACACAGAGCCTCATGTATACACAGTGAATCAGTTAACTTACAACACTAAATGTTAATACTATATTGGGTATTCAACAAGAAAATTCAGTTAAGGCTTTTTTTAATTAGTGAAAAATTGGCATCTGATCATTCAGATAACAAAACAGTCTAAACTTTATCCAATACAAAACTCCAGATTAAAGTAAAAGAGGGCTTTCCTGGTGGCGCAGTGGTTGAGAGTCCGCCTGCCGATGCAGGGGACACGGGTTCGTGCCCCGGTCCGGGAGGATCCCACGTGCCGCGGAGCGGCTGGGACCGTGAGCCATGGCCGCTGAGACTGCATGTCCGGAGCCTGTGCTCCACAGCGGGAGAGGCCACAACAGTGAGAGGCCCGCGTACCGCAAAATAAATAAATTAATTAAATAAATAAAGTAAAAGAGAGCTCAGTTGGTCTAGACAAAGGCATATAAAAAGTCCTGTTTTTTTTTAGATTAAAACAGCACCTTGATTTAAATGTTCAAGAAGCAAAAGAACTTTAATATTCAAGGAAGCAAAATAACTTAGCTAAATGAACAATGTACGGTATCAGAGCCAGCTTAAATATCTTTTCTCTGCTTAGTAAGCAGGTTTATGATTAATACCAAGTCAGAGAGGATCTAGAAAGGGAATCATTAGGAAGAATAAACAAAGACAGGACCCAAAGTCCATGAGCAAGTGGATATTCTCTCACTGGGACTTCTTCATGTGTGCCTAGGACATTCACTGAATTGAGTCTAGGGACAAAGAAGTAACACACCACAGTTACGCCGTAGCGCAAACTAGCTCAATGTCTGCCTTCCCCATCCACTTTCTTAATAAGCCTTTTCTGGAAGTTCCCAACAATACAACCATGAGTGTACGGCTCTGCATAGCTATTCATTACAAAGATTCAAATTACAGGAGAATGGGGAAACCCCTAAAGATGTCTGTCCCCAGCTGGGAACACTTACAGAGTAGGTGTTAATCTTGGCCCGTTTCCTCCAACTCTATGTGGGCATCACAGACGAGGGTCTATTCCAGGACTCACCACCAGTTTATATAACTTATACAACTTCTGTTCCATAAATATTTAAGTATGAAGGAGCGGCATAGATGTTTTAAATTTTAAAAATGACCTTTAGACATCAACCTTAATATTTACATTCCTCAGAAGTCATCACATTTTAAATACCTCTGGCAAGAGGACACAGAGCAACCATTTCAAAATGGAAAAAAGCAAACATGTACAAAATCTGAAATATTTCCTATAATAGCATGAAAAAGAAATCTGGCTTTTCACACACAGGCTAAATGAACTATTCTTTCCTTCACGTGCTTCACATTTTCATGAACCCTTTCCTAGTACACCCCACAAGCTGTAGAACCCTGCTGGCAAAATGCTTCTCTCTGGGGAGAATTTTTTTTTAACTTGATAGAAAAAAGGCCTTGAATTTAAAGCAGTTTTTCTTTCACATCATAACAGTGCAGTGACCTCTATGCAAAATATGATGAAAAATGCAAGTCAGTTCTATTATATAAGGTAGAAAATGAAACTTGGGTTTGTGTCTACAAAGATATCAGATCTATAACTTTAGAGTTCACACAAGTGAAACAAAGAAAATATAAAATGATCCTATGAATGTAGGAACCCCTCCTGATCTCAAGGGAGACCCATATACTGCTGGGAAGCCAATTCTGATTACCAGCCTTCATCCCAAATTTCCTATGTTGTCAAAAGAGATATATAGAAATGCTGGTGGAGTCAAAATAAGATAAAAATAACTAGTACATAAACTGTACGTGGTATAACATTCCAATAAAATTTCCAACCCAAAGTAAATTCAAAATTTATTTAAATGAAAGGGGCATCAGACTGAGATTCAGAAAGAACGAGTCTAGTCTAATTTGTGAAATTCATGGCCAATAGTCCATAAATGCTTACTGACTTGGCTAAAGAGCTGTATGACCATGAGCAGGGAGGAGGTATCAAGATCATTATCTCTCCTTCATAAAACTGGAAAACGTAGCAATGAGGAGTGCTCAGTGGTTGACTTTATGATCTAAAATGTAGCAAGGAAGCAGAACCCTTTGTCCCTTTCTCCAAGACTGTGAATGGCAGTCTGTAATAGCTGAAAATAACCACCTGGGGCTTAAACCTAAGGAGAGACTCTCCTCCTGCAACTAGGAGAAAGATCACCTTTATCTTGAAGGCTATAAAAAACACTGAAAGGGATTTAGCAGTGAGGGGCAATGTCACATTTGAGTTTTAAAGTGATTACTAGCTAGAATTTTGAGGATGGATTTCAGAGGTATGGAATGAGTCACTGAAGCCAGACAAGACATTACTGCAGCAGTATAGGTGAGAGATGAAAACTAAGACTGAGGTGACAGGGGAGAAAAGAAATTTGAGAAACACTTGCAAATGAAATCAACAGGGTGAGTATGTGAAGGACAGGGAGATGTTGCTGCTGCTGCTGCTGCTGACTGCAGCTAATACTATTATCACTAAAATGTACTGTGTTTCAATGTGTCAGTCATTGTACTAAATGCTTATCCATATCATCTCATTTAATCATACTGACATCCTAGGAGGTCTATACTATTATTCTCCCCATTTAACAGATGAGAAAAATGAAGCTTAGAGGGGTCGAGCAGCATGTCCAAGGTCACATTAAGTGGTGGAGCCAGGATTCAAGCCTGAGTTGGCTGATGCCAAAGCCTGCAGGCCAAATCGTTCCTTATACTCCAAACCTCCCAGGATTCTCAATTTGTGGGTAACTGGAAAGTATTATTTACCTAAACATACCTAGTTTTTATTGTAAAACACTTAATCTCATACTATTTTTCATATTCTGTTCTTTCCTATGAGTATCTTGATGGTGCGATCTTTCATGATCATGTTAGTCTCTCCTTAACACAGCACATAGTGGGCGCCATGCTGGCTTTAGACACAAACAGGGGTATTCTGTAATTCTGTCTGAGCCCTGTGAACTTGTAGCTATAGCTGCTCTGGGATTAAATTGTGGAGAGTCTTCAATCCAACATACTCTTATCTTCTAACGCAGGAACCAGATAATCTGCATTCCCTCATTGCCTAGAATGCTTTTTAGTTTTCTCCAGGTTGATACAAGATCTGAGTAATCCTGATATTTACTGCAGCCCTACAAACGCGGGAAGGATCCACCATCATGCTATCAAACTCTAATGCCTATGTGCACATATTAGGACCTCACAAAGAGAAAATAAAAATATTCTAAGTTGAAGGCATGAAAGTTTCTTTTATCACTTCTGAAAAATGTGCTCTTCAATCCATTCTCTCCTAGTCAGACAATGCGGATGGTTACAGAGAGAGCAGAGGGTAACCCTGTGCTGAAGGAACCCATTAGGTTTTGGTCAACAATAAATACCTTTGAGATATTTAAGGTGTCACACCTCCTGCCTTCTGTGTGGTTCATTGCCTATGGAGGGATAATAAAATCTGCCAGGTTACTACCAAACCAGATTTGGTTCTGTCTGCTTTTAAGATATCCAAAGGGTCTCAATAATTACTAAGAAGGAGTCCTGTCTCCATGAGTACTAGCTGAAATCACAGTAGAACTGCTGAGTAGTACCTGCTCTATACCCCTCCTACCTCCAGAGAGGCTTTATAGATATAAATAGTTTAGACAGGTTCATGCTCTCCTTTTTCAGGTTCATTAAATGTAAAGTTTGACATGGTTCTTTGTCATTTTTGTTGTACTAGCACCAAGACAGTCAATAGGTTTGGAGTTTTTTTGTTTTGCTTTGTTTTCTTTTGGCAGACTTTTACTTTACTTGGAATCTTACGGTTACTCCACAAGTTCTTTAATGAATATCATGGTTCAAATAAAGACTTGAAGGGGAGCTGTAACAGCTTTATGTTGACACAGAGTGATCATTCTGGTATGAGTTACTATTTTATTTCATAGTGGTCAAGACCATGGACTCAGGAACTAGACTGCCTGGGTTCACATCATGACGCTCGTTTACCAGCTGTGTGACTTCCAACCAGTTCCTTCACCTCTCTGAGATTTCCTAACCAGAAAATGGAGATAATAACAGTACCAACTTCAGACAACTGTTGTAAGAATTAAATTAGTTGATCTTTGTAAAGAACTTAGAATAATGCCTTGAACTTTGGTAACACTATATATGTATTTATTACATATAAATAAAAATAAAAATACCTCTGGCCAAATACTGAGCTTTCGCCAATGCACTATACAGTGAGATGGAAAATCCAATTACAATGTGCTCAAAAGCTAATTAACCTTCAAATAAAATGTTTTACATCTATATATCATTATAAGAAATACACTCCAGCAAGGAAACTGCTCTTAAATAAATGCATTACTCCCTGTTTAGGAGACGTATACAAAAATGTACTAAATCTACATAATGTATAGAAAACAAATATAAGGAGGATTTGGTCTATTTATTATTAGACTCCATATAAGTAGATAACCTCAGCTACCCTATTTGAGAAAACACAAATATAAAATAGTTCTTGTACAATTTCACTTGCCTACCTAAATTTAAGTCACATGACACCAAAGATTAAATTTATCTCTGAAAATTAACAGGGTCATAATTCATCACTGTGAACTTTCATGGAATAGTTCTGTCAAAAATAAAAATACATACAGATCAGACCTAGAAACTACAAAACCTAAATTCTTTTTATTTTACAATCTATTTTTAGTAATAGAAAAAATTATAGTGGTCAGCAAAAAAATCACACTGCTATTTGTCAAAATTCCCACATCTCTAAAGTACTCACAAAGCAGGGAAAGAGAGAGAGCAATGGAAACAAAATATGCCTGAGAGGCATACTCTATTATTCTTTGGCATTTTTTCCCTTTTTTTTTTTTTTTTTCCTAAGATAGCCTGGGTAGAAGGAATGGTGATAACATACTTCAGGCAACTAAAACTACAAAGGTTGTCTTTAATTATACTAAATTCTGTTCACTATATATCACTATCTTAAGGTTTCATGGAACTCTCAATTCTGTGTTCTGTTGCATCTTGAAGTTTCATACCCGCTCACAGCACTATCCTTTAAAAGGAGCTTTTAAAGCATTCTGTACCCAGCTGTATTCCAGAAATGACTTTTAAGGTAGATAGTAAAATACTTAGAATATACCAAGATAAAATGAAAATTTTAATAGCTGAGTAGGACATGTGATAAAACATGGCAGATTAACCACCCAGACCTTCTGTCTTCTCTCCCTCTCAAAATACACGCCAGTAAAGGAAGAGAAAGTATGTACACCCACCAGGACAAAGAGAAAGTCAGAAACATTCAAAAATGCCGGAGAAACAATTACAGGTTTGTCAGAGCTTAGAAAGCTGCTGGTCAAGTGCCTGTCAGGGGGATACCAGTGAGATGTGAGCCAATTCACACACAAAACACGGACAGGCCAGGTTAACCAAAGACAGAGTGAGGAGCAGAAGTGTAAGCAGGAGGGCTGGGTAAAGTCTCCCTATGGAGCACATGAAACCCCCAGGCCTCCACCCTTAGTCAATGCAGCCAGCTTATTCTCTGGAGAAAATAACCTTTACAGGCTTGAAGATCAGAGTTATCATCAAGTGAGAGAGGACTGAGAATCAGCATTGAACAAAGAGGGACTGAGTGAAAATTTGCAAATGGAAAAACACTAGAACTCTCAGATCAACTCCCTTGATCTGCTTCAACACACAGGGCCCAACTTCCCCATCTAAGAGGTTGAAAGAGTCTCCTCTAGAAAAATTAAATCTTTCTAAGAAAAAACAGTCTTTACATACTGACATTTAAGAGTCCCCTGATGAAGCACCTTGCTTACCACTTCATCACCAGCCAAAATGACCTGCCAATAACCTGTACGCAAAAAGAGGGGCGCTAGTCATGTCAGGACTCACTCTTAAAAAACACCTGAGACTTCCCTGGTGGTGCAGTGGTTAAGAATCCACCTGCCAAAGCAGGAGACATGAGTTCGAGCCCTGGTCCAGGGAGATCCCACATGCCGCGGAGCAGCTAAGCCCGTGCACCACAACTACTGAGCCTGTGCTCTGGAGCCCAAGAGCCACAACTACTGAAGCCCGTGCACCTAGAGCCCGTGCTCTGCAACAAGAGAAGCTACCGCAACGAGAAGCCGGCGCCCTGCAACGAAGAGTAGACCCCACTCACCGAAACTAGAGAAAGCCCTCGCGCAGCAGCGAAGACCCAACACACCCATAAATAAATAAACAGATAAATAAATAATTTTATTTCTTTAAAAAGAAAGGGAAAGAAATTATAGAGAATATTGAAGAGAGGTGATTAGCAAAGTAATAAAACCAAAAAATTCCCAGAAGTCTCCAGATTCATCCCAGAACCAAATGTTATTATATGTCTCCAGATTCAAAGAGCTCACCAAGTGTTCAGCAGAACAAATGAAACAAAAAGAGACCTATGATAAGGAAAATTACTATGAAATTGTACCATACCAGAAATAATAATATACAAAAGACTCCAAGAGCGTCCAAAGAAAAGAAAATGTAAAATACATATATACATATCTAATTAGCAATCACAATGGCAAAGACTTTTGAAAGTAAAAATGGAATCTGGAAGACAATATAGAACAATGATTTTTAAATTCTATAGGAAAAAATTACTTTCAACGTAGAATTCTATTTCCAGCCAAACTATCATTTAAGTGTGAGAACATAAATATAGGTAGCTTTAGCCATTTAAGGAACAAAAAATTAGCGTCCAATATTCCTTTCCTTAGGAAACTACTGATTGAGTGTTCTATCAAACAAGAAAGCACAAGGCATGGAATCTTGATTCAGGCAATCCAACCTGACAGAGCCTGAAGGAAGTCCCAGAATAATGAATATTCTTCTGATCTAAGGGATAAGGCATCTAGCCTGGTGCAAGAAAAGTGGGAGCTATGAGACAGAGGTCCCCAAAAGCATTTAATCATTTAAAAGATTGCCATCACATTTGGTGGGAAAAAAGAAGGGTAGGGATTTAGAAAAGTAACCAAATGGCAACAGAGTCTTAATTATTAACTCAAATTGAAACAAGGAGTTGTACAAGAATGGCAACATATCACAGTCTACCATTGCACTGGATAGTAAATACTAATGTAGTCTTCATAATGAAAATATACACTAATTATTTAAGTAAGAATGGTGATATAAGCTAAAAATACTTGAGAAACAACATAAAAAGTGTTGAATTTAATTGTCTACATAGATTAAGAACTAGTAGACAGGAAGCTATAGATATATGGAATATACCTATACATGGAAAATAGGAAATTACTGTTTTTTTCACAGTCATCTAATATTTAGGATGTATGATTTCACACATTTTAATGCTCTGTGTACATGTGTTAGATTTTTTTTTTTTAAGTAATCCTTAAAACTAAGTGGATGAGAGGGAGGGGGAAAATGGGAATTGTTCAACAGATGAGAGTTTCTGTTTTGCAATTTGAAAAAGTTCTAGAAATCCTTTGCACAGCAATATGAATAGAGATAACACAACTGGACTGTACACTTAAAAAAAGTTACGATGGTAAGTTTTATGTTATGTGTTTTTTTACCACAATTAAAAACTAAAATTAAATTGAAAAATAAGTCCATGAGAAAATTAAGTCAAAGGAAAAGTATTTCACATTTTCTAGATGACAAATTTGACTAGGCTTTTTAGCAGCCATGATAAGGGACATGATTTAGTGTCCATAAAGATTTTTTAAATAAAGCCATTATTTTCAAGAGAATTGTTAACTAAATCCTGATATAGGAAATCAAAAAAATTTGTAGCAAGGATTCCACCAAGATGATACTATATAATTAAAGAATCATACAAACGTAGCAATATGCCTCACTTACTTTAAAAGAATATACTGGGAGTAAATAGATTTTTAATATATAATATCCATTTCAGAGAAATAAGAAGGTATTAAATGCCGAGTAACAGCTCCTGCAGACCCCCTCTATCCTTGGCCCCAGAGATGAAAATAGTCCTGGTGCCCAGCAGTCCTGGGGCAGGAGGCAGAGGGCAGGAAGGGCCCAGCACCTTCCCCAGCACAGGCTCCAGCAGGCAGCGTCTCATGCAGGCTCATCTGTGCACATCATTAGGCTACTGATGAGTTTAAGACTAAACTTGGCACATGAAAAGTCGGCTCGTAAGGAGTATCAATGTACAATGTGCCAAAGCAGAGGTTGAATGAAAGTCAATGTCCAAAAACTGAAACTCTCTTTAAAAGACTAATTTTCCTGAGTGGTTTATAAGCTAGTTGTGAATTAATATAAGAACAGAATTCCAAAAATATTTGAACAATTGTGGCATCATTTGGGGATAAACACACAGCTATCCAACGTAGATCATACTTGAAAGATAAGCCCGTGAAAGACAAATATGCAGTGTAATGTTTGGGTATATTTGTCTAAAACCACACAAACAAAAACATACACTCTTGGCTTACAAAAAAAGGAAGTGTTGGAACAATGACATAGGAAGCAAACCAGAAGAAATATGGCTTCCTAGATATCTGCAATCAAGTGAAGCTTTAAATCTTTAAAATAATTCCAAATATAAGATGCATATATTTCTCAAATTGGAGCATGCCGTATCACACTTTATTTTTTAATACCTCTAAGTGTAGCAACACATGTGCTATGGGATTATACACATAAACCTGCACCTCTCCCATCAAACTCAACACATCTGACACTAAAATGCTGAGCCCCTGCCCCACAACAATCCTAAAACAGACTCCTCCAACAGTTTTCCAAAAGGTCCGTTAATAGTCATTCCATCGTTCAAGCTGTTCAGACCTAAAGCTTTGATAATTCTAATTTGATAGCCAATCTGTTAGCAAATCCTTTTGACTCTACATCCAAAATCAAGACTCCAACCGCTTCTCAATATCTTCAGAGCAGCCACCCTAGTTGGATGGTGATGTGATCCACCATCATTTTAACAGATTACTACAGGGGCCTCTCAACCAGGCTCCTGTTGCTCCCTACCGTCTTTTCTCAGAATAGCTCATGAAGTGATTCTTTTAAAATGGAAGCCAAATCACTTTACTCTGCTCAAAAACTTCCAATCGTTTTCCATTTCATTAAGAGTAAAAGTCAGTTTTACAGCGGCCTACAAGGCTCTATACAATGTTGCTTATTTTTCTGATCTCATTCCTACTACTCTCCCCTTCGTTCACGCTGTTCCACCCACAGAGACCTCCCTGCTGTTTCCTCTACCTGAAATACTCTTCCCCTATGTACCCACATGGCTCCATCTCTCATGGCCTCCAAGTCTATGCTCAAAAGTCACATTCTCTGTTGAGGCCTTCTTCGACCATCCTAATTAAAATTACCACCTTTCCTATGTACTCCCTTGCTTTATTTCTCCCCATAGTACTTACGCCATCAGACAGACAAAGTTTACCTATGGATTTATTATCTGCCTCCCTTCACAATTCAGTTCCATGATGGCAGGGATTTTTGTCTGCTTTGTGCACTGCTGTACCCTCCTTGTTCAGCACTGAGATAAACATATACTAGATGTTCAATAAATATCTGTGAATGAAGTAATTTCTATCTGCAAATCACCAAACTGCATGTGAGTACATTTTAGAGGGTTATTTTAATATTTTCAAGTAATTATTACCATGAATAAAAATAAAATAGAAAAATCACAACACAGAGTACACTAAGGGGCTTCCCTGGTGGCGCAGTGGTTGAAGAGTCCACCTGCCGATGCAGGGGACACGGGTTCGTGCCCCGGTCCGGGAAGATCCCACATGCCACGGAGCGGCTGGGCCCGTGAGCCATGGCCGCTGAGCCTGCGCGTCCGGAGCCTGTTCCTCCGCAACGGGAGAGGCCACAACAGTGAGAGGCCCGCGTACCGCAAAAAACAAAAAACAAAAAAAAACAGAGTACACTGAGGACTTAGAAATCTGAGTTGAGCATCAAGAGTATCATGGTCACCTTGATAATCAAACTTGCAGGTTTTTTCTGTTTTTGCTTTTATTTGCTTACTTTCTAAAGTAATCTTTGTCAAAATAAGCCCTTACAAGTGTAATTATTTTAATGCTTTTTTTTGTTTTTTTTTTTTTTTTTTTGCGGTACGCGGGCCTCTCACTGCTGTGGCCTCTCCCGTCGTGGAGCACAGGCTCCGGATGTGCAGGCTCAGCGGCCATGGCTCACGGGCCCAGCCGCTCCGCGGTATGTGGGATCTTCCCGGACCGGGGCACGAACCCGTGTCCCCTGCATTGACAGGCGGACTCTCAACCACTGTGCCACCAGGGAAGCCCCCTTTTTTTTTTTTTAACATCTTTATTGGGGTATAATTGCTTTACAATGGTGTGTTAGTTTCTGCTTTATAACAAAGTGAATCAGTTATACATATACATATGTTCCCATATCTCTTCCCTCTTGCATCTCCCACCCTCCCACCCTCCCTTAATGCATCTTTTTGATGCTCTTAAAATACAAAAATGCAAAAATAATTATTTACAACTGAGTGGAAAATTCTATACAGTTGCCATTATCGATTTTTTAATTCCACATTAATTTCATTTGAAAATAATGTATGTGATTGCTCCTAAGATGACACACAGCTAAAGGATTCTTTATTCTGTAGCTAGAGAACGCCATCTGGCTCAATGTGAGAGAAACCACACTATTATACTGAATATTGCCATAGGTACACTATTTAGTGTTTCTAAAAGAATTTCCTTCTAAGATGAAATAAATTACATTGTGGTATTTTATTTAATTCATTAAATAAACACTTTCTAAATAACAATTACATAGATATATAGCAAAAGAAGTTAATAATAATATTAATAATAACAATATTAGGTAGTTCTAAGCATTTTACATGAATTGCCATTCTTAATCTGTACAACAATCGTCTGAGGTAGGTAGGTACTACTGTTATTCTCATTTTATAGATGAGGAAACTAGAGCACTGAAAAAATAAGCTACTTAATTGGAATCCTTGTAGAGCTAGAATTCAAATTGGAGCACACCACATCTGGAGCCAGGGAGTTTGGCTCCAGAGCCCACAGACTTAACTGTTACAGCATCTGCCTCTTCTAAGACAGCAAATACCAAGCAAACCCACCTTACATGCCCTTCAGAGCATTAAAAATAGGCTGAGATCTACCTTGGAGGGTTTGTAGTCTAAAGATGTGGGCCTTCAATTTTGGTGACACATAGCTTTATCAGAAAGTAAGATGTGGGGCTTCCCTGGTGGCGCAGTGGTTGAGAGTCCGCCTGCCGATGCAGGGGACACGGGTTCACGCCCTGGTCCGGGAAGATCCCACATGCCGCGGAGCGGCTGGGCCCGTGAGCCATGGCCGCTGAGCCTGCGCGTCCGGAGCCTGTGCTCCGCAACAGGAGAGGCCACAACAGTGAGAGGCCCGCGTACCGCAAAAAAAAAAAAAAAAAAAAAAGTAAGATGCTCAGAACAAATGATTAGATTCTTCTAACGCAGTTTCATATGTATCCATAAAAAAGTACATTAACTTCAGAAATTTTAAATAAAAACCAAAACTGTAGGTTCAAGCATCAAGAGAGCAGTTATACTACATAATCTCCTATAACAATCATAAATTCTAAAATTCTATAAAAATTTTCTTAAAGAAGACCAAAAGTTTCTCTTCTTATTGGATCATCAAAAACTGACTTCGAAGTGATCTGCAATTTATTAGCAACCTTCAAATTCTTCCATCCGTTCAGCAAACAATGATAAGTGCCTAGAACTTACCTAGGGAGGAATCCGAAAATAAGTAAGACGTACTTTATGTATTCAAAGTAACTGAAGCAAATACCATAGCTTTTCAAATATTTTGAGATAAGACACATTTCATGTCTTCAAAGTAATTGAAGCAAATTCTGTAGATTTTCAAAAATTCCCTAAGTTATGGAAACCAAGTTTCTGAACACTGAATACACAAAAGCAGTCTGTCCCCAACAACCATGAACTTGCTATGCTTTCCCAAGGCAACTAAAAAATGACTGGGTTAACAGTTCTCCCTCAGGGCCAGAATGCGAAGATCTGAATAGTAAAAATGCCTTCAGTCTATCTCCTCAAAGGAGACCAGGGACTCAAAGACCACAGGCCACTTAATTAAACATTTTTATTTTAATTCCTGCGTACCCTCTTACTGTAATCCCTTTCCTCCATCCTCTGTCATTTCTTGCTTAACAACCTAAACAGCTTCTCTACCCATGCCCAGCCTCCCTAAACACCCCTTCAGGCCATATATAAAACAATAAATGATCCTGATGACAACAGATAAAAATAAAGGTAGTGTTTAATCTGTACCAATACCAAAATTTTTTTAAATCATAAAGTTGAGATTAAATTAGTCATTAAAACCAGCACCATCATCTTCTATGGTTCCCCAAAGTATCCACTGGTCCCTTTTAAGAACTCTACAAGTCTCTTGCTAGCTTTTCAAGCACATTTAGGCATACTTGCTTCTCCTAGAGTGCCAGAATTCAACATGATTATATAAATGACTCCAATATTCATGTTAGCGTGAACAAAGAAAAACAAAGAGCGTTGCTCACCACACAGTTCTAGAAGGGTTAAGTTGTAACCCACTGCAGCTGCCCACTGGCAGTGCACCCTGAGAGGAATTCAGGATGAGAGGATGAGGCATCCTGTGCTTTGGATACACAGGCCCCCTAAATAGTTAGATGTAGATCTCAGGAAGAATTTCAATGATCCCCAGATTCTTACATCTGCCCATGCATAGAAAAGCACTAACATCGGTAACTTGAGATATCTGTTCTTTATGATAAGCAGCAATTTTTTTTCTACCAAGATGTATGCCCAGCCATTTTGATGGGTGGGACAGAGGAAAGGAAAGAAGGAACGGGGTGGGGGGGGTGGGGGGGGAGGGAAGGACTCTGCAAATTCACTATGGCATACAGGTTGATATAATAATATAATCACATTGTAAATATTGTTCCTACACATGAATGCTATTCTAAACTGTCTCTGAAGTCACCACTGACTCCACCAATATAGGTATTTATGTCTGCAGTCTCAGAAATCCCATGTTAGGGGCTTCCCTGGTGGCACAGTGGTTGAGAGTCCGCCTGCCGATGCAGAGGATATGGGTTCGTGCCCCCGTCCGGGAGGATCCCACGTGCCGCGGAGCGGCTGGGCCCGTGAGCCATGGCCGCAAAAAAAAAAAAAGAAGAAGAAATCCCGTGTTTGGACACCCTTCCACTAGGTCACTATGTAGAACATTTTTTACTACATGATAATAATACATTTTCAATATATCATGTTTACTTGCAATATATTGTATTCTCCAGTTTACTTCTGCAATAATCTGTTAGCAGTGGGGCTTTTTTTAAACATCTTTATTGGAGTATAATTGCTTTACAATGGTGTGTTAGTTTCTGCTTTATAACAAAGTGAATCAGTTATACATACACATATGTTCCCATATCTCTTCCCTCTTGCGTCTCCCTCCCTCCCACCCTCCCTATCCCACCCCTCTAGGTGGTCACAAAGCACTGAGCTGATCTCCCTGTGCTATGTGGCTGCTTCCCACTAGCTATTTATTTTACGTTTGGCAGTGTATATATGTGTATGCCACTCTCTCTCTTTGTCACAGCTTACCCTTCCCCCTCCCCATATCCTTAAGTCCATTCTCTAGTAGGTCTGTGTCTTTATTCCCATCCTACCCCTAAGTTCTTCATGACTTTTTTTTTTTCTTAGATTCCATATACATGTGTTAGCATACAGTATTTGTTTTTCTCTTTCTGACTTACTTCACTCTGTATGACAGACTCTAGGTCCATCCACCTCACTACAAATATCTCAATTTCGTTTCTTTTTATGGCTGAGTAATATTCCATTGTATATATGTGCCACATCTTCTTTATCCATTCATCTGATGATGGACACTTAGGTTGCTTCCATGTCCTGGCTATTGTAAATAGAGCTGCAATGAACACTTTGGTACATGACTCTTTTTGAATTATGGTTTTCTCAGGGTATATGCCCAGTAGTGGGATCGCTGGGTTGTATGGTAGTTCTATTTTTAGTTTTTGAAGGAACCTCCATGCTGTTCTCCACAGTGGCTGTATCAATTTACATTCCCACCAACAGTGCAAGAGTGTTCCCTTTTCTCCACACCCTCTCCAGCATTTATTGTTTCTAGATTTTTTGATGATGGCCATTCTAGCAGTGGGTTTTTTATTAATGCTGTTATTATCATTGCCATGAGTTATTCACTTGGTGCTTTAACACACACGATTGTTACGCCATTTCCATGTGCTATATAAACAATGAAAAACAATTTTTTTATAAAACCAATTATTAAACAGATTTTAATTAAGTAATTTAATAGTAGTGACATATAGGGAAGGCTAATTATGACATAAGTGAAAAAGATTAAGTCTTTAGGTTGTTAGGTTTTTTTTAATATGATCACAAGAGACATGCTATTTCCACTTATATGTCTATTTCTTATTTGTTTTCTTAGGTGTCATTACTGACTTCCATTAGAAATCTGTATTCACTGGTCTATTACTGATCCCAGGTGTCAAAACCAGATATTGGATGTCCACAGGAAATGTGTGAAGCAGTAATTGTATTCAGTTCATTTTAGATTCAGGAAAGGGCCATAGGAATGTGTTATACATGTGTATTCTGACTGTTCTGTGATTACCACAATCCAACCTGGATTTCGTGAACTTCCTTCCTATTACCTCCCTTGCGGCCTAAGCTTTTTAACTTTATACTTTGTTATTCTAATATTGTTGGTATTGATTCAGGTGACACTGAGAGAAAAGAAATCATAATTCTAAGTCATATTTCTCGGTTGTTAAATCTGGTGACTTAAATCAAGTATTAATTGGCTGTCTTTTCTGTCCTTCAGCAGTTATTGCTTTAAGCTGCAGCAACTGTTCCTATTTGTTTTAGATCATCAGAAAAAGACCCCACCATTTCACAATTTTATTTATCAGAGTATCTCAGAAATTGCTTTTTTAAAGCAAGTTTCTTTGTGACTAATAATGTCTTTCTCTTTCAAATTCCTTTGGAATAAGTTAATTAAATTTTAAAGGTAAAATGTTATGCTTAAATAACTGCCTAAATCCTTCTTTGGGTGTTGGGAGTGGGGAGCTGCTACCCAAAGTACCACGGGTAAAAAACCTGCCTGGCAATCAAGACACTCCAAAAATCTAGTACATGGCTTCCCCATCTCCCCATCCCATTACACATTTAGTTGTTAATATGCATCTAAATAGATCCATTCTTGCTCTGATACACCATTATTCCTTCTACTTTCAGTATCATCACCCCCAACTTTTCCCCTTGTCCAAAAAGCCCCCCTTTTCCACCTTCTACCCAAACCCTGCTCAACCTTCAGAACCCAATTTAAATCCCATCTCCTAAGTAAAGCCTTTTTTTTCCCCTCACAGTTCTTGGTTTAATTAGCCTCCCTCAACCCCAAAATTCACTATCCCACAGCTTCTTCTTACCCAGCCTGTCTTTGAAACCCTTAACAATGGATGACGGACTTCCCTGGTGGAGCAATGGTTAAGAATCCGCCTGCCAATGCACAGGACACGGGTTGGAGCCCTGGTCCAGGAAGATCCCACATGCGGAGCAACTAAGCCCATGTGCCACAACTACTAAGCCTGCGCTCTAGAGCCCGCAAGCCACAACAACTGAACCCGTGTGCCACAACTACTGAAGCCCGGGTGCCTAGAGCCTGTGCTCTGCAACAAGAGAAGCCACCACAATGAGAAGCCCACGTACCACAACAAAGACCCAAAGCAGCCAAAAATAAAGTCAAAAGAAAAAAAGGGTGAGTAACATAACAGACCCATGTTGAAGATGATTTCTTTGGTCTAAAGGAAAAAAAAAAGGAACACATTCCACAGCTCTAGCCATCCCTTAAATCTTCCTATTTCTCATGTTTACATGGGGTTTGCAACCCACCCAGGTCATGGATTGAGAAATACTGAAATCCATTTTTGAATAAATGATCCCTTCTGCCCTGATGTGGATGGTTTGATTCAGTTGCAAGTTAATGTTTCTAAATTGCATAAGTCACAGCTGCTGCTTTAAAAAAAAAAATTCATTCACAATTAGATCATGCATTCACTCGTGAGAGGCAATCATGAGGAATGGATTTTTAAGTCAGTCTTCCTTCCTTGTCTTTAGTTCACGAACAGTTTGGTATCTGGTTAGAGTTTTTCATTTTCTCTTCTTCATACAATATAGTGGAACTGCATTACTCACTTAAAATTCACTTTAAGCATGACAGAATGTTTGACACATGGAAGATTTTAATTGGACACAAAATAATATTCCGCTGACTTTCTCAACAAATCTGTCTCAGGATTGATGGCTTTAGGAGCAATCTGAATTTATCATCTTTTCCACATCTTACTTTTAGAAAATAATAACAAATAATTTTATATCATCTTATGCACCCCATATAATAATTTTTTGGTTAATCCATTTAGTTGATAAGATTTACCATTACTCATGAAGGGAGATGAGATACAAACAAAGGAACAAAACAGAGTCCTTCTCTTTTAATAAGATAATGTTGCCTTCAGCTTTTAACTAGGGCATTCTGGAGAACACACTTGCTTACAGACCATCTCTTCCAAAAGTTTCTCGAAGAAATAAACAAAGCCAAATTATATAATTCATTTATCACAAGTTAATTCCCCAAATTCATTCACATTAAGAGATGGCTGACATTTTGATCAGTAAGTCAAAGACAACTGAAAATGGTAATGATCCAGGACACCTTTTCCCTGAATTAAACTGCTTTGCAGAAAGGTTCTTTGAAATCTTACCTAACTGGAAAGAGAAGGCAAAAGATTTATATAGGAGTAAGTGACTAAATATTTGGAAATTACCAAAAATCAACTGAAAGAAACTACTAGAAACAATAAGAAAATGCAGAGAGAAACCTGTCAAAAACTAAAAATCCTAATAACAGCAGTTAACATTTGTTGAGAACTACCATGTGCAAATTCCTTTTAAATATCATCTCATTTAAACTTTAAACAATTCTTATTAAGCAGTTACAACTATTAAAGATGAGAAAGCTGGAGCAAGTAACCCAAAGACACACACTATGCTCTACTGTTTATTAAAATTCATATGTAGACTGAAACAGCTTTCAACATTAAAACAGACAAAAAAGATAACTGAGTAAAAAATACAATCAAAATATCAAGAAAAGGAAGCCTAGACTATCAGGGAATAAATATTAATAAAAAATCCATAGTACCTACTTGAGGAAAACTAGAAAATACAAATAAGAAACAGAGAAGAAAACAGATAATTGGAAAGATAACTTAGTTTTGAACAGAAAGATTTCAATACTTTTAATTCTTCCTAAGTTAATTTCCAAATTCAATGCCACACTAATCAAAATCTCAGTAGGAAATGTTTTCTATTTTGAAGAAAATATTCTAATGTTCACTTGAAGACTAAATGTATGATAAATGTATTATCATGCTTCGGTAATTAAAAGAGTGGTACTCACACAGGTACAGAAAGACAAATCAATGTAATATCATCACCAAGATATAGGCCCAAGTATATATTGAAAATTAATTTATGATAATGGTGGCACTTCAAAGCAGGGGGAAAAAAATGGATTATTCAGTAAATGCTACTGAGGCAACGGAAAAGCAGTTTGAAAGAAAGGAAAAGATGAGTTCCCTCCTCAAACCTTATACTAAAATAAATTTCAGATAATTAAAAAATATAAATGTAAAAAATGAAATTATCAGAAGAAAATAAGAGTGAATATTATTCTCATATAGTATAGGGAAAACTTTTATAAACATGATCCCAATACCAGAAACCATAATAGGAATGATAGATATGATTCCCTTAAAATGAAAAAAAAATTGTACATTAAAAACATTATATAGGACTTCCCTGGTGGCGCAATGGTTAAGAATCCTCCTGCCAATGCAGGGGATACGGGTTCGAGTCCTGGTCTGGGAAGATCCCACATGCCGCGGAGCAACTAAGCCCGTGCGCCACAACTACTGAGCCTGTGCCCTAGAGCCCGCGAGTTACAACTACTGAGCCCACATGCCACAACTACTGAAGCCCGCGCACCTAGGGCCCGTTCTCCGCAACAAGAGAAACCACTGCAATGAGAAGCCCACGCACGCAACAAAGAGTAGCCCCGCTCACTGCAACTAGAGAAAGCCCGCGTGCAGCAACAAAGACCCAACACAGCCAAAAATAAATAAATAAAAAATAAATTTCAAAACTAAACTAAACTACATTAAAAAAAATTATATATATTTGAAGGCAAGATGACAAATTGTAAAAAATTATTTGCTATAAAAATACGGAAAGCAAAGATCGCTGTCCCTAGAAAAACAATTAGCTCTTAAATAATAAGAAAAAGTACTACCCCAATGGAAAAATTGGCAAAGGTTAGGAACAGACTAGTCACACACACATACACACACATAAAAGCAAATGACCAATAAGCAGCTGAAAATAAGTTCAACCTCAGTAGAAATCAAGGTAATACAAATAAAAACTAAATATTTTCATCACATCAATTTAGGCAAAGAAAAAGAAGATCCAGAAATTGCAATGGTATGAGGCTCCCATACAATTAACTTGGTACAATATTTCTGGAGAACAATTTGGGTATTTCCATTAAAATATAATTTCACGTTGACTTAAAAATTTTATTCTGAGAGATGAAACATATATAAACATATATGGATGCATATTTACAGCCTTGATTTTAATAGCAAGAAAAGCAAAAAGAATCTAATTGTCCACGATCAGGGAATTAGCTAAATAAATCATGATGCATCACAATTGTGATTTTAAAATGAAGTATTTATTGGCTTTAAAAAATATGCTTGGCATTTCTGACGAAAAAGCAGATCTCTAGCTATTATACACAAGAAAGTTACGCCCAAACAAGTAGGTGGGAGGATAATGGAGTAAAAAAGAAAAAAACAGAAGCAGAATTTAATGGATTTGAAAGGAAAAAGAAAAAAAAAAATACAAGAAACACTAAGTACTAAACTTTGGGGAAGAAAAGTAGAAATAATAGATTAAATGGAGGAGACTGCAAGAATATAAATTGCCAAAATTAATCCAAGAGACGTAAAAAAGTTGGTATATAAGAAATTGTAAAGTCATCAAATATCTATCTTCCTAAAGGATACTTTGGGGGCAAGTGCTTTTGAATCTTCATGGAACAGATAATCCCTTAGTCACTACCAGAGCCCTCATATCCAAACATGATAAAAGTAATGCAAATTTTTAAAACTCTAAACCAATCTCATTTATGAATATGAATACAAAATTCCTAAAAACACTGGCAAATCAAATTAAGGTGAAATAGGATGTACTTTACAGCTGTCCAACATTAGGTAATACATCAAAATAATATATTACACTAATAGGCCAAATCAGAAAAATCATAGGGCATCCAGAAGTGTAAAAACGGCATTTGGAAACTTTCAAGATAGTCCTGCTACTTCAAAAAATAATCAGTCAACTAGTAATAAAAAGAAACTTATTTAACATGATGAAAAGACGTATAAGAAAACAATAGCAAACATCCTACTTAAAGATGATAGCAGAACAAAGTTTAGTTGTGGGAACACTAGTTCCTTAGGAATATTTTTAGAAGTTAAGGATGGAGTAGGGAGAAATTTTATGGTCAAGGTCATTTTAAAAACTTGAGATTTAATTCTAAAAAGTTTCTCAGAAACTTTAATATGCTCATG
Organism: Delphinapterus leucas; assembly: GCF_059928025.1. Lineage (NCBI taxonomy): Eukaryota > Metazoa > Chordata > Mammalia > Artiodactyla > Monodontidae > Delphinapterus > Delphinapterus leucas. The sequence continues at coordinate 54,308,748 of NC_143137.1, read as the reverse complement.
TGCACAGTACATTATAAATTTTAAAAAGCAGGTATAGGACATAGATAATCTCATTTGTGTTACAGGACATAGATGACCTCATTGGGTATATGTGTGTACGATTGGAATCTGAAATTAAACAGACTGTGTACTAGATAGACAGGTCTTAAAGAATCATAAACACAGTATGGTGGTTTTAAAATATGTCCCGCAATTCTTTGGCATGCTTCCCTTCAAACAGTAGATCCTAATTCCACTCCCCTTCAGCGTGGACCACACCAGAAAACAAGAAGCTGGTTGCTTATATGGGGGTTGAGGGGTAGGAACAGAATGGAAAGGATGCTAGAGGGGGTGGAACTTTTCTGAGTGTACCTTTTTGTGTAGTTTTGACTTTGGGAAGCATGTTAATGTTACTGACATTTGAAAAATAAAATTAACAAGGATGAGGAGGAAGGAGTAAAACTGAAAGCAAACCAGAACAAATCAACCCTAAGTGTATTTGAAATGAATAATATAAGCACACTACAAACATCAAAAAAGAAGGAAGAAGAGGAGGAGAAGGAGGAAGATTTATATAATTTATGATCACGGAATTCTTGGTTGGAGGGAGGGAAGCGGCAGAGAACTGTAAACAACCCTAAACTCTTTTATTAGGAGTGATTTGTAGAGTTATGGCAAAACAATTCTGAAACTATTTCAGATACATTACAGATTTTAGCAAATTAGTAAGTACACTGAAGTCATTAGGAGCTAGGTTCTCACCATGGAAGAAGACAGATACAAATAGGAAATGGGAGAAGACAAAGAAAAACTCCATGGGGATGTATTAGAATTGGGATTTGGTATGGACTCAGGATTTCTATATGTATGCTTGAAGAGGCTCCCATTGCTGATTCAGACAATTGGAGCACCAAAATAATTTTTAAAATAGGAATGAATTATGAACCATTGACGAAAAAATGGAAATCTATGAGTTCACACCAATAATAAATGGATAAAGAAATAAAAGAGAAAAATAAAAGAAGGGTTCTTGCTTACATGAGAAGGTGAAGTATTGATGGGTCAGTATGGGGGAAAAATCATCATTTTGCAACCTCCACAGTAAAGGATAATCCATGAATGCTAAATCTAGGGGGGAGTATTTTGATAAGAAGAAAGATATTTATATAGAACAAAAATGTCTTCCTACATATTGCCTATTAGTAGGAAGGGGGAAAGACAGTATACAGAAATCAGCTAACACCTTGACTGGATGATCAAAATTAACATCCAAAGTAAGGTGCAGATGGATATCACATGCCTCCAGGTGTGAGACCCTGAGGACACACCAGTTATGAAATATTCCAGCAGGGAACAGAACATGTAACCTGAATTTAAACAAGAGGAAACATCACACAGACATAATGTGAGGGATATTCCATTGCGGGGGGAAAAATGCCTATTATTAAAAATGTCATTGTCATAAAATATAGAAGTTGAAGAACTGTTCCAAATTAAAGGAGACTAAAAAGATATGGCAACTAAATGCAATGTGTGATTCTAGGCTTGGTTTTGCACTGGAGGGGAAAAATGCCATAAGAAGATGTTACTGGATCAACTGGCAAAATCGGAAAACAGACCGTAGATTAGATAAAAACTATTATATCAATGTTAAATATGCTGAAGTTGATAACTGCACTGGGGTGATGTAAGAGAATATCTTTATTCTTAGGAAATATACACTATCTTATATGTATCTTACTCTCAGATAGTTCAGAAAAAGAGAGAGAGACAGCGAGAGAGAGTGTGTGAGAGAGAGAGAAAGAGAGTGATTGTTGTGTGCATCTATATTTATCTATCCATCTATTTATAGACAGACAGGCAGGAGAAATAACAAAGCAAATGGTAAAGGCTATTTAAATATTCTTTGTACTATTCTTACAACTTTTCTATAAATGTAAATTATTTCCAAATAAAAAGTTTTAAAATGTATTTGTCTTGCTTCTACACATACAAGAAAAGCCTTCTTTTAGATATTTATACATTTTCCCTACAGGTTTAATATATTTTTTTAGGTTATTGCTGTTTTCTAGATATTTTCTCACTAGATAGTGAAATGTAAACTTCAGTATTTGGGGGCTCTATATGAATTATTAAAAGCAACCAATGAATGAGACTCAAATACAAACTCAGGGCATAAAAAGACAGAGGTATATTAATGTGAAGCAATAATCTACCACTAGTGGATGCCGCTACTAAAGGGACAAAGCAAAAATGTTATTTAAAGTAGCAGTTCACCCAGAAAAAAAAGTATAATATATGCTTAAACATTTTACCTAACTTAATTCTTATAAATACACATTCACCCAAGTATTTTTCAAAATAGAGTGAAGTAATTTTCTTTGAAGACGATCCAGAATTCAGTCTTTTTCCCCCCACGTTAACCATAACCGTATAGCATCATCTACAAATTCCAGTATTGAGTTTCATAAGGGGAAGATTTAAAGACACTTGGGCAAAAGTCTTCTAAATTGGTACATTCTTTAGAGCTGTCTCTCCCACACCAGAGTCAACAGGGGGAAAAAAAAGTTTAGAACATGCCTGTGTCATATCTTTCCAACGTGTTTAATTTACTTTTCATAAAACAACCACACTCTATCTTTATGCACTTATATTTTACCAGTTTATTGTTACTCCTTTATATTGTATTATTACAAACACAAGGATGATTAGCAAAAATAAGCAGCTCGACCAATAAAAGCAGAGGGCATGGGCATCCTAGAGGGTAGCTGAGCACTGCCAGTCAGAATGTTCTCAGAAGCAACAGACAGTATCTATCAGTCCCACGATACTACTAGGTAGAGTTCGGTTATGAGAGTGTCAGGTGAATATCCAACTGGACTCACCTCTACCAGGTAATTAAAATACTCATCTCAAACAAGTGAACTAAGCACTTCATAAATAGCTCTTAGTTTGTCAGAAGTGTACAGGGATTAAAGTGACATTTGATCGAGTTTATACACAAGTAGGTTCAATATAAGACCCTCCCTGTTTTCTTTATAGACCAGCAATATGAGAGAGCAGAAATGTCTGGTGCTAGATAATATACAATAGTTTGAAATTCATACCCCAACTACCCAAGTCTTAAAGTAGTTCGTTAAAAATAAATATACAAATCAAAAATGAATAACAAGAACATAGGACAAGAGGAGAGTTAAAACTCTGACCTTGATACTCTCTTACAAAACAAATCCAAGCATCCATACTTTTGACATGTATACTACTTCCAAATGCAGGAATTTATCTCTTTGCAGAATCCATAAAAGAGGCTTTAATTTTCCAACAGGGTTTTCAGAAAACGTGTTACTTGCATACATGGTCATATTCTAAAGCATACCCAGGCATGGCTGAAATCTGATTGGCCCTACAAAGTTTCAAACCTTTAAAATTAAGTTATTTAGTCTTCTAATTTGGGATCACAATTGTATCTCCATTAGAAATGTGTCAATAAAATAATGATCACCGTCAGAGTAACTGGAGCTAACTTCTCTCACACCCACCTCTTCTCCATCTTCAAGGACCCAAAGGAACAAAAGTGTCCAAACACTCCAGCAGCTGATCTGAAACACTACATATTATGCATATCTGATACGTGATGACAACAAGACATGCAACTTAATGCACTGCCTTGTTATGAAGAGCCGACAGAGAGAATTTGATTAACTTACCCAACAGATTTCCATATAACATATAACAGGGTCTCCGAGAGCAAAACAAATAGAAACTCATTTTGTCTGACCCCAAGTCTCATCTGGCTGCTTCTATACTGTGATTTTAAATGTATTATTCTTGCTATATTTTATTTCCCCAACCAATGAAAAATTGGTGCTCTTCTGTCCACATTATTTCATGGATGGAGAATTTTAATTATATTAAATAATACTTGACAACCTAAGATAACATCGAAATAAACTATTTTTAAATCAGACATCAGAAAATATATCTAGTACTTCCTTGGAGGTGCAGTGGTTAAGAATCCGCCTGCCAGTTCAGGGGACATGGGTTCGAGCCCTGGTCCAGGAAGATCCCACATGCCGTGGAGCAACTAAGCCGGTACACCACAACTACTGAGCCTGTACTCTAGAGCCCGCGAGCCACAACTACTGAGCCTGCGTGCCACAACTACTGAAGCCCGCGTGCCTAGAGCCTGTGCTCCACAACAAGAGAAGCCAGCGCAATGAGAAGCCCACGCACCGCAACAAAGAGTAGCACCACAACGAAGAGTAGCCCTCGCTCGCCGCAACTAGAGAAAGCCCGTGCACAGCAACAAAGACCCAACACAGCCAAAAATAAAATAAATAAATAAATTTTAAAAAGAAAATGTATCTAACAATACAACAAAATTCCATTTCACCTCAAAGAGGTTGTCATAAAATCCACAGCCGATATAAACTGGTGTCCTTCTAATGTCATTAGTTGAGCTGATATTTCACAATATAAAGTCAGATGCTATGAGATTCCTATCTTAATATAGACACTCTATTTAGTCCTCAAATTTCTCTCTATATATGTACGTATATGTAGTGTATTTGTGTACATACACACAAATATATATATAATATACATAAACAAATATATATACAAATATATATAAACTAAACATATAAATAAAAATTATATTTTATATATATTTATATATATATAAAAGGGGAATACTAATGCTATAAACCCCTCATACTCAATTACACAGAATCATTTTTAATCACATCTAAAGCACTAGGAGAAAAATAATGAAGATAATGGCCTCTGAGAGCCACCACACATTACTGAGTTGTAGACATCCATCCTCACTATGAGGCAGCCTCTTTAATAGCCTGCGGTGACTATGAATCTATATGACAAAAGATCATTTTAAAGAGTCATTCTTAAAAATGAGAGCTTCACAGCTGCATAATAGCACAGGGAAATCAGCTCGGTGCTTTGTGACCACCTAGAGGGGTGGGATAGGGAGGGTGGGAGGGAGGGAGACGCAAGAGGGAAGAGATATGGGGATATATGTATTTGTATAGCTGATTCACTTTGTTATAAAGCAGAAACTAACACACCATTGTAAAGCAATTATACCCCAATAAAGATGTTAAAAAAAGAGAGCTTCAAAGATTTATAAAGCAAATCATATAACAGCTGCACTATGCCAACAAAAATGGGTTGACTTGTTAAAAAAATAATAATAAAAGAAAATATATTTTAAAAACAACCTGCCTTCTCTCATCCAGTAAAACTACTGGGGTCACTTAATAGTATTTCTTGCATATCCACAATATACAGAGTATTTTAAGAGGTTAAAAAAATTAAATCAGTTGGATTTCTCACCATTCTTTGCAACATTACCTATAATTCTCTTTTAAAAGAAACTTCTTTGGATGAAGGTAGTCAAAAGATACAAACTTCCAGTTATAAGATTTAAAAAAAAAAGTACTAGGGATGTAATGCAGGGGACACGGGTTCGAGCCCTGGTCCACAAAGATCCCACATGCTGCGGAGCAACTAAGCCCGTGCACCACAACTACTGAGCCTGCGCTTTAGAGCCCGCGAGCCACAACTACTGAGCCCATATGCCACAACTACTGAAGCTCGCGAGCCACAACTACTGAAGCCTGTGCGCCTAGAACCCACTCCACAACGAGAAGCCACCGCAATGAGAAACCCGCACACTACAACGAAGAGTAACCCCCACTCGCCGCAAGTAGAGAAAGCCCATGTGCAGCAAGGAAGATCCAACACAGTCAAAAATAAATAAATAAATAAACTTTTTTTTTTTTTTAAAAAGTAAATCTTAAGAATTCTCATCACAAGGAAAAAAACTTTTTTCTATTTCTTTAATTCTGTATCTATGTGAGATGATGGACATTCACTAAACTTACTGTGATAATCATTTCATAATGTATGTAAGTCAAATCATTACGCTGTACACCTTAAACTTATGCTGTGCTATATCTCAATTATATCTCAATAAAACTGGAAGAGAAAAAAAAGACAGAAACTGCTCTGGGGACTGGTGTTTCTAGAGGTCCTTGTAAGAAGTAAATGATTAACAATTTGACAGGGCTTCCCTGGTGGCACAGTGGTTAGGAATCCGCCTGCTAATGCAGAGAACACGGGTTCGAGCCCTGGTCCGGGAAAATCCCACATGCCACGGAGCAACTAAGCCCGTGCGCCACAATGACAAAGCCTGCGCTCTAGAGCCCGTGAGCCACAACTACTGAGCCTGCATGCCACAACTACTGAAGCCTGCGTGCCTAAAGCCCGTGCTCAGCAACAAGAGAAGCTAACACAGTGAGAAGCCCGTGCACCGCAACAAAGAGTAGCCCCCGCTCACCGCAACTAGAGAAAGCCTGTGTGCAGCAACAAAGGCCCAACATGGCCAAAATAAATAAATAAAATAAATTTATTTAAAAAAAAACAATTTGACAGAATACACATTTATTCAGTTTCGAATAACTTCCATTACAGGTTTTTAAAGAGACAATATATTACCTACCCTAATAAGTCATTAGTTTTATTATACAAAAAGAAGTACTTTGAGTAAATTATCAGAAAAATTTATCTAAAGTAACAAGCTTTAAAATGTTATGTCTAAATATGTAACTGAAATTATTTTGTTAATTCAAGTTGCTATCAGTTAATACATTTTAAGCTGATCACACAAAATATCTCTGAGCTACATTTAAGAACTGTTCCCAACTCTCCTTCAACTCTACATAATACAATTCCTTTGGAGATAATTTAGGTGGATAATTATTCTCTTGCTCTTTTTATTTCAAATAAAGAAACCTGTGAGCTCCTTCGTAAGCCACTGATAAGGCTGTGTTTTGTATCCCCAGCACCTGGCACTTAATAGGTACTATCCAGTATATGTCTGATGAATGAATGAATGAATGGATTGATGTACAATGAACCAATGATAATTTCTTCATTTATATAAAGATGCTCTTTATATAAATGCAATCCTCTGCTCTTGTGCAACCCTTCATCATTAAATCTCATACCTTTTAAAAGGGACAAAAGTAAATTTACACACTGTGGGCTCCTCAGAACATATCTGAATAACAAGTTATCCTCAAATGGAAGAGGTTAAAAAAACGACATTAAAAAGAGAAATTCATCCCACCCTTCAGTTCATTTCAGTAAACAATGCTGATATAAGATGAATATGCACGATCACCACTCTGAAGACATCCGTAGCCCAGGGCAGGAGACATAAACAAATAATAATGCTGATACATGCATGTGGTCACTGTACCCTCAGTTCCTGCTACTCCTCCTCTCCCCTAAAGCTTTGGGTCAGGTTAATCCATTCGTGTAGCACAACTGGTGTGACTGTGAAGGGTCTTGGCAACCGACACCCTGCTTTCAGCCCAAGCATTGGCCAAAAATGCCAGGCAAACCACTTCCACTCTCTCCTGTCTGCTATCCTTCTGCTCAGCCTTGTTGAACCCACCAAGAGCCTGCCCTCCAACACTGTGGCTTTGCTTGATATTCTGAAGGTAAGTGGCTTCCCTTAAAGCCCCTGCGTTATTGGCTTCTAACAGCACTGTTCTCCAAAAAGGGCTGCAGCTTTCCTCCACTTCACTCTTATAATCAGCTAATAACAGAAGACCAGAAGCTTTGCTCCTAATCATTCAAACTAAACGAATGTTTACACTCATTGCTGATTCACAGCCTTTCTGGCCCAACTGTTGACTCCGCCAAAGAGGCGCCTCCGTGGTCCAGCTGCTTGCCAGCCACACAGCTGGCACCACTGGGCATCTTCCTAACCCATTCCCCTGACAGCCTAAAACAACAACACGGCCTGGAGTGGGGCACTAATGCATCAACCACAGAGACCTGACATTTCCAACACTCGCCCCCATCTCCCCTTTCCATAAACAAAGTAATAAACTCCTCCTATTCACATGAAGAAAGAACAGCTTCCAAGCCGTTCTTACCTTATGTATTCTTCCTCCATCACCTCGAAAATGCCAAGTGATGTGATGTTTTCCTCCTTAGTGAATACATGGAGGAGACCTCAGTAAAATGACTACCAGGTTAGATTCTGGAACCAAAACCATGATTTTATAAACCTTGCTCTATTTTCTTTAAATAAGCAGATAACAAACAGCCAACAACACAATGAGACAGTGTGAAAATGACTACACGACTTGAACAACATAATCTGTCTGGAAAAAAGTATAAAATTAGTCTGAAATTGACTGTTACAAGCATCTTGAGTTTCACAGTAAGTTTTATAGGAACCCATAAATTTAGAGGGAAATTGGCAGGTAGGTGAATGACAGGAAATTATATTTCAGGGATCATTATTTGCAATTCTGACTGTTTAAACAAGATTGCAAACCACAGAGTTCACCAGCTTAGAGCACAATACTCTCTTAGTGGGTATTCATAATGTCAAATAGATCCAGAAAGGTCTTTTCTTATTTGCTTCCAAAAGAAACAGTGATGTACCAAATTTAGAAGTACATCCTAAAATGTCTGCTAAAATTTCAAAATGGTCTATGTCGAAGTAAATAGAAAAGAAATTGTAGACCTGTACCTGTACACATCATTACATCTTTTCATTCTTCAGTTAGAAATTCTGAGCACATAAAAAACTTGATATATAACTGAATAAAAATTAGAAAGTATGGCAAGGCTAATTTCCTTGCTTTTATTTGTGGCCCTGCCCTTTCCTACCCAAAGAACCTTGAAGGCATCCAGGCCTGGTCCTGGGGTTGCAGGTGCTAACCATGACCCCTGCCTCCCTCTACCCAGGCTCTTCTCCCTCCATGCTCCTTCAAAGACACCAGGGCCTTTGCACTAGCTGCTCCCTCTGCCAGCACCTTCCCCTGACATCCCTACCGCTCCTTCATGGCCTTCTGGCCATTTTTCCAAAGTCAGTATCTCAGGGACACGCTCCCTGACCACTCCATCAAAAAGCTAAGCACCCTCCCTAACCTCCTACCTCCCTTCCATGTTTTATTTTTTCTTCTCAGCAATTATTAATATCTAACATTCCACATAGATTATATATTTTGATTACTATGGCTCCTCCACTAAAATGTAAGCTCTATGAGGGCAGGGATTTGTGCCTGATTTGCTCACTATTCTATTTCCAATGCCTAATGAGTGACAGGCATATAGCAGGTGCTCAATAGATATTTCTTGAATAAATGAACGAATCTGCATAAAGATTGTCCTTAGATTGGTGTACCAGTTTGCCTTCTAGACAAGCTGTAAAGTTTGCTAATTCCACTTCACAGGACCTTTGCCTAGCCAAAAGTTCTTGATAGCCTCACCACTCACTCCTTTCTCTTCCAGTTTTCTTCTTCTTTCATGCAGTCATTGTTTTAGGTCTTACTGAAAATGAACTTTCATTGTAAGTAACCTGAAATTGTTGGTGAAAGAAAGCGGGATATAAAGAAATCAATAAATAGAAGAAAGATCATGGTTGGCATGGAAAGTTTTCTCTCTGTCTGTGCCTTTTTGCAATTTTTGAATCATTTTATAAAAGCTCACCAAGAGGTGGCTGATACGTAACTGATATAGAAAACAGCCGATTTGTACATATGCTTACACATATAGAAAAGAGAATAAATTGTGTTGGTGCAGTGAATCAGTTCTATTTCTGAGTGTAATTCAAGAAGGTGCTGATTAAAAGTGAAGCGTAAAAGACCTTTAATAGAGTTACAGCTGGGATAGTTAGGGAGTTTGGCTGGTTATTTTATAGAGCACGTCCCTTCCTATCAACTTCATGATACCCCCAAATTGGCTAGTGTTACTTTGCTAGCAATAGCTAAATTTATATTTCAAGAAAAAAGCTCTAAATAGTCTAGATCAACATTCACTTGGCATGGTGGGGGGGGCCTATATTCAGACCTTAAAAGCAAAGCATTCAAACAGATGAAAATAGTTAAAAGAAGTTTGAAAACAGAATGAATTAAGGCCAGCCTGGCCATACCAGATATCAGAATGTCTTATACGCCTACAATAAACAGCACAGTATTAGGACAAGAACGTACAAGCAGACAAATTGAAAATAATATCTCAAGGGGAAAAAAAAACCCTACTATATATATAAAGGTTAATATATGGAAAAAGAAGGTTGAATGGACAGGATTCCAAGCTTTCTGATCCTCAAAGCCATCCCCAACCCCAAACCATCTCTCAATATTAATAAGATCTACATTGTTGATAAGTCAGTATGGTTTCCCCACCACAGCCAAAAACACCACATAATGAGAATGAACTATACTCAATAAATGGGGCTCCCTAAAATTGACTATTGCCTCGGGGGGGTGGGGGGATGGGGGAGATGAACCTATTTAAATCTTCTACACCATATATCAAAATAAATCCCAGATGGACAGGGCTGGGCTCTACCTTCAGACTGGGGTGGCATGCCCCATCCCGGTGGGGAAGGACTGGTAAGAGAAGAGAAATGTCTGGGTTGGTTGCACAGCCAGATTGGGAGTGCAGGGAGGGGTCTCGGCCTGCCCCAGGAGGTCTGGAGCTGCCAGTGTGCAGGGTAGGAGTGGGTGGTGCTTCCTCAGGGGAGGCAAGCGTGTCACTGTGGTTTCTACCCACCATTTGTAAAACTGCTTAGACAAAATGTTTTGGAAAAAGATCCTTGCACAAACCATAATTATGCATTTTATGATATTTTCTTAGCCCTCTGAGAACCATCCCTTAAACAGCTAAATCTAAGGGTTTAAACGTGTTTTACCTTCCCATTTCCAAGTATAAATATGGAAGTAAATTAAGCTGCTGAGGTTAGTCAATAGTTCGTTTCTCTTCTCACCTTGAACATGCCTTCATCTGCAGAAATTCATCTTTCATATTCTTCTAGAGGAATTTGTGGCCCCACCTTTCCTAACTGATTGGTTTTCTCTAGCTATGACTAGGCTCTCTCTACACTGATATGATTTGTTCAGGCTGAAACTACTAATCCAAACTCTGACAATCCCACCAAGTGATCCCCAGCCACCTCCATTAGCCAGAGGTCTCCCTCGTGATCCTACCCCGGTGGACCCATCACCCATTAACACACGACTGTGATTCAAAGGCTGTATTTTTCTTCCTGCTACACAGATAACTATATTCTTAAAAATACTGTTCCATCTTTGGAAGCAGCCCTTTCATAAGACTCATCCAAAATTTCCTCACAATTTTATATCCCCCTTAATTACGAACAATAGGCCACCTCACTATGGAACTAGGGCCCAATACAGCCAACTTCGTTAAATGCCCAAATGTCAAAGAGTGTTTCCATAACTAAACATTTATCCCAATGCAATCAGAGTGATTGAACATTCTATAAAGGCAATAAGTGGCATGTATTTGGAGTAACAAACAAGCTGTTAATTCAGTTTATTAGATTCTTGGTATCTACATAAAAATAAGTCTTAACTTTGATATAAGTTTAGTGGATGCCAGAATACTTAAAAATACATGTTACAGTATTCCATCATTTTACTGGTGCAATCAGTAGTAACCATGAAAGAAAAGTAAGGATGTGTTACATAACAAATAAGGCCTGATATTTATAGTTTTGTGATTTATAAGAGATGGATTTGTGGTTATTCACATACAAATTATTCTCAGTGCAATGATGCATGTTGGAATGATTATCATACTGAAGTCAGAAGACTTCTGGAGAAAATCTTGTTAATAAGCACCATCTACTGTGTCTCTGGGCAATGAATTAATCAATTTTAAGAGTTTCTTCCAAATTCCATAGCTTCTAATATAACGAAATAAGCAATTTTCATAGCATCTATAAATAGGACAATAATTAATTGTTCTTTAAAAACTAACCCAGGCTTCAAAATATCATTTGTGTAGTAAAAATATACTGAGAAAACTTATGCAAAAATTTGTATGAATTATAACCCTAGAACTAACATTTTAAACTCTAGTAAAATATATGATTTCAACACTAAAAAGTCACCTTTCCACATAAAGCTCCACCTATTCTACTCCATTAATATCCAAGTTTTCTGTTCAATAGATGGATAAAAAAAAAGCTTATCAAAATATAAATATAAAATAGCTCAGAAGAAAGGAGCAATAACAGAAGTTCATAGAAAAAAAATTTTAATTCTGTGCACCTGACAAGGTTTGGTAGTTTATGTGAACATGATTTATTTTATTTTGTTTCCCTAATAAAAAGGGGAAGGGTGGTATTAGAAAAAATAAAACACATTGAGTGCTAAACAATAGTGATTATTATGATGGTAACGAAAAAGTAGAGAGCAAAAATATAAACTGTTTTATATTGTGGCAAAAAAACCAACAACATATAAAAAAAAACAAAAACAGATTCTCATTCATTTTTGAAAAATTCAAATTTGAATGTGACCACATCTGTGAAGTACAGTCTTCACTGATCCTTCCAGGATGAAGCCATCAACCCTCTTCTTTCTCCAATAATGGCTTCCCACAATGCTATCTAACACACTGAAGTCTATCCATGTGTTCGTTTCCTCTACTTACTGCTCCTCCGTGCTCCTGGAGCATCACTAGCACAGAGCCAGCCCTAGTGTCTGACGGGAGAAGGTCCCATCCCTTAGGCAGAGTGATATGATAAGAGTGTGAGAACCACTGTCTTGAAAGTGATGTGTCTGAAGGAACAAATTTAATAATTCCTTAAAAGGGAACCAGTTGAAAAGTTCCAGCTCCATAACTTGAACTAAAACCAGACTTCTGAATTTTTTATAACTCCTTAGAAGTAAATACACAATTTTCGTGTTATAAAAGGTCAACCAGAATTTAAACCATGGTAAGCTAAAATGTTTCTGACATCTTTGTTACAATAATTTCCCACTGACCTGTGTACTACATCTGTGTAAAAATAAAATGTATAAATAAACGCTTAGAGCAACATTATTCCTAATAGCCAAAAGGTGAAAACAACACAAATGTGCATCAACTGATGGATGGATAAACAAAATATGATATATCTAAACAATGAAATATTATTCAGCCATAAAAAGGAATAAAATACTGATGCCTGCTTCAACATGGAAGAATCTTGTAAATGTTAAGAAAAAGAGGCCAGAAATATATAAATGTGTCCAGAATAGGGAAATCCATACACAAAGAAAGTATATTAGTGATTGCTTAGGGTTGCAGGGTAGGGCAGGGAGAGCAAGAGAGGGGTGATAGGTAAATCATACAAGGCTTCTTTCTGAGGTGATGCAACATGCTAAGATTGACTAGGGTAGTGGTTGCACAACTCTGTGAATGTACTAAAAACCACTGAACTGTACACTTTAAACAGGTGACTTGTATGGTATGTGAATTATATCTCAATAAAGCTGTATATAGGATTTTCTATATTCTTATACTCTATATTCTATATGCCTATATTCTTCTCCCCCAGCTTCACTCAGATTTCACCTCTCCCAGTCACCTTTCTATACTAGGCCCAAGTAATTCCAAAAGTTGTACTTTCCTCCCACTTCACTTATTCCCCAAAATAAACTACATTCGACGGTGAGTATAACTGACAGGCTATTCTATTTCCTAAGCTCTGGCAAATGGTTCCTGGACACCAAAGGGAACAGAATAATTTGCAGCTAGCTTAAACACAGTTGCCTTTCTGTGTCATCCTCAGTTTTAGACAGCAAACTTTTAGTGAATGTACGTCATGTTATTTCATTTTTCTTTTGACATACTACTAGTAAATGTGCCAAAGGAACTTCCTGTTTGTTAGGCTTAGACCAAGTTTCATAACCACAATAGCGGCAAATTCACTAGAAACAATTCCATTGAGCAACAGGAAAGATATGAAAAAATAACCAGTGGTGTTAAATACCAATGTCTGCTGGAGGAGAGGGAGGGAAGAGCATTATCACCCTTCCTCCCAAGATTCCATCAGTTGCCCCCTATTCAGCCACCCCAAATAACATACAAAATAAGAAATTATGGGCTTGCTGTCCAAATGAAACTTCAAGACTTGTCATCTTGACTGCTACACAAACAGATTTCCTCTTCTTTTCTTTGTTTTTTTAACAACTTTATTGGAGTATAATTGCTTTACAATGGTGTGTTAGTTTCTGCTTTATAACAAAATGAATCAGCTATACATATACATATATCCCCATATCTCCTCCCTCTTGCATCTCCCTCCCACCCTCCCTATCCCACCCCTCTAGGTGGTAACAAAGCACCGAGCCGATCTCCCTGTGCTATACGGCTGCTTCCCACTAGCTATCTATTTTACATTTGGTAGTATATATAAGTCCATGCCACTCTCTCACAGATTTCCCCTTCTGAGCCTATTCTATATAAAGATTTTGAGTGCCCACTAGAAAGGAGCAAATATTAGCATCAACTTTTCTTAAGAAAAAAAAATTCTAACTTTATTTTGTCTACTTACATCTTAATAGTTTCATACTTACCTCTGATAATCTTATTCGAAGCTACAGCGAGTCTGTACGACCTTCTTATTACAGAAGTTGCAGAGGGGAGGAGACATGGCTCAGTAAAGAAGATCAAAAACATAATCTCCCGAGAGTTAGAAAAAAAGAATATGTAACTTCTAATAATTGCTTGATCTCAAATTCAGTATGCTGGAAATCCTGAACGCTGGAAATAGGTGTGCTGAGAATCTGCACAAGGACCACAGCTTCCCGCCTGATTTAACAGACACAGGGAGCACCATCTGGATGAAAGGTGGCAGCCATCCAGCCATTCCAGCGGAGTCTGGGTACCAAACTCAGAATGATGAAAACATCCAGCTGGCAATCTGCGAAACAAAAGGCTCATCCACATAAAAACCTCCCCTATTCTTTACTTTTTCCTCAAGAATTTTACTGCAAGCCCCACCAGCTTCTGTTCTTAAGGAAGTGATTCTTTCTTCAGAAGAAGCCTCAATAGGAGAAGATATGAAATAGAAGAAAGACTGCACTAAGAATAAAGAAACCAAGATTACAGTTCCTTCCCTGTTGTGTGACTTTGGATACATTCTATAGTCTATATGGGCTATAATTGTTTTTTCTGTGAAATGAATGAGTTGGACTGAATGATCTTAAGTCTACAGAGTTAGAACAACATAAAGCACAATACTACACTGGGCCTTTATCTCAAAAATACACTAAATAAACATAATTAGGTTCTGAAAACCTTAACGCCACTTCCCAAATTATGAATTTTCTAACTACCTGCTAGGTTAGTTCCCACCTTCTCTTCGTGGCTGTTAGAAAAGTGCCATGGTGTGGCCCATCTGACGGTCAGTTCCATACCACTGATAGAGTGTAACAACGTGTCCTTCTTCGACAGCAAAATGGAAATGACTTCTTTAAGCCACAGTGGAAAAATCGGTTTTGTTATCTGCAGAAAGACTTAGTGAATGTCAATTCATTTTTCAACCCCAAGTCAGTAATTATTTTTTGAAGGTTTTTCCAGTTCCCTAACCCCTCCCTAATAGTTGTGCTGTTTGCCTATTTTATTCAGATGTCTAATCTTGCATTTGCCATATATTTATTTATTTGTCTCTCTGTTTCCCTTCTAGGTTGTCAAGTCCACGAAGGCACAAAGCATCTCATATATCTTGTGTCTTCAGCTTCTATCATTCTATCTGCGTCAGAACCACAACTCTTTCAGCTGCGAATCTAGAAAGGAATATACATGTATCTCATGTATTTGAAAGGTCCAGAAATAGTCTAAACTTCAGGCAAAGCTGGATTCTGCTGTTCAATGGATAGTTAAGATCCAATCTCTCAGCTCACCTTTCCTCATGTTGGTTTTATAAACAGACAGACACCACTTTCTGGTGATAAGACATCAGAATTTCCAGGCTATACCAGTTAACTTTCCCACTAATTCCCCATATGTCTCTGACCCTTTTGGGGTCTGTATCCATCTCTGAACCAATCACAATGGCTCTAGAGATAAAATTCTCATTTGTCAAGTCAGTACAATTTGCCCACTCCTTGAGCTGGAGTATGTGTTGTAAGTTCAGCCTATAGACAGAGACTGTGGGAAGCGGACTCCACAAACCAAGTGCCATTTCCAAAAAAAACAGAAAGAGTAGGCAAGTAAGGCAAAAACACCAGATGTCTATTACAACTTGGTTGTTTGCTTAATTAAATGTAATCACATTTGTAATAAAGACTTTGTCCTCTCATATACTCTGATTATACTACTCCCTAGTACACAAACAGATTCTAATAAATTATGTCATGATTAGCTAAGGATGGAGGAGTTGGAATGGGGGATGGGGTCCACAAGTACATGCAGGCAGAGGGAAAGCAACTGTCTTTCTAGGTCACCCTGAAAGTTGAAACTAAAATTTTACTTTTAAAAGTGTGACCCCTTCCTTACATCATAGGTGGGCTTGAAATGTATCGAAGGCCTAACTAAATAAGAGCTAAAACTATAAAAATCTCAGAGAAAAACAGGCATAAATTTATATGACCTTGAATTAGACAATGGTTTCTTAGGTATAACACCAAAACCACAAGCAACAAAAAAATAGGTAAATTGGACTTGACCAAAATTTGAAATTTTTGCTATTCAAAGGACACCATCAAGAAAGTGAAAAGACAACTCGAAGAATGGGATTAAATACTTGCAGCTAATATATCTGAGAAGGGACTAGTATTCAGAATATATAAAG
Source organism: Delphinapterus leucas (assembly GCF_059928025.1). Classification (NCBI taxonomy): domain Eukaryota; kingdom Metazoa; phylum Chordata; class Mammalia; order Artiodactyla; family Monodontidae; genus Delphinapterus; species Delphinapterus leucas. The sequence goes on along the minus strand of NC_143137.1, from coordinate 54,292,130 downwards.
AACTCTTGCAATTCAATAATAAAAAGACAAACAACCCACTTAAAAGCTAGGGAAGGATTTGAATAGATATTTCTCCAAAGAAGAAATACAAATGGCCAATACCCAAATGAAAAGCTGCTTAATATTTGTCATTAGGGAAATATACAAAATCAAAACCACCATGAGATACCACTTTGCACCCACTAAGATGGCTAAAATCTAACAGACAGACAATAAATAACAGGTATTGGTGAGGATGTGGAGAAATTGGAACCCTCATAAGTTGCTGATGGTAATGTAAAATGTTGCCATCACTTTGAAAACAGTTTGGCAGTTCCTCAAAAAGTTATATATAGAGTTACCATATGACCCAGCAATTTCACCCTTAGGGATATACACAGAAGAAATGTAAACATATGTCAACACAAAAACTTGTACATGAATGTTCATAACGGCATGTCTCGTAACAATCAAAACATAGAAACATCCCAAGTGTCCACCAACTGGTGAATAGATAAACAAAATGTGACATATCCATACCATGGGACATTACTCAGCCATAGAAAAGAATAAAGCACCAATACATGCTACAATGTGAAGAAACTTTGAAAACATTAAGCTAAATGAAAGAAGCCTGTCATAAAAGACTACATAATGACCAGAATAGGCAAAATCTAGAGACAGGAATTAGATTAGTGGGGGGAGGAGAAAATGGGGAGTGACTGCTAATGAGTATGGGTTTCTCTGGGGGGTGATAAAAAGGTGCTGGAATTAGGGGTGATGGTTGCATAGGTTTTTGAATATCCTACAAACCACTGAATTGGCCATTAAAAGACTGAATTTTATGTTATGTGCATTATAGCTCAATATTTTTCAAAGTTTGAATATGGACTGGGTAATAGACATTACCAAGAAATTATTATAATTTTGATAAGTGCAACAATATTATTGCAGTAATGTAAGGCAATGCCCCCTTTTGTGAAGATGCACACTGAAACAGTGTAAGAGTGAAATGATATGATGTCTTGGATATGCTTTAGAACAGTTCAGCAAAAAGGAGGGTAGACAATAAAGAAAAGAATGAAGCAAAATTTTAATAACTGTTGAATCTGGGTAATAAGTATATGAGAGTTTAACATACCCTCCTCTCTACTTTTGTGTGTGTGTGAAATTTTTCAAATAAAAAATTATTAGATGAGATTGTGATACAAATTTGCATTTCTTGTGGGTGGACTCTGTTACAATTAGGCAAGCCATGACTTTAAAGGACCTGCACTAATAATGGTGTAAATATTGAAATACTGAAACCAAGTTGGGATATCCATTCAGAGAAATGGACAATAATTCCATTACTTTGAAGACATTCTTTCCTAAGATATTTCCTCTTATTAAGTAAAACCATGTTGTAAGGCAAGATTTTCCCCAAACTACCTTCCCAAATCAGACTTTCCTCAAGACTTTAACAGATGTTCTCAAACAAAAGTGTTCCATTGTCAAATAAGTTTGAGAAACATTGAATCAAACAAAGCTAATGCATTTGCTACATTCCGAGTTGTTAATATGCTCACATGCACTGTGAGTCATCCCAAAGGAGCTATAATATGCCTCATTTGGGAAACTCCTGTAAATCCATTTATTTATACAGCACATCTATTAAGCTTATGAAATACTTATGTTGCAACCCTGGCAGAGAGACAGAATCACTTCTAGTGCCTGATATAAATACAATTTTCTCTGTTTTTTTAAGATCCACTTGAACCAGAGTTTATGAAATGCTAGTTTAGAGATAAGAAAGTTTTTGCTTAAGAAAAGGTATTTGAGCTGAGTCTGGAAATCAGAGAAGCTAATCAGGCAACATTATATTCAAGACAAAGGGAATAACAAGTATAGGGATGCAAAAGCAAGAAGCATTTGGGAACTGAGAGTAGCCCCCTATTACTGGGAAACAGGAATATACGAGGGCAAGAGGGCTGGCAGAAGATGAGGTTGAAGGGGCAGGCAGGGGCCAAGCTGGGAGGGACTTTGCTAGGCTACTGAGTTTAATGTGTGAGCAGTGGAAAGCCACTGAATGACTAAACAGAGGAGTGATGTGGTAAAACATGCAATTCCTTTCAGTGTCCCCAAATGTAGATGCACCCACCCTGAAGCATGATGATTTGCTCTGGATAAGTCACGTATCTGTATTAAAACTGATATGCCAAATGAAGTAATTCCCCAGTCCACATTGACAATTATTCAAACTACAGCCTAGGCACGATTCACTTATGCAATACTACTACTGTTCCAACTCATCCTACTATTGGCTGCAAATGCAAACATTTTTTAATGTGTGATTCTCCTGTATTGCACACATGGAAAATACGTCTCCAAAAATCTCTCTTTTTTTTCTCTGATGCTTGGATTTCTAGAAAAAAGAGAAAGCTTCAAGGATATGCTGCAACTTGAAAGAATTTCCCCTCATTACTTAAAAGCTACACTGCAATCATTTCCCGAGTTGCACTTTCAATTATCGACCCAGACTGCAGCTGAGGTTAAAAACTGTCCCCTTACTGCGTGGCTGGGGAATTGTTTTCTAACTGGTTTGTTTGCCATCCTTTGTGCTCTTAAAAATCATCATCATCATCACCACCATCATCAAATAAAAGTATTTAAAGATCTAGTGATTTAACATAAAGTCTGGATTTCGAGAGTTCCCTGATATTTTTATAGACCTGACAACACTGAGCTTGGATCTGTGTAGGATACAATCAGCTAGAGATGAACATAACAGCACCCCCTTAGATGAGCCTTCCAAATACACCAAGCACCCACCCACCCTGCACTTGGCACATTCACATTCATGCAGTACGGATTGTGCTGCCTGGTTTCATTTTTATTACATAGGTTTATGCTGACTTACATTTCATGCAAAAAAATTTAAGCGGTTTATCAAATTAAATACATAACATAGGATCATTAACAATAAAAACAATACCCACCAATTAAATGGAACAAGCAAATAGATTTTCCAGGCATCGGGTGAATGTAATTAGGTAAAATGCAGTAAGTAATTACTGCAGTTGAATCCTGACTTCGCCTAAGTAAAGTATTTTTTTAACATCTTTATTGGAGTATAATTGCTTTTCAATGCTGTGTTAGTTTCTGCTTTATAACAAAGTGAATCAGATATACATATACATATATCCCCATATCTCCTCCCTCTTGCATCTCCCTCCCACCCTCCCTATCCCACCCTTCTAGGTGGTCACAAAGCACCAAGCTGATCTCCCTGTGCTATGTGGCTGCTTCCCACTAGCTATCTATTTTACGTTTCATAGTGTATTTATGTCCATGCCACTTTCCCCCTTTGTCCCAGCTTACCCTTCCCCCGCCCCATGCCCTCAAGTCCATTCTCTACATCTGCGTCTTTATTCCAGTCCTGTCCCTAGGTTCTTCAGAACCTTTTTTTTTTTTAGATTCCATATATGTGTGTTACCATACAGTATTTGTTTTCCTCTTTCTGACTTCCTTCACTCTGTATGACAGTCTCTAGGTCCATCCACCTCAGTACAAATAACTCGATTTCACTTCTTTTTATGGCTGAGTAATATTCCATTGCATGTATTTTCCACATCTTCTTTATCCATTCATCTGTCGATGGACACTTAGGTTGCTTCCATGTCCTGGCTATTGTAAATAGAGCTGCAATGAACACTGTGGTACATGACTCTCTGAATTATGGTTTTCTCAGGGTATATGCCCAGTAATGGGATTGCTGGGTCATATGGTAGTTCTATTTGTAGTTTTTTAAGGAACCTCCATACTGTTCTCCATAGTGGCTGTAACAGTTTACATTCCCACCAACAGTACAAGAGGGTTCTCTTTTCTCCACACCCTCTCTAGCATTTACTGTTTGTAGAAGTTTTGATGATGGCCATTCTGACTGGTGTGAGGTGATACCTCACTGTAGTTTTGATTTGCATTTCTCTAATGATTAGTGATGTTGAGCATTCTTTCATGTGTTTGTTGGCAATCTGTATATCTTCTTTGGAGAAATGTCTATTTAGCTCTTCTGCCCATTTTTGGATGGGGTTGTTTGTTGTTTTGATATTGAGCTGCATGACCTGCTTCTAAATTTTGGAGATTAATCCTTTGTCAGTTGCTTCATTTGCAAATATTTTCTCCCATTCTGAGGGTTGCCTTTTCCTCTTGTTTATGGTTTCCTTTGCTGTGCAAAAGCTTTTAAATTTCATATGGTTCCATTGTTTATTTTTGTTTTTATTTCCATTTCTCTACGAAGTGGGTCAAAAAGGATCTTGCTGTGATTTATGTCATAGAGTGTTCTGCCTATGTTTTCCTCTAAGAGTTTTAGAGTGTCTGGCCTTACATTTAGGTCTTTAATCCATTTTGAGTTTATTTTTGTGTATGGTGTTAGGGAGTGTTCTAATTTCATTCTTTTACATGTAACTGTACAGTTTTCCCAGCACCACTGATTGAAGAGGCTGTCTTTTCTCCACTGTAGATTATTGACTCCTTTATCAAAGATAAGATGACCATATGTGAGTGGGTTTATCTCTGGGCTTTCCATCCTATTCCATTGATCTATATTTCTGTTTTTGTGCCAGTACCATACTGTCTTGATTACTGTAGCTTTGTAGTATAGTCTGAAGTCTGGGAGCCTGATTCCTCCAGCTCTATTTTTCTTTCTCAAGATTGCTTTGGCTATTCGAGGTCTTTTGTGTTTCCATACAAATTGTGAAATTTTTTGTTCTAGTTCTGTGAAAAATGCCATTGTTGGTTTGATAGGGATTGCATTGAATCTGTAGATTGCTTTGGGTAGTAGAGTCATTTTCACAATGTTGATCCTTCCAATCCAAGAACATGGTATATCTCTCCATCTGTTTGTATCATCTTTAATTTCTTTCATCAGTGTCTTATAGTTTTCTGCATACAGGTCTTTTGTCTCCTTAGGTAGGTTTATTCCTAGGTATTTTATTCTTCTTGTCGCAATGATAAATGGGAGTGTTTCCTTAATTTCACTTTCAGATTTTTCATCATTAGTGTATAGGAATGCAAGAGATTTCTGTGCATTAATTTTGTATCCTGCTACTTTACCAAATTCATTGATTAGCTCTAGTAGTTTTCTGGTAGCATGTATAGGATTCTCTATGTATAGTATCATGTCATCTGCAAACAGTGACAGCTTTACTTCTTTTCTGATTTGGATTCCTTTTATTTCTTTTGCTTCTCTGAGTGCTGTGGCTAAAACTTCCAAAACTGTGTTGAATAATTGTGGTGAGAGTGGACAACCTTGTCTTGTTCCTGATCTTAGTGCCTAAGTAAAATATGATTTCAGATTCTTTTTCCTCAAGTAAAAGATTTTAGGATTCCAAGATAGGGCTGAGCTGATCATCAACTGAGATTTACCAGAATTTTCCCCCAAGACTAGAGTTCCTTCAACTAGCTTTAATCTTCAGATCTTTACAATTTCTCTCAAGCACAGGGCAGACTCCATATTTCTTTGATCTTGCCATGGGTTACCAATCTGAACCATGTAGGTAATGTCTAATAAAAGATAAAGGCCATAAATCATTTATGATTGGTAAACTTTATCAAATGTGTTAAGTTCTGTTGGCTCTTCCTTTAGCTAACTCAGTCTTAATAGTCAATCCTCCTAACTGCTTTCAAAAAAGTGAAAGAAAACATTTTACACTGGATGTGTATATAGCTTTCATAATATCATCAAGCTGTGAAGAAACAGGGGAACCTGGAGAAATTATTTGCTCATGCTTTTTTGCCTTCAGGAGGGTGACTGTCTGTGATAATTCAGCATTATAATTATCAGATAAATCTAGCACAGAGTAAAGGCATCCAAAATTTCATCTAAATGTGGAGTTGGGGACTTCCCTGGTGGTGCAGTGGTTGAGAATCTGCCTGCCAACGCAGGGGACACGGGTTTAAGCCCTGGTGTGGGAAGATCCCATATGCCATGGAGCAACTAAGCCCATGCGCCACAACTATTGAGCCTGCGCTCTAGAGCCCACAAGCCACAACTACTGCAGCACGCATGCCTACAGCCCAACCTCTGCAACGAGAAGCCACTGCAATGAGAAGCCTGCACACCACAACGAAGAGTAACCCCCATTCGCCGCAACTAGAGAAAGCCCATACGCAGCAACGAAGACCCAACAATGAAGACCCAATGAAGCCATAAATAAATAAATGAATAAATTTATTAAATGTGGGGTTGTCCATTTTCTGATGGAAACAGAAGAGTCACCTGGTCTCTCCCTGTGGTCTTGTGTTTTACAGAAAGATGCTTTTTCCTTTCCCTTGATTTGCTTCACAGTGAAGCTCAAACACTCTGCTTCAAGGGGTTAAATTTGTTGTAGATGTCAGATGGCCACACGATAATGTCTAAAACCCTTCGGGTTCTGTGCCACATAAAGTTTAGAGATAATTTATTACAGTCCTTGCAAAAGTAAACAATCACGGAGGGGAAATGTATTCGTCTTGACCTATTTTCACAGTCCATCACATCTTGAACGCTTTTTAAAAGTATTCATTAGTTTCAGTAGTAGTACAATTTAGCAACTTCTGCTGACTTTAACCCTTCCTTACCCATTACTTCATTTGAAAGCTACTTTTTTTCCTACTTTCCGCTAGATTGTAAACTCCTCAAGGGCTAAAACCAAGTTTGTGTCATTCGTTATTATATTCCCAGAATCCAGCATAGCACCTGCCATAGAATGCATAATAAATACTGAAGGAATGAATGTTCCTTAAATACTATTAACAATATAATTTTAAGCAACATTCAGAGAAAAAGATGCATTTAGAAAATTTTTAAGCAAAATATGAGAAATAAAATGTAAAAATTTATTACAAAAAATATTTAGAAAATACTATATTTAAAAGCACTCCAGATTGAGAATGTAAATACTTTCTCCACTGGCTTCAGACTCTGTAACTGTAAAAACTCAACAGTTTTTAGAAAGCAATTTCTATTCTGCAGAGAAAAGGTTCTATAAAGTGCAAGCATTACCAAGGAGCTCCTGAACCATGAAAATGACGGAAATTTGGTTTTGTTTTATTAAAGGTGACTAAAGGTTGCAATGAATTTTTAGAGAGACTTTCTGAATAGAAGGCTATGGCCAAAAATCTTACACAGAAATTTTTCTAGTAACAAGTCAGTGACTGAGAATATCTCTAGTTTCTTACACTAGAACAACAGAGACAAAGAAACAACGGCTTCTCAGAGATCAGAAGCAGAAAGCACTAACATAGAGGTACTAAGATTAAAAATAGTGACTGAGAGAAAGAAAGCTGAAGAGGGCAGGTTCTCAATATGCTGGCAGTAGAAGACCCACTCCCTGCTTACTTTGATGAACTTTTCCATCAACATCAACAGTTCCTTCCTGAGCAACTATTACACACTCAGTACCAAGGTGAGTGTGATCCAAAATAAGCACAAATCTTTTTTTTTGGCTGTGTTGGGTCTTCATTGTGGTGCACGGGCTTCTCATTATGGTGGCTTCTCTTGTTGCTGAGCTCAGGCTCTAGGCTTGCAGGCTTCAGTAGTTGTGGCATGCAGGCTCAGTAGTTGTGGCACACGGGCTTAGTTGCTCTGCAGCATGTGGGATCTTCCCGGACCAGGGATCGAACCCATGTCCCTGCACTGGAAAACAGATTCGTAACCACTGCACCCCCAGGGAAGTCCCCAAAATAAGAACAAATCTTAATGCTCTTTCTCAGAGAGAGAAAGTGGATACATGACAAACTTTTTAAATAATTCAAGACAATATACATGAAGTGAAAGAAAGTGAGGCAGGTGTGTTATAGTTTATATGAAGAGAGATTTATGAAAGTTGGAGAGTAATGGGGAAAGGGGGACATCATAGAAGAAACAGAACTCCACCTGAGTGTATGTGTGTGTGTGTGTAGACATTCCACTCAGTGCAAAGGGAACAAAAAGCACCTGCCACCTGTGTGCTAAGGCTGGTTTCACATCCACTTCCTCTAACCTTCACAACCTCATGAGCATATATCCCCTTAGCAGATGAACAAACTGAACAGGTGGCATGAGATGAATCAGTTTGCATGGCTAGAAAGTCAAGGAGCTCAGACTGAAATCTACAGTTATCCGGTGCCAAGGTCTCTCCCCTCCTCAACCTCCTAATACAAACAAAGTCTCAAGATGACTGTTTAAGCTTCTCTACAGATACTTCCTCTCTTACAAATGGGTTTTAAAAAATTAAAAGGGGAGCTTCCCTGGTGGCGCAGTGGTTGAGAGTCCGCCTGCCGATGCAGGGGACACGGGTTCGTGCCCCGGTCTGGGAAGATCCCACATGCCGCCGAGCGGCTGGGCCCATGAGCCATGGCCGCTGAGCCTGCGCGTCTGGAGCCTGTGCTCCGCAATGGGAGAGGCCACAACAGTGAGGGGCCCGCTTACCGCAAAAAAAAAATAAATAAATAAATAAAAAGGAAACTTTCAACACATAATCCTATCAGCTCATGATGGCATAGCACCTACTCTATGCCAAACGTTGTAGTAAGTACTTTACAAGTATTCACACACAGCATCCTTGCATCTGAATGAGGATGGAAATATGATTTTTCAGATTAGAAAAGTGAAGCACAAAGAGGTTAACTAACCACCCGAGGTCACTCTTCTATTAAGTGACAGGGCCTTTCATAAGCATACTCCACACCATTCCCATAAAGTGTTCAAATGAGAATCACCTCAATTGCACATTGGGGTTCCATAAATAACCCCTGGCAGGTCTCTGGCTTCTCCAAGGGCATCTGACCCAGGAGAGAAATGAGCAGGACTTGCGTCTCCCTGGCACAGCATGGCCTGAGTGCTGGTTGAGATTCCACCACCCATCAGTTCTGTCACTTTTGCACAGTTATTTAGCTTCTCAAGGTCTCAGCTTTGACACCTGTAAAATGAGGAGCTTGTGATAAATGATACCAGAATTCCTTCCAGTTCTAAACTTGTCTGTGGTTTAAATCAACCAGACTTTGCTTTATACCAACACTCCTAACTACCAAACATGTGAAACAGAAAAAAGAAGGAAGGAAGGAAGGAAGGAAGGAAGGGAGGGAGGAATCAGGGCATAAACGGTGACCTAACTAGTGGACGAGTAAAGACAAATTCATAATAACCTATATGAACAAAATGTATCATCCTGGTTCCAATCACCCCAAAGTTAATAGAGTTATTTTTCTAATCTCTCTAAGTTAGAATCACAAACTTAAAGTATTCCTCAAAGTACCTAGAAAATTGGTTAAAATAAGGAGAACACAAACTTTTTGTCCCGAGTGAAGTGACCTCATGGAGATAAGTGCCAACATTTCTTACTCCTTTGTGGAAATACAATTTTGTTTTTCTTTCCTGGAAGTGTTCTAAGACTCTTACCAGACACAGCTCTAGCAGATAGCATATTTAATCCTTGTGCAATGCAGGAGAGTGCTTTGCAGACTCCTAGGGCAGCTGTTGCAGCTGCTCGAGACCCCGCCTGGAGCAGCTGGAGGCAGGGCTGGCCTTGTATGAGAAACAGCAGCCTCTTACACAACCATCAATACATTTATAACCTCGCAGACCTTCGAGAAGGATCGATCCCAGCAACAACGGCTGTAGGAACACAAATCAGGCTTACAAGTGAAGAATGCTTAGTGAAGTCCTGGCACACAAGGGTTAGAATTCCTTTAAACCAGTCACCAGATGACTTACAGTGATAAGACATGTCATAATAACCTGGGTGATAACAGTGAGAGTTTGGGTTAATGCCAAACCAGACGTGGAAGGCACGTGGGTTATCTGAGTATTTGGAGTTTAAGACCTTGTCCAGTTAAAGGTCCAATTTCATCCATAAGACCAGGACACATTCCAAAGAACTTGTAACAACAGGTTCTAAGAACAAAACTAAGAGTCAAATTCAGCACTAGGTCTGTCTTTAGCAGCTGTGCAGCCTATGTTCTGCACAATTTCAGGGAGTGCACTATACATAAACTATCTAATAAATATTGTCCCCTGGAGTTGTGTACTGCAGTGGTCCCGCTCAGCACACTTCTAAAATAGCAACAAAGCCAGAAAAAGAGCAGCAGCAGCCAAGAGCACCTTTGGCCAACAGAAATTTTGCAAAATACATCGGTTCTTAATTTCACCTTAAGAAGACCTCAACAGGCAAATCTTGGCCTCTCGAGTTTTCACAGGATTCCGGTAGCAGACACAGAATTCAATTTATCTGTGTCTCAACATTCTATCATGAAAGGTTTCAGAATCCTTGGAAAATGACTCAATGACCAATGTATGTCCCGTCTCTAGGTGCCAAGTGGTATGGCTGAGGGCACCTCAGGCAGTGGCTTCACTCCATGGTTTTGCCAGTTTCCACTTCCTTAGACTCAGGAGCCACTGTTTTGCAGCTGGGCTGTAAAACAACATTCAAGAAACATGAGCATCGCCTCCTAATTGGTACATTCACCAGAGACATAAGGGTAAAAGTTAGTGTGCATTTCCCCAGTGGGCCAAATAGTCCAATTTCAGTAAATCAATCCAACTAGGAGAAGGTCATCAGAACTTATGGAAAAGTCTAAACCACAGAACATGTTATAAGAAAAGTTATTACTTTTATGTTGTCTGAAGGGATTCAAACTAGGTTTTTGAAAGTCCACTGAATTAATTATAATTGTTAAATTGCAAACTAGAAAGAAAATATGCACCTGTCTGTATTGTATTGAAGATGTATATACATTATATATCAATATGTGTTATGTTACCTGCTAGTCTGAAAGATCTCTGACACCAGAAATTCTCTTATATCTCCCCACTGCACTTAGCACAGTGCTAGGAACACACTATAATAGTCAATACTTAATGAGTGTTTATCAGGCACGAAACTTGGATCTAAGCATTTTACGTTCAATCCTCACAGAAATGCTACAAGGTAAGCAAAACTGTTGTTCCCACCTTACAGAACAAGAAACTGAGCCTCAGAGAGGTTAAGTAATTTGCCCAAGCCACAGAGCTAGACAATAGTAGAGCCATATTTGAATCCAGGGAGTCTGATGCTAGAATCTATGCTCTTAGTCATCACACTATTCTTTCTCAACATTCTACATACTCAATAAATGTTGCTGGAATGCTTATGTATGGGTCCTTCATTACAGAAGTACTTTAAACCATTATCTTCTCCTAAATAGGTTAAACATTCACTTTATGTCATTGATGCTATTAATTTCTTGGAAAATCCTATCTAAAGTCCAATCCTTACCCAATATTTCACAAAAATTTCCTAATTAGTGGAGGGCAAACTAATGAGGTTGTGCTTTTACTGTAAAGAGTCAATTCAGTGTTCCTTCTGGTAAAAAAAAAAAAAAATGTACCATTTTGGTGAGTGATGTTGATAATGAGGGAGGCTATGTGTGGATGGGGGCAGGGGTAGTGGTTTGCGGGGAATCTCTGTAGCTTCCTCTCAATTTTATTGTAAATCTAAAACTGCTCTAAAAAGAGTCAATCCAAAAGATTTACAAACACACACTGTTCCCAGCTCCAGGATTCCATCCCCTCCAAGGACCCCAGACTGCTGAGCTCTTTCTGAACTACTGAAACTTTCCCACAGCCCTCTGTAACATTTGTGGAGCCTTTCTTCATTTCTGCTTTATATCATTATTTGCATAAGCTCCTTGAAGACAAGAACAACATATACAGGGACTTCCCTGGCGGTCCAGTTGTTAAGACTGCGAGCTTCCATTGCAGGTGGCACAGGTCCGATCCCTGGTCGGGGAACTAAAATCTCACATGCCACAAGGTGCAGCCAAAAAAAAAAAAAAAAAGAACAACAACAACATATACACTTTTATGGTCTCCTTAACACCTAGCATACCAAAATATATAGTAGAAAATATTTGGATGAAACAGGGGAAATCGAAGCAATATCACAAGTGTGAAGGTTCTTATCACAGGACTTTTTTTTTTAACCAACTGTACTGTAATGCAGGGCAATATTCTTGCAGGCCAAAGTACTTCATAACCTTATTTTAGTAAGGTTACTTCTGGCAACATTCACAGAGTTAAACTACATGTATTTTTACAGAGTAGTTTCAGACTTCTGTCATCCCAGCAAGAAATGTCTATTTACTGAACCAAAAAAAGCTATGTTGCTTTACAATTCTGCTGTTTCTTGCAGACAGATCAGCAGGGAGACATGCAGTCCAACCCTTTAGGGTCTGAACATAATAATGCCTAGGAAATGCCATAAACTAACAGAGATTATCCCCAGCTATTGTTAATACTCAAAAGTGCAGAATCTTATTTCAACTGGTGTTCTACCAACAATCTGTAGACCCCAGTTGTCCATATTACATTAGGACCACACTTATATAATACCAACATATATATATATATGTATATATACACACACACACACACACATATATATTTTCAAATGTTAAAAAAGACATAAGAAGGAAGACTGTCATGCATTTTTAAAAACCTCAAATGTATGTGCAGAAATCTGAAAATAAGTATTAATTATTTTTATAAATGTTTTACCTGGCACTAAAGGAGAATACAAGATACACTATTATTGTTGTCTTGAATCTAAGTCCACTGTAACCCTAACTCACTAGTGGATAGAAACCACAAGAAACAATAAAGAATCAAACACATTTATAAAAAAGGAACCACCCCTACCTCAGAAATGCTAAACACAGTTACCATATGACCCAGCAATTCCACTCTTAGGTATCCACCCAAGCAAAATGAAACCATATATCCCCACAAAAACTTGTACATGAACGCTTATAGCAGCATTATTCATAACTAAAAAGTGGTAACAACCGAATTCTCTACCAACTGATGAATGAATAAACAAAAGACATCATATCCATATAATAGAATATTATTCGACCATAAAAAGGAACTAAGTACTGGTACTGACATACTTCAACAGGATGAACCTTGAAAACATGTTAAATGAAAGAAGCCAGTCACAAAGACCATATAGTGTATGATTCCATTTATGTGAACTCTCTAGAATAGGGATATCTATAGAGATAGAAAGTAGATCCCTGGTTGCGAGGGGCTGGAGGGAGGGGAAGATGGGCAGCTTCTGCTAATAGGTACAGGGTTTCATCTTAGGGTGATGAAAATATTACAAAACTTCAATCCAATCATAAGAAAACAGCATACAAACCCAAATCAAGAGACTTCTACAAAATAACTGATGCTACAGTTTGAACCAAAATTAGATCCTGTGACAAAACAGAAAGAGCATGCCTGGTGCACTAGCTCTATGACTTCTGCCAATACTTATGCTCCCTGGGCCTTGCTTTCCTCACAGTAAAACAGGAGCTCACAGGGTTGTTATAAGTTGTGAAAAGTAAATACCCAGTGACATCTCCAGCACAAAGTAAACAGATGCTCAATAAATTTTTATTTCTGTTGTTGTTGTTAAGTATGCCAGGACGTTAAGATAAGTTAGAGACGAGCCTTTAGCAACCAAATGACTCACTTGAGCTGTGCTGTCCAATACAGTAGCCACTAGCCACATGCGGTTATTTACATCTAAGTTAATTAAAATAAAAAATTCAGTTCCTCAGTTCCAGGAGCCACTTTTCACGTGCTTAATAGTCACAAAAGTCTAGTAAGTACAGTAACAGCACAGATCCATAAAAATATCAAAAGATGAATTTCTGTAGATCTACAACATGATTATCATCACTGCAGTAGAGACCTGAAGACACTCCAATGAACACACATTAAACCTAAAAATAAATAAATAAACAAACTTTACATCCAGCTTTAAACTTTCACATTTAGCCTAAAACACTGTAAGCATCAACTACAAAAAGTTCTCTCAAGACAATTATAAGATGGAGGGAAAATTAAGTTAAGGAATGTTCACAGAAAATATTTGCAAAATATATTTCAAACTAGAAGAAATAATGATAAATCAAACTGCAACCAAAGTCCTTATCACAGTTGAATGGTCTGGGCTGTTAAATAAGCCCTTTCCAAGTGTGAAAGTATGACAGTCTACTACTATTACAAAGTGAAAAGGAGAAGGAATAAAGTAAATGAGCAACAGCGATCTCTGAAATCAACTAAATGTTTGTGACACCAATTTCTCATACATAAATTACATTTTTTAGAAAATATTTTAAATACCTATTTCTCTGCAACTATTTCCAATTCATTCTATCAGTTGATGTCAACATAAGGAGGCTTAAATCTCCAAGAGATGCTGTGTCATATTTTTAAATACAACAGTATTTTAAAATGCTTTAAAAACATGGGCTCATCCACCTTTATAATATCCCCAGGCAGCAGAGAGGCTTGGTACTCTTGACAACACAAAAAAAGTTGAAGTGATTTCCCTGACATTATACCATTCGGACTTTGGTGATTCAAGATGGGAATTTATATGCTCTGGCTCAGCACTCACATACCCTGAACCAGAAGCTTTAAACAGACCACTAGAAACTCTAAGGGCATGAGTCAAAATCTCTGAAGAAAGACTAGTAAATTCCCAGTCATTTTCTATGAAACAAAAAATAGATACAATTTACAGACATAAAAATCTTGTTTATGATTTTTATTAATAATTGAAAGAAATTACAAAGTCATTCCTCAATGTTTCTCACTTTTATTATCACACCAGATGCTTTGAACTACATGGAGAGTCTGCAGACTGCAATGGTTCCCCTAAACAGGCAAAACCAGATCAAGAAGCTCAGTCTACTAGTACTCTTCAGAAACAGGAAGGAAAAACACCTGTCCACTTTAGATTAAGGAAGATTCTGGGCACTGTGTATGATGCCTTTACGTTCAGATACCAAAATGATAATGAGTCCAAATTTTTGATGAAATATTCAATAATAATTAAAATCTCTCCCACTGCAACTCAAATGCTCTCACATTCAAAATATATTACCCCTATGAAGGAACTAAATGGAGTCCTCAGAAGAAAAGGGTTGAGCATTTGGCTTTAAAGTGACTGCACTTTGCTTGCCTTATTCCAGCTGGAATACACCCAGTAATTATGCCTGGAAGTTGCAAGGCACTTTCCCCTGGGGAGCTTTAAGTGCTTTAAAAACATCGGCCAATCCACCTTTATAACATACCCGACAGCAGCAGAAAGAGGCTTGGTACTCTCAAAAACACAAAAAAGCTCAAGTGATTTTTATGAAGTTACACCACTCAGAGTTAGGTGATTCGAGATGGGAATTTGTATGTTCTGCCTCAGCACTCAAATACCCTAAACCAGAAGATTTAAACAGACCACTAGAAGCTCTGAAGGGTGTTTCAGAATGAGTCAAAGTCTCTGAAGAAAGGCTGGCAAATTCCCAGGACGTCAGACCCTTTGTCAGAATTATTGGTGGCCACAGGAAGTCTGGAAAGAATGGCTCTTTGCTTACTCAAAAGCAAGGGAGAGCCACACTAACATCCCAAAGATGTGTTCATACATCAGATACGCATCTGTAATGTGTCTACTTTCCTCAATTACAAATAAAAGTCATCGGGTAAATTGCTCTTATAAAATTATAAAACAGGTAAGTATTTTATACTTGATTTATTATGTCAGATATTCAGTTTGTATTTCCCCTCTAATTCTCAGGTCATACGTAAGCATGTGATTAATTAAGTGATTAATTAAGACTCAGTGTGTCTGGCAAAGAAGCCAGTATCTGCCCTTGGCTCCGACTAGTTCAAAGAAACCCATTTTCAGGATTACTGCCTGGACTTTACATCTGAGAACAGGTAGTATACTTCCTTTTCCTGTGTTATCTTTTGATGTTATGTCTTTGCCTTAGTGCTTGTTTAATCAGCCAAACCATTATAACAGGGTAAAAACTGAACGTTAGCAGAGGAATAATAGCATTTCTCCTGGCTGTTAAAAAAATAAAATAAAAACACCTGATAGACCTTCCCAAACTCCACTTACATCTTAAATCCTGGGACACCAGTTCAAAACTTAGGTCCACACAAAAACCTACACACAAATGTTTACAACAGCTTTATTCATAGTTGCCAAAATTTGGAAGCAACCAAGGTGTCTTTCAATAGGTAAATGGTTAAACAAACTGTGGTACATCCAGACAATGGACTATCATTCAGCGATAAAAATAAATGAGTTGTCAAGCCACACAAAGACATGGAGGAACCTTAAGTGCATATGGCTTAGTGAAAGAAACCCATCTAGAAAGGCTACATGCTGTATGATTCCAACTGCGTGACATTCTGGAAAAAGCAAAAGTACGGAGACAGTAAAAAGATCAGTGGTTGCCAGGGGTTCAGGGGAAGAGGAGAAGGAATGAATAGGTGGAGCACAGGATATTTAGGGCAGTGAAACTATTCTGTATGATGCTGTAACAGTGGACACATGTCATTATACATTTGTCAAAACCCATAAAACTGTACAACACAGTGAACCCTAATGTAAACTATGGACTTTAGTTAATGAGTTAATATTGGCTCATCAGTTGTAATAAATGTACCACACAAATGCAAGATGTTATTAGCAAAAGGGGAAATTGGAGAGAGAGGGGATATAAAAACTATTTTCTATAAACTTAACATTGCTCAAAAAAATAGTCTATTACTTTAAAAAAACAAAAACAAAAACCTGACAGACTTTCCCAAACTTCATATGCATCTTAAATCCAGGGACACAAGTAGATAATTTTATTTGATTGACAACTCTTATGGTGAACTTAGCTTTTTAGTGAATATGATGAGTTCTAAAAACCACACTTCCAGTTACTTTTTGAAAAAGATTTTGTCCCCTCCTTGATGTTCTTCTAGTAAACTTAATAAAGATGAGTTTTTCAAAATTCTGGGCAAGGGACAAAGCTAACATACAGGTAGAAAGAATAAGCGACCAGTTTGTGAATTGCTAGTGACATTTCACCTTCAGTAAAACAACTCATTTTATGTGCTAGATTGTCTCTTCGGTCACTCAGCTTCTCAAATCCATTACAAGTTTCTTTTCCATTATTATTAATTAAATTTTAACCTACACTATAAGTTCCCTGAGGGCAGGGGCCATGTCTTAGCTATTTCTTTTTTTTTTTTTTTAATTTTTATTGGCGTATAGTTGCTTTACAATGTTGTGTTAGTTTCTCCGGTACAGCAAAGTGAGTCAGCTATACGTGTACATATATCCCCTCTTTTTTTGGATTTCCTTCCAATTCAGGTCACCACAGAGAACTGAGAAGAGTTCCCTGTGCTATACAGTAGGTTCTCATTAGCTATCTATTTTATACATAGTAGTGTATATATGTCAATCCCAATCTCCCAATTCATCCCACCCCCTTCCCCCTTGTTATCCATATGTTTGTTCTCTACATCTGTGTCTCTATTTCTGCTTTTGTACCCCAATGTTCAGTGCAGCACTATTTACAATAGCCAGGACATGGAAGCAACCTAAATGTCCATCAACAGAGGAATGGATAGAGAAGATGTGGTACATATATACAGTGGAATATTAGCCATTAAAAGGAACGAAATTATGCCATTTGCAGAGATGTGGATGGACCTGGAGACTGTCATACACAGTGAGGTAGTCAGAAAGAGAAAAACAAATATTGTATAATATCGCTTATATGTGGAATCTAGAAAAATGGTACAGATGAACTTACTTGCAAAGCTATTTCTTATCCTCAATGCTGAACATACTGAGAAAAGACAGAAGCAGGAAACCCGCAAGAAAGGAAGGGATGCTTTGCAAGTATTTGCCCATACCAGTCTCAACAGGAAACATATCACACACACACTCAAACTGGGTATAATACATTCAAATTGAGTTTGATCAAGAGACAACTTTTAAAGTCAGGGCAGGGTTAGCGCTACGTTACCCACCCTGTGGGTAGGGAAGGGTCAAGGAGTGAGAGGGAATTCAGAGAAAGAGAGAGAGAAAGACAAAGAGGCAGGAAGCAGCGGAGGGAAAGAGAAGTATGGCACCAACAGGCTGGGACCCAGTAGAGAAAAGCTGAAGGAATAAACACCCAATATCACTCTCGACCTGCCCTCAGATCTCCTGATTTCTTCCCACGGTTCGAATCTGTCTGGAAGCAGAAAGGCAAGGGTGTTCACTAGTGTAATCCAGGTCAGCCACCCAGGGCACAGAGCAGGATGGAAAGGATGGACACAGAATCTAGGGGAGTAAACAGAAGATACCCAGCACATCTCAAAACACACATGCACAGGAGCATGACCCAAGTGCTCCCAACCTCCGCTTCTACCTATTATAGTCTTTAGACTCAGACCAATCTAGGGTTCAAATCCTAACTTCTGTCACTTTGTAGATGAGTATCTGTGGGCAAGTGATTTAACCTCTAAGACTCAGATTCACCACTTGCAAAACAGGACTCACTAAAGGAACTGCTTGAGGGTTATAAGGATTAAATGAGACAACAAAGAGTGCTTAGTGGCTGTGTACAGGAAGCACCGTTACTACATGTCCCACAACACACACTTAAGTACAGTTTCCAGCACATCATGTTCCACTTATTTCGGTCCCTTAGCTGTTTAGTGTATGTGTTCTATCTCCCCGGGTACACAGCATAGTCTTTCAAGACAGGCAAAAGGGACTTCCCTGGTGGTCCAGTGGTTAAGAATGCAGGGGACATGGGTTCGGGCTCTGGTCCGGGAAGATCCATGTGCCACGGAGCAGCTGGGCCCGTGCACCACAACTACTGAGCCTGTGTTCTCGAGCCCGCGAGCCACAACTACTGAGCTCACATGCCACAACTACTAAAGCCCACAGCCCGTGCTCCACAACAAGAGAAGCCACCGCAATGAGAAGCCCATGCACCACAACAAAGAGTAGCCCCCGCTCAGTGCGACTAGAGAAAGCCCGTGCACAGCAACGAAGACCCAACGCAGCCATAAATAAATAAATAAATAATAAAAATAAATTAATTAAAAAAAAAGAAACAGGCAAGATCTGGGTCATTTTACTCCTTTGCTACCCCTCAATGCACCTACCTGATATAGTGCTGTGTAAACAGGGCAACAAAATAAATATTTACTAAAGAAACACATAACCCCTCCAATAAAAGTAGAAAGGCTTAATTAATTTATTAACCTGCAGAACAGAAGTATCACTAATGAAATCACTTTCTGTCTCCTCTGGTCTATAAAGTGCTCACTTGATTCATAAGTGGATATACCTTTTCAGCATGTGCTTCAAATTTTAATATATACAAACTTGGCATCATTCCAATCGGGGATAATAAGAAAAAGAGGGACCTGGAATTGGGAATAGAAACAGAAAACAAAGCAGACGGCAGAGGAGGAGTAACAGTCTTGGGAAAAATTAAGGAAGATGAGAGAAGATAAGTGCAGGTCCCACAGGTGCCCACTGGTGGGCAGCGTCTGCAAGGATGGAGGCCACTAAGAAGTGTGCAGAAAAGGCTCAAACAGCTGGTGCTCAGGCAAGACCTGTTAGAGCCAAGGCTATTCAGTGGATACACCTTTGTATTGGGAGGGAAAGAGAAAAGTACTGGGGTTAAATAGATTAAACAAAACTACTCAGGCATCCCTGATAATCCCCATCTCTAAGACCACTATGGAAACAAGGAAGTAGGATCCCAGAGGCCTGCCCATGCGTGCAGATCCATAAAATGAAGTCAACAGCTATAAGCACTAAAAACCAGAAAAACACTAAACATCTGGACAAAGAACCAGATGAAGGAAAAACAGTGGCCTCCAGCTCTGACCTTGCAAGAAAGAAAATAACTACAAACAGATCACAACAACTGTGAGGGAGGACATATCTAGCAACCCGAGTGATTGTTTCAGTCAGTGAGAATGCCGAAACATTAGGTATTTTAGAGGTCAGAGAGTTAATAGAAGAAATTACATGGGTATTGAAAGACTAAAAAAGTAAAAAGGGGACACAGAGATAACCATGATATTAGTCACTGCAAGAAGCAGCCACAACCTTAGGGCTGAAGAAACAAAAGGGAAGATGTGGGGTTACCAGGACCTGGGTGCTCAAAGCAGGGACTGATAACAGGTCTCAAAGCAGGGTGGGGAGAACAGGACACACACAGTATAACTGATACTTGGACCTTGGTTGGCGCCATGGCAGACTTGATGCCAAAAATTCTTAAATAAACTACAGACTAGAGCTGTAGCGACCACAGGAGAAACGCTGACAGGAGCTGAAAACAGCAAAGCCCTTTCTCCCCCTTGCTCCTACATTTCAGTCTTCTGCCAGTGCCTCCTACTGCCAGAAACCAACAGGAATCTAGCTGGCAAGGGAATCTGGGAGATGGATTTCGCAGAGCTCCAGCCCCAGCCTCACAAAAAAAGGCAGAAAATGGTGGGCTTGAAGCTGAAACCACAAATAAACAGCCGGCGCAGTTTGATATCCACACTTTCCCTATTAGGTTTCAAGTTCCTCGACTGAAAACGCTCCAATATTGGTTTTCCAGGAACCTAACCTTGAGAACCAGTGAATGTCATGAAGCTTTTCTGACTAAAAATAAGTTGAAATACTTCACTAAAACTCCTTTCCTCTGTCCAGACCGTAAATATTTCCTATCTATTTGGGACAGAAATTTCATAGGATAGAGCATAAAGAAAGATTTATAATTGAGAACACTGGCCAAATACAACAATTTCTTCCAACACAGGAAAATTCTTCATAGACTCCTAGCATTTCCAAAATCTGTTTTAATTCTCCTACACAAAGAGTTGGCCTCTGTATTGGGATGAGATCTGGGGGCGCTGAGAGGAACGAGTATATTTGCTTTGCAGGTTAGAGAGGTGTGAATCTTTGGGGCCCAGGAGGTGAGTAGTCACTCTCCGAGAAAGCTTCCAGTGATCCCAGTCTCCTAGAGCTCAGACTTGTGGAGGCCCCTGCCATACTAAATAGGGCTGACCTGTGTAACCACAAGGATATTACAGAAACAACCACGTGTGATTTCCGCCAGAAAGCTGTAGCTTCCATCTTGCTTTCTCTCTGATTACACACTCTGGAAGAAGCCAGCCACCAGAATGTGAGAACCTTCTCTGTAGCTCTACAGAGACGTTTATTTAAGTGGCAAGGAACTGAGGCTTTCTGCCAACAGCCATGGTACAAGCACACCCTCCAGGCCCAATCAAGCCTTCAGATGACTACAGTTCCAACAGCTTGACTACAACCTCTGAAACACCCAGAGCCAGCACCATCCAGCTAGGTTGATTGCAAATTCCTGACCCCCAGAAACTCTGTGAGATAACAGATGTTTATTGTTGTTTGAAGGCATTAAGATCAGAGGCAACCTATTATGGAGCAATAGATGACTAACATACTCTCAAAGAGCCCTCCTTGGGACTTCCCTGGTGGTGCAGTGGTTAAGAATCCACCTGCCAATGCAGGGGACACGGGTTCAAGCCCTGGTCTGGGAAGATCCCACATGCCACAGAGCAACTAAGCCCATGTGCCACAACTATTGAGCTTATGAGCCATAACTGCTGAGCTCACAAGCCTCAACTACTGAGCCCACATGCTGCAACTACTGAAGCCCATGTGCCTAGAGCCCGTGCTCCACAACAAGAGAAGCCACCGCAGTAAGAAGCCTGTGCACTGCAACAAAGAGTAGTCCCCACTCGCCACAACTAGAGAAAGCCCACATACAGCAATGAACACCCAATGCGGCCAAAAAATAAATAAAATTTAAAAAACAAAAGGATCTGCCTGCCAATGCAAGGGACACGGGTTCGACCCCTGGTCCAGGAAGATCCCACATGCCACGGAGCAACTAAGCTTGTGTGCCACAACTAGTGAGCCTGCAGTATAGAGCCCGCGAGCCACAACTACTGAAGCCCACGTGCCTATAGCCCATGCTCCACAACAAGAGAAGCCACCGCAGTGAGAAGGCCAGGCACCGCAATGAAGAGTAGCCCTTGCTTGCCGAAACTAGAGAAAGCCCGCGCGCAGCAACGAAGACCCAACGCAGCCAAATAATAATAATAATAATAAATAAATAAAAATTTTTAAAAGAAGAGCTCTCCTTAGTCATATTCTCTCATTCCTTAGTCAAGTGGACAAGATTTGTTTCACATGCATTGCTCCTGGTCCCCTGATTGGGCCTGAAAGCATCTTCTAGTTTCATTAATGTGGTTTATTTAAAGAGTCCAGCTGCTCCCACCCTCTACACTAGCCTTTTAACATATCTTGAATTTTCTGTCAACTAAGCCAACAGAGGAATTAGATGACCATGAGGTTTTAAGCCCCTTTAATACTGGAAGCATTCAAGCAGACGATCAAAGGTTATAAAGTACTTCCTATACCAACTGGAAGGTGGGAACAGATGACCGGCAAGGTTTCTAATCACACTAAGAAGGTTCTAAGACACAAGTCTCTGGGTGTACCCCCCAAAACTGTGCAGTAATTCTCATCAGGTATAACTAAGTATTGAAAGTAGCCTGGAGTTCACAGGAAAAAAAAAAAAAGAATTAAAATGGCCTATAAACTTAAAAAGAAAAGATGCTCAGACTAACTAATAATTAAAGTAATGCACATGTAAGAAAACTAGTAAAGCATTAATTTACATGTGCCAGATTGGAAAAATCTACAAGTTTCAGAAAGGGTAGAGAAACAGACATGGGGGGTGGGGGGTGAATCAGTGCAAGCTCTTTGAAAGGCAATTTGGGCAATATTAAAATTTTAATTCCCCTTAGCCTGAATGACTCAGCACTTTCAGTTGAAATTATCTATTCTGTGTGTAAGGACAAAATCCTATAAATGACGTAAATGGTCACCAATTTTAAAAATGGGTAAATAAATTTTAGTGCAACTATGCATTGAATAGCATGCAACCTATGAACAGAATGAGTTGTATCTATATATGGGCTGATATGAAACATTCTCAAGATATATCGTTAGAAAGAAAAATAAGATACGTCTTAGTATAAAACTTCTGCAAGGAGTTTTTAAAATGCTGTTCATATTTGCCACTAGGAAGGGGTACTAGGGACTTGGGAGAAGGAAACCTCTTTGCTGTATGCTCATTTGTTCTGCATGAGTACACTCTATTTTTAATTTTTTTAAAGTGTTGGGGGGAAGCTTAATGCAGAGAAAAAGAACAAAAGAAAAAAATACAGGGTTAAGTTATAGCTACTTTCCAAGTAATTTAAAATGCAGTCCATCAAAGTAGCCAGGGTCTGGCTTTGGGCTTAAGACACTCACATGCACATTCAACCGTTAAAAATCATCTCGGAGAAGAAAGGTCCTTCGCACTGTCAGTGTGCCTCTCACTAATTGGGGAATGAGAGCTCTCTAGCCATCATAATGCAAACCACTAACTCAATGACTGAAGGGATCCATGAGATGAACATCTTCCTGCCCTAAGCTTTGTGAATCATGAAATGTGATAAAATTGCCTTTCTTTGAATGTTTAGGCAAAGAATGGCAAGGTTAAAGAAATAAAAAGTAGTCAGCATTCATTTTACTGACTGGTGGGGGTCATCCAGAGCACACAACTGCTGTTAAAAAGCTGGCTGCCCCCGCCGACTGCCTCTGCCCATAAATGTCAGCCGTGATTTTCTTCTCCATTGACCAAACCCTTCCTGAGACTAAGCGAGCACTTCCCAGATCAGTGATCTGCGTAAAAGAAGTCTAGTAAGTGGCGGTTAATTATTCTCAGGGTGTGTGACACAGAAGGGAAACTGCATTCAAAAAGAACATTCTTTTTCTCTTTGGGCCAATATGTTAAAGATGAGACCTTCGTGTCTTAGAATGGGCTTGTATTTGCTAACAGGTGAGGCGCTTTTGTTCACCTCGTGACAAATAAATTGTAACTGTCTAAAAACATTCATTTAAATGTTATCAAATATGACCTATGTTATGACCTATTTAAAAAAGAGGAAAATACCCAGAGTTTCCTAAAAACTTATTTAAGCAATGCTATCGTGAGACTAGACTGAACCCTCCCAAAAACAACTTTACCAAGGCCTTCACCCAGATGTTCAGATTCTTTTTCAATTCAGACCTGACAAATGTCTAGAATTTTAAAAACTCCTTTTGAGTTACAGAAAAAGAGGGGGGAAAGGTGTAGAACCAGTTTTAACCAGTCTCTCTGGAGATTTTTAATCATTTTAAGGTTTAAAGAAAAATCATTCTTTTAATAATTAGAAATGTTTTAGTTGTAGATGATAAACTGTCAACCAAGCACAGGCCCAAAGTTAGTTTCTATAATCAAAACACTAATACCTGAACTAAAGACTTATTTATCCAGAAGAGGCCAAGTGCCCAAAGTCGTAATAAGTAGAGAACCTTCCAACTATAATAATTTGTCAATATGTATATAAACATGTTAAAAAGGACACATGTAACCCCTAATCACCACATCTCTGTACAATGTAAATTCCAAAAGATCGGGACCCTCATCCTTTCCTACAAAATGCCTAGCCCACGCGGGTGCTCACTAAAATCAAAGGAGCTCATTTTTATAAAGGCATCTACTTTCTTTTCTTAGAATTAGGATCTCAAAAGTTCATAACTATGTACCTTGTGAGTTTTGCCTAATCTTTATGCAAAAATAAAAGCTAAATTCAACTGAATTTTTCAAAGTAACATGAACTTTTAGTCTCATTATATGTTTAAATTCAGTAAGTTGTAATGTGTCCATGATCATCATTTAGGTACATTAGAAATTAAACAGGCCTTTGGTGACCACTGCAGGAATCTGATGACCACTCTGGGCTGCACTGCCCAAATGGGTGCCCATAGAATGTTCCTCCACATTGAATCACTGGGGGTGCCCCTATGAAGTGATCTAAGAGACATGAGAGTAAGGTTAAAACCAGTTTCCTCACTGAAGAATTTCTCAGAAATTTGAACATTAAATGTGCATCCATCAAGCAGAGGAGGTAAGTTTCCCAAGATTTGAACAGGAAACACTTTGTAATCTATGTGTGGTTATTGTTGGGTCTTTTTTCCCCTTAACATATATAAATGAATTATAGAGCTGTTTCCTCAAATTGGACATAAGCTCAACAGGGATCCACAGATTCCCTTCCCAGCATTGAGACCTGAGACAAGTTATTTAGTCATCAGATTCCCCACCTGTAAAATGGAAATAAAGATATGACTTAACTCATACTTTGCTGTAAGGAAATCAAAAACTAAAATATATTAATCAATCAATAATTGTTTTGACTATTATCACCATTCCTGTTTTAGACTGCTTGGACTGCCATAAGAAAATACCAAGACTGGGTGGCCTAAACAACAGAAATTGATTGTCTCAGAGTTCTGGAGGCTGGAAAGTCCAAGACCAAGATCAGGCAGGGTTCAGTTTCCGGTGAGGGCTCCCTTCCTGGCTTGTACCTTCTCATTGTGTCCTCACATGGTAGAGAGAACAAGCTCTCTGGTGTCTCTATAAGGACACCAATCCTACAAGATCAAGGCCTACCCTTATGCCCTCATTTAACCTTAATTACTTCCATAAAGGCTCCATCTACAAATACAGTCACATTGGAGGTAAGGCTTCAATTTAGGAATTTAGGGAGGACACAGTTCAATCCATAGCAATCCCCCTTCCATTTGATTTCTATTCTTTCACTCATGAGTATCTACTACATTGCTGAAAGAATAAAAATCTCAGGCTGTTGAGGCGTGAACAAGTTTGTCCCTTTACTGTTGCCACAGACCCATACAGAGTAAGGCTGTTGGTTTGACTCTCTGGGTCAAATAAATGAAGCCACTCGACCTTGAGAAGACAGAAGAAAAAAGAGAGAGAGAGAAAGTATCCCCTGGCTTCCTGACTCAGCCATCAGAAGAATATCAGGCTGTACAGCAAAGTGATTCAGTTGTACATTAAATCAACTATACACCAATAAAATTAAAATATTTTTTTAAAAAAAGAAGAATATCAGGCTGTTTATCATAAAGGGATCAGACATGGAAAGGGTTGGGTGTGGGAAACATGGGCTCCACATACATTTTACAACTCCTCTCATCACCTACCGGGGAAACCACTTTCAGATACAAGATTTTGCTGCTGTTGTAGCTGCTGGATCAGCCAAATCCATAATTTTATGAATTAAGAAATTTCCATATGGTGCCCATCAAAACAAGTAATCATAATCCTATGTGATGAGAATGCAAAAATGAAAAGTAACTAAAATTAAAAGTCAAAAAACAGACTAAAATAAAATGTTTGTCTTAAGCGTGACAATAACTAACACTAATATTAACATTTGAAAGGAATACAAAGAATGGAAGCATATTAAAAGCAAAAACAACTGCATGTACTAATGAACAAATAGGAAACACCAAGGAGCCAACGACTCTTCAGCCAGAGGGAACCTCTGGGAACTCCTTGTCGGCACCACAGTGTTTGATGGCTGTGTCTATAATTCACACCCTCCTTAGGATGCCCTCCCTTTGCCCCTCATCCTTCCTCCAGGCAAAGACTGGTCCATCTTTCAAGCTGCACATATATATAACCTGGCTCCTATACTGGCCACATCCCCCAGGTTCCTCCTCAAACACCTTTTTATACTTTAATTGAAGCACTCATTTTACCTACTGTAATTAATTATCTCCTCATGAGATGTGGAATTTTTTTGAGTGCACGGGCTAAATAAGTCTTTCTCATCTTGTACCTCTAGTATCTGGCACAAGGCCTGACAGAGAGTGGCTATTCAGTAAATGTTCATTGAATAAATAAAAATGTCCATCTGGGACTTCCCAGGCAATCCAGTGGTAAAGACGCTGCGCTTCCAATGCAGGGGCGTGGGTTCAATCCCTGGTGGGGAACTAAGATCCCACATGCTGCGCCGTGTGGCCAAATAAATAAATAAATAGAAATAATTTTAGGGACCTCTCTGGTGGCGCAGTGGTTAAGAATCTGCCTGTCAATGCAGGGGACACAGGTTCAATCCCTGGTCCGGGAAGATACCACATGCCGCAGAGCAACTAAGCCCATGGGCCACAACTACTGAGCCCGCGGGCCACAACTACTGAAGCCTGTGTGCATAGAGCCCATGCTCCACAGCAGGAGAAGCCACCACAATGAGAGCCCATGCACTGCAACGAAGAGTAGCCCCTGCAACTAGAGAATAAATGTATTTTTTTTAATAATTAATTTTAAAAATAAAAATGCCCATCATTAATGAGGTAACCGCAGGAAACACACCCAAGTTTAAAAACAACTTATTTAGTCAAAGAAATACCATTTAAAGCAACTTTGACTATGGTAGGGGACACTGTACTTAACAAAACAGTAAAATTTTATTTTAAATGTTAAAAATTGTTCAACCCTTCAGAAAAATAACATGGCACTACTTATTTAAAGTCTCAGCAATCTATTAATTCCTGAGAGTCAGCTAGAATTTTATCCAAGGAAAACAGCCAATAGGGGAAAAAGAAAAAAACTCGTACAGAAATTTTCATCATTTAAAATATCAAAATATGAGAAAATCCTTACATAGGAGGAGAATGAGCAAAGTATCCTTCATCAACTCAATGAAATATTATGCAACAAAAAAACTGATAATTTAAGACTGCAGAAATATGGGGCTTTTTCTTTTCAGTGTCTAAGGTTACATCTGGAACAGCTCACCATAAATTTATGTAAAGGATACAAAGTATGTCATTTCTGGCATACTGCAACCATTGACATTTTAAAAATAGAACTATTACATTATTGTTTAAGCAGCTCTATTGAGTTATAATTCATATGCCATACAAATCACTAATTTAAAATATACAACTCCAAATACATTCACAAAGTTGTGCAAACATCAACATAATAAATTTTAGAACATTTTCATTGCCTCAAAAAGAAACCCCACACTCCCTAGCTGTCAGCCCCCAATCCTCCCATCACTCTCCTACCCAGCCCTAGGCAACCATTAATCTACTTCCTGTATCTACAGGTTTACCTATTTTGGAAATTTTGTATAAGTGGAAACATACAATATGTTGTCCTTTGTGACTGGCTTCTTTCTTTTAGCCTAATGTTATCAAAGCTCATTCATGTTTTAGCATCTATCAGTACTTCACTTCTTTTTATTAACAAATAACATTCCATTGTACAGGTATATCACTTTTTATTTATCCAATCAGTTGACAGACATTTGGATTGTTCTCATTTCTTAGTTATTATGAACAATGCTGCTGTGAACATTTGTATAGATGTTTGTGTGTGGACATGTTTTCATTTCTTTTGTGTATATACTGAGGAGTGGAATTACTGGACCATACCATAACTTTATGTTTAACAATTTGAGGAACTACAGACTGTTTTCAAAAGCAGCTGAATCACACGTCTTCGCCAACACTTGTAATTATCTGTAGTTTTTATTCTAGTCATCATAGTAGGTGTAAGGTGGACTCTCACTGCGATTTTTACTTGCAATTCTGATAGCTAATGATGTTGAGCATCTTTTTATATGTTTATTGACCATTTGTATATCTCCTTTGGAGAAATGTCTACTCAGATCCTTTGACAATTTTTAATATGATTATTTGTCTTTTTATCATTGAGTTGTAACAGTTCTTTATATTTTCTGGATACTCACCCCTTATCAGACATATGATGTGCAAAAACTTTCTCCCATTCTGCGGGCTGCCTAAATATCATGGAGATTTCATTCCCACCATAATCCATATAAAACATACATGAATAAGGACTAGGAAATTTTACATCATACCCTTTTCTCTTTGAAACGATATTTCATTCCTCTTTTCCCTCAGAATTTCATACTAACGTATTTATGCTTGAAAGTCTTATTTACTAATTCTCTATTGTACTTCTCTGCAACAAAGAGTTTCATACATACTTTAAAATTTTAAATGCCTTTGATCTCCTGTGACCACAAAACTCTAAGCTTTAATGTTTTTCTTCTGGATTCAGTTATAATTATTTTTATATTTTTTGTGTTTTTATTATAATTACTTATAATTATTAATAGGACACAGTAAGCATAATATTTACCATGATAAATACTTATTAAGTATAAGGAATAAATTTCATTGGTAATGCATCGCTTAATAAGGTGAATGGGATTGGGGAAAATTAAGAGGCATTAAGATTCACCTGACATCAAAACTATGAACTGGTCCTTTGTTTGATTATCAGGGCTTTGAAAATCTTAGATCAATATGCCAATAGTAAGATTAGAGACGGAGGAGAGTGTTTTTTGTAAAACAGAAGGCTATAGTAGAAGAAAAGGTGAGAAAGAAGATTCTGCATCATGCCCAGACCATGGATGTGTTTTCAGGGAGAGGAGTTTCCCGAAAGAATACATCAGAAGTTAAGGATCTGGAAAGAGATTCCCTGGAGAGTTTTATCCAGGCCTACATACCTCTTGGAAAGTCTTTTCGTAAGTGTACATGTTACCCAGTTGAGAGACAGCTGCATCAGAGGGTCTTGTGCTCCTTCGGATGATTATGCATAATAAATACTTACTATATCACACAAAAGTCTCTCTTTGCTAACACCTCTTTCTATACAGGACAGAAGTGGTACCTTAGGTGGAGAACGCAGCTTACTTTCTCCAGTATTTCTTAATAAAATACGATGGGTCAAAGCAGTCAAGATAATTCAAATAATCAAGAAGGTTTATGTTAAGCAGTTGGTAAGAAAAGATCCAAATGCTGATTAATTTTATGTAATTTTCTTTTACTCTAAAGTTTGATGGCTTCAAATCAGTTGCTACACTAGACAGCAACATATAATAAGCCTAAAATAGCTACTTTTAAAATCAGGCTTAAGTTTGACAAGAGCTTATGAGTGGATTAATATTGCTTACACTCGTCTAAACGTCACTTTGACAAATTACATGTTTGTCTTGATGACATCTCCCCCAGGCATATGGCGCTTCCATTAACTCTGGTGTTATCTTTGCAGCAGGAGAATATGCCTAATTGTTTTCAGAATATTCATAAATTACAAGGACTCTCGTTGGTCATGATTCATAATTGCTTACAATATTGAGGGGAAAGATCCCTACACAGATGCTATCCAGTGTGTGGGGGTTTTTTTAAATTATTATTAATTTCAAAGAACAAACTGTTCTCTTTGAGGCAAACATTTAACAGTCATGATCCAAATTTTAGATGAAAATGTTACCTTATAAAGTGTAACACAAAAAAGATGTTAGGCTGAATTTTATCATGGCAACCTTGGGCAACTGAGAGAAACTGCAAATATGAAGTCAAAGAAGAATATAAATTCATGATATTCAAAACAATTCCATTCAAAAAGTATTTATTAATAACTCTCCTTGCATAATACTCTACGATAAACATACGCAAGATAAACACACTTCAGCCCTTGATTATATCACCTAACTGGCAACATGAAATACACAAAGAATGTGAGGATTATAAGGGGATGTGTGATCCAAATATCCATCCCCAAACTCAGGTCATCATAATGCAGAACTATCCTCTGGGGAACGGATGACTCATAAAATCAGTTCCACGGTCATATTCCTCCCCATCCACCTTTCCTGCAGCGACACAAAAATTCAAACAAATCAACTACAAATCTTGCCAAATAGACAATCTCTCATGAGATTAATTAAAGTAACTTTGGAAAACTGCTTGTCACACACAAGACCACAGAAAATGAGGATCTCGAGATCCTCTTTATAATTATCAAAGATTTTTAAATCTACAAGTTTACAGATGCTTTAAAAGGGAATGAAATGACTATCAACTTTTTTTTTTTTTTTTGGCCACACCACGCGGCTTGCAGGATCTTAGTTCCCCGACCAGGGATTGAACCCGGGGCCCTGCCAGTGGAAGCTCGGAGTCCTAACCAGTGGACCGCCAGGGAATTCCCATTATCAGATTTTTTAATCCCCTGGAAAAATATAAATAAATAAATAGGACCCTCTTTATGATTATACGTAAACAAAAGATAGCATATGTGTTATACAATTTCAGAAATGATTATTCCCAAAAAACTTTATTCATTTCTTTTTTTTCTAATTATTCACACATTTTTTCTAATTAGTTGCAAACAAAAACTAGAATGAACTTAATCTTATGATTATCAGTTAACTTTCTAAAAGACTAAATCCCAATCAAGCCTTATATGCATAGTAATCATGAAATGTTGTTCTTCATTGTAAGTGGATTCACCTTCAGTAAACTTTTTCCAGTGCCAATCATCCTTGAGCCTCCTATATCTTTCTAGTTCCAATTAATGAGCAACATTCTAGCCAGATCTAAGCCTACTCGAATTATCTGTGCTTAAAGGGGTTTTCTGCTGCGGAACCTGCTGCCATCTTTCTCCAACTCAGTCCCAGGAGCCCTTCCTGGCACCAGGTGTATGCTGTGTACTCCTCCCCCACCAACTTTGGCCTTTGTGCCCAGTGGCCCACGCAACCCAACCACTGAGCAAGACACACAAGCCTCCCCAGACCATGAGTCTTCATGGATTCCGTTGTTAATCACTCTGGAGTAGACAAATGTATAACTGTCAAAAATTCTTACAACAGTGGACCCTGGTCTAAGAATCTTAAATTCTTCCTGGAAAGCTAAAACATATTCTACTTTTACTCACCTGACATGCTTGAACTTTAATTCATAAAACTACCCCCCTACCACCACTACCAGCACTCTCCACCCCTTCACACCTCAGCATTTTGCTAATCCCTTTCTCCAAGGCGGTCTGTCTTCCCAAACTAAAACCACAAGGGAAGCAAAACAGTGGGTCTCAGGTAGGCACTCTGCCTTTCTGAGGAGCTCCAGGCAAGAAGTCACCAAGTAAGCTAGGGCACTTTACCACATGTTCAGTCATTCACAAATCATTTACCACAACTTGTATGATGCACAGCATCTAGTGAATTCAGAGATGTTAAATGAGCAGCTTGGAGAAATAAGCCAAAGCCAGAATGTAAGAATCCTTGATTCCATGATGTTCCCATAAGAACAGGGATTTTTGACCCTACCAGACCACAGCCACATTTTGATAGCAACCTTTGGAATCCATAGACACAGTACACACAGAGAAAGAGAGAAAACTGTAGTATAAAGGAAAATAAACAGGAGTAGTTTTTACCATCTTTCATATGTGTAAATTATGTGTATACATATTTTAAGATACAAATAGGCATGACTACACTAAATGATTTAATGATGTAAGATGCTTGCAACTATCTTTAATGACTAAATTTGAATTTAAAAAGAGTAAAATTCATTCACCAGACTGTTCAGCACTTTTTATTGGATATTTTAAAATAAAGGCAAAGTGTGTGTGTGTGGGGGGGGTGTATTCATAATCATATATTGCCCACAATGTGTACTGGCACAATTCAAATACCACAAGCAGCACTGCTACAGGTGAAGGGATTTGCCAAAATGGTGGACATGTCTTTGAAAAGTTACCAATAAATCAAAGTACAACTTTTGAAGTATTCAGCAGTTACATTTCTGAAAATTTCAGAATATATTAAAACTGGGTCAAAAAAAATTTTTGTATGTTAAATGGGGTTAGGTTTTTGGCTCAGATAATTATAGACAGATATTTCACCAACAGAATCTCTGATTGGGATATTCTAAGATTTTGCAGGATGCACAGGATAAGCTTTCACTTGTTTGGTATTATTCTGTATACTACAGAATGTCTAGCACCTCTGGTCCTCCACCCACCAAACACCAATAGCGCACTCCGTTCTTTTGGACAACTGAAGTCAGTTCCCACCAATTTCCAAAACACTACTTGTGAAAGAAGTACCCCTCCCACTGAGACCCACTGAATAAAGCTGTTCGAAAAGTACTGGCTGGGGACTAACAGGCACCAGACCCAGTGAGAGGCACTAGGGACAAAGTGGTGAAAAAAACAGAGCTTAGAGCATAGTGGAGAAAGTGACATTAAACAACATCCAAGGGCTTCCCTGGTGGCGCAGTGGTTAAGAATCCAGGAATCCAGTTCAGGAAGATCCCACATGCCGCGGAGCAACTAAGCCCATGTGCCACAACTACTAAGCCTGTGTTCTAGAGCCCATGAGACACAACTACTGAGCCCGTGTGCCACAACTACTGAAGCCCACATGCCTAGAGTCCACGCTCCGCAACAAGAGAAGCCACCACGATGAGAAGCCCGCGCACTGCAACGAAGAGTAGCCCCCGCTCGCCACAGCTAGAGAAAGCCCGCGTGCAGCAGTGAAGACCCAACGCAGCCAAAAATAAAATAATTAATTAAATAAATAAATTTATTAAAAAAAAAAACCCAAGTAATTATGTCAATACAAAACATTCTAAGTACTATGAAAGAAAATTAATAAACTAATAGTTTAGATGGTGGGGTGGCATCTGACTTCAGAAGTTTGTGGATCAGTGGAAATATTCTATTAACTTGGAGACATAAATAGGGTTGTCAGCTTTTTGATTTTGTCATGAAAGATCATTTTTTTAAAAAAATAAGAACTACCATTTACAATCACCGTGGTAACAAGATGGCAGGAAAATTATTTCTGAATTTTAAAAAGTGGATAAAACAAGAACACTTTTAGTGTAGTGGAAAGCCTCACTCACTACATTATTATTTTTCTCTTTTTGTTGCAGGCTAATAAAAACTTATCAAAGATTGGCATTTTTGTGACCATAGCACAAAATCCTTGCTGCTCCAAGTGTGGTCTGTGGACCAGCAAAATCAGCATCGCCAGAACATTTTTGAGAAATGCAAAATCTCAGGCCCCACCTCAGACCTACAGCATCAAAATCTGTTAACAAGACCCCCAGGTGATTCACATCCACATTAAAGTTTGAGAAACACTGTCCTAGAATAGATACTGACCCTCCAATGGCTGAAAATCAGCCATACCCATCTACATTGAAGATTCAAAAATGATCTTTAACACTCGAGAACCATTTTTCTCAAAGGTAACTGAAGGATCCTGGAAAAACCAGGGCACAGGATGAAATATAAAGCAGATGAGCTGGCATCCTAAGGATCAAACATCTTTCACCTTTTAAACTTGATGACCTTGAAAAGTAGTGGGGGGCATGGTCAATCACAAACAACATTCACAGCTTTGCACTAGACTTCAGTAGCGTGAAACAGAGTTCCCCAGCTTCCGTGCAAGGTAGCGCATCCAGGGAGTGTGCTAAATGCTGAGTGTTGTTAGGACTGCTAAGTCTTGCCATAAGACAAAGCAATTTTTATCACTAGCTATCGACAAGTCAACCGACTGTTTAGGTAGGTTGAAACCTGCTACATTTTAATTCATGTTTTAGGATATTTTATCCCACAAGTGGTTTTTCTAACAAAGAAAATCTCTCTAGATACGTGTTAATTACTGGCAAAGACATGAGGCGCAGACTCATGCCTCTTTTCTAAGCCCCTTGGTTGGGAAAATAATTGCCAGTACAGTGCAGTGCTTTTTCAAGACAAAAGGAAAGTTTAAGTATAGATCCCTGCTAACCAATAAGGTAGCTGCGAGTCACATATGGCTACTAACCACCTGAAATGTGGCTAGTCCAAACTGAAACATGCTGCAAGTATAGAATACATAAGTGGATTTTTAAAACTTACTCCCCCAAAAAGTTAAATAACACAATAATAATTTTTATACTGATTACATGTCCAAATTATAATACTTTAATATATCGGGTTAAATAACATAAAATTAAAGTTACCTATTCCTTTTACAGTTTTAATGTGACTACTAAAAATTTTTCATTTTCTAGTAAATTTTAATGTGGCTTGTATTATAGTTCCACTGGATAGTACAGGTCTAGAAGCACATGAGATTTACACATGCATTGACCTTAAGTTTAAAGAAAGTATGGAGATAACTGCAGAAAACATGTATTTAGGAGGCAGTCAAATTTAAAAGGGGACAGAAAGTGTTCAGCAGATCTTTTTTATTTTAACAACTGCTGAGCAAGAGAGCCCTTTCTGAAATGGGGGGGGGTCCCCTGGATTTACATCCAAAGAAGAGAGAAATAAAAATAATATTTAATAAAAATGAAGTATTAATATTTAATAAAAATAGAGAAAGGGGAGGAGTTCATACAAACTGAAGCGCAATCCCAGTGATGGTGAGTTCTCTCAGAGTCTAGGAATGCAGAGGAGTGGAAAAGATAAACAAATTCCATTGACAAGAGCCAATAATTTCCTGGCCTGAGCCACGCAAATCACCAAACTTTCCCACCCCTACACGGGGAAGGTAAAACCACAATCTCAGTACTTGAGTCAGATCAAGAAAGGTGCTACATGTGGAGCACAGCCAGGGGCTAACCATGTTGGTTTGCAGAGATGACACTATAAATGGAAGTGAACTCACACTTCTTCTTCCGTTGTACAAAGAAAAGCAGAAAAACTTCCATGAGCTTAAAAAGTAGATTCAAAACTTACTTTTTTTAACACGAAGACCTTACATACCTGCGTTAAAACAGCATCCCCAACAACTGGAAAACGGTGCTGATCGGTTAGTTCAGGGACGAGGCTATGAATACGAAACAAGCAAAGGAGCTGAAACCATCTCCAATCTGGGCAGATTCCTCTCATTCCTGTCTCGGGAACAATCCCATCACTTAGGAAATCTGGATCTCTGCCAACATGCTGCCTGTGCAGTCGGCTGGGGGATGGGGGAGGAGGGTGGAAATGTCTGGGCAGCTGGCTTTTATCACAAAGCCTTCTCTCTTTGAAAGGCTTACAATGAATTTCCTAGACATGATATAACACAATATTTTAAGGGTTTAGTAGTACAAAAATATCACATTTAAAAAAAAATGTGTCCAAGGTATAAGAGGCCAATAACGACATAAACAGAGTCTGATGCAAATTCCAGCGGTTTTTAAATTCCTTTCATTAGGCTTAACCTCAACACATCTATATGGGAGAAAAAGAAACTAATATATTGAGAGCTTAATAGAGGCACCAAGTACTTCCCTACCTTATCCCACTTAAGAATGACTAACTTCTGACAGGAAATTTACTGTGAGCCATTCATGTATTGAAACTCATGTGACCCTAACAACCCTATGAGGTAGGTATCATTAGTATCCCCCTGTTTCAAGATACATGGAGAGGTTAAGTATCACACAACCAAGAGGTGTTGGAGCCTGGACAGGACTGCAGGTTTATGACGTCAGGCAGTTGGGCACCAGCACCCTGAATTCTCACCTAACACATGAAACTGCCTCCCAGCCTTCGCTCTCAGAGGAGGAGACTGAGGCTCAGAGATTAGGAGCCGTCTGTTCATCGTAACAAAGGGACTGCATGGTGGAGCATGGACTCGAATCCATATCTAACGCTGAATTCTCATAAGCAGCTTCCTGTTTTCACCAAACCTTTGCCCCAGCTTGCAATACTGTCAGAAGTCATTTATCCCTATTCCTCAAGGGAGGGTTGCTAGCCAGGTCGTCTCCCTTCTCTTCTCTTAGCCAAACTGCCAATATTCCTACTATAGTATGAGCTTTTGGCCCTTGAGGCATCTGAAAAATACAAAATAGGATTTACGCTCTTCACAACTATGTAAAATTAAGTATTCAGGTCTATAAATCTGTCATGGAATACGGAAAATCAAATGCATTTGTCTGAATGGAGAAATTAGTGGCTGATTCATATTATTTCTCATTAATATTATAATATTCAGGAAATTAAGTACCATTTTGAAATCCACATTATTAGAGCTTTTAGGTCATACACCTTGCCTGATTTGATCCTAAATGCACTGTCCTTAAATCCTGACTTTCTTGGGTGAAGCAGAATAATGGGGTCAAGGTAGGAGGACAGGAAACTTTGGTTCCAGACCCAGCTCCACTGTAAGAATAGAAAATTGTGGCTTGGGGCACAGCACTCACCTTCTTGGAAGGCAATTTCCCCCTCTACAAAACAGGGATGAAAATATTTATCCACTACCTCACAGGGCTGTTGCAAGAACTGACTGAGATAACATGTGAAATTGTTCTGTGAACTCTGAAGCCCTGCAAAATCTGTTATGAATATGCAGTGACGCTCTTGCCTGACGTTAGCCAGCAGGAGAAGGGGCTTCAGGACCTCTGATGATGGCAAAGAGGGAGACAGCAGTCTGTCCCCCTAATCCCACATGCCCAATAATTCACCCTCCAGGTGAAATCATCACTGGATTTTCAGGGTCAGGAGCTGTGTTCTTAAACAACAGTGAGAGATAATAAGCACTGATTTAAATAAAAGGCTTGAGAACTCCTGGAAGGCACAATCACCACTGCAACTCTCATCCAAACAAGTCTCCAAGGGACATCTGAGGATGCTCTAGGGGAGCTTTCATTGCTAAACCCTTTGATCAAGTGCAAGATGGGTGAAGATTTTAACCTTAAAATTACTCAAAAATGAATTGACATGCATAATGCTTAGGTGCCTTACTTTTTTTTTTTTAATCCACTGGAAAAAAAAACTTAAGAAAAACAAACCTAATACCTTAAAATCTAATGTTCAGAACACTTCAGATATTCCTTTTCAGATGTTTTTACTTTCCCTCCTTGTGTCACATTATCGACATGCCAGTATCCAAGTCTATTACCAAACCTGCCAAAGAGATGCATATATGGAGAATAGCCCTTTTTTAAAAAGGCGTGAAATAGCTAAAGATCTTCAAATTCAACTACAGTAACAGCTGCCCCTCTCTTAAAATAAAAGATGCCTAATTATTGGTATTCATGTGGTCAGACTATACCCTCAGAAGACACAGAGCCACCCTTTCAGACCACAACAGAAACCCTTTTAAGCCATTTGACATCTTGCACAGTACAGTTTTAGACCTGCACATATGTCTCAGTTAAGGGCAGAAAATTCACATGATTACAAACCCTAGAAAAAAGAATGTTTAAGACAAAGAGGCCAAAATTTTGAAAATAAGTACATAAAAGAAACAGAAATTTTTAAAATTATAGTACAAGGAAGCCAGTGCACTGACGAATGGCACATTACTACATTAATGATGGAAACTATGAATATTCATTGCACAATAGTCATAAATAGAATGAAGGGATACCAGAGAGTGCAGATGGGGCAAAAACTCAGATAGCTTTTAAAAGAAAAAAAAGAAGAAGAAAGAAGGAAAGAAAACACATACAGCCTTAGACAATGCTATTTAAGTAAGGGTCCCTGGGTGGAAACTTTGATCTAAGATAAGATAGGACAGTAAGGAAGGAATTTCCTTTCAAAAAGGTAAATAAATAAACAGTATAAAATACCCAGAATGACAGGAAGAGCTTTCAGTAAAAACACACTCAGGGTAGTCTTTGCTTAGGATGTTTGGGATAATCACTACTAAGCTTAGTAAGTACTGCCACACCCCCTCACATCCCCAACTCCCCACTTACAGAAGGAACAACCCCAGATAAAAATCCAACGCACTGATGTGCAATCTTGAATGTTTAATTTGTATGTATCTTGGGAATAAGGAGGAAAAACCAAAGATGCAAATAGAATTAACCCCAAAACACGTGCTCATGAATCACAGATTGTGTTTCTCCCATTAGAAGCTAGAGACTTCTGGGAAAAGTTACCACACTGGACAGACAGTTGTTCTAAAGGACAGTTTCAAGATATGGACAGAAACCCCATAAGCTCTAGATGAGCAAAAACACTACCACACAAACGGACAGTCGTTACCTGTTTTTAAAATATGTGCACAGATTATTCTAAATTGCTGTCTCCAAACTAACCATAGGGGCAAAAAGACATGGGTACTAAATTATTGACAACACATAACATCTGGCCTGTACTGTTTAATTAGATGAGAAAGAATCCTTCAGGCAAATGCCACAGGATGGATGGGACTGGAGGAAGCACGTACTCTAAGTAGGAAAATCCATTTGTTTGCAGCACTTTCATTTTGTTTCTCAATTAGTCCCACAGCCAAGGGCTACCCTAATACACTCTTAGCATTCATTTGCAACTTCAGAGTCACAGAATTCAAGTAAATGTAATTCAATCGTCATTTAAATGCAAGGAACTTTCAGCGTTCCTTTCAGAAGGCCAACAATCCAGCAGGTCCCTTCCAGCGGCTACTTTTGCCGTAGGGAAGGGGGCTGTCTAGCTCACCCACAGTTCTGCCACTTCACCAGCCCTGGAACCCTGGGCTGGTTGCTTAACTTCTCTAAACCTTAGTTTCCCCGTCTGTAAAAGTAGAAATACTAATGCCAATTATGGGGAAGACTAAATGATGTGCACAAAGAAAAATCATTTAAGGGTTTATCATTTATTTTTTCAAGTCTCATCATCAATAAATGACTGGTGGGACTTCCCTGGCAGTCCAGTGGTTAAGACTCCATGCTTCCAAGGCAGGGGGCGTGGGTTTGATCCCTTGTCCGGGAACTAGGATCCCGCACGCCACACAGCAAGGCCAAAGGACTAAAAAAAAAAAAGTTTGAAAAACATTTTTAAAAAAATGATTGGTGGGCTTCCCTGGTGGCGCAGTGGTTGAGAGTCTGCCTGCCGACGCAGGGGACACGGGTTCGTGCCCCGGTCCGGGAAGATCCCACATGCTGCGGAGTGGCTAGGCCTGTGAGCCATGGCTGCTGAGCCTGCGTGTCCGGAGCCTGTGCTCTGCAACAGGAGAGGCCACAACAGTGAGAGGCCCGCGTACCACAAAAAAAAAAAAAAAAAAAAAAAAATGATTGGTGAATTCTAAAAAAGAGAGGGAGAAAGAAATGTTATGTCTGAATTATGGAAATAAATTCACCAAAAAGACCAAAAATATGTTCTGTTTATTCTTTCAAGCAACATTTATTCAGCACATACTAGGTGCAAAGCACTAAGCTGAACAAACGAGTATAGAGAGAGGAAGAAATGATCTCTGCCCCCAGGAACCAAACACCCCCGATAAGGAAATAAAAGATGATTTTAAGGACGCGAATATCTGCTCAGACAACAGGTCCCAAGATCTTGATATGCAGCGCCTATGAGGGGATAACATACCGATGGGGGAAAAAAAACCACCAAAAAACAATTCCTCAACACATGGGCACAGGACACACAGATAGGGACAAGGGGTCTACCCCTGCCAAGACAATGAATAGGTTCCAGGAAAAATGTTGGTAACCAAGAAAGAAGAACCAAATAGACATCACCAGGAGAACCTACAGGGGAGGCATCGACCCAGAAATGAGAAAGCACAGGATGATTTTCCTCCCTCTATATAAGAGGTAATCACCGTAGATCTTTCTGGCAACTCCTGTCGACAGATGCACACTGTAGATGTGATGTATGTGAGCACTGTTTCCTACTAAAACATTAGTTAAGAATGCTCACAAATGGACTTCCCTGGTGGTGCAGTGGTTAAGAATCTGC
The DNA here is from genome assembly GCF_059928025.1 of Delphinapterus leucas. Lineage (NCBI taxonomy): Eukaryota > Metazoa > Chordata > Mammalia > Artiodactyla > Monodontidae > Delphinapterus > Delphinapterus leucas. The sequence goes on along the minus strand of NC_143137.1, from coordinate 54,251,924 downwards.
CTGCCAATGCAGGGGACACAGGTTCGAGCCCTGGTCCGGGAATATCCCACATGCCACAGAGCAACTAAGCCCGGGCACCACAACTACTGAGCCTGCGCTCTAGAGCCCACAAGCCACAACTACTGAAGCCCGTGTGCCACAACTACTGAGCCCGCATGCCTAGAGCCCGTGCTCTGCAACAAGAGAAGCCACCACAACGAGAAGCCCATGTACCGCAAGGAAGAGTAGCCCCCGCTCACCGCAACTAGAGAAAGCCCGCACGCAGCAACAAAGACCCAACTCAGCCAAATATAAATTCATTAATTAAAAAAAATAATAATGCTCACAAATGCAGAGCCCCTGACTGTCTCCTAAAATCCCATCCACGCACGGAGCTGACAAACCCCACCAGTGGACACTCCTTTCCGCCAGATCCAGTCAACACAAGGTCATGGCAAGGCCACTGAGATGGGGGAGAAGGGGAGCAGTGGCAGGAGGAAGACTCAGCTTGGACTTCACAGTTTCCCCATCTTTAAAATGAGGAGGTTCCTAAAATTTGATCACTGGTGTTCCATGATCAAGTCAGCCATCATGTGACCTACAGACGTGTGAGGGCTCACATGGAGAGAAGCGTGACACAAATGTCACTGAGCATGAGAGACGCTGGCCCGCTATGTGCCAAGTCTGTTATAGGGTTTACAAGCGTTATCTGATTAATCATAATAACATTGCCAGGTACATGATCCTTGATGTACAGATAAGGAAAAGGAGGTGCACAAAGATTGTCTGGAGGGTGGGAGTGGGGAACCCCAGCTGGACTACAGGAGAAGTGAGATCCCAAAGCTCCTGTTCTTGTGTTTTCCCGCTCTCCACCCAGCTTCAGAGAGAGCTCAGGGTGGAGATGTGCAGCTACACAGCCCTGGAGGGCACACAGGGTAACAACCAGGACAGCCAGCACCAACCACTTGAAAATAAAAGGAATCTCGGGAAAAAAAAAAACACCCAACGCATCAACCATTGAATCAAAAGTTCCTGACACTCATCTCCAAACTGGTGCTCTTCGCTGATCCCCAAAACAGTGGTAGAGGTCCCACTAAAAGTTCATAAACATTTTTCAGGTTTCTAAAAATACCCTGTGCTAACGGCAACATCTTGCAGGACACACTTGTGGCTTTCATCACAGAAACATTTAACATACAGACTTTTAAGACCAAAGGAATGTCAAGAAGATAACGAATAGAAAGGCATCTCTAGATCTTTCAAAAATAAATGTAAGAATTCCTCAATACAACCCTCAACTCATTAAACATAATTGGCAGTTCTCTAACACAGAAGGCTTAAAGAACTCACCAACAAAAACTATGACATGTATCTGAGGACCCTTTGATTATTAAATATCTAGAGAAGTAGAAATAATCACTATCTTATGCTCATTAAATTTTTTAATTTGAGAAAACACTCATCTGAGACCTAATAAAAATGATAGCCTTCATTTAGAAAGTAACAAGCATCAAGAGGAAAAAAAAAATGATAAAATCATTCTGTGTAATACTGGAAAGTAAGAGCTAAAAAAAATCATTTGCAGATGACATGATTATATACCAAGAAAACCCAAAGGAAACCTCTGAAAAACAATGGAGCTAATACAGTTGAGTAAAATAACAAAATGCAAAATAAACATGTCAAAATCTACGGGAGCAAAGCAGAAACAAGAGAAATTCATTCTCATCCTCAGTTAGCAATTATTTTCTAAAAGATGTCTCAAAATAGCATTATTGACAAATACAAAAAGCAGGTCATAAAAATTTTTAAAACTACAATACTTTACAAAGAGATCTTTAGCTTTAAAAAAAGGCTTAAACGATAGTAAGAATATCCTATGTTCCAGGATGAAAAAAAAATGTAAACTTATGGAAAGGATATTTTTTAATAGCACTGAAAGAAAACTTTTTACTAAATGTACAACTTAAGTTTTTAAACTTCAATTTTTTTATATCATCTGTATTTTTTTAACTTTTTCATTAATGACCAGGTGTTGTTTTACAATGTAAAAATATAACAGTGTTAGAATTAATAACAATAAAAACACCAAAAGTTTTCAAATGCAATCTTTGAGTTTTGAGGCTGTATTTTAATCAAATTTCCAGTTTTCTTAAACCCCTAAATATGTGTCAATTGAGTTATTAGAAATCAGTTTAACAAGACTGAGCAGCAGGCACAAAGAAACAGGGAAGAACTAAGTTTCACTTCTTTCCCTTCCTCTAGTCTCAAGATAAATGTAATCTGAAGTTTAAAAAAAAAGACAGGTGTTAAAACAAGGAGCAGCACATCATACTAGTCACTGGCCTCCGAGGTGAAATGCCCAGTGGAAGTGGAAACCAGTTAGAGGCTCTCACATGTGAGTTAAATGGTCCCCAAGCAAACAGCAGGAAGGGCTGGCAAATACATTCATTTTAAAAGTAAATATTAACTTAATGAGCTTGCTGACCGGAAAACTGATACTGCTCTCCTGAGATTTTCACTTCCCTGCTCCTTCTCATCAAAAAAGAAATAAACACTAAGAAGGCACACATTCTCCTATTTCTGAGCCCACTGACAAGTACCAGGGAAGAATCTAAAAATCACTCTTTATGTCTGTGTCCGCAAAACTTCCTAACTCGACTGGTTGTAAAAGCAGGAAGACAAAGTAAATCAAACAATATACATGCCACAACTAGTCCATGAAACGCAGTAGGGAGCATAAGGAAGTTCAGGTCTCTTTTTAGGGGCCATAATTCTGCTGTCCCATTGCAGAACCAGGGCCAGTCATTATAAAGCATCTGTCTTGCTTGCCTGCCTGCCTCTTTGCCCTTCTTCTACCCTTACCTGCACCAGTCACGCACCAGAAAAGAATCACGTCTGTCACAGTGGAAGGATGGCACAGGCAGCCACAAAGGTCACTACATTGGCTGGGCCCAGTGCATGGATTGTGAAAAAAACTCAGGGCAAAAAAAGCCCAGTGGCTGGCAGCTAGACCATTTGCTTCAGAGAAGATGGAGATGACTGCCCCCACCAAGATCAAGCAGTTTCAGGATAAAAAGGAAAAAAAAAAAAAAAGAAAACACAATGATATTGGAAGCATAAGGAAAAGGAGAAAGAAAGAAATGCTCTGCTTCTTTTCTCAGCACCCACCTTACCAATAAAAAGGAATAAGAAGCATTCAATGTCTCTCTCCATGCCCACCTACAAGCTTTTTTTTTTCTTACTAAGATATAACTATTGAAAAGATCTGCCTGTTTCCTCTATAGTTTTAGCCTTCACAAACATTTCAGTTGTCACAATATGAAATAAAAATGAAGCTAGATTCACTTCACATGCACGAGCTAATAATCCAAGCGTATATATAGCCAGGCCTTGAAGTAAAGAAATGAATTTCTCATCTGACACTTTCTGTTCAATATTAACTTTTCACCTTGCTTAAGGAAGGCAATGTACACCCATTGAAAGATGTCCTGACATTATGTTCTGAACATGCCACTTAAAACACATACTCTCATAATGCCTCCCAGCTCCAACCAACCTGTAGGCAGGCCGGTTGGTGATCCAGGGTACCTCATCCAACAGTTAACCTTCCATAACCTTCACTGTGGTCAGTGCCCTAATGTCTAACTGGAAATTTGTATTAAACGACCAAGGATCAAGCTTGTATCTCAAAACAATTCCACCCAATCCCCGTCCATATACAGATAAAAATGGCAATACAAGCACAGTTTTAACATAAGCATGAAACTGAAATCTAAAATGTAAAGAGTAATTGAGAGAAGAGACCTCCTTGATCTCACACTAACCAACCACGTTCTCTTTGGCAACTTATTTAATCTGCCTGGATGGACCTCAGTTTCCTCTCTGTAAAATGAGTATAACTTGACTCAAAAATGACCTAGCTCCACTGAAGGAATCTTTTAGGTTCACTCACTCTTGTGCCTTATTAGGAAAACCATTCAACTGTTAGAATTATTACCAAACATCAGTTGCCTCTTTGTAAGAACGCTGGGTCCTTTCTCCATCTACCCGCCATACACCACACCGTACCACCCGTGTATTGTTTCTCCCTTCTCCTGGGAAGCAGCCTAGTAAAATGCCAAGCACACACTGGAGTCAGAGTGACTAGGCTGGAATTGTAGATTAATGGGTTTTCTAGCTGAGGGGCTTTGAGCAAGTCACAACTTCAATGAACCTCAATTTCCATATTATCCTTCTGTTGTTTTTCCTTTTTTCAGATGTTTCCCCCACGCAGAGGAAACATATGCTTTACAAAGCTGAGATCATACTTACGGTTGCTTTCACTTAACATTGTAATTTTTATTTTTTGCTTTTTAATATTTTATAAATTTTCTGCAATGTGCATACTTACTTTTCTTAATAGCAAATATTTAAATTATTCAGTGAAAAATATGTAATTGTGATAGGAAGGGAAAATTCTGAACCAGAAAAAAAGTCCAGGGTGATGCCAATATGCTGTGTTGCCTGAAAAAAAATATTCAAATGGAGAGAAATGTGTGTGTGTGTGTGTGTGCACATGTGTGTGTGTATATAATAACAAGTGAAAGAAAAGGAACGCTGTAGATACTAAAAGTGAATCACCCAAAATTGTGGTCATCCAATGTCATTCACATGGGTTTTAAGATTTTTATTTTCTAATAACTGTAGAGAAAGTAATGTAAAGGCAGACTTGTGTATCTAGCAAAGTACATATTTATTTATTTTTTCCTTTTATGACCAAAGCACCTTTTTGTTGTACACGTAACACACCATTTAGATAAAGTAATGCAAACCTCTGGGGAAAGTTCTGAGCTAAATTAGGGCACCTGGGGACAGGCCATATGTTACCAAGCCTTCTGCACACCTGAACCCCAATATCTAATGACCCAAGGATGCTCATTTATAAAATTAAATAGTCTGCCTTTTAGGAGAAGAGAATCAAGCACTACAGAATGTTCTCCACCATATTCATTTGAAGACAATATAAGGAGAGCTATAGAGCTGAAGAAGATTTAAAATAAATGAGCAACTATAACACAAAAGATGCTGTAATTCATGCCCTGAATGGCTATTACTAACATACAATTTTATCTCATCAATCTTACCTCTTCTTTACCTATAATGTTTTTAATTAATGCAATTTCCATTAAAATTGAAAAATAATCGTTACTCTTATTCATTTTTATCTGTTGTAGAATATTATCTACCTAGCCCCTTCTTTGTTAAACATTTCTTTATCACTGTCTGAGTTTTTCTTTTAGCTAAAATACCTAAAAAATAAATGTGATATTAAGAAATATACAATTGTAGAACTAGGACTATATTTGCGGAACCAAAAATCAGGATGCATGATCTGAAATCAAGAGCTCTTCAAAAAAATTCAGACTGCATGTGATTGTACCAATATCCATCTTCAACTCACTTCTAATAGTAACAGATATGTTAGAAGAGTGGTCCTCAAACATTTTTATCATCAAACCCACTTGCAGGATATGACACACTGTCAAAAAAATAACCTGTGCTAAGCTAACTGCAGGAGCAATATTCTTAAGGTGTGTGATTTTGGGTAGGGGGAAGAACCCTGCACCAAAATCTTCATTCAGGGAGCATTTAGAAAACTTCCACCCTCCACACCATCACTGTTTTATAGAGCGGGTGCAATTCCCTATTTTGAAAATCATTTAAAATAGAACAAATAATGCTCTGAGGTAACTAAGTTATGGCCATAGCCCAGCCTTAAGGCAAGGACTAGAGGAACATACTTCATTTTGTTTCCACCAAGACATATGTCATGGGTGATCATTTCATACTTGGTACATCACCACGGGCAAACTCTGGAATATGCCAAATTCCTGGTACTCTAACTGCAACTCAGCCCCTTTCTTTCCCACTCAAGAAAATATATCAAAACACAATTGAGAGACTGACATCAATCTGCTCTATATTTTTTTAAAGGAAATGATTTGCATACTTCAATATTTCAGCTGATGGAACACAGAGTTGTAACAATGTGTTTGACGCAGGCTAGGCTACACTGAATATGAAGATACATTCTAGACATCACACTTTATAGACATCTCACATGAGGGTATCCATAGATTGAGAAATCACAATCAGCAGATTGAAAAACACATGGAATTGACGACTCCAAGAGACTTCCACATTCTCTGTCCAATTCCAAGTCCCTTTTAATACTTAGAAGTCTGATTTGCCAGGCTGGAAAAAACCATCAGTGGAAAGTTAAATAAGTACTCTACCTGATACAATTTAGGCTGAGTATACAATTACATGTTGAAGCAGTTTTTTCTACTTTAACTATATGGCCATGAAAGCCTTAAAGTTTTTCCCCACACATTCATTAGCATGCATATAAGATTTAATATGGAATTTAGAATTTAGAGTAGCTATTTAAAAGACACAAGAAAAAACTATTAACCTCATTATTAAAAATTAAGCATATAATGTTGCGGTGCAAGACAGTGAAACACTGTAGTAAATAGTACTGTCATACTTTCAGATCATAAAAAATACATATTTTTAAGAAAATCCCCAGGCTCATATGCTGCGAAGGAATGAAGGAAGGAAGGGAGGGAGGCAGGGAGGGAGGGACAGAGGGAGGGAGGGAGGGAGGAGGGAGGAAGGGAAGAGGAGAGAGACAGGGGCAGGGAGAGAAGGGGAGGAGAGAGGGAAAGAAAGGGAGAGAGGAAGGAAGGAGGGAGGAAAAGAAAGGGAGGAAGGCAGAAAAAAGTAAAAGAGAAAATAAAATTTAGAAATTAAATGAAGAATTGAAGAATAAGCAGAACCAACTTTATACATTGAAAATAAGATAGATTCAGAAGGAAAAAGTGAGTATTCCTTCAATTACTGTCTTTACATGGGAAGAGCTCCTTCAGGAAGCCTGACATTGATGCATTCTAGAGAAATCAAGCTTGCAAAATTAAGAGCATTTTGCTGGTTCCAATTTTTGGTAACTGTGCCTTTTGTAAATTTTAATGACACAGAGAATAAGAAGAGTTAAGTGTGTTTTTGGACTATAAAAAAATATTTAATAAATGTATCCCTCAGAGAAGGATCATTTAGAAAGGAATGTCTGTCACAATGCCCTAAAGGTCATCACACTCCAGATCGAGTGCAGACCACGATTCCAGTCCTCAGAGAACGCTCACCCCCAAGTTAGCTGATTTCAATTATCATTATGGCTCCATGAAAAACGGGCCATCTCAAACACGACCAAGCAATTTAAGGATTTGAGGATTCTGAATCAGTGGCTCAATTTCAGTCAGAAGGAAAATGGGTATAATGTGCTGCCTATAGCTGGATTCACTTTGTACCTGTTGAAGAAAATCCTAAGTACTTGGGTTACATAGAGAGACTTCCTAAGCCAAAGGTCGGCTTTCTGCAAATGAATTCAAACATGCAAATGAAAGCACTGCCTGGAAGGGAACACCAGCCACCTTACAAGAGAGACTTCCTACACCCTAATGGGCCTACTTGTCAGGATATGCACTGCCCACAAGAGAGACAGGACGCTACTCAATGCTTTCAACTTCTGTAACATTCTGTCTTTGGGGAATGAAGAATATAAATGTGACTAATTCTCCCAAATGTCATACATTTTGCATTTTGTGACATGCACCTCCTCTCTGAATCTTTACAGCACTACCCAGACATTTTAGCCACTGTCTGGGACTAGATATAATTATGGTAATTATGTCTACCATAATTAGGGAGAGGGTAAATATGATCAAACATTTATAGAAAGGAAAAACTGAAGTGCAGAAAGTTTTAAGAATCAGAAAATTTCAACTAAATTTCCAAAGAGAGAATTAAGGAGGAAGTGAGGTTCTTTCTCAGCCATCCAAAATGTTGAATTTTAAATATAATGACTTACCAGATTACTGGCATGATCAGAGAACAGTCTGCTAATTTCTAGACCTCTCTCATGCGATGGGTTCATATCATCCAGGGTTGGCAAACATGACCATCATAAAATAGAATATAAAGTAATGTAAAATCTTACTATAAAGAGAAAGTGAGATTGAAGCTGTGCCCAGGCCCAACGCTGCAAGATGACAGGAGCTGGTCAACCTGCGAATGCCAGCGCGATGAAATCTTGTGAGACTGACTAGACTGAGAGTCAGGTTCTGAGCATATCCAGAGACTAACATAAAACAGACATCAATACAGTTGTCCCTCAGTATCAGCGTGGATGCTCAAGACCCTTATATAAAATGGCATAGTATTTGCACATAACCTACACACATTTTTCCATATACTTTATATTTTTATACATCTTTATTGGAGTATAATTGCTTCACAATGCTGTGCTAGTTTCTGTTGTACAACAAAGTGAATCAGCCATATGCATACATATATCCCCATATCCTCTCCCTCTTAAGCCTCCCACCCACCCTCCCTATCCCACCCCTCTGAGTCATCACAAAGCACCAAGCTGATCTCCCTGTGCTACACTGCTGCTTCCCACTAGCTATCTATTTTACATTTGGTAGTGTATATATGTCAATGCTACTCTCACTTCCCCCACAGCTTCCCCTTCCTTCCCCTTTAAATCATCTCTAGGTTACTTATAATACCTAATACAATGTAAATGATATGTAAATAGTTGTAAATACAATGTAAATATTTATTATGTAAATAGTTGTAAATACAATGGAAATGCTATATAAATAGTTGCCACCATGCAACAAATTCAAGTTTTGCTTTTTTGAACTTTCTGGAATTTTTTTTTCCAAATATTTTCAATCTAAGGTTGGTTGAATCCATGGACACAAAAGCCAGGGACAGGGAGGGCTGACTGTAAATACCTGATGTACAAATCTCTGATTAGGAAAGGATAATGACAAGAAAGATGTTTTGGGAAGGCTGGAGTGGAGGACTGAGAGATGGAACAGTAAGACCAATTAACAGGTTATTGGGATAAAACAGGTAAAAGCGATAAAGTTCTGAACTGAAGTGGTGGCAGCTGGAATGATGATAAAGGTGTTAAAATAAGAGATTACTGTTTGATAAGGGTAGAAAGGTAGGCGAGAGATGGATGATGAAAGGCCTTGAAAGCCAAGCTAGGAATTTAGACTTGAACCTGCAGTTGACAGGGAGTTGTTCTTTTTGCTTTTTTAAAAAATTTTTATTGGAGTATAGTTGCTTTACAATGTTGTGTTAGTTTCTGCTGTACAGCAAAGTGAATCAGCTATACATATACATATATCCCCTCTTTTTTGGATTTCCTTCCCATTTAGGTCACCACACAGTACAGCATTGAGTAGAGCTCCCTGACAGGGAGCTTTTAAAGTATTACACAGGAGAATAGCACTATTTGTATTTCAGATCCGTCATTCTGTTGGAACAGGAGGCAAGCTGTAGGCAGGGACACCAGTTAGAACACTACCGCAGTCCAGACAAGAGAGGCTGAATGTGCACTTCAGCAGTGGGAATGGGCATGACGGAGGGAACAAGAACTAAGCCAAAGCTTGGATGTGGGGCTTGGAGGAACATTTAGGATGGTATCAGGTTTTTGCCTTGAAAAATCATGTGGTTGTGAAAGCCAATCACTGAGATAGGAAAGAGAAAAGGTGCATGTTTAGAGAATATAGGAATTAGTAATACAGATGACCCTTGAACAACTCAGTGGTTAGGGATGCCAACCCTCTGTGCAAAAATGTGAGTATAACTTTACAGTCAGCCCTCTGTATCCACAGTTATGCATCCACAGACTCAACCAACTGCATTTGTTGAAAACAAATCCACATACGAACCAACCTGCACAATTCAAACCCATGTTGTTCAAGGGTCAACTGTATTTTATTTATTTATTTATTTATTTTTGGTTGCACAGGGTCTTCGTTGCTGCACATGGGCGTTCTCTAGTTGTGGCGAGCAGGGGCTACTCTTCGTTGCGGTGCGCAGGCTTCTCATTGCAGTGGCTTCTCTTGTTGCAGAGCATGGGCTCTAGGCGTACAGGCTTCAGCAGTTGTGGCACACGGGCTCAGTAGTTCTGGCTTGTGGGCTCTAGAGCGCAGACTCAGTAGTTGTGCCCCACGGGCTCTAGAGTGCAGGCTTAGTAGTTGTGCCCCACGGGTTTAGTTGCTCCGCGGCATGTGGGATCTTCCTGGACCAGGGCTCGAACCTGTGTCCCCTGCATTGGCAGGCAGATTGTTAACCACTGTGCCACCAGGGAAGTCCCAATGGTCAACTGTTTTTTGTATGCACTGAAATCAAGGTGACTATAAGATAGAGAGGCAGAAACATCTAATGGGTAGCTAGATATCTGGGTTTGGGGTTCAGAACAGAAAGCTGAGCCATCCACACTAACGTGAGTATAATAACAGAGCAGCCAAAACCAAGGGACAAACTACTCAAGGAGAGCATGAAAAAATGACCACAGAGCACAGGGGTTTCCATTACGATGGAAGAGACGGAGAAGACTTAACCACACTCAGAGCCTCGGCTGAAATACCTGTAAAGGGGAAGAGACAGGAAACGTAGATAAGAAAGGAAAGAATCAATTACACAAGCTTCTGGAGTGGAAAGGAGGGAAAGGAATCAAGAGGATAGGAGGAGGAACCAGCCCAGAGGAGGAAAAGACACATCCTCCTCTCAGGGAAAAAAAAAGAAGTATGATTAGAGCAAATAAGGTATATATGTAGGCAAGGGGCTGATGTGTAATATTATTGTGTTTTAAGGTGAAGGCTGTTATCAGTTGAATTGTATCTACCAAAAATTCCTATGTTTAAGTCTTAAGTTACCCCAGTACCTCTGAATGTGATCTTATTGGAAAACAGGATCACTGCAGATACAGTTACATTAAGATGAGGTCATACTGGAGTAGGGTAAGCCCCTAATTCAATATGATTGATGTCCTTATAAAAAGGGGAAATTTGGATACACAGACACTCACTGAGTGAAGATGATGTGAAAACACATGGAGAAGATAGCCATCTACAAGCTAAGGGAAGAGGCCTGAAATAGATCCTTCCCTCACAGCCCTCAGAAGGAACCAAACCTGCCAACACTTTGATTTCGGACTTCTGGTCTACAGAATTGTGAGACAATAAATGTCTGCTGTTTAAACCACCTAGTCTGTGGTATTTTTCTATGGCAACTCTAGCAAATTAATAGAGAGGAGAAGTCACCTAGTAAAGGAAGGAGGGGTGGAGGAGGGTGGCTAGAATGTTTGAGGGAAGTGGAAATGTTTCAGCAGGAAACAGCCCAGCCACACAGTGCAAGACTGTGCACGGTTGCCTCGGGTTCCAGCGAAGGCTGGAAATGATAAATTCATTTGCAGAGTGATTTCCTCAAGCAGCTTTTGGCAGCCACTGGGTAAAGAAGGAAAAGATGCCAGGTCAAAATCGAGAGCTGGCAGAGTAGATTACAAGCAAAATACAAAGGGGTAAGGCCACTGAGGATACTGTCAAGGGAGTGATACACCATAAGTGAACAGAAAAGGAAATCAAGGAGAGAGGATGGGTTGTGGGACGGAAGAATGGGACAGGGCAGGCAGAGGAGGGGTCCTCTGGAAACTGGAAGCCAGCAAAGAAGAGATAGAGGGAGTATAACAGGAGCAAGAGGGCTAAGGAATGACTGTTACTGAGATTTAATATTTTAGATGAGGAAGTCAGGGAAGTCTGAAGCTGGAACACTGTATACAACAAATACATCATTCACAAGACACTGAGGCCTCCAGTGATGAAGACAGTTAGGGTGAGAAAAGACTGCAACAGCTTCCACCATCCTCAAAAGATGGAAAAGAATGACCATGAATATCCCCAAATCATATTTGTACCTAACCCCTAGACTTTGGTTCTCATAAAAATCACTGCCATACTTATCATCTTGGGTATTAGTTTTCTCTTTATACAAAATAACAAAGAGGGACATGGACTAGAAACTGAGCTCAATGTACACTGCCCGCATCTATCTCCCAATCTGGGTTGGCTGAATCCGTGGATGTGGAACCCCAGATATAGAGGGACGACTGTAAAGTTCTGTGCGGGTTTTTGACTGTGCGTGCGGTCAGTGCCCCTCACCTTCACATTGTTTAAAGGTCAACTTTATGCAGAGACTAAACAACATACTACTGAACAACCCCAATGGATCAATGAGAAAAGCAAAAGTGAAATAAAAAAACACCTTGAGACAAACAGAAAAGAAAATACAACATATCAAAACTTATGTGATGCAGAAAAGGCAGTTATAAAAGAGAAGGTGGGGAGGGGTAAGCGTAAGCTGGGATGAAGTGAGAGAGTGGCATGGACTTATATATACTACTAAATGTAAAAGAGATAGCTAGTGGGAAGCAGCCGCATAGCACAGGGAGATCAGCTCGGTGCTTTGTGACCACCTAGAGGGGTGGGATAGGGAGGGTGGGAGGGCGGGAGATGAAAGAGCGAAGAGATATGGGGATATATGTATATGTATAGCTGATTCACTTTGTTATAAAGCAGAAACTAACACACCATTGTAAAGCAATTATACTCCAATAAAGATGTTAAAAAAAAACAAGGCAAGGATGGCCCTTTTCACCACTCTTATTCAACACAGTACTGGAAGTCCTAACCAGAGCAATTAGGCAAGAAAAAGAAATAAAAAGCATTAATTGGAAAGGAAGTAAAGCTGTCACTACTTGCAGATGACATAATGCTAGATATGGAAAACTCTAAAGACTCCACCAAAAAACTGTTAGACGTAATAAATGAATTCAGTAATGTTGCAGGATACAAAATCAATGTCCAGAAATCTGTTGTTTCTATATACAAATAATGAACTATCAGAAAGAGAAATTAAGAAAACAATCCCATTTACAATTGCATCAAAAATTAAAAATATTGAGGAATAAATTTAACCAAGGAGGTGAAAAGACCTGTACACTGATAACTATAAGACACTGATGAAAGAAATAAATGGAAAGATATTCTATGCTGAATATTCAGGAGGGGTGCAAGCAGTGAGGGAGGTGGGGAGGAAGGTCACTGTCAATAAGTAAGACATGGGGCTTCCCTGGTGGGGCAGTGGTTGAGAGTCCGCCTGCCGATGCAGGGGACACGGGTTCGTGCCCTGGTCCGGGAAGATCCCACGTGCCACAGAGCGGCTGGGCCCATGAGCCATGGCCACTGAGCCTGCGCGTCTGGAGCCTGTGCATCTGGAGCCTGTGCTCCGCAACGGGAGGGACCGCAGCAGTGAGAGGCCCGCGTACCCCAAAAAAAAAAGAGACACATAGATCAATGGAACAGAACAGAGAGCTCAGAAATCAACCCACACATATATGGTCAATTAATGTACATCAAAGGAGCCAAGAATATACAGTGAGGAAAGGACAGTCTCTTCAACAAATAATGTTGGGAAAACTGGGCAACTACATGCAAAAGAATGAAACTGGACCCCAATCTTATACCATACACAAAAACTAACTCAAACTGATTAAAGACTTAATACAAGACCTGAAACCATAAAACTTCTAGATGAAAACACAGGCAGTAAGCTCCTTGACATTAGTCTTTACAGTAATTTTTGGATTTGACACCAAAAGGAATAAAAGCAAATATAAACAAGTGACTACATCAAACTAAATAGCTTCTGCACAGCAAAGGAAAACATCAACAAGGCAATTGGATTGTTGAATTTGCCAGCAAAGGAAACCATCAACAAGGCAACTGGATTGTTGAAAGGAATTAAAAGGCAATCCACTGAATGAGAGAAAATATTCACAAATTGTGTATCCAAAAGGGATCAATATCCAAAATATCTGAAGATCTTATACAACTTAATGGCAAAAATCAATCCTATTAAAAAACGTGCAGAGAATATGAATAAACACTTTTCTAAAGAAGACATACAGATTACCAACAGATATAATGTAGAGCATTGTGACTATAGTTAATAATACTGCTCTGCATATTTGAAAGCTGCTAAGAGAGATCGTAAAAGTGCTCATCACAAGAAAAAAATTCTGTAACTATGTATAGTGACAGACATGAACTAGACTTATTGTGGTGATCATTTTGCAGTATATACAAATATCGAATCATTACTGAAACTAATATAATGTATTATACTTTAATAAAGAAAGAAGGAAGGTAAGGAGGGTGAGAGAGAGGGAGGGAGGGAAGGAAAAGGAAAAATAAATAAATAGTTCTTTCAAACAGGTCCATAATTCTTTTTCTCCTCTGTTCAAAGTCAAACATTTACATACACCTAGAGAAATCCTCTACATGAGTCAGGAAATAGCAACTACACTCCCTCTCCAGGCACTCTGGAGAAAGCCACTCCTTGAGATAAGGAGCCCTCCAGCTCATAAATACTGAGTCAGGAGTTGCCACACCTCCATGCATATCTAAGAAGTTGACCCAGCCTCCAGATTCCAAGACTCAAATCTTAACTGGATTCCAACGGACTGTAAGGTCCTCCAACTCTGACAGGAAAAGTGGAAGACCAAGAAACGAATTCAAGAAAACATCTACCATTATAATCTGAAGATGATCACAGAAGAACTCAGTGACTTCCTGTTCATGTAATCACAGATCTAGTACTCATTTCTGATCTTGGTAAAATTGTAATTTTATGTTGATTGTTTTGTATGCTGCATTTAAAGACAGAAAGCAACTTGAAGATCATAGTTTTACTGATTGGTTTTACAAATGAGAAAACTGAGTCTTGGGTAAAGTAAATGACCTGCACAAATAGCTAGGAAGTGGCAAATGAGAATCCACATTGGCTGACCCTGGGATGAACACTCTCTCTTCATTTGCAACAGATATTCATTCATATTCAATAGATATTTATTGAATATTAACCATGTGCAAGACACGGAGGGACTACAAAGCAGAACGCAGGCAGTGATTCTCTCAAGGAATCTAAAAAATGGTGTGTTTTAGACAATATTTTTACAGTTTTAATATGCAAATCATCACATGAAGTCTTGCATGGAATTTTAGGGGAATATTTGAAAGTAATTCTCCTCAGATCTAATACTTAACTTTGAACTAAATCTTTCCATCCTCCTTGCAGCCCTTCAACTACAGAAGGCAGATGTCACGGTAAGAACATCAATAATGATGGCGAGGACAAACACAAGGACAATGACAAGACCAAATATAAGACATTTACTGTGTGCCAGTGACTATTCTGGTACCTTTATACACTTAGCTTATCTAATCCTCCCAGTAACCTCAGAAGGGAGGTATTATTACACCTTTATTTTTTATAAAAGGCCTGGGGAAAGGAAGTCGATTGCCCTTGAGAGGGTGGTTGAGTTGGGGTTCACACTCAAGCATGTCTTTACTAAGACTGTCTCTCAGGCTCCTGGCCTTGGGCCTTTCCTGATTAACTGAAAATTACCTGTCCCCCCGCCCCCCGACCTCAGTGCCTTCACCTTTGAAATGCTGAAATCGGCCACATGATTTCCAGGGTCCCTTCCAGATGGAACATTCTGTGATTTACTGACTTAAGGTATCTAACCAATCTCTTTCCTTTAGCCGAGGAAGGAAAACCCTTTATAAAAGCTAAGGATAATTTTGCCCCAAATTACAAAATCCAGGCCTTCAGCTTTGCAGAAGTTTGGGGGTAAGGGAGGGCAGGTAGTTACGGGTTTGACTCATACATTCTTAACTTCCATCTAGGTTCCAGCCTCAGGTGTTTTTGAAAGCTGATGTCACAGCCACGTGGCAGAATAACATACAATCGTTAATCGTGGTGGTTAAACAAGACAAAAGGTTTTTTAAATTCCTAATAATGATTAGGAGTCATCTGTAAAAACATGCAAAAATATATTATAGGTTAAAAGAAAAAAGTAGGATGTAATACATGGGCTATAGTTTGGGTGGGGGAGTTGTTTTTGTTTGTTTTTTACATGAGGAAAGAGGCAAGAAGGACATTCAACAGTGGTTGTAATTGGATAATAGGATTTGGGAGTTTTTTTCTTTTCCTTTTCCTTATTTTTTTTAATGTAAACTTAAATTACCTACATAATTAAAGGGGAGACTTTTCCTTATGAAGAGAGAAAAGGTGCCCAAAATTCTCACATTGAGTTCTTCTGAGAAGAAAGAAAATACTCTCCTAAAAACATCTCAGTAACACTGCAGAAATTCCAGAAATACAGGTTTAGAGGGGAACATCATTATTGCCCACTACAGATGGGAAAGAAAAGACTCCTTTATTGCTTCAGGTCTAGAATCACTAAGTTTCACAGGATGTTTCAGGAATGCTGGCAGGGGAAGTTGCTTTGGAGTCCAGGGACACACAGCTTTGTAGAGCTGGACCCGGGGGAAAAAAGAACAGGTGCAGCAGACAAAGCAGCAGACCATGAGAGCCAAATGTCATGGGCCCCGTCCAGAAATCCCAGTCTGGAGCAGGTTCCCCCTCAGTGCTCTTGCCCTGCACCACAGCCAGCCACATGGCCAAGGGGACTTTCCATGAGCACAAATGTCCTTTCCTCTCTGAAGCACTGCAGCAGAGGGAGGACAGGTAGCGTATTTCACGGAATCTGCAACTGTTAAAACAAATCAAACCACAACCAAACTAATCTATGCTTTCATCAGGCTGCAGGATAAGCACATGTGTAGATACATCTGTGTTCATACATAAACACTCAATATATATACATATATATAAATACGTGGCCCAGTTTACAACACAGATCAGTGACTGTGGCTTTGGATGGCGACAATCAAACACTTCACTCTACAGTACTCTTGAGAACATTCTGTAAACACATTATTCCTCTGGTGATTCCCACTGATACTACTAAAAACTCAGGAAAGAGTACAATTGAAAAATCACATTCAGAATGTTATTAATTACATAGGAACCCTCTGCCTTTCTTGAACAGGCTTTTTTGCTACTTTGTGGCAAGTAGATAAAGACAGATCTGATATACAAAGAATAGGAAAACTGGAACAGGAAAAGTCAGCTCCTCCTTTGGGAGTCTGACAGACAATATGTGGCGTCAACATCGTATCGTACCCTAGTTCAGAGGAGGGCTGCAAGGGAGCCGTGGAGCCCAACTTGCCACAGCTCCAGACATGCCCTGAGTACACACATCACACTGGGCTTCACCAGCACTAACAACATCAGGAAAGCAACAAAACAAAGGCCTGCGGGTGCCTTTTGTTTATTAATTTCAAAAGACACATTTCTGTTGATTGATACCAAAATTCAATTTGAACAGTTATTTAAAACTGGAAAATAACATAATGTAACTAAATAAAGAGATGCCATGGCTTGTTTTTTGTTTTAAGGCATTTTTTTGTTTGTTTGTTTCTAAGTGCAAAGCTGGCACCTACTGACTTTACCTGGCCGTAATTAAATACTTCTAACATTAGATAAAGAAATTTAACCTACCTCATCAAAGGTGTTGTCGTCTTTCTTCAAAGCTATAAAATAAAAGGGGAAAGGAAACAGTTATTGTGAAACATCTCAAAGACACTAAGTATCTAAGTTCTAAAAAACAGAAAAAAAACCCAAAGCAGTATGGTGTTTTCATTTCAAAAAGTAAAATCGTACCCCAACCTGAATAACAATGTTATGATACAAATGTGAAAACTGCAAATGAGAGAGAGAATTGCACAGCACGCACCTTTGTGAGACACTTTCATAAATATGTAAATGGAACTATCCTCCCAGCTGTGGAAAAGAAGTATGCATATCTTTCCTCTATTTCTTCTTTAGTAGGAAAATGTTTTAATGAAAGTATTAAAGAATCAAAAAGTAATCTTAAAAAAATTTCCCCTTAAACTTCTGGTGTTTGCTGGTCTATCATTAAGCATGGTGGCTGGACCTCCCAAACCAGTTGTCAGGAAGACATCCACTCTGCACAGTGCCCGGAATGAGATTTTCATACTGAGAGAAGTTTAAGTTTGATGATGAAAGATCAAGCGTGTAAAATAAGCACTGCAGAAACATAATTCAAACAGTTTCAACATGATAACTATTCTAACAAAGTATCACCAAAGGAAACAATACATGTGGAATATTTTATAGGTACTAGCAAATACTTAAAATTTATTTTAAATATTCATGACTTCAGAATTGAAATGTTATTACTCCAAAGAGAAAGAGAAGTATTTCATATATATAGTTGGCAAACACCTAGTTCCTTAAACCCTACAATTACTTAGAATGTTTCAGATTAAGGAGAATGCACAAAGGAGTGAATTTAGCTGAAAACACAAGTTGGAGAAATGTTTCAGAGGTACAGAATTGTACATAAGTGCTTACTGGTCTATAATGGATAGTTCTATTCAGGATAGAAGTGCTTGGGTAGCTCTTACTTGGAAAGCTATGTTCTGACCAAAGCAAATAGTTTGGGAAAACAAATAGTTTGGGCAGTTAAGCTCTGAGAGAAGTCCTGTGCCTAAACTGAAGCCATCACATCAAAGCTTATATTATACTGTCTAGCAATCTTGCAAAGGTTCTTTTCTCTGTGTCATACTATAAATTTGTCTTTTTAAAACATCAAGAAGTCTGTGGTTGTGGTGATGAGTTAAGGCAGAAAAGGGTAGGTCAAGGGAGATAAAATGTTTCTCAAAGTTTAATTCTTAGTCTTCCCCTTTTGCCTAAGAAACTGATCTTGTAATAATTTTCTCTACTTCCTTTATTAGAGAACCATTTCTTCCGAATGGAAAATAAAAAGACAGATCTTTGTCCCAGTTTCAAATGGTTTATCTTGCATCCAATTACTCACCCATATTACATAATGTATTTGACTTAATTTATATTAAATCTAAAATAACCTACTTTGGGGAATTCCCTGGTGGTCCAGTGTTTAAGATTTAAGACTCCATGCTTTCACTGCCAAGGGCACAGGTTCAATCCCTGGTGGAGGAACTAAGATCCCGCAAACTGCTTGGTGTGGCCAAATAAATAAATTAAATTAAATAACCTACTTGGATAGAAAGGTAGAAGATCCTAGGTGATTCTTAATGGTGACATTTTTAATTCACAATATAAAACTTCTAATCCAGAAGGCTTTCTTTAAATATCAGTCAACAATGTTACTAGACTATACCCCTCACTCTCTCAACCCAAGGTGTGTCCTTTAATTAACATACTTGACTAGTGATTCCTTTATAAAATATTAGTGACCTACGTAAATATAGACAAGTTGTTCCATCTAAAAAAAGAACAACTTTTTGGAATAAGAAATGATTAGCTCACTGATTTCAAATACAAAGTGAATTATTGTACAGCCTCATACCTCACTCATTTAACAAAGATTAAGGTAAAACACATTACGTTGTTGCCATGCAAAGTGCAAAGCTACAGCAGCAAGCTTATCATTCACAGCACAGACGTTTAAATATATCTTCTTTACTTGGGGCATGATAAAAGTTCTAGAGATTGAGCCATGGGTTTTCCTAAGCAAAGTAACCAGTAAGAACTACAGTTGATAACTTCTCTCAGGGAATTGCAAACAAGGAACGAAGACCCTCAAGTTGAGAGATTAGGAGAGTAGAAACTAGAATGTCTTTAACACCCAGACTGGACTATTTCTCTCTTGCCACCTAAATCCTGCCAATTCCTCCAACATTCTGGATAAAGGGGTGGGATCTGTAGGTAGAAAGAAAAGGAGGAAATAGAAGGGTCATTGCAGGTGTATTTCCTAAGATATAAAGAGCAGGAAGCCAGATTATCTCCCCTGTACATTATTCTCAAGCCCAGGCCACCGAGGGGAGAATATTTTAAGACCAAGAAGTCTACCCTTTCATTGAACTCTTCATTGCTAGATTGACACCTCGCATAGTTTCTTTAAATATTGTATCCTTTCCCTGAACAGCAGTCAGTGGTAACAAAAAAGACCAATTAAAGATCTTTGCCAAATATCTATCAGGTCATTGATGAATAAACTCTGACCTAGACGAGCACACAACATCTCATTATTGATTACATTCTCTGGTTGTCATTAATTATTCATGTAAATACAAACCCACAATTGTCTTCAAGGATACCATGGAATAACAAGCATATTACATTTTTCTGGGTTAACAAAGGGGCATATATTAAGGCATCTAAGATAATCAGATATTCTATTTAGTCCTCTGCTCAGACATTGCTCCCGGCAGAAGTTTTTCCATGATCTCACCAAGACTAAAATGGTATCCCCTCCTATGTTCTTCAACAGCAAGTTATGCTAATCTTCATGATAGAATGTGTCCATGCTCATTCATTGGCCTGTCTTCTCTTAAAGTCCTTGAGGACAGGGACCAGTAACAATGGTCACTGAATCGGAATGCCAGCACAATATCTAGCACATAGGAGGTACTCGATAATTACTGGCAGAATTAATGAGTTGCACTTCAAAGGCAAAAGGATAGCATCTTACCCTTTGAGATACACTAAACTTTTGGCATATGAAAACCATGTACTATTCTCTCTTATGAAAGAATCATAAATTCCATTTCACAGTTTTCAAATTAAAATCTTTTGAAACTACATTGGGAGAGGATATGGTACAATAGTTAAATTTTGCCTCTGAACCTTTAACCTTACATTTTTCTTTCTGACAGAATGGATTTATCAGGTGACAGCTGGACTCTAAAATTACACTCTTACAGAACAAGGTAACAAACTCCCAAATTCAGTGTAACCACAGCCTCTTCCTTTTATTCAGTTATCTCACAAACTGCATCTTTCAAAGAAATGGTATACGTAGGGTTCATCTCGTATATCGCAGAGTATAAACTTCCTTTCTCTAGAAGATCATCCAACTAAGTGTGAAGAAATGCATTCAAATGAATATGAAGAAATGTCAGTTCGACCTTAATCTTACACGGGATATTACAGAAAGCCTTTCTCCTTCTAGGCAATCATTCAAAAATAAAAAAGAAACAATGAAAGAAAAGAGGAAATGAATTTTAATATAAATTTTTTAAACAATTAATTTCCCATTTGTCTTTGTTTATGCTAACCTAAATTTTAAAAAAAAAGCATGAGACAACTATAGTAATTCCTAATAAGTGAACACACTGACACTATTTAGCAGAAAACCATAAATACTCACTCCTGAAATCAATGGATGACTTTGAAATTCAATTACACCCATCTTATAAAAGAACCATAGCTGTGTTATAGTCACTCCCTGGCAGATGTAGTAAATTAGAGTGCTATGGCTTGAAAGCCAATGTGTTTTATTAGACCTTTTATAATATAGTAATCTCAGATCAGCTGTATTTGAGGTGGGCAGTGACAAAGTTGGCCTGATCTTTCATGTGTGAGTAAATTAAACATTAGCATTGTCGCTTTTATATAGTTAGAATTATTATTAATCTTTTATAATAATGGATTATTAATCCATAATTAATGAATATCATAGACTTTCAAAAATTGTCCTCATTTTCTATAGATGATCACTAATTTTTCATGGCTAAACAATGATACTGTATATTTTATCATTTAACAAACTACACTTCTGAATCATACTAAAAAAGCAAAATAAAGTCAGTATGTTTATTTCAAAAGCCAGAGTAGATTGGTTAAAGGGAATGAATATACTGAGATGTTGGATTACTCAGCAGGAATAAACCATTCACTCTTTGATCTCCTCATGAAGTACCAACGAAGAAATGAGGAAGATAGGAGATAAACAGAGAAATCAGAAGGAATAATAGCCTCCAATACTGATCTTCACCATGTGACAGATATTGCACTAGATATTTTATGTATTTTATCTGATCTAATCTTCACAACAACCTTAAGAAAACTGACAGATAAGGACTCTAGGATCTAAGGAAATTCTGCTAGTTGTTGCCCAAGGCACACAGCAGGCAAGGAAAATGGGATTCGAACCCAGATCAGCCTAACTCCAAAACCCATCCTGTTTTCAGGTTAGCCACACTGTAAAGTCAGTGGTCACTTCTCTTACTTCTCTTGCTTTCCACCTAGAAGATCCATACGTCAGCATGTTGTGATCACCAATAATGATAATAACACATCATGAACATCTATTGAGTCTTTATTCCATACAACACAGGACATCATATGCATTATTTCACTAAGTGCCAATAACAAAACTGACTTGAAAAACTGAAGCTCAGAAGGTGAGGGACCTGTCCAAGGTCACTCCACTACAAGCGGCAACACCAGAAATCCTAGTCCATCTGACACACAGCCCACACCTTTAAATCCATGCACTACGTAATCCCACAGTAAAGCCTCAATTCAACAGCCTCCAGCACCTTAAAAATCCTTAAATAGTCAGATTGATTCCATGCTTTTTGATTTTACAAATAAAACTTCAAAAAATAAGTAGATAACAAAGACTTATTTTCTGTACTGCTACTCTAATGAATGTCTTGAGCTTGTTATACAATCATAATCATTTAAAACCTCTTTATCTCCTTTTACAGTATTCTGGAATGAGATATGCTATTCGAATCATGACCCTCCATCAATACAAGAAATAATCAGTTATGATCACTTCACTGTACTGTTTCTGAAAGGGAGGAAGTAAAATCTACTAGAACTTAGAAGACATTTTAACAAGAGTTGTAATCAAAAGGAGTTTCACATCACTAAATCTCTGTAAGCTAGAAAATCCAATTAACTATAATACCCCATTTGCCAGCATTGTAGTTAATCTAAATTTTACTGATTGTCGATCAAAACCTTGAAATTACCTAAACATAAGGAATTTTTATATTAATGTCCTTGGTTTCTTACTGAGATTCAATTGCAATGAATTATTTAACACAAAACTGGAAGAGTTCCAACAGAGTCATTAGCATTAGTAAATATACAGTTAATGCCTTATAGAACAGGGCTTAATGGACTCCAGAACCCGCCTCTGTGATAGTTTGGGTCAGGGTCTGAAACATCCTCCTTAATAAAGCACAGCGACTCAACACCTTGCTTTCTCACACTCTTCTTGACTTCAAACTTCATTTGAATGCAGGGGCTCCCTAACTACTAAGAGTAAAATTGCAAATATCCCATACACAGAATAAATAAAACCAGGGCTAAATATTGGTTTCACACCATAACTTTACAGTCATCTTGGGAAAGATTATGTATACCAATATGGAATTTTCAGTTAAAAAACAACAAAGAAAAGTAGGCTAAACATTTTTTTGACTTGAGGAAAGTTTGCATATTTCACGATGCACTTAATACAATGATTTTTAAATGAATGGATGGAAGGACAAGGACAATACTCATATGCACTCCAGGGTTTTATTTTAAGGAATTAAGCACCTTATGCTTAATTTCCATTAACACCTTCATTAACATGGATGACATGTTAAACAAGTGAAACAAAGGCTAGAGGCTCCTTAGGGACTCTGAGGGGTTATTTTGTACGATTTTCTTGCTGAAAGCAGTTACCTGTGTAAATGAAAGTTAAGATGTTAGAGAAGATAGCTACCGTCTTAAGGTTAAAAGGGGTTTTTATGGCCAAACCTAGAAATCTAACCACCCATTCCACGTGACACTGTTGTCACCCTGTTATAGTCCGTGACATGGATTTATTCTTAAATGTCCTAAACATTTCTCGGTCGGTTATCTGTCGGTCAATTGGTTGGCTGAGTTAAAGACAATAGCCTTGGTCTAGTAAATGGAAGAAGTTTGGGAGACTTATTCCTAAAGGTTCAGACAAGTTCACGGCGCGAATTTCTCTGCAGCAATGGAAAGATTCAGAGGACTCGAGACTGAACGCCCAAATCTCGCTTTCGAGGACCCGAAGTACCGAACAAAAGGTCCCAAGGTATCTGTTCCACTTCTCTTTAGGTTGGATGTGTTAAACAATACCAAGGTACAAACTCAACATTTCACCAATTTCCAAAGCTAAATTATTGACCAAACACCCAATACCAAAGCCTGCGTGCAAAAAAATAGGTGACCCAGGCGGCCGCGCCGCCTGTCCCCGGCGGACGCGAAAGCAGGAGCGCTAGTGGCGAGGAGAGGGAACCCAAATTGTAGGCTTAAGACCATGCACAAATGAACCCTCAGGTCCTGAGGGAAAGAGGTGTCTCTCGTTTTTGTCGTCGCCCTCCCGCAGGTCCTGGGCACTGTTCCCTCCACCCTCCGCGCGCAGCGCCCCCCACGCCAGTCCCGGGTGGCCGCTGCACCGCCAGTGCCAGAAGCGCGGGGCCGAGGGCGCGGGCATGGGGGCGCCGGGCCCGGTGCCCGGGACAGCACGCCACTCACCAATGCGGCTGAAACTATCCGACAAAGTTCTCCGCAACTTCTTCATCTTGCCGATCTTCTCGGGCGGCTGCGGCTCAATGAGGTCGCACATCTGGGCGACACGGGGCTCGACCAACTTCCCCAAACTGGTCCAGAGCGAGCGCAGACAACGGCGAGGACGCGCGGCGCGGCGAAGGCGGCGCCTCCTCCTCCTCCTCCTCCACCTCCTCCTCCTCCTCCACCTCCTCCTTCTCCGGCCGCGAGGCGACGCGCAGGGCTTGGGAGGCGAGCGGCGAGAGGCAGGCTGCACTCCGGCCTGGGCCGCGGCTCGACGAGTGGGGGCGTTCTACGTGGTGCCGGGGGCGGCCGCGACAGCCGCCGCAGTGGTGGCCCAGCGCCGCGCCGCCGCCGCTGCCGCCGCCCGGCTCATTTTCCCTCCTTTGTAACCGAGAGAAGCGCGGCCGGCGGCCGGCTGTGGGGGTGGCGGGGGCGGAGGCGGGGCGGGGGCGGGCCGGGGACTAGGTGCGAGAGCCTGGGGTCGCCGAGGGCGCGGGGCGCGGGCGGGAAGAGTTTCGGGCGCTCGGGAGAAAGAGCCGCGGCGCGGAACCGCCAGCAGCCCCGCCCTCAACCCCCTCCCGCAGCCGCCGCCGCCGCCGCCGCCCCGCCTCCCCCTCGGCCAAGGCCCCCGGGCGCGGGACCCCGGAGCGACCTCGGCCCCCCGCTTGGAGCCCGAGTCCTCTGCCACCGTCGCTGGCCTGCTCGCGACCCCGCGCTGCTCCCTCGGCTGCCAGCCCAGCCCGCGCGCTCGAGGACCCGGGCCCGCGGAGGGCCGCGAACGGGCAAGGCTGGGAGCGGGCCGCCACTGGGGACCCGGTTCTCGCGCTGTGGGGAGGCCCCGAAAGGAAAGGGGCTGAGCCTAGGTCGTTCATCGTAGTGGTTTTCTCCCTGACGCGATCGCGTGTGAAAAGAGCTTGGAATTGGGGGTGGGGGGGTTGGCCGAGACCAATGCCTCCGGGTCAGGGGAGTGGAAAGGCCTCGGGGATGCGCTCAGGTTTGACGTTGACTTTTTGTTTTTCTTCAGTTTTGCCAAGGAAACTGAAGCGAAAGAGCTAAAGGGAAAGATGGGCCCGTTTCTTAGGAGAGTCAAGTGCAAAAGCAGAAGCGTCAACTGTAACTCCCCAAGGCAGGGCTAGTGCTCTGTTTCCTTCATCCCTCTGTCACACTGAGTGACGGACGGTAATGTAGCTGATTTCTGAAATGAACACCCAATTCTATAGTAAATAGCAAACAGAAGGCCTTAGTCTATTTACCATTTTTAGAATATATTTCTAAACTGGAAGACTCAGAGGCATAAACATTCTGACCTCCTCGTCCCCTACCACAAAAAAGCAGCTGGGCTGGGGGGAAGCTTTATAAAATCCCAGAACCTACAGTTCAGGCAGCAAACACACATCGTCTTCATTCGGCTAAAACATGATGCAGCAAGCCTCCAAAAGTCAGTCTCCCAGGGGAGAGAGAAGGAAGATGGGGGAAAGCCTGAATGTGTTGATTTGGGGCCAGCAAACTCCTTATGAATAGAAATGTAGTAATCTTGAGTCATCTAGCTGTGCAAGTAAAAAGAGCTTGTGAGCGTGTGACAATGTTGTTTGGTTTAAAGGAAGTTTTGGGGAGTTTATGTTTTATTAATAGATTTTTATCTGAAAACAAAAACTAGCCCCCTGCCTTCCTTAAATTGTGAGGTAGAACACTGACTTGTTCTGCTCTGCACTGAGCACATTATAGGGACTTGATAAATTGCAGCTGATTAAAGCCAGGAAGTCAAGCCAAGTGGGGGCAGAGGAGGGTGGGGAATTCCTCAAGAAAGTCCGTATGACTTAAAATGGATGTTGAGTCCTGGGGACTATAACTAGATATCACTGACAGCACCAAGCATGGCCTCAGAAAGGAAAAAGGTTGACTTTCACCACTTACTCAGGTTAGTTAGGGAGAAAGGTATCAGCTGCTTTGAATGAAAAGACAAAAGCAACCAGTCAAAATACGGATGGGCTCTACCTATCCATCAACAGAGATGAAGAAGTAGTCATTAACTGAATGAACTTTGACAACTATACATCTGTGGCTATCCTATTAATCATATTATTCACTCTGATAATGGCTGTTTCATATATACGTGTGTGTATGTGAGAATATA
This sequence comes from Delphinapterus leucas, assembly GCF_059928025.1. NCBI lineage: Eukaryota > Metazoa > Chordata > Mammalia > Artiodactyla > Monodontidae > Delphinapterus > Delphinapterus leucas. The sequence goes on along the minus strand of NC_143137.1, from coordinate 54,225,604 downwards.
TATAATATATTTATATGCTGTTTTACCTTCCCAGTGTTTAGTATTATTGACCTTTTAAAAGATAAACTTCTGTTTGAATAAATTATGGTATATGCATACTATAGTACAACAGGTAAGCATTTTCAAAAATGAGATAGATCAATATGTATTGTGTAAATAGGTCTAGAGTAAGTGAAAAAAAATTTACCATTAACCCGTTTTCATATTTATAAGAAAAAATTAGACATGTATATGTTTCTATATGCTTAGAAATTTTCTGAAAAAGAAGAGAACAAACTGTAAGTGTGTACACCCAGAATACAGTAAGTCCCCTACATATGAACAAGTTCCGTTCCGAGACCACATTTGTAGGTCCAATTTGTTCGTAAGTCCAATGAACTTGGACTTGGAGGAAGAGGAGGTGAGAGTTGGTAGAGCTGAAGGATCGTCTGCAATAGGAGATGGAGGGCAAGATGCAATTTCACTCATGCCTGTTGTTGACAGCACTGGTTTTGGTTCCTTGCTGGATTCAATTCTATCTACCCTCTTGAAAAAAAATGATCCAGTGATGTCTGGGTAGAAGCTCTTTTTCTCGTCATAGATGACGTGGTAGCACTGGATTGCATTCTGAAGAGCTGCTGCAACCTTCGTGTATCCTCCTATGTTCAGGTCATGTGCCTCAAGGACTAACAGTGCCTCCTCAAATAAAGAAAATCCCCTTGCCATTTCCTGCATCATGAATCTCTTTGGTTCTTCAGTTACTTCTTCTTCCTCTTATCTCTCTTTGTCCTTTCTCTGGGCCTCCAATTCCATCCGTAAGCTCCTCATGCTGCACAGCAAGGAGTTCAATGAAATCGTCCTCTTACAGATCTAGCTTGAAATAAAGATACTGTACTACTGTACTCTATACAGTACTGTACGGTAAAGTACACAAAAGCACAACCACTTGTAGAGGATGCACACACGTGACAATGTATGCCAGACACGTGAACTAACTCACGTGATTAGACATGCGAATACATGTTTGCATCTTTGAAAGTTCAGAACTTGAAGGTTCGTATGTAGGGGACTTACTGTAGAGAGAACATTTTCTTTGTACCTTTAAGTATAATTTGAATGTTTTATGCCCCCAAAATGCATTGTTTATAATAATAGAAATAGTAATTTAAAACATAAATGTAATATTTACTTCATTTTTACCTATCCCACTCCAAAAACATTTCGCCTAATTACAATGGTATACCTTGCAGGAGAAACAGTTGTTAGTAATGGACCAAGTAAACCTTGGCAATTATGAATAACCAACTCCCAGCACATGCTTATCTGCTTCCTTTGTTGGTTATAAATTAAAATGGCTAATTTTGCAAGAAACTGTGATACAAAGAAGGAAATTTTTAACTGGATGCTTTTACTATATGTACACTTATGTTATAGGATTCAACTTTTTTTTTTTTGGCCATGCCGCCCAGATTGTGGGATCTTAGTTCCCCAACCAGGGATAGAACCTGTGCCCCCTGCATTGGAAGCCCAGAGTCCTAACCACTGGACCACCAGAAAATTCCCAGATTCAACTCTTTATATGGTTATTCGTTTCACATTTGCCTTCATCTTAGATTGTAAGTTCCCTGAGGGCAAGAGCCCTAGATACAAAAGGTATAATGCCTGTTTCATAGTGGACGTAAATTAAATAAATGTCTGTCAAATGATTAGAGAATATATTGCTGCCACTGAGAAGCAATGTGTTGTCCTCAGAAACAAAGATGACTATTCAGCATCTGTGTGGCATATGTATTTTCAGTGGGAGGATGGATCTGTGCCAGTTCTCCATGTGAACTTCTCATTCACAAGGTTATAGTTTTGGCTGGCCTGAGTTAAAGGTGCAGTGTCTGCCTATAAACAGATAAACTTACCGAGGGGCTGAACCCAGCATGGGTTGAACTGAATCGAATTCATCAATTAAAGCATGTGTGTGTATTAATTAGGCCTAGAGTGATAGCAGCAGTGGCTGGAGACCCAGGACTCATGGGTTTTCGTCCCTACTCTATCACAAAGTGTTGTGTGGCCTTAGACAAATAAGTGATTTACCCACTTCCTTATCTGTAAAATGAGAGTCTTGAACTAGCTGACCTCTAGGGTCATCCATAGCGGCCAAATTCTAAGTTGAATGGTGAAATTTCTGCTCTCCCAGCTTAAACACTGGGATATATTAATGAACAGTAATTAATACACAAATAAGAGAGACAAGGATCCAATGATAAAAATTATGAGAAATTTAAGATACATTATTTCTACTCATGTTATACATAAATTATGCTTTTCTTATGAATGGATCTTGTCCATATAAGAAAAATAGCAGGCTCATATGCTGGCAGTAAATTTTAAGGGAATGAATCCTAATCTAAATCAGATGAAATATAGAGGATTTGATTAGAATCTAAAGTACCAACAAAAGCAGAAGCAGATTTACTGACCTGAAATAGTATCAAAAGATATTATCAGAGAAAAGAAATCTATGAAAAAATGATGCCAAGGATGTGGGGACTAGAGTTGGGAAGTGAAGTTAAAGTGAAAACATATGTTAATTAATGTAAAATTTTAGAATTTAGCCAGTGTAGATAGCTAAAGATTAAGACATATTGTTGACTGTAATTACTAAAGTGGTAGAAACTAACGTAATTGAATATCCTCTTAGAACTCTAAACAGTTACCCCAGTTAATTTTTTTTAACACTTTATTTTTTTATTTTCTTTTACTAAATAGAAATCTAATTAGTCCAATTACTTAAATGCAAGCATTTACATTAGAAAATGAGTTCTCTTCAATCAAAATTATGTAACAAGAATTTAGGACTTTACAAAATTCTGTAATATGTCACATGACATACATAGCTATAACTTTGTATGTTGTAGCAACAGGTACTTACGTCAAGACTTCAGATTTTATTAAAGGACAATCTAAAACAATAGTAGAGTACAGATATAAGAAATGAAAAGGACCTCATGAATGGTAGTTAAAATAGATAACAGGACAAAAGCAAGGTAAAATATAATGCTCCAAGTGGCCTCTACATTTTGGTAAAAGATAGAACTATCTGAGAAAAATTATTTTTACTTTGAAGAAAGTTATAAAATTACATTAATTTAAAAATGTTAACAGATGCATGATGTATGCAACTTACTTTCAAACATTTCAGAAAAAAATAGACATACGTAGAGTGGAAAAGATCAATAGAGAAAGCATACAAAAATGATAAACAGTACAAAATGTTAATAGGCAAATCTAGGTAAAGGGTATATGTACATTCTTTGTGCTATTCTTTTTTTTTTCTTATTAGTCATCAATTTAATACACATCAGTGAATACATGTCAATCTCACTCCCCCAATTCATCACACCACCACCACCACCACCCCCAAGGCTTTCCACCCTTGGTGTCCATACGTTTGTTCTCTACATCTGTCTCAATTTCTGCCCTGCAAACTGGTTCATCTGTAGCAATTTCTAGGTTCCACATATATGTGTTAATATACGATATTTGTTTTTCTCTTTCTGACTTACTTCACTCTGTATGACAGTCTCTGGATCCACGTCTCAACAAATGACCCAATTTCATTCCTTTTTATTGCTGAGTAATATTCCATTATATATATGTACCACAACTTCTTTATCCATTCATCTGTCAATGGGCATTTAGGTTGCTTCCATGACCTGGCTATGGTAAATAGTGCTGCAATGAACATTGGGGTGCATATATCTTTTTGAATTATGGTTTTCTCTAGGTATGTGCCAAGTAGTGGGATTGCTGGTCATCTATGGTAATGGTAATTCTATTTTTAGATTTTTAAGGAACCTCCATACTGTTCTCCATTAATGGCTGTATCAATTTACATTCCCACCAACAGTGCAAGAGGATTCCCTTTTCTCCACACCCTCTCCAGCATTTGTTGTTTGTAGATTTTCTGATGATGCCCATTCTGACTGCTGTGAGGTGATACCTCATTGTAGTTTTCATTTGCATTTCTCTAATAATTAGTGATGTTGAGCAGCTTTTCATGTGCTTCTTGGCCATCTGTGTGTCTTCATTGGAGTAATGTCTACTTAGGTCTCCTGCCCAGTTTTGGATTGGGTTGTTTGTTTCTTTAATATTGAGCTGCATGAGCTGTTTATATATTTTGGAGATTAATCCTTTGCCCGTTGATTCGTTTGCAAATATTTTCTCCCATTCTGAGGGTTGTCTTTTTGTCTTGTTTATGGTTTCCTTTGCTGTGCAAAAGCTTTGAAGTTTCATTAGGTCCCAATTGTTTATTTTTGTTTTTATTTCCATTACTCTAGGAGGTGGATCAAAAAAGATCTTGCTGTGATTTACGTCAAAGAGCTTTCTTCCTATGTTTTCCTCTAAGAGTTTTATAGTGTCCAGCCTTACATTTAGGTCTGTAATCCATTTTGAGTTTATTTTTGTGTATGGTGTTAGGCAGTGTTCTAATTTCATTCTTTTACATGTAGCTGTCCAGTTTTCCCAGCACCACTTATTGAAGAGACTGTCTTTTCTGCATTGTATATCCTTGCCTCCTTTGTCATAGATTAGTTGACCATAGGTGCGTGGGTTTTATCTCTAGGCTTTCTGTCTTGTTCCATTGATCTATGTTTCCGTGTTTGTGCCAGTACCATACTGTCTTGATTACTGTAGCTTTGTAGTATAGTCTGAGGTCAGGGAGTCTGATTTCTCCAGCTCCATTTTTTTTCCCTCAAGACAGCTTTGGCAATTTGGGGTCTTTTTTGTCTCCATACAAATTTTAAGATTTTTTGTCCTACTTCTATAAAAAAAATGCCATTTGTAATTTGATAGGGATTGCATTGAATCTGTAGATTGCTTTGGGGAGTATAGTCATTTTCACAATATTAATTCTTCCAATCCAAGAACATGGTATATCTCTCCATCTGTTGGTATAATCTGTAATTTCTTTCATCAGTGCCTTATAGTTTTCTGCATATAGGTCTTTTGTCTCCCTAGGAAGGTTTATTCCTAGTTATTTTATTCTTTTTGTTGCAATGGTAAATGGGAGTGTTTCCTTAATTTCTCTTTCAGATGTTCCATCATTAGTGTATAGGAATGCAAGAGATTTCTGTGCATTGATATTGTATCCTGAAACTTTACCAAATACATTGATTAGCTCTAGTAGTTTTCTGAAGGCATCTTTAGGATTCTCTATGTATAGTATCAAGTCATCTGCAAACAGTGACAGTTTTACTTCTTCTTTTCCAATTTGTATTTCTTTTTCTTCTCTGATTGCCGTGGCTAGGACTTCCAAAACTATGTTGAATAATACTGGTGAGAGTGGACATCTTTGTCTTGTTCCTTATCTTAGAGGAAATGCTTTCAGTTTTTCACCATTGAGAAAGATGTTTGCTGTGGGTTTGTCGTATATGGCCTTTATTATGTTGAGGTAGGTTCCCTCTATGCCCACTTTCTGGAGAGTTTTTATCATAAACCGTTGTTGAATTTTGTCAAAAGCTTTTTCTACATCTATTGAGATGATCATATGGTTTTTCTCCTTCAATTTGTTAATATGGTGTATCACATTGATTGATTTGCGTATGTTGAAGAATCCTTGCATCCCTGGGATAAATCCCACTTGATCATGGTGTATGATCCTTTTAATGTGTTGTTGGATTCTGTTTGCTAGTATTTTGTTGAGGATTTTTTCATCTATATTCATTGGGGATATTGGTCTGTAATTTTCTTTTTTTGTAGTATCTTTGTCTGGTTTTGGTATCAGCGTGATGGTGGCCTCATAAAATGAGTTTGGGAGTGTTCCTTCCTCTGCAATTTTTTCAAAAATTTGAGCAGGATGGGTGTTAGCTCTTCTCTAAATGTTTGACAGAATTCACCTGTGAAGCCATCTGGTCCTGGGCTTTTGTTTGTTGGAAGATTTTTAATCACAGTTTCAATTTCATTACTTGTGATGTGTGTTCATATTTTCTATTTCTTCCTGGTTCAGTCTTGGAAGGATATACCTTTCTAAAAATTTGTCCATTTCTTCCAGGTTGTCCATTTTATTGGCATAGAGTTGCTTGTAGTAGTCTCTTAGGATGCTTTGTATTTCTACGGTGTCTGTTATAACTTCTCCTTTTTCATTTCTAATTTTATTGATTTGAGTCCTCTACCTGTTTTTCTTGATGAGTCTGGCTAATGGTTTATCAATTTTGTTTATCTTCTCAAAGAACCAGCTTATAGTTTTATTGATCTTTGCTACTGTTTTCTTTGTCTCTATTTCATTTATTTCTGCGCTGATCTTTATGATTTCTTTCCTTCTGCTAACTTTGGGTTTTGTTTGTTCTTCTTTCTCTAGTCCTTTAGGTGTAAGGTTAGATTGTTTATTTGAGATTTTTCTTGTTTCTTGAGGTAGGCTTCTATAGATATAAACTTCCCTGTTAGAACTGATTTTGCTGCATCTCATAGGTTTTCGATCATCGTGTTTTCATTGTCATTTTTCTCTAGGTATTTTTTGATTTCCTCTTTGATTTCTTCAGTGATCGCTTGGTTATTTAGTAACATATTGTTTAGCCTCCATGTGTTTGTGTTTTTTATGTTTTTTTCCCTGTAATTCATTTCCAGTCTCATAGCGTTGCGGTCAGAAAAGATGCTTGATATGATTTCAATTTTCTTAAATTTACTGAGGCTTGATTTGTGACCCAAAATGTGATCTATCCTGGAGAATGTTCCATGCGCACTTGAGAAGAAAGTGTAATCTGCTGTTTTGGGATGGAATGTCCTATAAATATCAATTAAATCTACTGGTCTATTGTGTCATTTAAAGTTTCTGTTTCCTTATTTATTTTCCTTTTGGATGATCTGTCCATTGGTGTATGTGAGGTGTTAAAGTCCGCCACTATTATTGTGTTACTGTTGATTTCCTCTTTTAGAGCTGCTAGCAGTTGCCTTATGTATTGAGGTGCTCCTATGTTGGGTGCTATGTTATAGCTTCTTCTTGGATTGATCCCTTGATCATTATGTAGTGTCCTTCCTTGTCTCTTGTAACATTCTTTACTTTAAAGTCTATTTTATCTGATATGAGTATGGCTACTCCAGCTTTCTTTTGATTTCCATTGGCATGGAATATCTTTTTCCATCCCCTCACTTTCAGTCTGTATGTGTCCCTAGGTCTGAAGTGGGTCTTTTGTAGACAGCATATATATGTGTCTTGTTTTTTTATCCATTCAGCAAGCCTGTGTCTTTTGGCTGGAGCATTTAATCCATTCACGTTTAAGGTAATTATCGATATGTATGTTCCTATTACCATTTTCTTAATTGTTTTGGGTTTGTTTTTGTAAGTCCTTTTCTTCTCTTGTGTTTCACACTTAGAGAAGTTCCTTTAGCATTTGTTGTAAAGCTAGTTTAGTGGTGCTGAATTCTCTTAGCTTTTGCTTGTCTGTAAAGCTTTTGATTTCTCCATCAAATCTGAATGAGATCCTTGCTGCGTAGAGTAATCTTGGTTGTAGGTTCTTCCCTTTCATCACTTTAAGTATATCATGCCACGCCCTTCTGGCTTGTAGAGTTTCTGCTGAGAAATCAGCTGTTAACCTTATGGGAGTTCCCTTGTATGTTATTTGTTGTTTTTCCCTTGCTGCTTTCAATAATTTTTCTTTGTCTTTAATTTTTTCCAATTTGATTACTATGTGTCTCGGTGTGTTTCTCCTTGGGTTTATCCTGTATGGGACTCTCTGCACTTCCTGGACTTGGGTGGCTATTTCTTTTCCCATGTTAGGGAAGTTTTCGATTATAATCTCTTCAAATATTTTCTCTGGTCCTCTCTCTCTCTCTTCTCCTTCTGGAACCCCTATAATGCGAATGTTGTTGCGTTTAATGTTGTTCCAGAGGTCTCTTATGCTGTCTTCATTTCTTTTCATTCTTTTCTCTTTATTCTGTTCTGCAGTAGTGAATTCCACCTTTCTGTCTTCCAGGTCACTTATCCGTTCTTCTGCCTCAGTTATTCTGCTATTGTTTCCTTCTAGTGTAGTTTTCATTTCAGCTATTGTATTGTTCATCTCTGTTTGTTTGTTCCTTAATTCTTCTAAGTCTTTTTTAAACATTTCTTGCATCTTTTCGATCTTTGCCTCCATTCTTTTTCCGAGGTCCTGGATCATCTTCACTATCATTATTCTGAATTCTTTTTCTGGAAGGTTGCCTATCTCCACTTCATTTAGTTGTTTTTCTGGGGTTTTATCTTGTTCCTTCATCTGGTACATAGCCCTCTGCCTTTTCACCTTGTCTATCTTTCTGTGAATGTGGTTTTTGTTCCACAGGCTGCAGGATTGTAGTTCTTCTTGCTTCTGCTGTCTTTCCTCTGGTGGATGAGTCTATCTAAGAGGCTTGTGCAAGTTTCCTGACGGTGGGGGGGGGGGACTGGTGGTAGTTAGAGCTGGATGTAGCTCTGGTGGACAGAGCTCAGTAAAACTTTAATACATTTGACTGCTGATGGGTGGGGCTGGGTACCCTCCCTGTTGGTTGTTTGGCCTGAAGCAACCCAACACTGGAGCCTACCTGGGCTCTTTGGTGGGGCTAATGGCAGACTCTGGGAGGGCTCATGCCAAGGAGTACTTCCCAGAACTTCTGCTGCCAGTGTCCTTGTCCCCCCGGTGAGCCACAGCCACACCCATCTCTGCAGGAGACCCTCCAACACTAGCAGGTAGGTCTGGTTCAGTCTCCCCTGGGGTCACTGCTTCTTCCCCTGGGTCCTGATGCACACACTACTTCGTGTGTGCCATCCAAGAGTGGAGCATCTGTTTCCCCCAGTCCTGTCAAAGTCCTGCAATCAAATCCCACTAGCCTTCCAAGTCTGATTCTGTAGGAATTCCTCCTCCCATTGCTGGACCCCCAGGTTGGGAAGCCTGACATGGGGCTCAGAACCTTCACTCCAGTGGGGGACTTCTCTGGTATAAGTGTTTTCCAGTCTGTGCGTATCCACCCAGCAGTTATGGGATTTGATTTTACTGTGATTGCACCCCTCCTACCATCTCATTGTGGCTTCTCCTTTGTCTTTGGATGTGGGGTATCTTTTTTGGTGAGTTCCAGTGTCTTCCTGTTGATGATTGTAGAGCAGCTAGTTGTGATTCTGGTGTTCTCTCAAGAGGGAGTGAGAGTACGTCCTTCTACTCCGCCATCTTGGTTCCAATCCTCACCCTAGTTAATTATTTTAGGATCAAATATTATCCTTCTTTTTTGAACACATCCAGGAACTGAAATAGCACAAGGTTAGGTGACCTATACCAAGTTCCCAGTGAGTCATCAGTGAAACTGGTACATGGAATTCAAAACTCTTGTCACCAACTTTTATGTTCCAACTGTTGGATAATGTCCAGTCTTAAGGATTTCTTTTTGTTGTTGTTATTGTTGTTGTTTGGACAATGAGAAATTTAAAATCAAAAAGGGAGGCAAATGGAAGATTGGAGAAACCAGTGTATTCTCACAGTTAAATGGAGGCTCTCCCACTTCTTTCCTCCCTGTTCTATCAGCCATCTGTTGCCTAGTCACTCATAATTCAAATCACTCACTGCTGACACAAATCTCTGGGCTTGTTCAGGAATAAGACCTGACTGTTTTATAGGTAATTCTATATTTTTTCATCATATATTTCAAGAGACCTTGGGATGTAAGCAAATTGACCTACTTGCAAATGACTGTAGGAAGAACAAAGAAGTTGCAAACCCATCCAAACGGTGTCAAGTATAAATTAGCTCAGAATAGTTTTGAAGAAAATAGACTACCAAGGTCAAAGTGTGCATTGAAATACTGGTAAATTCCCCTCTCCTACTAAATCATACTTAAATATTACAATGGCCTATCATTCCTGTTTTTCATTTTGTATAATTTGTAAATAGAATTTTATATGAGAAAACATCTACTACCATTTCAAACTAACATACAATTCACTCAGTTATCCCTTTGGTGTTATTTGTGTGTGTGGAGAGATGTGTCATTACTAAAGGGTCCTCATTTATGATTGTCATCAATTTCAAGGCATCATTTTGCACCCAGCAGAATTAAAATTCAGAGGCCAGTCCTGTAATTGAACTGTGGACATGGATGGAAAAGTGGTCAGAAGCTAATACTTCAGGGAAACCAAAACTTTTGGTCAGTCTAGACAAGTCCTGTTAGGAGCAATTAAATTCAGAAATGTAGCTTTTCTATCAAAAACATCCTAGTCTTTCTTCCCAATGCCCTTGACAGTTCATCTGCATTCAGACGCCTATTCTTTTTTTTTTTTTTTAATTTATTTTTGGCTGCATTGGGTCTTCGTTGCTGCATGTGGGCTTTTTCTCTGGTTGCGGCGAGTGGGGGCTACTCTTCTTTGTGGTGCACAGGCTTCTCATTGTGGTGGCTTTGCTTGTTGCGGAGCACGGGCTCTAGGCATGTGGGCTTCAGTAGTTGCAGCATGCGGGCTCAGTAGTTGTGGCTCACGGGGTCTAGAGCACAGGCTCAGTAGTTGTGGCTCACAGCTTAGTTGCTCCATGGCATGTGGGATCTTCCCAGACTAGGGATGGAACCCGTGTCCCCTGCATTGGCAGGTAGATTCTCAACCACTGCGCCACCAGGGAAGCCCCACATGCCTGTTTTTTTTTTAATTAATTAATTTCTTTTTTTTTTTTTTTTTGGCTGCATTGGGTCTTCATTGCTGCACGAGGGCTTTCTCTAGTTGTGGCGAGTGGGGGCTACTCTTCGTTATGGTGCGTGGGCTTCTCGTTGCAGTGGCTTCTCTTGTTGCTGAGCACAGGCTCTAGACACGTGGGCTTCAGTAGTTGTGGCGCACGGGCTTAGTTGCTCCGTGCCCACATGCCTATTCTAATCAAGTGCTTACAAGCCAGAAAATGTATCCATAGGATAACTATATTGATGATTTTGTTGGATATATCATGTTCCCTAGCTAAAATGGCTTGCTATTTATAATTTTAAAATGTAACTAGAATAACTTGTGGCTTTATAATGGGCTACAAATTGACGATCTCATCTTATTTTAACCCATACTACTCCAAGAGACATTATCATTATCACTATGTTACACAAAGGAAATGGGCATAGACATGCCAAGAGACTATCCCCAAGAGGTTCCAGTTTTAGACTGAGACACACTTTGGTTACCAAAATCTTTTCTTCAATAAAGCATTTTTGTAGCACGATGTATGGCATTTTCTTTTTCTTTTGATATATTTTGGGTATAGTTATTATTGTCCTTATTGTATAGAAAGGAACTATTCTGAAGCAGAGAGAGTGCAAGGAACTGGCCAAACTCAAACAGGTTTATGGATGGGTCAAAACTCCTAAACTCTAGCACTGTAATTTGCCTTTTTTTAACCTTATGGGAAGAAATTAGAAGTGTGCAATTAAAAGATGTACAATTGGGGCTTCCCCCGTGGTGCAGTGGCTAAGAATCCACCTGCCAATGCAGGGGACATGGATTCGAGCCCTGGTCCGGGAAGATCCCACATGCCGCGGAGCAACTAAGCCCGTGCGACACAACTACTGAGCCTGCACTCTAGAGCCCGTGAGCCACAACTACTGAGCCCGCGTGCCACAACTACTGAAGCCGGTGTGCCCTAGAGCCCATGCTCCGCAACAAGAGAAGCCACCACAATGAGAAGCCCGTGCACCACAACGAAGACTAGCCCCCGCTCGTCGCAACCAGAGAAAAGCCCGAGCACAGCAACAGAGACCCAATGCGGCCAAAAATAAAATAAATAAAAATTTTTAAAAAGATGTACAATTGACTTTGAAAAAGAGGCTCCTTTCTACTCTAATTGCTGTTTGTAAATGAACTAAACATTCTAAAACTATCACTTGAACCACCATGGCATGTGTCATAAATGGATTAGTGCATTTTTGCTCATAACTAATATTTAATCCAATATTCCTCACCTGTGAAGATTAGTCATATCAAAATTAGTTGGTGTCTTAGTCTGTTCGGGCTGCTATAACAAAATACCATAGACTGGGTGGCTTATAAACAACAAAAATTAATTTCCCACAGTTCTGGAGGCTGGAAGGCCAAGATCAGGGTGCCAGCATGGCTGAGTTCTGGTGAGAACCCTCTTCTGGGTTGGAGATTGCCGACTTCTCACTGTGTTCTCACATGGCATGGCAAAAGGGGTGAGGGAGCTCTTCAGGGCCTCTTTTATAAGGACACTAATCCCATTCATGACAGCTTCACTCTCATAACCAAATCATCTCTCAAAGACCCTTCAAATACTGTCACATTGGGAATTAGTTTTCATTGTATGAATTTTGGGTGGCGGGAGCAGGGAGGAGACACAAATATTCAGTCTATAGCACTAGGGTAGCATTTTCAAAGAACCACTATAGAACACCTTAGGCAGGGACTGGAGGGACAGGAGAAGGAAGGGGTACATATGGATTGGAAAAGCCTCCAAGGTGATTCTTGTACAACCCCCACCAAGTGAGAATCGCTGATTTTGTCCCTTAAATAGCAACATGATGATAGTTACTTGATGAAAGACAGATATAGAGAACAACACAGAAATACCCGTGAAGCATAAAAGACAATAAGGTTGGAGACGTAACATCCTAGATGTGTTTCAAACAGTAAAAAAGAAAACAGTATTAGGAGCCAGAAGATACTAATTCTCAGTTCTAGAACCTTCTCTCATGTGTTGTATAATATCACTAATCCTCTGCTTCCTAACTTATAAACCAGAGATAGACAATTATCCTGGTACGACCCACCTACAAATTTAAGAGATCATTACCTCCTTTTCCTAATCAAGACTATCTTGATTTCTTCTAATTGCAAACCAAGAAAACAGGGATAGGCCGATACAGTTGAACAGAAAGGATTGATTGAATCAGTTTCCAGTACTATCTCTGTTTTCTTATCATAAGCAAGTCCTTTCACTTGTCTTCATTTGTTTATTCATCAAATGCACATTGAGCACCTACTATGTCCTCAGCGCTCTGCTAATGGCTGGATATACTGCAGTGAAAGAAGTGGAGCATGGTCACAACCCCTACCTCCACAGAGCTTACAGACTAGTGAGGAAAAATAAAAGGTGACCCATTTTAAAATAGGGGAAGGATTGAGTGGTATGGATACCCCACAGCAGGGAGATTTCACCCTAATATGAGGGTCAGAGACATCCACTCTGAGCAATCACACCTAAACTGAGACCTGAAAGATCCATAGAGGCAGTCGGGGGGCAAACAGGAGCTCCTGGCAGAGGTATCAGCACTTGTGGGGGCCAGATGGCAAAGGCAGAATGTGGTGCACTCAAGAAACTGAAAAGGTAGTCTGAATATAGAATGGACATGAGATAAGGCTGGTGAATTCGACAAGGGCCAAAAAGTAGACACTTCAATAATCATACAGTAAAGACTCTGTATGCTTTAATTCCTATTAGAAATGTCAGACAACACACATGGGAGTTTCTATTCCTCCTGAAAACCCACTAAAACAATAATGAATGGATTTTTTTAAAAGTAGAAGTCCCCAAGCACATAGATAATAAAAGAAGAAACAGCACCAACACAATTTTGGAAGCTGGAAAAATTATGGTTGAGTAGTAACTCACCTGTCCGTCCCAAGAAAGCTGAATTCTAAGCCAGCAGTTGGCAAGGCTGGGAGGCAACCTACTGAAAGTTTATAACTGACTGTCAAGACACCTAACCTTCTTTCTTCACTTTCTTCCCATACTTCTGACCAACAGATTGCCCTACATTGAAACCCACAGTTGACAAGCCAACCATGTAAATTGAGCTTGCCCAAAGCTTTCTAGTGCCTCTCTTCTAGATATGGGCAGACAGTAAAGGATCTCTATAGACAGTTGATGGAATATTCTAATAAGAAAGACAGAGGCCAAAACAAACTAACATAGAAAAGCAACAAAGAAGAAATAAAGACTATGCAGGAGGAAAAAAATAACCTACTATTAATATCTTCAAAGATTCAAAAATAGTGAAATATTATAAGATATTGCAGTCATCAAACAAGAACCAGATGGTATTAGGGTTTTTAAAAGTAGCAGCCAGAGGGCAAAAATGAACTCTTGGATATTAAAAATATCACAGTATAAAAGAAAACTTCCAGTGAAGGTTTAAAATATAAAGTTGAGGAAATCTCCCAGCAAGTAAAACAAAAAGATAGAAAGAGAAGAAAAGATAAAAGATGAAAAAGGTACAGACTAGTCCAGGAAGTACAATATCTGAAAGTTCTGGAAAGAAAGAACAGAGAAAATGAAGGGGGGAAACTATCAAAGAACCAATTCAAGAAAATTTCCTACAATGAAAGGACATGACTTTCCAAATTAAAAGAGTCTATCGAGCTCCCAAGACAATGGATGTCTTGGAGCTACATTGAGACACATCACAAACCTACACTGAGACACATCATTATGAAATTGCAAACCCTGTGGACAAAGATAATATTCTAGAAACTTTCAGGAAAGAAAAACAGGATTCTAAAAAGAATCAGGTATCAGAATGGCTTCAGATTTCTCAACAGCTGCACTGGATGCTAGAAAATAGTAGAAGGAAATGATTTCTAATGTAGAGTTCCCCAGCCAAATTATTAATTAAGTGGGAGGGCAGAATATATATATTTTTCAGACGTGAAAGGTCAAAAACAGTATCTGACAGGTCCATTTCTCAGGGAGCTATGAGAGAATTTATTCAACTAAAATAAGAAAAGAGAAAATGGAATCCAGGGAATGGGATTCTGATACATGAGAAAGTCAGGGTGATGGTGAAGGGAAAATCTAAGACCACAGCTCCGAAGGAAGCCTAAAGATCAACCAATCTGCTGGACTGGAGCAGGGCAGATGCCCTGGAGAAAGATCACCAAGAAAATGACATGGATAGAATGACTGGCATTTAAAGAATGTTGAAGGAAGAATTCTTAAAACTGGGGGTGGGGCAATTTGGGAATGTATTGATGATAAGTATATATCAATACATAGATCAGTCTGCCCAGAGATGAGCATGATCTCCCACTTAGGAATTTATTTGGATGTCCAGACACATGACACAATGCACCCACCCATGACTATAAATAAAGTATACTTAGTACTAATACTAAGCTAGGGGTTCCCAGCAGGGAAAGGGCTCATGCAGGAGTTTGATGAGAAAATGACAAAGGATGAGGGGTGATTTGGGGCTTTCACTGTGGTTAAAAGGTGGAGCCAGCATGGTGGGGAATTACCCTAACATGGGCTAAAGTCTGCCCTGTTTGAAATTCCCATCAGCTCTTAGAGGTAAAGGCCTACACAAGTCTTCTCATCTTGGCTGCCCAGACGTGGGAAGATAGGGAAGAGGGATGGAGGTTGAAAGCTTCCAATAGTCAAATATCAAAAATGGAGTTAAGCCTCTTTATTACAAAACCCAAGTTACAGGGGGGAAAAGTTATTAACTCAAAAAAAAAAGTTATAAAGAAAAAGTATTTGTAACATAGTATTCTTTGGCTCAGATGTGAATAACATTTACAAAGTCATATCAGTGTAACTACTGAAGGCAACATAGTTAAGTCATGGCCATGTTGAGAAGATGAGGAACAAAAAGTGTTCATGTATGTGGTGGGTATCATAGGGTTTAGTGAAAATAAGCTAAATCTTCACCTTCTAGAGTGGAAGTCACTGAAATTTTTTTAAAATAGCAATGTAAACACGTTCTTTAGAGATACGGAGATAATCCCAAAAGAATCAGGTAAAATAGTTGATAGCGGTTGCCCCCAGGGAGGCTGAAGCACAAGAAATAGTGAACAGTGCTGTAGGAGAGGGTATGTTGGAGGAATGCTGTTTTGTTTGTTTGTAACAAGCCTGCCAGTATAACTTCTCAAACATATATAATTAAATTGCCCCCCAGATTTGACTTTATCTTAAAGGCAATAGGGAGCTACCCATCACCTTGGAGCTCTAAGCAATGAGGCTCTGAGCATGATAGTGAGATCAGATTTGCATTTTATTAAGATTACTCTTGGGGCTTCCCTGGTGGCGCAGTGGTTAAGAATCCGCCTGCCAATGCAGGGGACATGGGTTCGAGCCCTGGTCTGGGAAGATCCCACATGCCCATGCACCACAACTACTGAGCCTGCGCTGAGCCCACAAGCCACAACTACTGAGCCCGTGTGCCACAACTACTGAAGCCCGTGCGCCTAGAGCCCGTGCTCCACAACAAGAAAAGCCACCACAAGGAGAAGCCTGCGCACCACAACGAAGAGTAGCCCCTGCTCACCGCAACCACAGAAAAGCCCACGCGCAGCAACGAAGACCCAACGCAGCCAAAAATAGAAAATTAAAAAAAGATTACTCTTGTTACTTTGTGGAGAAGAAGTAGAGAAAGGAAAGAATGGACACAGTGGTGTCTGTAAGGAAGCTTAGCTAGTCTAGCCTGGAATCTAGACAGAAATTGGCCTCGACTCAGGTATGGCGACAGGGGTAGGTAGAAGTATGCAGATTGCGACTGATTGGATTGTGGGATGGAAGAGGGAGGACTCAAGACTGATACGTACTGCATTTTCTGGTTTGAACAATGGGTGAGTGGGGAGCCGTTTATTAAAATAGGAAATTCAGAAGAGGAGCAGGTTTGGATGAAGTAGAATGATTTTAGTATTGGATATTCAATAGCTGAATGGCTATAAGGCCATTGCAGATACAGCCTGGAGCTCAGGAAAGAAAGCCAGGCTGGTGATGGAGATTTGGAATCAGCAGCATAGAAATGACAATTGAAGTCCTAGGAGTGGGTGAGATTGTTCAGGGAGTGGGCGTAGAGTAACCAGCATCAAAGACAGAGACTGAACTAATATAAACAAGGGAAGGGGAAGAGCAGTCAGCAAAGGGGAGTAAAAGGGAGTAGGCAGAGAGGCAGTAGAAAGTTCTGTGTACTACAGAAGTCAGGCAGGAGAATGTTCAACAGTATCCAAGGAGCCGAAAGGGAACACATACACTGGAGAGACAAAGAGGAGGGACTGTTAGTAACCGTGACAAGAGCAGTGTCTGTGAAGCAGTGGGGCAGGTTGAAGAATACATGGGAGCCAAGGCACTCATTTTAATCACTGTTTAAAAGATAATAACAGGAAATTTTCTTGAGTGCTTTTTATGGGTGGGATACTGAATTAGGTACTTAACCTACTTTATCTCATTTAATTCTCAAAACAACATCATCTCTACAAAATGGATGCTACTGTTGACAACCACATTTTTCAGATGAAGCACCTAAAGTTTAAAGAAGTTAAGTAGTTACTCAAAAGGACAGAGGCAGTAAGCAGACAGGCTGGAATTTGATCTCAAAGAGTCTGACTCCAGATTGTACACTCTTAAACACTGCACTATACCCTCTAAATGATCTGCCAAAGATAACATTATCACTCATCTATTCAACAAACCTGCTGTGTGCCAGGCACTATTCCAGGTGTTGGTGATCCAACAGTGTACAAGACAACGCTCCTGCCCTCATAGATCTTACTTTCTAGTGGAGGAGATAGATAGTAAACAAATTTTAAAATGCATGTGTACTTTCAGTGTTTAGTGTAATGAATACCAAGAGATCACTCTGGAGAGTGGCTAGAGAGGAGAGCTATTTTAGGTCACAGGCCTTCCTGAGATGACATTTTGGCAAAAACCTAAATGAATTCAGGGACTGAGGCAGGAGAAGATGCATTCCAAGCTGAAGGAGGCGGAAGCGCCACAATCCTGAGATGCGGGGACAGGGGGGCGCAGAATGAGTGAGGGGGAAATTGGTAGGTCAGATAGTTGGTAAGGAAGGTGAGGCTGCATCATGCTCAGCCTCAGAGATAAGAGTTTAGCGGTTGTTTTGGGAGTGATAAGAAGTCAGGAGGATTTTGAGCAGGATAACGACAAACTCTGACACATTATATTGATATTAGCTTGCAATAAAGCCTGGACTTTGGATTCTGTGACCATCACCCTTTCCATATTCTCTAGAATTGAGATGCTATGTGGCTACTGAGCCCTTGAAATGTGACCAGTCCAAACTGAGATGTGCTCTAAATGTTAAATGCACACCAGATTTCAAAGACTTAGTACCAACAAAAGAATGGTATAGATCTCATGGCCAATTTTTTACATTCATTATATGTTGATATGATAACATTTTAGATACATTGGGTAAAATATAATATTCAAATTAATTTCACCTATTTCTTTTTACCTTTTTAAAAAAGATGTGCCTACTAGAAAATTTTTAATTACTATTTATGTGGCTCATGTTATATTTCTTTTGGATAGCACTGGTCTAGACAACTTCCCTTCTGCTTTCGGCTTCAGCATGTTATAAAGAAAATGACATAACTTGTGTAGGGCTCTTTGAGTTTTCTTAAGGAAACATATTATGTAACAACAAGACAAATTATCGAGGATGATAGTTGGCCAAAAAATGTACTGTTCTTTATAGGCCAAAGATAATGTTATTGACTTGATCCGTGGTTTTGTGTTGTTTTTCCAACAGCGCTGATGAGTTGACACAAAGTCTTCTGTAATGTTTCTCTCCCTACCCATTCCACCCCCTCCTTGTGCTCTCTCAGGACCGAAACAGCATGTTTTTGAAATACCTGGCCCAGGTTAAGAATGCAGTTCTCAGCCATGGAAATTTTTCCCTGGGCAAAGCATTGTCTTGTACAGGTTTGAACCTCAGCTTATTTAACATGATATTCTAATTATCTGGTCTACTCAAGCAAGCAGATTCCAAATGTCAGTGATTATATCTATAATCATAGTTATAGAATACTTTGGCTCTTTTATATTTAATTCTAAATATGGTCAGTTAGAATGTACTATTTAGGACTTCCCTGGTGGTGCAGTGGTTAAGAATCCGCCTGCCAATGCAGGGAACACGGTTCGAGCCCTGGTCCAGGAAGATCCCACATGCCGCAGAGCAACTAAGCCCGTGCACCACAACTACTGAGCCTGCGTTCTAGAGCCCACGAACCACAAGTACTGAGCCTGCCTGCCACAACTACTGAAGCCCACACACCTAGAGCCCGTGCTCCGTAGCAAGAGAAGCCACCACACAATGAAGAGCAGCCCTTGCTCGCCGCAACTAGAGCAAGTCCATGCACAGCAACGAAGACCCAACACAGCCAAAAATTAATTAATTAATTTAAAAAGGGGAAGGACACCTAATTAAGTCATCAAGATGAGAGATTACTAAAAATAATCTTGATGATATATTACCATGTAATTTTTGGTATATAACTGAGAAGAATTCAAAGAACTGAGTCCCATTGTTATCACAAAACTCCATCAGGGACTTCCCTGGTGGTCCAGCAGTTAAGACTCCACACCCCCAATGCAGGGCGCCCGGATTCAATCCCTGGTCAGGGAACTAGATCCCACATGCATGCCTCAACTAAGGACCCCACAAGCTGCAACTAAACATCCCACATCCCACAACTAAAAGAAAAAAGATCCTGCATGCAGCAACGAAGATCCTGCATGCCACAACTAAGACCCTGCACAGCCAAACAAATAAATAAATATTTAAGAAAAATAAACCTCCATCATTCCTATTTACTTATTTAGGTGAAGAGCTTCTCAGCACCTCTATTTGCCAAATCATACATTCAACATTGACACTAAATCCTGTATATTTATCCCTGGATACATGGGGGAGAAAGATCTCATTAAGATCTGCAATTCCAATACAATTTCACATTTTATGTTTAATAATTATTCATCAGTATTTGCAATATATTTATGATGTTTTGAGAAATTGTGCAGAATTTTCTAACACTTAGAACCTTATGATCACAGGAAATTTTAAATTATTTCCATATTTCTGTTGCATAGAAGTATGTTATTCATGAAATACTTTAAAGTATAAAATATATATTAGGAAATGGAATGGAAATACAATTTCAAGAAGAAAAACGAACAAAGAAGAACTTATTTATGTGTATTTAAAAAGTATTATGGGGCATCAAATTGCTATAATATTTAGATTCTACTGGATAGATTCAAATAGAGATGTGACAGTTTATTTTTAAATGTCATTATTCATAATGTACTGGAATATATATATATATATGTAACCTAACATGATAAAAATTTTAGGCATCAACTTAAAAATGTGGTGAGGAATGTATTACTTCTTAAAATATTTTAGGAGTACTTGAATGAACATGTCTGGAGACAATGAAAGGAGAAAATTGTGTTAGACAAGAAAATGATGAAGGAAAGAACAGGCCAGCTGTTGAGACTGACTGCACAATGAAATATGATGACAAAGGACCTGTCTACTCACATTTGCTTTTGTGTCCTTTATCAAAGAGAAAGATCTAACGAGAATGATTGAATGGACATTGTTAAAGAGGAAGAGAAGTTCAAGATGGAAAAAGAAATTGTAACAGTGTACCCATCTCTTTGGCAGCCAACAGAAGGTGGTGAGACTAGCAAGGATTTGAGTCCACCAGGACTGACTCAGAATTCTGACTCTGCCGGTATTAGTGATGTGACCATGGCATGATGCTTAACCCACCTCATCTGTATAATGGGCATAAAGCGATTTACCACGTAGGGTTAAATTTCATAAATTTCAATGTAAAGTGCTTTGCATAGAGTCAAGCATAGCCATACATAAATAGTGGCTATTTTAATTATTATGTAGCTGTGGGCTTTGGAGAAACTTATCCTACTTAAGTCTCACTTTCCTCCTCCATAACACAGGAATAATAACATCAGCCTCCTAGGATTACTATGAGGATTAAATTGATAATAAACCTGAGAGCACTTATAACACAAAGAAGGCATTCAATAAATATTAGTTCTTTCCGCACCCCTTCCTTCTAGCTTCCTATTGATTTAGACAATCCTATGGTACACCTGATGGGATGTGATGAAAAAGAGTCTAATTCCAAATACCTGTTTCTAGAATAGTACATTACTTTTATTGTGTCTACTAATAAAAAGACTAAAACTGAAATGATTCTCTTTCTTGTTAAGAGACCAGGGTCTCATATTACAAATGACTCTATCCTTGTGGATATGACCTTTCTGTTTTACTAGCAAATCTCATTAATGACAAAATTATTTTCCTGAAGTTGTGGAAGATAAATATACTGCTGATCTTTGACCATGTAATCAATCCTCTCACAAAGAGGACCGCCTCACAAAGAAAAAATTCTTTCCAAGTGTTTCCTTTTCTCTCATGAGTGAAAGGACAAAGCATTTATTAATCTATGGGAATAAACACTGTTGATTAATGTGATTCACATATTTTGAATGGTACCAAGTATGCCCTCTCTTTGCAGCTTTGTGTACAAAACAAAGCCTGGTTTAAGATGAGCTAGGATGCCCGGGAGGGAGTTAGGGAACCAAGTTTCACTGAACAGGCAGGAAATATGTCTAAAGCCACTTCCTCCATTTTAATCTGTGGGATAATTTGGTTCTTTTCAGAAATAATCTGAATAGTTGCTGTCCCTGTTGAAGAGAGGGGTGTAATGACTCTGAATAGTAGTCCAAATGCATAGGAAGGCCCTATATCAGCCAGGATCCCAGCAAGAAACAGATGGCACACTCCAAAGGAGTGAAAGAAGTATAGTTGAACCCGGATAATGGCTATGTGGGCATCTATTATACTAGTTTCTCTATATATGTTTATGTTTGAAATTGTCTACAGTAAAATATATGAAAACGGAGGCGTGTAAAAGAGGGACTGATGGGGCTTCCCTGGTGGCACAGTGGTTGAGAGTCCGCCTGCCGATGCAGGGGACACGGGTTCGTGTCCCATTCCAGGAAGATCCCACATGCCGCCGAGCAGCTGGGCCCGTGAGCCATGGCCACTGCGCCTGCGCGTCCGGAGTCTGTGCTCCACAACGGGAGAGGCCACAACAGTGAGAGGCCCGCGTACCACAAAAAAAAAAAAAAAGAGGGAATGATGAAAGTGATTTACAAAGGTGTGGGCAGAGGTTAAAGGAAAACAAGGGAAGGCAATATCTCCCTCTTTTCCCTCCATACCCCTTCCCTCTCACCCGCACCGGACTGGCAAGAGTGGCAGGTGCTACCAGCCGCAGGCTTGAAGGAGCAAGGGAGAGGGACCAGCTCTGGGCACCCAAGGAGACCTGTAGCTGTAGAAAAGGGCCACCATCAGGAATTGTGGCCTTGGGTGGAGGAACGCAGACACCGTTAACCAAGTACATAAATTTGTGAAGCCCAGTGCAAACTGAAAAATCAAGAAAAAAATGTAATTAAAGGTCCTGAAATATAAAACTTTAGGTTTTCTTCCACAGTCTTTCTTTCCCTCTCACTTGACTGGTCATGTTTTAAATTTTTTCCATTTAACACCATTTAAAATAAAGAAAAGAATTAAAAGTTTAAATTATCAGCACTAACTTTACCACTTACATTGTGCAATGTCAGTTTTAAGTGCAATATAAGAGCATTTAACTTGTATGCAGCAGAATCACCGAAATTATCCAATTCATATTTCAAAGTTCATACATAACATATGCATTTGTTTTCTTGCTGGAACAGTGGAAACACCCCTCAGAACTAACTCAACTATTCCATTTAACTTCTTTATACACACACATTGTACCAACCCTGTCTGCCTTTGGCTTACTAATGAGTAAAGAGGGACTGAAAGGAAAAGGAACTATGGATTGTCCTGTCCTCCCTTTCCTTCTATGGCATCATTTTTAGTGTAAGTGGTTGGCTAATATAGGGACATAACATGAGTAAGAAAGGATATGATAGAGTTCCTTGGTTAGTTGGGTTTCTTTAGCATGCCACAGCCTTTTGTTTGTTTGTTTGTTCTGGTTCAAGAGGAAGGAGAGGCATTTCGGGCTGAATCAGTCGCAGAGGTTTACCTTGACCTTCCTCTGAGTCTCAATGAACTCCCAAGTGTCATGGATGCACAGGAATGCTATGCCCGTGGAGCACTGGAAATGCTGTATGCAAATGGGGCAATCAGAAATGGCATAACGTGTATCACGTGTACCTCCTCTTTTGTAATCAGACTTTACTAACGAAACACACATTCAAAGATAAAATTAAGAATTTC
The DNA here is from genome assembly GCF_059928025.1 of Delphinapterus leucas. Classification (NCBI taxonomy): domain Eukaryota; kingdom Metazoa; phylum Chordata; class Mammalia; order Artiodactyla; family Monodontidae; genus Delphinapterus; species Delphinapterus leucas. The sequence goes on along the minus strand of NC_143137.1, from coordinate 54,202,612 downwards.
AAAATGGTGTCAGCAAAGCATTAAATCAAATGCAGGACCCCTCTGAGTATGGGGCCCTATTGACTGCAGAGGTCACACACCCATGAAAGCTGCCCTGCTGCCAACCCATGGCCAGGCAAGGAAGAAGCCAGGAGAATTAATGTTCTTTCCTTCAGTCCTCCCACCTCCTGCACCACTTACAATAGGTCTTCGTACATGTGAGATATAACAGAAGATATACATATACTGGTCTGTACCCCTAGTTCATGGTACAGAGCTCCTAAAACACTTGTAATTTCCAAAGTGATAAGAGCTTAGGAGCATCTTTTGTTCTAAAATTTGGTCTTTGACCCCAGTTCCTGACACCGATCTCCTAAATCCTTTGGAATTTCCTGGATGATAGCAATGTCCTTTGTTCTAAGAAGGTGACTCTTTTTTTTTTTTAAACAACTCTGAATTTTTTTTAAATAAATTTATTTATTTATTTTTGGCTGCATTGGGTCTTCGTTGCTGTGCGTGGGCCTTTCTCTAGTTGTGGCAAGCGGGGGCCACTCTTCGTTGCAGTGCGTGGGCTTCTCATTGTCGTGGCTTCTCTTGTTGGGGAGCACGGGCTCTAGGTGCATGGGCTTCAGTAGTTGTGGCATGCAGGCTTAGTAGTTGTGGCTCGCGGGCTCTAGAGTGCAGGCTCAGTAGTTGTGGTGCACAGGCTTAGTTGCTCTGCGGCATGTGAGATCTTCCCAGACCACGGCTCGAACCCGTGTCTCCAGCGTTGGCAGGAGGATTCTTAACCACTGCATCACCAGGGAAGCCCCTAATAAGTTGACTCTTGGTGGGCTCTTGGATGGGGTCTGGTCACCAGAAAGACCAAGCTATGATTAGAAGCTTGGAATTTTCAGCTCACCTCCCATTCTCTAGAGAGGGGAGAAGGGCTGGAAATGGAATTAATGGTCCATCATGCCTACATGATGGAGCCTCCATAAAAACCCCAAAATATGAGATTCTAGAGAGCTTCTATTCTAAGTTGTTGAATATGTGGAGGTGCTGGGAGAGTGGAGCATTGGGGGAGGGCATGGAAGCTCCGTTCCCCTTCCCACATGCTTTGCCCTTCATATCTCTTCCATCTGGATGTTCATCTGTATCCTTTATCATACCCTTTAATAAACTGGTAAACATAAGTGTTTCCCTGAGTTCTGTGAGCTATTTGAGCAAATAATCGAATCTAAGGAGGTCACGGGAATCTCTGATTTGTAGCCAAGTTGAACACAAGTTGTGGGTAACCTGGGGACCTACTACTTGCGATTGGCATCTAAAGTGGTGGGGAGGGGGGCAGTCTTGTAGGACTGAGTCCTTATCCTGTGGCATCTGATGCCATCTCCAGGTAGATAGTGTCAGAATTGAGTTACACTGTAGGACACCTAGCTGGTGTCTCAGAAAACCCACATGTCTGGTGTCAGAAGCATTGTGAGTGTGGCAGTAGTGTGAGAACAAAACAGATATGCAGGAGAAGTGTAGGTTTTGCCTACACAGTACACAATTAGCGCTTGGTAAAAGTGAGAAATTATTATTATGCAATGGCTCGAAATATAGCACTTATACACATTTGGGCAATATTAAAGTTGTAACATTTCTGCAACAGATGAAGACTATGATCCATTCATTTTTACTATGTATAATTTTACAAAAACTATGATTATGAATGGGTGGATCTTTCCACGTTTAATCTCTAGCCAAAGATAAGTATTGTGAAGTTTTCATTAACAAAACACAGTCACTTCTGAACTTTTCTCACCAAAAAGCAGAGGTACACCTTACCTTTTTATACCTTGCAGATAAATTGTCCTACTCCACCATCCCCAAACATTGAGGAAAGATTTTTTTCTCTTTAACGTTGGTCAATTTATACACTAACATAAGGAGATTAGATGGAATACCAGATCCCATTGAGCAAGTAGCTAGGTGGGGCTCTTTTCTCTTTAAAGGCAACTTTAGATTAGAATCAAGTGTGAATAAAATAAACAGTTTAGAAAATGTTAGAGAGGTTTGGTCGTCAGTCTTTCTTACTTCTAGAGGTCAAGTTGAAATAAAATAGTAAGAGTCAGACTTTCTGGATTCCTGTGCATATCCAAGCAAGCCCATCACACAACCTCACTAATTTCCATGTCCTCATCAACAGAAGAATCATGTGGAAAGTGCTGCCCAGCCGCACTCCTAAGGTTCTTGTGAGGATTTTAAAAGATTTTTTGTTCGTTAAAACAAACCTGAGAAACAAAAGCACTCTACAAATGCAAAACAAAATTTATTCAAATAACTTTCTTCTTACCCAATTTCTTTTTTGCACATCATTCAACAGCAGGTAGACTGGCTTATCTGTCAGGAGCAACAGCCCTGAATTAATCCCATTCACGTCTTTGAAGTGTTCTTACCAGTATCTGTAAGAAAAAAATCATACTTGATTAACCAAATAGTGTTCTTTAATGTTCATTATAAATAAATGGTGTCTGGTCAATAACAGGTTCTCAATAAAACTTTGTTGAATGAATTCGGAAGTTCTATAACGTAAAACATTTGACATGATTTTATTCCCAAGGCTGTTAAAAGTCAAAACAATGGCTAAAACAATTTAGTTACTAGGGAGACCTAATTTTCATGTAGAGAGAGTTGAATAATAACAAGAACCAGAGCCTTGCAGTAAACACTCTTCTTCTGGCCAACTTGATCACTGTGGTGACTGTCCAGCATGAATGTGTAATAGCAACACATTTATTTAGTATTTCTGTTTAAAAAAACAGTGAATGGTAAAAGTAAAAATCTGAAATGGTATCAAACTCTTAATTGAAACATATTACAGCATAACGTTGGCAAAAAAATGCACGTGGATTTCATAAACTCTGTGAATAAGCAGGACATTTGTAATGTGAACAGTGGAAGAAGAAGGGAGAAAAGGGCCAACGGAGTCATTATAGATTCAAGATATTGGTAAATGCTGTCTATAATTCATAAAGAAGGCTGAGAAAGGAAAAAGGGATTCTTTGTGTTTTGTTTCTTTGGTTTTTTAACATCATATTAGCAGAGACTTTCTACCATCTGTCTTTCTTCAATATTTGTCTCAACATTTTGCTATTTGTTAGCATTTTTCTTTCTTTAAACAGTTTTATTGAGATACCATTCTCACATACCACATAATTCACCCATTTAGAGTGTACAGTCCAATGGTTTTTAGTATATTCACAAGATTGTACAACCACTACCACCATTTAATTCCAGAACATTTTCATCACCCCTAAAGAAGCCCCTACCTATTAGCAGTCACTCCCCATTTCCACCCCTTCCCCCAGGACAACCATTAGTTTACTCTCTTACCTCTATAAATTTGCCTATTCTGAACATTTCACACAGATGGAATCATACAATATGTGGTCTTTTGTGATTGGCTTCTTTCACTTAGATAATGTTTTCAAGGTTCATTCTGTTGCAGGATGTATCTGTGTTCCATTTCTCTTTGTTGCTGAGTAATATTCCATTGTGTGGAAATACCACATTTTATTAATTCTTTCATCAAGTGATAGACATTTGGGTTGTTTTCATTTTAAAGCTGTTTTGAATAATACTGCTGTGAACCTTCGTGTGCAAGTTTTTGGGAGTATACATCTAAGAGTGGAATGGCTGGGTCATATAGCAGCACTGTGCCAACTTTTTAAATCAACTTTTAAAAATTTGAGATACAATTCACATACCACAAAATCCACCACTTTAAAGTGCACACTTTACTGGGTTTTAGTATATACACAAGGCTATGCAACCATCATCAACATCTAATTCTAGAAAAATTTCACCACTGCAAATAGAAACCCTGTACACATTACCCTTGAATTAACCTTGGATCGGTAAGCCTAGATGCCTCTGCTCTTTCTTTTGCCTTGGAAAAATGATTTAAAACACATTGTCATTTTTATTAAAATCAAAATTTCAAGTGGGTATTTGAAAAATAAGCACATTGACTTTCTAAAATAATGGGTTGGGCTTCCCTGGTGGCGCAGTGGTTGAGAGTCCGCCTGCCGATGCAGGGGACACGGGTTCGTGCCCCGGTCGGAGAAGACCCCACATGCCGTGGAGCGGCTGGTCCCGTGAGCCATGGCCACTGAGCCTGCGGTCCGAAGCCTGTGCTCCGCAATGGGAGAGGCCACAACAGTGAGAGGCCCGCGTAAAAAAAATACACAAAAAAAATAATAAATAAAATAAAATAAAATAATGGGTTTATTGAGATGTAATTCACATACCATAAAATTCATACGTTTAAAGTGTACAATTTAGTGGTTTATAGTATATTCACAAAGTTGTGCAATCATTACCACTGTCTAATTCCAGAACATTTTCATCGTGCCAAAAAGAAACCCTTTACCCACTACCAGTCATTCCCCATTCTCCCCTTCCCCTAGCCTCTGGCAACCACTAATTTACTCTCTGTCTCTGTAGATTTTCCTATTCTGGACTATGTTTAACTTTCTGAAGTGTAAAAAAAAATTCTTATACCATTGTCCATTAACCATTTCTTTGAAGCATAAATCATTCGGTTACACACACGTGCATTCACACATACACACACACACCCCTATTGTTTTTGTCACTACTGACATTTTCACACCTCCATGCCACTTTGTTGTACTCACAGGTGAGCTCAGCACCTGTTAAAATACCAAAGTGGGGAAAATACAAGCATCATATGGCAAATTATTGGTATCCTCAACAGAGAGATTTACTCATCTCTCCAGTGATCATATAATTACAAACTAAAACAAGATAATTTTTCTTTTTTAATATATTTATTTATTTTTGGCTGTGTTGGGTCTTCGTTGCTGTGCGCGGGCTTTCTCTAGTTGTGGTGAGCGGGGGCTACTCTTTGTTGCGGTGCGCAGGCTCCTCATTGTGGTGGCTTCTCTTGTTGCGGAGCGTGGACTCTAGGCGCACGGGCTTCAGTAGTTGTGGCATGTGGGCTCAGTAGTTGTGGTTCGTGGGCTCTAGAGTGCAGGCTCAGTAGCTGTGGTGCATGGGCTTAGTTGCTCCGCGGCATGTGGGATCTTCCAGGAGCAGGGCTCGAACCCATGTCTCCTACATTGGCAGGCGGATTCTTAACCACTGCACCACCAGGGAAGTCCAAAGCAAGATAATTTTTAAATCAAAAATACCTCTTCCAGAAGAGAATCTAAACACTATAATACCCAGAATTGCTGAGGATGTAAACAAAGAGGCACTCTCATACACTGTCAATTGGAATTTAAAGTTTTATAACACTTCTCAAGCCCAATTTGGCCACGTGTGTCAAAAACCTTTAACATATGTGTCTTTTTGACCCAGAAATTCCACTTTAAGGAATTTATTATTAGGAAATTATCTTAGGAACCCTTAAAGATGTGTGTGTGTGTGTGTGTGTGTGTGTGTGTGTGTAGGGTTGTTCATTATCTCATTGATATTTAAAATATCAGAAAACAGGAAAAAATTCTAAATATTTTTTAAGAGAAAGAGGTTAGTTACTTAGCTTACCAAAGAGCCATATGATCAATTACCAAGCTGCTGATAAAAATTATATTGAGGACCAGTGATAAACAGTGGATTTTAAATAAAAACCACATCATCATTTACATTAGCACCCCGCAAAATGAAATACTTAGGTATAAATCTAACAAAATATGTACAACAGCTATTTAAGAATAACTCCCAAACTCTAATGAATGAAATCAAATAAGTGGAGAGATAGTCTGTGTTCCTGAATAGGAAGAGTCAGTATCATCAAGATGTCAGTTCTTCCCAACTTGATTTATAGATTCATTGCAATCCCAATCAAAATCCCAACAAGTTCATTTGTGGACATTGGCAAACAGATTCTAAAGTTTATATGCAGAGGGAAAAGGTACAGAATAGCCAACACAGTATTGAAGAACAAAGTTGGAGGACTAATACTATAGATTTCAAAACTTACTACAGTAAAGCTACAGTAATTAAGACTGTGTGAAATTGGCAAAAGAATAGACAAATAGATCAGCAGAACAGAATAGACAGTCCAGAAATAGACTCACATAAATATAGTCAACTGATCTTTGACAAAGAAGCAAAGGCAATACAATAGAGCAAAGACAGTCACTTCGACAAATGGTGCTGGAACAACTAGACATCCACACACAAAAAATGAATCAAGACATAGACTTTAGGCCCTTCACAAAAATTAATTCAAAATGGATCATAGACCTAAACATAAAATGCAAAATTATAAACTCCTATAAGATAACATAGGAGAAAACCTAGGTGACTTTTTTGATACACAAAAGGCACAATCCATTAAAGAAATAATACTGGATTTCATTAAAATTAAAAACATTTGCTCTGTGAAAAATGATGTCAAGATAATGAGAAACAAGCCACAGACAAGAGAAAATATTTATGAAAGACACATCTGATAAAGAACTGTTATACAAAATATACAAAGAATTCTTAAAATACAACAATAAGAAAACAAACAACCCAGTTAAAAAATGGGCCGAAGAATTTAACAGACACCTTGCCAGAGAAGATATACAGATGGCAAATAAGCTATGAAAAGATGCTTCACATCATATGTCATTAGGGAAATGCAAATTAAAACAACAACGAGATAGCACTATGCATCTATTTAGAGTGGCCAGAATGTGGAACACTTACAACGCCAAATGCTGGCAAGAATGTGAAGCAACAGGAACACTCATTCATTGCTGGTGGGAATGCAAAATGGTACAGCCACTTTGGAAGACAGTTTGGTGGATTCTTACAGAAGTAAACCGACTCCTACTATATCATCCATCAATCATGCTCCTTGGTGTTTATCCAAAGGAGTTGAAAGTAAATGTCCATACAAAAACCTGCACATGGATGTTTATAGCAGCTTTACTCATAATTGCCCAAACTTGGAAGCTACCAAGATGTCCTTCAGCATGTGAATGGATAAATAAACTGTGGTACATCCAGACAATCGAATAGTATCCTGCAATAAAAAGAAGTGAGCTATCAAGCCACGAAAAGACATGGAGGGACCTTAAATGTATATTACTAAGTTAAATTAACCATATAAGTTAACTATTTATATTTGTTCTCTATGTAATATTGTATTTTAATTTTTAAAATATTATGCAACTTAGCAATAAATATTTTTATAGTTAAAAAAAGGCCACAAAAGTGGCAATGAATTTTTTTTTAACTCTGAAATATTACAAGATAAATAACATAAATCTTGTGAAAGAGGAAAGGCTTCATCTTTCACTTTGTCAAAAAGTAGTTGCTAAAAAGCAACCAGAGGTTTCAGGAGGGAAAAAAAGCGAAACAAGTCCTTATGTACCCTTTTGCCATGGCATTGGCCAACAGGAAGAACTGAGGAAGGCTGTCAGTCTTTTTAAAACGACGCAGCCCCCGCGGTAAAGACTATTCAAGCGAATTTATGTGTTCTTGAAGGAAGTCTTTGAACTAGGGATCCTTCCCTGAGAAAGTCCCTTTTTCAATTACCAAATAGAAAGGAACCCTTTCTGAAGATTGTCTTGGAGGATTAGATGTCTGTGGGGAGGGATGGATGGATGGATGGATGAATTGATAGGTGGATGGATGGGCAGATGGACAAGTGGACAGATGGATGGATGGAGGGATAGACAGATGGACAGATGGACGGACACAGGGATAGATGGATGATGAATGGATGGGTGGATAGATGGGTGGATGGGTGAATAGAAAGCATAGCTGTTGACTACATGAAAACATGCAATAGTCCCTAGAAATGTTAATTCCTTAAGAATTTACAGTTAATTACATAATTAAATCAACAAATAATTATTGAAAGCCAACTGCTGGACACTGCATTTGGCAAGGTCCCTGAAGTACATGTCCTTGACCTCATGAAGCATTCAAACTAGAGGCAGAGACAAAGAGCATGCAAATTAATACATCAATTATTAAAAATTATGAAAAGTACTTTCAAGAGAATTATCATTATCATCCTAATTTTTAATTCCATTAAATTAGAAACAAGTTAGAGGTGCCAATTCCTTCTTACAGGAGGAACATTGGCCACCACAGAGAGAGGGGAACCTAAGATCACATTTTAAAAATGTGAATACTGGCCAAGTTGCTTGACCTCTGGTACAACTTTGCTGCTGCCAAAAAAAAAAAAAAAAGTGAGAAAGATAAATTTAATTCACATTTGTATTTGAAGATCAACTAAAAAAGTGCACTGCATATAAAATATATCAACTCAGAAACATTTATAACTGAAATTTTAAAATATTTTTATTAAATATATCTCTTTTCACTTTGTATATCTATAATATCTAACTCTTGGAATTATTTTTAAAATACTGCTACCATACTTAAAAGTATTCAATCACTATTGTATTAAGCTGCCCTCTGGTGGCTTTTAATTTAGTATATATCTTTAACTACATTAGTATCTGATGTGAAGTATATTTAAGGTACTGTAGTTTGTTTAATACCATATTAATTCCTACTTTCTAAATGTACTTATTTGGCAGAGGCTTTGAAATTTTCGTTTAATAAAAATAGACACTGGCTAATGTCTAGAACAGGGAAAAACAATTAGAAAATTCATGAAGCAGAGTTTCTACATCCAGTGCAATGAATCATCACTTATTAGCATTGTTTCTCTTATTATCATTATAGTACAGGAGTGACTGATATGAGCCTCAATCATAAAGCACAGAATATAACAATCAAAAATGCCTGAAAACTAAAATACGTTTATTAATGGTCCCTCATACATACTAAAGGCTCTCGTATCACACAATACAGTTAACCTTGGCAATGAACGTATAGAATATTCTCATTAATGAATTGGCTAAATGTTTGTCACTGCCCCAAATAATTTTATAGAGCTGTCTTTTAACTTCCTGCCAAAGATAAACGTGATGTACCTGGTGAAAAGATACTTTTGGTCAAACCATTCTCTTGTCTTTTGATAATAAAATGGAAATTGTCAATCACTTTTGTTTTATTTTGTTGAACTTTCTCTAGTATAATGATTGTAATGTACAAGATGACCTTGATTACAAGAACAATATATTTAACCATAAGTGTTTGAAAGTTAGAGTATCATTCAAATTTTCCTATTATTATTCTTTTTAGATAAGGCAAGATCTATTTGGACACAAATTATTTATCTTACATGTATACTCTTTAGTTCAGGGAAAGGAGATTCACATTACATGAGATTAAACATTTTTTAAGTTCAGATGTTTATTTAGGTATTTGAGTACCTTCTGTGTGCCTAACCCTGTACTCTAGAAAAAATGTCCATTCCAGAATAGAAGCTCCAAATACATTTTAAGCTGTTGCAAAATCATGGGAATTAGCACTTGAGAGGAAAAGTGCTCCAATGGTTCAGGAAAGAATGGAGAGCTATATTAGCTGCAGGGGGGGAATAAAAGCCTCTAGAGGAAATGGCACTTGAACTGGGCTGTGACAGATTGATGGAATTTTGGTGGCAAAGAATCAAATGTTGAACACATTTCAGATCAGAAAATAAAGATGAACAAAAAGATGTAAGGGGATCACATGTTGGTGAAAAACGTTGAGGGAACTGAGCTGAACATCAGTCATCTTTTAAAACAAATCTACACAGTGTTGTAGTTGAATACAGAAATAAATCTGCAGCTATGTTTAGCAAAATTCAGAAGATTCAAAGCAACAATAGTTTTACCTAATTAGGTAACACATATGAACTGCTATTCATCAGCACCATTGAGCAATTGACCATTATTAGCAGAATTAGTAGGATCTATGGATCAATGGTTATAACAGAGACTAAGTGCAATTATTATGTTATGTTAAGCTGCTCAAGTTTTTCACAACTGAGATACCATTCAAACAGGGAAATGCACAGATCTTATGTGTACAATTTGGTCAGTTTTCACAAAACTGACACACAGGTTTCAGTTCTGACACCTGTGCTCATCCACACTCCCATCAAGATAAAGAATGTTCTATCACAGCAGAAAGTTCTCTCAGCTCATTCCCAGTTATCCCCATCACCACCACCCGCAAGCAACTGCTGTTCTGATTTCTGTAACCATAGATTAGTTTTGCCTGTTCTTGAACTTCATGTAAGTGAAATCATAAAGTATGTACTCTTTTCAGTCTGGGTTCTTTTACTCAGCACAATGTTTGTGAGACTCATCCTTGTGGTTGTATTAGTAGTTAGTCCCTTTTTATTGCTGAGTTGCATTCCACTGTATGAATATATCACAGTTTATCTACTGTCCTCTTTATGGATACCTGAGCTGGTTCCAAGTTAAGGCTACCAGGAATAAAGCTGCTATGAACACTTACGTATAGGTCTTTGTGTAGTCATCTTTTCATTTCACTAGGGCACATATTTAGGAGTGGGGTTGCTGAATTGTATGGTAAGTATATGTTTAACTTTATAAGAAACTGCCGAACAATTTCCCAGAGTGGTTATATCATTTTATACTTCCACTAGCAAAACATGAGAGTCTATAGAGTTTTTATTCTCTTTAGTTTCAGTCATTCTAGAGGGTGTACAGTATCTCATTGTGGTTTAAAATTGTATTTTTATAAGAACTTAATGATGTTGAGCATTTTTCAAGTGGCCATTGGCCATTTCTTGTCTTTTTTGTGAAATGACTGTTCAAACATTTTTAACTGTTTTTTTTTTTTAAAATTTTTTATTTTATTTTTTGCTGCGTAGGGTCTTAGTTGTGGCATGCGGGATCTTCTGTTGCGGCGCACAGGCTCCTTGCTACGCTGGGCGGGCTTCTCTCTAGTTGCGGCATGCAGGCTCCAGAGCACGTGGGCTCTGTAGTTGAGGCACACAGGCTCTCTAGTTGTGGCCCGCGTGCTCATTAGTTACGGTGTGCGGGCTTAGTTGCCCCGCGGCATGTGGGATCTTAGTTCCCTGACCAGGGATCAAACCCGCAACCCCTGCATTGGAAGGAGCATTCTTAACCACTGGACCACCAGGGGAGTCCTTTGACTATTTTTAAGATTGGATTTTTTAATATTCTTATCAAGTTGCAGGTATTCTTCATATATTTAGGGTGCAGGTGTTTGGTCAGACACGTGTTGTAAACGTTTTCTCCCAGCCTGTAGCTTATCTATTTGGTCTCTTAACATTGTCTTTTTGAAAATGTTTATTTATTTATTTATTTATTTATTTGCCATGCTGCATGGCTTGTGGGATCTTATTTCCCTCACCAGGGATCGAACCTGGGCCCACAGTAGTGAAAGCGCTGAGTTTTAACCACTGGAACACTGGGGAATTCCCTGCAAGTGTTTAATTTTGATGAAGTCCAATTTACCAAATTTTTTTCCTTTTGTGGTCAGTGTTTCCTGTTTTCCTCAGGAAATCTTTGCCTACCCCAAGGTTGCAAAGATATTGTCCTATGATTTCTTCTAGAAGCTTTATCGTTTTAGATTTTATGTTTAGGTCTATAATCCATCTTGAATTAATTTTTGTGTATGGTGTGAGGTATGAGTTGAGTTCCATTTTCCCCAACATGAATATCTAGTTGTTTCAGCACTGATGAAATGACTTTATTAAGTTTAATTTCTCTGAAATTATGTCAAGACACAGGAAACTTTTAAAAGATTACTGAAAAAAGGGAAATTAGGAGTAAAAAGGGCACTTGACTCATACTTGAGTCACTCTTTGAACTCATATAGAAAACATGCACAAATGACTGTTAATATTTTTAAAAATACAGCCACCACACATATGAATTTCTGACAGCTCTATTCCCTGAATGAACTAACAAAACTATTTTATATGGAAAGGGTGCTCAATCTGTAGGAGAATCCTGACTTGTTTGAAAACTTGCAGCATCTTTCTATTTCACTAAGTGCCTCTGAAGCCAGTTAAATATTTTGGAGGTGGGGAGGAACCTTGAGTGGACCTTTTGACCGTGCAAAAATAAAACCCAAATCTCTCTAAATAGAAGTGTTAAGGACTCCTAGGAGCTAGACTGCACACGATGACACACAATGGGCTGGGGCAGGCTTTAGACCAGGACAAGAGAAGAAAACTAGATTTTTCTCTCTCTTTGGTCCTCAGATGAGATGGGGGTTTGTGTTCTGGGTAGGTGGTAATTTGGAGGAGGCATAAACATGGGGTAGAAGGAAGGGGTCGAGGGTGGGGTAGGTGAGCAGCATCATCAACAAGTCAAGGAATAAAATCAAAGGTCAGAATCCCCCCTTGGGAAAGGTTTAGCTGTGAACCCCTGAATTACTCAGTTCCAGTGGCTGATTTCCTGCATGTTTTTCCATTCCATAGACTCCCAAGTTCTTGGTAAAGTTATAGCTATATCTTGCTTAGGGAAGTTAAGAGAGGGGCTGTGCTTCAGCTTGGAGTGAAATTGAAAGGGTAGGGGGAGCAACCTCAAAAAAGTGACCTGTGAGAAGCTGAAAGAATAAACAGAAAAGCTTTGCGAGCAGAATATAAACCACAGAGAGAATACCAAGTGTTTGTTTTAGATGTAACATATTCCAACTTATATGAGGCACCGTGTATTTATTGTGAGGATTTCTATGTTTTCAAGTAGAAAATTTAGATTTAGAGAAGTGTTAATTAATGAAGCAAAGAGTAGGGTCACACACGATTTGACTCTTTTTTAAAAAAGCAGTTTGAAAGATGAAAGCTAAATGAAGGTATGAGTGTAATTCTACAGCACAAAAGTTATATTCATGGAGTCACCTTGGAATTGTCTGACTTACACAAAATCATCTAAATGAGTGCTTCTCAAATTTTAATGTTCATTCTGAAACGAACATACGTCAATTATACCTCAATAAATTAAAAAAAGAACTTTAATGTTCATACAAATAATCTGTGGATTCTGATTCAGAAGAACAAGGATCGGACCTAGGAGTCTATATCTTTAACAAGTCTAAAGCAGCGCTTCTTCAAGCTCTGTGCCTAGACCAGCAGCATCAGTACCACTTGGGAACTGGTCAGAATCAAAATTCTCAGACCACACTTCAGAATTGCTGTCCTGACAACTCTTGAGGTGGGGCCCAGCAATCTGACTGAACAAGCCCTCCAGGTGATTCTGATGCACACTCAAGTTTGAAAGCCAATGCTCTAGAGCTGCACTGCCAGTCATATGTATAAATTCAATGTATAAATTCAAAATGTATAAAATTAAATAAAAGTAAAAATTCACTTCTTCAGCATCACATTTCAAATACTCAATAGCCACATGGGGTAATGGCTACCCTATTGGGCAAAGAAGACATAGAACATTTCCATCATTGTAAGAAGTTCTATGAGACACTGCTGCTCTAGAGTACTATGTATTTCCAATGCTGGCTTCACATGAGAATCACACAGTGGGCTTTTTTTAAAGTACCATTTCTTGGGCCCACACCAGACCAACTGAGTCAGAATCTCTGGGAGTGAGATCTTAATCCTCAAAAATTCCTTCTGCACTTGCCCTAAGCTATGAAGATCACCAGCAGCAGAAGTGGGAATAGGAGGTTGGGTAGATAATCCCATCTACTGCAGTATCAAGGAATGAGAGATGGGTTTTTCTAAAATCCCACACTGGGACTTTGAATGTTTTACCTCCATAAACTTCCTTCCTATGAACAAAACAGAGACAGTATCTTCCTTCAAAGAGTTTATAATTCAGCTGGGAAGTCAGTCCTCAAGTAAACTATAAATAATAGAGAGAAACAAGAGTTATGAAATGAGGTATACTATGTGCTTTAGGAACCCACAGCAGAGGAATCTAGGGGTCAGGAAGGATCTTCCCAGACAAGGGACATTTAAGTTGAGTCCATAAGGATGAATAGGAATCTTTCAGAAGAATAGGAGGGGTAGAAAGTTTCCCAGGCAAAAACAACAATATGTCCAAAACCTCGAAAGCAAGAGAGACTCTATGGTGAGTTCAAGGAATTGAATGAAGTTCAGAATGACTGGAGTGTGTGGTAACACAGGAGATGGGCTGCAGAGGTTGTTGGGGACCAGACATCACAGGGCTTTATAAATAAGGTGATCTTTTATCCCATTTTCTCAGACAGTCTCAGCTTACACACCTGTTCCTTCATAATTATTAACAGCACTCCCTTTCACTCTCCAAAGTGCCCCGTTTGGATGATAAATTAAATGGTCATATTTCCTACAGGTAAAACTTCAACTTCATCCTAATGGGAACATATTGACGAATTTTAGGCAGAGAATTGACATTGTTAAAGTGTTTTGAAACAATTCCTTTGGCTGCAGAGAGAACAATGAATTGAAGACCAGTTAGAAGGCTGTTACAATTATACAGGCAAGAGACAATAGTGTCCTGGAGTTGTGGCATTGTGCATGGAGAAAAGTGGACAGAACTGTGAACTACTAAGAAAAGAGGAAGATAACAATTGAGTGTATGGACAGATGGGAGTCAAGTTGACCACTTTTCTAACTTGGGCAGGGAGTAATATCATTTGCTATGACAGAAGAGGAAGAAGGAAGGAAAACATTTTTGAGAGAAATGAGGTGTGCTGAATGATTCAAAAATGTCAAGTAAAATGAGGTCTGAAAATTCACTGGCCACATTGTTGAGAGAAGTTTTTCTGGATTTTATGGGGCTAATGACTACCTTGCAATGGGATGAATAGGAGGTGAATGGAATGGAAGGGAAATGAAGGGAAGAGATTGAGTGGAGGTAACTCAAGAAGCTTGGCTTTAAAGAGCAGGGGAGGGCCTTCCCTGGTGGTGCAGTGTTTAAGAATCCGCCTGCCAACGCAGTGGACATGGGTTCGAGCCCTGGTCCGCGGAGCAACTAATCCCGTGCGCCACAACTACTGAGCCTGTGTTCTAGAGCTCGCGAGCCACAACTCCTGAAGACCGCATGCCTAGAGCCCGTGCTCCACAACAAGAGAAGCCACTGCAATGAGAAGCCCGCGCACTGCAACAAAGAGGAGCCCCTGCTCACCGCTAGAGAAAGCCTACGCACAGCAACGAAGACCCAGCACAGCCAAAAAATAAATAAATTTATTTTTTAAAAATCATTTTAAAAAAATTAAGAGGAGGGGAGAAATTTAGCTGTGGGAAATTAAAATTGGAGGTTTCCTTTCTTTTAAATAGTTTTTCCATGTGTAATTGCTAATTAGAAGGATCAGATAGAGAAGATTTGAAGATGTGGAAAAGAGAAGCAAGAGAGAAGGATCCAGAGCATAAACGAAGGTTTATTAGTTATCTATTGCTACATAAGAGCTTATCCCCAAATTTAGCAGCATAAAACTGTAAACATTTATTATCTCACAGCTCCTGTGTGTCAGAAACCAGGGCACAGCTTAACTGGCACTTCTGGCTCAAAATCTCTCATGAAGTTGCTGTCAGGCTATTTGCTGGGTCTGTGGTCTCATCTGATGACAACAATGGGGCAAGAGGAGGGAAGAGGATCTGCTTCTATATTTCCTCATGTATTATTGTCACCATTCAGCTTCTCACAGGCTGTTGGGCTAAGAGCCTCAGTTCCTTGTTGGCTGTCAGCCAGTGGCCTCCCTTAGTCCATGAACCTCTCCATAGGGTACCTCACAACATAGCAGCTGGCTTCCTTCAGGGTCAGTAAGTGAGAGAGGAAGAGGGAGCTAGAAAGTACCCAAGACAGAAGTCATAATATGTTTGTTAACCTAACCTCAGAAGTTACATTCTATTACTTGCACTGTATTCTATTTTGGCAGAGAGTCACCTATGTCCAACCTTCATTCAGGGGGAGGGAATTTCACAGGGTATGAATATCGTTAAGTGAGAGTCATTGGGAGCCATTTTACAGACTGCCTGCCACAGAGTAATAAACTGTCAACAGAAGAGGGAGACCTCTTCTCCGGTAATAGAAAGGAAGGGGAAAGAGTTGGATGTAGATTAGGGCAGTTTTGGGTAATTGTAGTGAGAACGGAGAGAATACTTTTCAGATGGCTTCTATTTTATATGCCAAGTAAGACACACCATTTTTTTAAAATTTATTTATTTATTTTATTTATTTAGTTTTGGCAGCGTTTGGTCTTCCTTGCTGCGTGCGTGCTTTCTCTAGTTGCGGCAAGCGGGGGCTACTCTTCGTTGTGCTGCATGGGCTTCTCATTCCATTGGCTTTTCTTGTTGCAGAGCATGGGCTGTAGGCACGCGGGCTTCCGTAGTTGTGGCTCGTGGGCCTTAGAGCTCAGTCTCAGTAGTTGTGGTGCACGGGCTTCGTTGCTCCGCAGCATGTGGAAACTTCCCAGGCCAGGGCTTGAACCCATGTCCCCTGCACTGGCAGGCAGATTCTTAACCATTGTGCCACCAGGGAAGCCCCACACCATCTTTTTTTGAGAATTAAGAGGAAATTGTTGTTTTGATAGTAGAAAAGCTTTGAAACAACCATTGTTGGGTACAAGAGAAAGAAGTGAGCTGAGAAACAGAGGATTGACTGGGAATATTATGGGCCCAGCTGAAGTGGGGATCCACAAAATTATAGTAAAATCAATCTGCCCAGAAGGGTGATTTTTCTCCAGCAGCACTTAGTAATAGGCAAGAGGAAGTTCTCCATGGCTACTTTCTGATGATTGCCCACTTTCCCTTAGGGTGACATGGAAAGCATGAAAAATTGCTGAGGCTGACACCAAAATTTATATAACCATAAAACTGAACAAAATAGCTTCCAGTGTCAGAGTCTAAAAAAGGAAACTGTCACACAGAGTTTCATTTGCCACGAAATTCATGGAGAGTCAGGTTAGCACAAAATAGGCCAGGTTGCTAAGTTATTGGGTTA
Source organism: Delphinapterus leucas (assembly GCF_059928025.1). Taxonomy (NCBI): domain Eukaryota; kingdom Metazoa; phylum Chordata; class Mammalia; order Artiodactyla; family Monodontidae; genus Delphinapterus; species Delphinapterus leucas. The sequence goes on along the minus strand of NC_143137.1, from coordinate 54,185,858 downwards.
GCCAAAAAGTTCGTTGGGTTTTTCCATAACATCTTATGGAAAACCCCAATCTAACTTTTTGGCCAACCCAATATATGCCATAAAGTTGATTATCTGCCTTCACTAGAATTCATGCTGGCTAAAGATAGTTAAACCCATCGACCACAGGAGAGTGTTATAAGTCTTTCATTGCTTATTTTGGAAAAGATTTTTTTTTAATGAAAAATCCCCAAAATGAATTTTTGAGAAACAGGTTCACCGGTTTACTCTGCCTTCTGAACAAAACCTAATTAAAGCTCTACTCTGATGCTTCTGTTTCTTATATATAAAACTTGTCCTATTCTAAGAAGAATGAGAACCTTTCCCTAGACTGGAGGCCGGCCTAGTGACTGGGAGGGGCTATCAACCTGTCATGGTTGGCCCTCTGCCAAGTGAGCTAATCACGTGTCAGCTCCCTTGCCGACACTTGGCCACTGCAGTGGAGGGAAGGCCCTGACAAAAACAGGCATATACAGCACCGTCTCCCACCCTTGTGTGCATGTGTTGTTGGACCATGAAAGTGAAGATATTCAGGCTCCCTAGCCTGACTCCACTCAGCCTTGCCTCACCTCTTTCTTTATATTCTAGCACCTAGGGAACAAAGGACGTCCAAAGAATAGAACATAAAAAGGCAACATGGGACTTCCCTGGTGGCGCAGTGGCTAAGAATCTGCCTGTCAATGCAGGGGACACAGGTTCGATCCCTGGTCCGGGAAGATCCCACATGCTGCAGAACAACTAAGCCCGTGCACCACAACTACTGAGCCTGTGCTCTAGAGCCTGTGAGCCACAACTACTGAGCCCACGTGCCACAACTAGTGAAGCCCATGCGCCTAGAGCCTGTGCTCTGCAACAGGAGAAGCCACCGCGATGAAAAGCCCGTGTGCCTCATCAAAGAGTAGCCCCCGCTCGTGCAATAGAGAAAGCCCACGCGCAGCAATGAAGACCCAACACAGCCAAAAATAAATAAGTAAAATAAATAAATTTATATTAAAAAAAAGCAACGTAAGGCAGGAGATAAACTTTTGCTACTCCAGAGACAGTTCAAAGCCAGAACACAAACATGTTGAGATGATAGGCGTTGGATTTCTCCATAGTTGAGATTTTCTCAGACAGGAAAGTCTCAACAGCAGAGAAGCAAGGAAGTTTAGGGTTAGCCAATAAGCATGGTTGACACTATAACCGTGATAGGGTAGGACCTGGAGACCGGAGGGCCTGAGAGATGTGAAGAGGGCAGTATTGTCGATGAGTGGGTGGTGTTGATAAAGCAGACCAGAGGTGCCAAGGGTAACTGAACCACTGAGCTAGAAGGAGAAGGAGTTGTAGCCCTAAACTGGGCTTTGAATTCACCCCCTCTGGGAGGTTTACAGTGTTATCATGGTAATATGGCTTTTGCCCACTAACTGCTATGCATGACAGGATTTATACAGGAGAATGCTTTCCAGATTCCAGTGTTTTTACAGAGATTTAGTCACCTCTCTTCTGTAGAGTGGAGACTCCTACCTAGATCTTGCGGGAGGAATAGAGCAGCCAAAACAGGCCTGGGTAATCACTAGATATGACAACTGAGAGAGATTAAGTTATGTAACAGGTAAAAGTCCTTCCTGGTACAAGATTGCCCTTCAAGCAACATATTCCTTCTAAATATCTTTTCCTTACTATTGAAGGGGAAATGCTCGCTGTAGAAAACTTAGGAAACTGATCCATCCACTTACCCATTCATTCAGTGAAAACACAGAGAGCCTTGGTGGCTTTGTTGGAGTCACAGGGATACAACAACAAATACGGCAGATAAGGTCCCTGCTTTCATGGGCCCTGCTTCCTAGTGAGGAGACTGCTAATTAAAAAGCATATTTTAGTTAAGGAAAAAATGATCAGGGCAATGAGATGAAGAATGACTGCTGGGTGGGGTGGGGAGTGGAGACACAGCAGATGGGGTGCTCAGAAGAGCACCTCCTCCTACAGGAGATGACAGTTGAACTGAGATCTGAATAATGAGAAGGGATCAGTCAGAACTGGGAGAAGTGTATGTTAAGTGAAAGTAATACTTGCCAAGCCCTTAAAATGGGAGAGATGTTAGCCAAGGCTAGGAACTGACCACAGCCCACTGGGGCTGGAGTTGAATGAGCCAAGCAAAGAGCTGTTGGAGATTCAGTTAGAGTAGTTGGCAAAAGCAGGACTGTGAAAGACCCTGCGGATGGTGGGAAGGATTAGCATTTTGTTCCAGGTGCAATGGAAAGTCAAGTTGGGATTTTAGTCAAGGAAGACACATGATTTTTCTACATTTTTAAAAGATGACTTTGGAGAAAGGAGGGGGGATAAATTAGGAGTTTGGGAGAAAAATATATATACTACCATATATAAAATAACCAACAAGGACCTATTTTTATATATGTAAATAAACTGAATAACTGTGCTGTACACCTGAAACTAACACATTTTAAATCAGCTATACTTCAACAAAAATTTTTTTTAAAAAAGATGACTTTGGCTGCTTTGTGAACAATGAATAGGGAAGGTATAAGAAAGTATTAAAAAGAAAACAAAATCTATGACTATGTTTCCAGAATCATAATTCCAATGCACGTACAGTTTTTCTGTGTTTGTTTTTATGGGGCTTTGTTTGTTTTTTTGTTTTTGCTCCAGAAAGCTTTATTGTTTCCATTTGGTCCCTGGCTTGGGAAAGGGGCAGGTACAGTTTTGTGTCTACTTTTATCATTCCATATCATAAGGATATGACCATGTCATTAAAAGTCATATGAAATAATTTTTCAAGTGAATGCATGAAACTCTTGTCTGTGTCTTACCTTAATTTGTTTCACCAGTCCCCTATTGCTGGGCAATTAACTTATTTCCAATTTTGCCTGTTTTAACTATGGCAGCTATAGTGATATTTTTATTTAATCTTCGGCTACATTTTCCACCTCATTAGGATCCATTCCTATATGTGGAATGGGACTATAGGATCAAAAGATACGAGTGCTGGATTGTTCTATTTTCAACTTGGTGAAGCTGTGAACTACAGTGCCCAGAATTCCTTTCCCTGCACGCTTAGAGGTCCAGCTGGCCAAGAGAGGAACTCATGTGAGAGGAACTCACTATGAGTGAGGCAGCAGCTTTGCTTATTCTTCGGAGGTCTCTGTTGTCAGAAGCTGAGCTGGCTGGTGGGCTCCAGGTTGTCCTTACTCTTCTCTTGGCATCCAGTCCTTTTTCCTGACTGCTGGCCCTGCTGATGGACAGTGGCCCTGGATTGGCTGCCCAATGCCCAGCTGCAGATCCCCAGAGTCAATGGCCTCCCAGAGACCTCCAAACGGATCCGAATCCCCTTTTGCATGCCCACAACAGTGTCTCAGATCTGCTCTCCCTTGTTCACTCACCCCAGTTCTTGAGGGTTGGTGTGTCGCTCTGACTCAAACCCCTGTCAGGGTTTCACTTCCCCAGCTTTCCCCACAGCTGTATAAGGTCCATTCATATAATAAATCCCATACTCTGTAACACTCATAGTTCTGCTTGCCTGACTAGTACAATATATGAGTATTCTGATGGTTCTTGTGACATATTGCCAGATTGCTTTCCTGAAAACTCATGACCAGTTATACACCCACCAGAAGTTTATGAAAATGCTCATCTCATCACCTTCTCAACAGTATTGATATTTTCAATCACTTTCAATTTTATGGGGAAAAGTTGGTATCTAGTTTTAGTTTACTTCTCTTTGATCACTAATGACATTGACCTTTTTGTGTGTGTGATACTTTCTGTGACACTTTGATACTTTCCCTTTTCTTTCCTACTGGGGACAGTTACCATGTTTGTAAAGATTTTTGAAAAATTTGAGAAAACTTAGTAGCAACTTTATTTATACTTCTCCCCTTTTGTCCATTTTGTTGGCACTTCCTGCCTAAGTTTGTTCAGATTATAGACTATAGGTTATTGTTGGTGGTGGCGGTGGCAGTGGGGTGTATGTGTGTTTTAGTCTTATATCATAGCTTGGTATGGTCAATTTATAGATCAGTACAGAAAAATGAATCAGTTAGGGCTTTTAGATTAAAAACAATAGACATCAAATCTGCTGGAATTAAGGAAAATGGAATTATATGGGAACTCTGGAATTTATGCAAATATTTAGAGGCCTAGGCCTAAGTTTAGTGATCAGAGTGCTAGTGAAGGAATGAGTAAATTCTACCAATGTCAGTTTCATTTTCACTCTGTTCTAGATTTAAATTTCCAGGAGTGAGCTTGAAATTGACCTAGCTTACACTGGAGCACTGGCCCCTAGTTCCATCCGGTTGTTGAGCGAAAGGATCTGGGTGAAAGAACATCCAAAGGCCCCTTTCTCAACCATAGTGGGAGGGAAGGCACTTGAATTGACCATTTTACCAAAATTATTTCCAAAGCAGAGGGAGTAATTTCCCAAGGAAAACTGAAGTGTTTTTAAGAAGCACCCCAGTGCTTCCTGAATGTTGGGTGGCCAAAGTCCAAATACGCATAAGCAAAATCTAGCAGTGTCGGGTGAATTTTCACTGACATTGATTACGTAGTGAACGCATTTTGGAATTTCATATTTCTCTTTAACTACAAGTATTCTATGAACCATCATTTATAAACCTATCTTGGAAATATATAAGTGAATTTCCCTTTTACATTTTTACAATATTATCTGAGCTTTATGGCTTTCAACAACCACTAAGTAGATCAAGACTTTTGATTGGGATGTATTACCTGTATTTATCATCCCATATAGGAAAGCGTTATTGCTTAAAAAACTATACAGTCCTGGAGTAGCAATTTTTAATATGTGTGAAACCTTTTCCATGAGGATTATTTCTTTAGAAAGATGTTTTACTAAAAAATAGAAGGGATTAACAGAAAGCCCTACCAACAACTTTCAGCATCTTTTATACATGCTTTTTAAAAAATACACAGGGCTTCCCTGGTGGCACAGTGGGTGAGAGTCCGCCTGCCAATGCAGGGGACACGGGTTCGTGCCCCGGTCCAGGAAGATCCCACATGCCGCGGAGCGGCTAGGCCCATGAGCCATGGCCGCTGAGCCTGCGCATCCGGAGCCTGTGCTCCGCAATGGGAGAGGCCACGACAGTGAGAGGCCAGCGTACTGCAAAAAAAAAAAAAAAAAAAAAAAAAAAAATATATATATATATATATATATATACACACATATATATACATATATATATATATATATATATATACACATACATACCTTCTTTTGTGGTTATACAGTTAAAATACCAATATATATTATCAAGCAATTGTGGAGCTGACTTCTGTCCCATTTGCTTTTATGGCAATTACTCTCCAGTAAGAATAAGCAATAAGACCTAGTTTTCTGAATTGCTGGTTGAAAGCAAGTACTTGTTTGGCTGGTAAGTGGGCATTGTAAATAGGAAAGCCACTTTGAAAAAAACTAAAACATGAATTTATAAGCAATTTAGGACTAAAAAATAAGGAACAAGAAAGTGCTCCCATAATATAAGGGATTCGAATCAGAATCTAAAAAGCTCTGGGAACCCAGGCAACTTCCTTCTCAGTTGCCCTCTGTGGTCTTGGGTCTCTGGTTTCCACTTTTCTGGACTTCTCTGACTTTTTCCATTTCTTTCTTTATAACAGCCTTTTCTGCTTCTGTACATAGTAGCCCTTTCTCACTTACTACACTATATAAAGTCATTGCCTGTGATTATAGTCTCTGTCTCCATTAATTGTCCTCTAATATTCATTTGCCCTTTTATCTACAGTAAATCATGTTTTAGCTAGGCCCATGACTACTTAGATAAACACTACATTTTTCAACCTTCCTTGCAGCCACCTGTGGATTTATGACTCTCTTTTGACCAGAAATATTAAGTAAAAATTCTAGGTCAAACTCTTAAAAGGAATGTGCATTTCCCTTTCCACCTTCCCGTTGGTTGTGAGGTAGGGACGTTGACAGCCAGGGAAGCTGACCTGTGCCCGGAGAGGAAGCCAGGTCAAGATGGCACAGCCATCCTGTGGGCCTGGCTGTCTACCTCAGGGCTCCAACGTGGGAAAGAAATTTCCACTTCTTCTACTCTGGGGTCTCTCTGTCACAGAGGCTTACACAGCATTCTAGATAGAATACACCCTTCAAGATTTGAACCTCTGCAAGGGTGGGTGGCAGGACTTTTCTTTTTCATAGTTGTCCCCAATCTTTAGAACAGATCATATTTGGCACTCAAAAAATGTTGGTTAAATGTTGTTAGGAGCTGAAGTGTGTCCTCCCAAAATTAGTATGTTGAAGTCCTAACCCTCAAGTACTGCAGAATGTGACTGTGTTTGGAGACAAGGTGTTTAAAGAGATAATTAAGGTTAAATGATGTCATTAGGGTGAGCCCTGATCCAAAATGACTGATGGTCCTTAGAAGAGGACATTTGGACACAGGCACAGGGGAAAGGCCATATAAAGATACAAGAAGAAAACAGCCATCTACACCAGCTACAAGTCAAGGAGAGAAGCCTCAGAAGAAACCAACCCCACTGACACCTTGATTTCAGACTTCTAGCCTCCAGAATTGTGAGAAAATAAATTTCTGTTGTTTAAGCCATCCCGTCTGTGGTTCTTTGTTATGGTAGCCCCAGACAACTAATACAAATGTTTAAATGCTAGGGAAGTTTTTATAAAAGTTTTGTTTTGTTTTGTTTTGTGTTTTAATAAAAGAAGACCTGGGGGATTAATCAAGGTTAGAAAAAATAGGTAGATAGAAAATGTTTTTCTTCTTTTACTCAAGGATAACTTCAATGTGTGCTAGAATCACTTAAAGTAAAAAGAGACCATTAAAGCTAAAAGGCAAAGTTCAATATTTTCAAGTTTGCTGATGATTTGAGTCACTATGGACTTAGCAATTGACTAGAAATCTAATTACTGCTAAGAAATTCAGAGGAAAGATCGTTCTGTATTTTAAAATCCCCAAGAACATTGCAAATTGCACCACTCACATTATCCACAGTAAAAACGACTGCTTTAAATAGAAATTTCTTATGTAGCTGAAGAGCAAATTCTTACTCAAGCAACAGTAATAGCAGAATTTCAAGATGTGCTCAGACCAAAAAAAGTTACTCCTAAGATTTTCTTTAGAGCATAATGAGCTAAAAATCTATGACTGCACTCAAGTTAGAAGACAAACTTTTATAAAGTATGTGTTTGTTAAGAACTTTCATTTAAAGTAGTAAAAACCTAAAGAGTAAACAAAAAACATATTTTACTCGAAAGTTACGGGGAGTCTCTCAGAACCAGTAGGCAGAAACCGAAGGTGGCCTCAGGTGAGAGTGGAACCAGGAACTGGAAAGTAGTCAAGATCTTCGGCCATCACTCTTACTTTGTGTGTGTGTCTCTTTCTCTGCGCCCTCTTGGTCTCTCATTTCTGTTCCTTTATTCACTTTACTCCCACTCCTATCCTCTTCCTTCTCTCTTGCTCTCTGTGGCCAAAGGTGAAAGTGGTAGTGGTGAGGCATGTTATATAAATAGAGCAGACATACCTTCCATCTACAGGAGCAGGGGAAGTTGTTTCTTGGAGAACTGGGGATGAGTTGTTTTCAGGCTAATATATGTTATCATATTCACTTTAAAAAAATCCACTTGACTTCTCATCCTTGACATTTTCCTTGATTAGAAAAATCACACACTTTTGGTAGCTGAATATAAATACTTTAAAAAAATTCACATAATTGTCTTCCTATCTTCTTAATGAATTGTGATTTGAAACAAGATGAAAATGAGCCAGGCATTCCAAAAGATCTTGCTTACAAATTAAGAATTTCATCTTAAACCAAATAAGAGATTAAATAGAAGAAAAATGAATTTAGCTTGCATTTCTGTTACCTGATATCAAGAACAGAAGGTAGGAGAAGGCAGTCTACATTTATGATGCTTGTAGGCAAAACATGAGGAAAATACTATGCTTTGGAAAAGAAAAAGTGAAGTCCTATTTAGAGTTCACTGAGGAGTCTATATTTAGAACTTTTTCCCAAGGCAATTTCAATTGTATTTATGAGGTGGTTTTGTTTTGTTTTGTTTTTATCATCTCAGTGTGTGTTTTAAGTGTCTTTTATGTAATGCTAAATATGAACTTTTGGACAGTTTCAAGAATTTAAAAGACTAAGTGGCACTGTATTTTTATCACATCACGGAGAAGACTAATGAAATATCATACCAATTTGTTTACACTTTTCTTATGCTTCAAACAATAAAGGCATTTTACCTTTAAAAAAAACCACACACTTCATTAGGGCATGATTTTATAGGGAACATAGTGATTAGTCATTGAAGTTGATAAAGCTCTATTCTCATGTAGTGTTCCATATGACCTTAAGAAGTTAGTTTCTGGGGTTTAGAGTCTCTGCTAGGGGACTAGAATTCTGAGCTGAACCTTCTTAATCGGTACTAAAATCAGACAGGCCATTGGAGATGAGGAATGAGAAACAAAGCTCTTTGTACACATATATACATCTTAAATGTTGACACAAACAGAAGAACCAGTTTTCAAAGCAGGAGTATTTCCTTCCCACGTTTAGACTGTCCTTACTGAAGAAGCTGATGATGAAGAATTGATGCTTTCAAGTATACAGAGTTTGGGGCTTCCCTGGTGGCGCAGTGGTTGAGAGTCCACCTGCCGATGTAGGGGACACGGGTTCGTGCCCCAGTCCAGGAAGATCCCACATGCCATGGAGCGGCTGGGCCCGTGAGCCATGGCCGCTGAGCCTGCGCGTCGGGAGCCTGTGCTCCGCAACGGGAGAGACCACAGCAGTGACAGGCCCGCGTACCGCAAAAAAAAAAAAAAAAAAAAAAGAATACAGAGTTCATTAAATTGTTTGAGTCTTTCTCTGACATTTATCACATTGTAGCATATTTTCAACTGGCCCAACTGTTGGGTGTTATAAATTTAGCAATAATTTCATGAGTAGATTATTGTTTGGCAGTTTATAGCTCCTTCTCCTTGGAAACTAGGAGGATGCAGATATGAGGCAGGTTGGTACCTAGGTAAAATGGGGCTGACAAAGAAGACAATTTACACTGACATAGGACCCCTCCCTACCAGGGTGCAGGGGAGGGAGATGGGGGAGCTAATCCACATCCTTAGGAAGCAGAGCAGCCCAGACATGGGTCATTCACAGAACACCATCAAGAAGCCTATCAGACATGATTCTTTCAGTCAGCAAGTGACAGAAACCTCAGCCCAAATTGGCTTGAGCAAAACCCAAATGAATTAGCTCATAAAACTGGACAGTCCCAGGACAGTGTTGGCTGTACGTGTGGCTTATGTGGAAACTTACATGATATAACCATAACCCAGTTCTCTCTATCTCTTGCCTTGGCTTGGTTCTTCTCTGATGTGTTGGATTTATTCTAAGACAGGTCCTACCCTCACGGTTGTGAGATAGTTGTCTGAAGCAGTGCCATCCTTCAATCCAGATAAAAGGGATCCTCCTGTGGACCCTGTACTATAGGGAGTTCTTCTCTGGCTCTCCTTCAGCCATGCCCCGCCCCATGGGGCAAAGAGCCTCAGGAGCCAAAGGCACATACTCCCCCAGAACCCTCTCACATCCCTCTAGATCACACTCTGGATACCACAGACCAAAGGATTCCCTGCCAAAAATCTCCAAGCTATCTCAGCCCTCAGTGGACCTCTCCTTTTAGCCCATCCCCCTGAAGGTGAACTAAACTGACAATGTGCATACCTTTGGGCCCAACAGTGAGCTGTTGGCACATGATGTGTATGGAATTTAGATGAGCAGGCTGCGGTGTTCATACATATCTTATGAGTCCCCTTTTGGCAGAGAATTGAGGCTGGAGTGAGAAGAGAAGGAGTTGGGCCAAAATGTGTGTGATCTCTTCATCCAGCCACGTTCCAGAGCAGAAATCTGAAGAGTCTGAGAATTTGAACATGGCCTTCTGGGCCATTATGAAAGTATATTCGTCCAGGTAGGAGAAAAGAACAATTTGTTTATAACATTGTGTTGGATTTTATAATTTTTACATTTTTAAGCATATGGTTCTATGTTTAGAACATAGGCCTCCATTTGTTTCCTTGCTCTGTGAGCTACAAATATTAGAGTCAAATCTGATTAGGTTACAACCTTACAGGTTTAAGTTTAACCAAAGAAGAGGGAACAACTATCCTACAACTTCCAGAGGAAGTCCTGACATTTTCTCTGCTTGGGTCATTTTAGGTCACATTCCCACCTTTGAACCACTCACTGTGAAAATAGGATATCTTGGGTCCCAAATTCCATCCCTAGGGCTTAGAACAAAGGCCCACCCAGTCTACTTGAACTAAAATGGGGGAAGGCTGAATCCCAAGCAAAAGTTGGAACTGTCGCTAGAAGGAGGAATGGGTGTTTAAGCTAGAAGGCCAGCCATGATCCTGGGAAATTTTATCTGGTTCTCAGTTGTAAGATATTGATGACTTGTTTTACAGGATGGCCTGGCAGGAACTGTTTGATCCTAGGAGGAGAGCCATCACTATTAGGTAAGGAAGGTGAGAAGGCAGACAGGGCAACTGAGGCAGACCCTGTACACATGGAGAAGCAGGAAGGGGAGAAAGAAAGCTCTAGATAAGGAGTGCCTAGGCATCCAAGACACACCAGAGACTCTAGGTTTGTCAGAGCAGCCCAGGGATCCGGATCTGGTACGATGAGCTAATTTTGGAAAGTTTGCAGATAGTCTGAGGAACCTATGATTGGACAGAAGTGGGTGAAACTGTGCTTATGAGTAGAGGGCATCTGTGGAAAAGACAAAGGAAAGGAGATGAGGCAGGGAAGTGAAACCAGTCTGGCTTTCCCTAACATTACTTACAGAGAGAAAACTGTTCAAAGAAAAGCTGGTCTCTTGAGTGTGATATTTGCAATGTTAGAACCATTAAGACCAAAACAGAGTTTATACACTTTTTGAAAAAGCATTAGATGCGAATATTATTAGTTTTAAGATCCCCAAATCATGTTTATGTTTGCTCTGCCATAATTCATAAAGTTCTAAGCCCTTTATAAACAGGTGGTTTTTATTAATAATCAAATATATTCAATTTACTATCATTACATAGATGGGGAACTAAAGCACAACTTAATTTAAGCCACAAATTGTAGGATTTACTCCCAACCCCTTCCCTATCACTTGCTTTCTTTGCAGGGTTTCTAACGATGTTTCCATTTCTATTGGCTTAATTTTCTGGTTACAACATTTTAAATGTTGCATGAAATAAAAGCATAGTACCTCATATATTATAGGGTCTCATCACATATACGATTTATATGGAAGAAAGTAAGATGGCCTTTACTAATGTCCTAATTCATATCATATTGACTCATAGAAATTTGAACCTAGAAAAATATTTGCCTTAACACAGGCATTTCAAACGCAGGTACTGGATAATGGGAACATCCCAAGATATCTGAAAATCAACCACTTCTTTGTCGACACATAAGAGTGGCTTTAGATGGGTTAAGACTAAAAGACTTCCTTTTCTATCAATAACTGAGAAACATTAATAGTTGTTGGTAAAAATAGAAAAAATTCTATTGGGGGAAAATATTTACTTCTCAGGAACTCAAGGCCTGGGAGATCAGTTAACTTAAAACCCCATTTGATGCAAGAATCCTTTTTCCTTTTTTATTGCCTTGAAAATAAATAAATTATTGCAAGGTCAGGCAATTCTGAAACATCATTAACAAAGAGCAAATGGCTTTGAAACACTGGATGTAAGTTAATAGTCAGGTAGTAGCAGCAACACCACAGAAAGCAAAAGAGATAGACTGGTCCTGGAATGTTGGGAGTCCCAGTCTAGATTCTGCTACTCGGCACTTACTCAAGTTTCTTACCAATTATTTCTCACATTATATCAACAATGGGCACATATCAGCTTTTGATATTTGAAATGCCTGGAAATCTTTTAATAGCTTGGCCCTAGGCAACTTTTAAAACTCGTGTTCCTAGAAATTACACTGAAAATTATATTAAAACTCACTGATGTTTTCATTTTCCAGGTTATATATTTTCACCAGTAAGAAGTGCTCAGTAACTTCACTGCCATGGTTTATGGATTGCAAGAAGCATGGAATGATGATAGAGCTGAAGGGTCCCAGATGGATCAAATCAAAAAATCATTTTTCTCATTTTATAGTTGAGGAAACTCAGGCCTAGATCACTTGGCTGGTTAGTAGCAACCCCAAGGATGGGTAAATTAGTGGCTTAATGACACCACTTAAGGGCCTAGGTAATTTCCAGTTTTCAGTTCTGCCGCCTTCAAGGTATCAACTTTTTCCACATGCTTATCTCATGATAGGAAAGTAGCTGAAGCAGCTCTGGGAATCACACCTAGATATAATATTACCCAACTAAAGATGAGGAAGCTGTCCTTCTTGTGTCTTGTTTAAGAGTAAGAAAGCCCTTCCTAGAGGCTTCTAGCAGATTTCTCATTTCTGACTGGGTCATGTGTCCTTTCTAAAACAATGGCAAGTAAAATAAGAATGCGATAGAGCAATTAGGATTTACCTTCTGGGGCTGGAATAGGGCCAGCCTCTCACTAGTATGTGGCCACATGGAGGAGAGTGGCTATTTGAACAAAATCAGAGTCATGGTTTTAGCACATGTGTGTAGAGAAATAGATATTGAGTAGGCAACCAATAAAATCTTCTATAATTAGGAGCCCAAAGCCTCAAGTAACAGCTAGAGATCACTGGAAATGATTTATCTTAGAACCTACAGAGCATTTCTTCTGCTGTCTCTTGCTCTACTGCACCTAAATTTTCCCTCCTCTTCTCTATCTGCCTTATCACCTTCTCCTTCCCTATCCTTTCCCTAAACTGGCTATGAACTAAAATTAGTCTACTCCACTTTGAGGGCCTACTGTATGCAAATCATCATACTAATATAACAATCTTTGGGGAGTGTATATTTAAATGCTATAAGCCATATTCCTTAAGTCAGTTTAATTATTTTATCATATTAATCAATTTCTAAACTAAATTGCTATTTAACGTCAAAGATTTGTTTCTTTTTCCTTTTTTTTTTTTTTTTTCTTAAACTGGGGTAATCAAAAATCTTCCAAGAGAAAAGATTTACACTGAGTTGCTGCCACCAAAATACATAAAAATCCACATCAATGCATGGAGTTTTTTCTTAAGTGTTCACTATATCTCAAAAGGCTGATGAATATATTATTTTCTCTACTGGTCATTTCATCCTATGATCAGAATTACATTCTCCACTAGTGGGAGGTCTTTTGTTTCCTTAAAATCCTTTTTTATTACAGTTGATTTTCCCGAAGACCATATTGGTACCATTGTACTAACTGAGAAGGGGTCAGTTGCTTTGTGTTCCAAAATTTGCTATAAATATTGAAATGAATACTATTCTTTAGCTCTGAAGGAATCTAATGTAATCATCATGAATTATGATATAAATGTATAAGGGATGACTATAAAGGAATAAGGCCTGTTATTTTTATTTTTTGGCGGTACGCGGGCCGCTCACCGTTGTGGCCCCTCCCACTGTGGAGCACAGGCTCCGGACTCGCAGGCCCAGCGGCCATGGCCCACGGGCCCAGCCGCTCCGCAGCACGTGGGATCCTCCTGGACCGGGGCACGAACCCGCGTCCCCTGCATCGGCAGGCGTGCTCCCAACCACTGCGCCACCAGGGAAGCCCGGCTTGTTATTTTTTAACATAACAAACCTTTGTTAAAGATAAGCCAGTTCGTTCACTGGGCAGAAAAGCATAGGAAAGCACCTAGATTTTTCAGGAAAGAAAAACCTATCTGAAGTCTCCACTGAAATATTTACTATTTTTGTGGCTTTTAACAAGGTGTTTCTAACTCTTAGTTTTCTTTTCTCTAAAGTAGAAAAATTAAAAACAAAAATAGGGTCAGCCTATAATTTATTGTCCAACTGGGACACTTTCTGCATGTTGCCCTCAGAAATTCTTTCAGGTTCTTTGCAGGGAAGTTTTGGTTGAAGTTTAACATATACACAGAAAAGTGTACATATCATAAATAGATTTTCAAAAACTGAATAAATCTATGAAAACAATAACCAGATTTAAAATCTATAAAATTGGAGGGGAAGGAGGAGAGAAGGGCTGAGAGCCACAGTGAGAGGTGGCATTCCTGAATTGGTTGTATGGACGCCTCCCCTTGGGTCCTAGCCCAGCCGAAGCCCCCTGCCTCAGCGGGGAAGGTTCTTTCCCTGTTGGATTCCCACTGCCATCAAGGAAACCTAGGCTGAGATACTAACAGCACATGCCTGAGTCAATGGCCAGAGAATGGAGAAGCAGGAACTTGGTTGGCAAATCAACTTTGCCTCCGGGGGCTCACAAGGAAGGAAGTTTAAAGCCATGTGGCTGACAGGGTCTTGGTGCTCCAGCCAGGTGTCAGGTCTGAGCCTCTGAGGTGGGAGACCTGAGTTCAGGACACTGGACCACCAGAGACCTCCTGGCCCCACATAATATCAATCGGCGAGAGCTCTCCCAAAGATCTCCATCTCAACACTAAGACCCAGCTCCACCCAATGGCCGGCAAGCTCCAGTGCTGGACAGCCTGTGCCAAATAACTAGGAAGACAGGAACACAACCCCACCCGCTAGCAGAGAGGCTGCCTAAAATCATACTAAGTTCAAAGACACCACAAAACACACCACCACCGGGTGTGGCCCTGCCCACCAGAAAGACAAGATCCAGCCCCACCCACCAGAACACAGGCACCAGTCCCTTCAACCAGGAAGCCTACACAAGCCACTAAACCACCCTCACCCACTGGGGGCAGACACCAAAAACAAAAGGAACTATGAACCTGCAACCTGCGAAAAGGAGACCCCAAATACAGTAAGTTAAAGAAAACGAGAAGACAGAAAAATATGCAACAGATGAAGGAGCAAGGTAAAAACTCACTAGATGAAACAAATGAAGAAGAAATAGGCAATCTACCTGAAAAAGAACTTAGAGTAATGATAGTAAAGATGATTCAAAATCTTGGAAATAGAATGGAAAAAATACAAGAAATGTTTAACAAGGAACTTGAAGAACTAAATGCAAACAAACAATGATGAACTACACAATAAATGAAATTAAAAATTCTCTAGAAGGAACCAATAGCAGAGTAACTGAGGCAGAAGAATGGATAAGTGACCTGGAAGATAAAAGAGTGGAAATAACTACCACAGAGCAGAATAGAAAAAAAGAATGAAAAAATTGAGGACAGTCTCAGAGACCTTTGGGACAACATTAAACATGCCAATATTCGAATTACAGGGGTCTCAGAAGCAGAAGAGAAAAAGAAAGTAGAGACGTAGAAGAAATGACTTGACTGACATAAAGAATGGACTTGAGGACATGAGGAGGGGGAAGGGTAAGCTGGGACAAAGTGAGAGAGCGGCATGGACTTATATATACTACCAAATGTAAAATAGCTAGCTAGTGGGAAGCAGCTGCATAACACAGGGAGATCAGCTCAGCACTTTGTGACCACCTAAAGGGGTGGGATAGGGAGGGGGGGTTAGGAGATGCAAGAGGGAGGGGATATGTGGATATATGTATATGTATAGCTGATTCACTTTGTTATAAAGCAGAAACTAACACCCCATTGTGAAGCAATTATACTCCAATAAATGTTAAAAAAAAAAACAATCTAAGGAGAAGGTGAGAGGTGGTGTAAGTTATTTCATGCAAGAATTTTTCTTAGCTTAATGTGTGAATAAACATGTACTATCTAGGGGGCTTCCCTGGTGGTGCAGTGGTTGAGAGTTCGCCTGCTGATGCAGGGAGCACGGGTTCGTGCCCTGGTCCGGGAGGATCCCACGTGCCATGGAGCGGCTGGGCCCGTGAGCCATGGCCGCTGGGCCTGCGCATCCGGAGCCTGTGCTCCGCAACGGGAGAGGCCACGGCAGTGAGAGACCCGCATACCGCAAAAAAATAAAAATTTTAAAAAAACATGGACTATCTAAAAAAAAAAAAAAAAAAAAAAGGAAAGCGTCTGAGAAAATATTTGAAGAGATTATAGTCGAAAACTTCCCTAACATGGGAAAGGAAATAGTCAATCAAGTCCAGGAAGCGCAGAGAGTACCATACAGGATAAATCCAAGGAGAAACACACCAAGACACATATTAATCAAATTATCAAAAATTAAACACAAAGAAAAAATATTAAAAGCAGCAAGGGAAAAGCAACAAATACCATACAAGGGAATCCTCATAAGGCTAACAGCTGATCTTTTGGCAGCAACTCTGCAAGCCAGAAGGGAGTGGCAGGACATATTTAAAGTGATAAAAGGTAAAAACCTACAACCAAGATTACTCTATCCAGCAAGGATCTCATTCAGATTTGACAAATTAAAACCTTTACAGACAAGCAAAAGTTAAGAGAATTTAACATCACCAAACCATCTTTACAGCAAATGCTAAAGGAACTTCTCTAGGCAGGAAACACAAGAGAAGGAAAAGACCTACAATAACAAACCCAAAACAATTAAGAAAATGGTAACAGAAACATACATATCGATAATTACCTTAAATGTAAATAGATTAAATGCTCCAACCAAAAGACATAGCCTGGCTGAATGGATACAAAAACAAGACCCGTATATACGCTGTCTACAAGAGACCCACTTCAGATCTAGGGACACATACAGACTGAAAGTGAGGGGATGGAAAAAGATATTCCATACAAATGGAAATCAAAAGAGAGCTGGAGTAGCAATTCTCATGTCAGACAAAATAGACTTAAAAATAAAGACTATTACAAGAGACAAAGAAGGACACTACATAATGATCAAGGGATCGATCCAAGAAGATATAACAATTGTAAATATTTATGCACCCAACATAGGAGCACCTCAATACATAAGGCTAATGCTAACAGCCATAAAAGGGGAAATTGACAGTAACACAATCATAGTAGGGCACTTTAACACCCCACTTTCACCAATGGACAGATCATCCAAACAAAATAAATAAGGAAACACAAGCTTTAAATGACATATTAAACAAGATGGACTTAATTGATATTTATAGGACATTCTATCCAAAAACAACAGAATACACTTTCTTCTCAAGTGCTCATGAAACATTCTCCAGGATAGATCATATCTTGGGTCACAAATCAAGCGTTGGTAAATTTAAGAAAACTGAAATTGTATCAAGTATCTTTTCCAACCACAATACTATGAGACTAGATATCAATTACAGGAAAAAAACCTGTAAGAAATACAAACACATGGAGGCTAAACAATATGCTACTAAATAACCAAGAGGTCACTAAAGAAATCAAAGAGGAAATCAAAAAATACGTAGAAACAAATGACAATGAAAACATGATGACCCAAATCCTATGGGATGCAGCAAAAGAAGTTCTAAGAGGGAAGTTTACAGCAATACAATCCTACTTCAAGAAACAAGAAAAATCTCAAATAAACAACCTAACCTTGTACCTAAAGCAATTAGAGAAAGAAGAACAAAAAGACCCCAAAGTTAGCAGAAGGAAAAAACTCATAAAGATCAGATCAGAAATAAATGAAACTTGAGGACATGGTGGGGGGGAGGGTTAGCTGGGACAAAGTGAGAGAGTAGCATTGACATATATACACTACCAATGTAAAATAGATAGCTAGTGGGAAGCAGCTGCATAGCACAGGGATATAAGCTCGGTGCTTTGTGACGACCTATAGGGGTTGAATAGGGAGGGTGGGAAGGAGACACAAGATGGAGGGGATATGGGGATATATGTATACATACAGCTGATTCACTTTGTTATACAGCAGAAACTAACACAACATTAAGAAGCAATTATACTCCAATAAAGATGTTTAAATAAAAGAAATAAATGAAAAAGAAATGAAGGAAACAACAGCAAAGATCAATAAAACCAAAAGCTGGTTCTTTGAGAAGGTAAACAAAATTGATAAACCATTAGCCAGACACATCAAGAAAAAAAGGAAGAAGACTGAAATCAACAGAATTAGAAATGAAAAAGGAGAAGTAACAACTGACACTGCATAAATACAAAGGTTCATGAGAAATTACTACAAGTGACTATATGCCAATAAAATGGACAACATGGAAGAAATGGACAAATTCTTAGAAAAGCACAATCTTCCAAGACTGAACCAGGAAGAAACAGAGAATATAAACAGACCAATCACAAGCACTGAAATTGAAACTGTGATTAAAAATCTTCCAACAAACAAAAGTCCAGGACCAGATAGCTTCACAGGCAAATTTTATCAAACATTTAGAGAAGAGCTAACCCTTATCCTTCTCAAACTCTTCCAAAATATAGCAGAGGGAGGAACACTCCCAAACTCATTCTATGAGGCCACCGTCACCCTGATACCAAAAGCAGACAAAGATGTCACAAAAAAAGGAAACTACAGGCCAATATCATTGATGATCATAGATGCAAAAATCCTCAACAAAATACTAGCAAACAGAATCCAACAACACATAAAAAGGATCATACACCCTGATCAAGTGGGATTAATCCCAGGGATGCAAGGGTTCTTCAATATATGCAAATCAGTCAATATGATACACCATATTAACAAATTGAAGGATAAAAACAATATGATAATCTCAATAGATGCAGAAAAAGCTTTCAACAAAATTCAACACCCATTTATGATAAAAACTCTCCTGAAGTAGGCATAGAGGGAACCTACCTCAACATAATAAAGGTCATATATGACAAACCCAATGCTAATATTATTCTCAATGGTGAAAAACTGAAACCATTTCCTCTAAGATCAGGAACAAGACAAGGTTGCCCACTGTCACCACTCTTATTCAACATAGTTTTGGAAGTTTTAGCCACAGCAATCAGAGAAGAAAAAGAAATAAAAGGAATCCAAATTGGAAAAGAAGAAGTAAAGCTGTCACTGTTTGCAGATGACATGATACTATACATAGAAAATCCTAAAGATGCTACCAGAAAACTACTAGAGCTAATCACTGAATTTGGTAAAGTAGCAGGGTACAAAATTAGTGTACAGAAATCTCTTGCATTCCTATACACTAATGATGAAATATCTGAAAGAGAAATTAAGGAAACACTACCATTTACCACTGCAACAAAAAGAATAAAATACCTAGGAATAAACCTACCTAAGGAGACAAAAGACCTGTATGCAGAAAACTATAAGACACTGATGAAAGAAATTAAAGAGTATACAAAAGTTTCAAAAAGTTTCGTACACATACACACACATACAGTATGTATCAAGTAGTAGACATAGTATATATGAAATAGTACAATACAGTAACTATCTCATAACACTGTACTTAAAATGGCTCACTTTCATAGAACATTGTAAATTGTTCCTCCTCCTAAAACAATTCTAGCCTTTCTTTTTCCCTTAGTGCAACAAATCAGAAAGTGTAATATTATAGAATGCTGAGGGCTCTTTTGGAGAAAGTTTGCCAGTCATCTTTGAGACAATTGGGAGAGAATGAAAGACACTTGATTATGCATTTTTTTTTTCTTTTTGCGGTACGCGGGCCTCTCATTGTTGTGGCCTCTCCCGTTGCGGAGCACAGGCTCCGGACGCGCAGGCTCAGCAGTCATGGCTCACGGGCCTAGCCGCTCCACAGCATGTGGGATCTTTCTGGACCAGGGCACAAACCTGTGTCCCCTGCATGGGCAGGCAGACTCTCAACCACTGTGCCACCAGGGAAGCCCTTGATTATGCATTTTGAACTATGGATGCTTTGTTTTTCTGCCCTCTTCTTGTAAAAAACAAAACAAATATTGGCTTTTTAAAAAAATCATTTTTCCCCTTCTAGTTTTTTTTTTTAATTGAGGTATAGTTGTTTTACAATGTTGTGTTAGTTTCAGGTGTACAGCAAAGTGATTCAGTTATACCTACTTATACATATCTATTCTTTTTCATATTCTTTTCCATTATAGGTTATCATAAGATCCTGAATATAGTTTCCAGTGCTATACAGTATATCCTTGCTGTTTATCTATTTTATAATATATAGTAGTATCTGTTTTAAAAAATTTGATTTAACTCTCATTTCTCAACATAAAAGCTGATACAAGATTAGGAAAAAAAAACATTCCAGCTGTGAAAAGACTGAGACTAGCCATAGTCCTTATTTGTTGTTTGTTTTTTTATGAAAATCTTGGAAGAATTTTCAAGTAAGAAAGATCAAGTCAATAAGATTTCAGAATTTAAAAAAAGGGAGTTATATGCAACAAAATATCTTTATTATTGGCTAAAAATACATAAAATTAGAAAAAAATATTGGCAATTGCTAATGTTTATATATACTCCACTGATTTTTTTCTATTGTAGTTATCTTTTCAAATGAAACAACCTCTGTCTGCAGGATAGAGCATGAAGTTTATCCAAGAGAACATGAAAACATCCTATTAGCTAGAATCTGTATCTACAGTAAATGATGTCCAGGGGTATTGTGTCATATTTTTATATGAAGTGTTGTTATTGCGATTATTCTGAATAACCTATAATGCTCTGTACAGAGTAGGGTCTCAAATGTTGTTAGGATTAAACATTGGACACAAAATTATTCTTAAAAATGGAACCTGTTTCCCTAAGGTTTTAGTATTTGATTTCCAGATGACTAGAAGACTGCCTTTAGTATAATCTTATGTGATTTGGGATTTTCACCATGATGAACAAAGTAAACATTTGAGCTGGAAATCAGTGGAAGTGTTTGAACCAACTAAAAGGATAATAAAAAGCATGCTTAACTTTAAAACCAAGCATGGGTTTTTCTGGTTTACTGTGGTACAGCTGAAAAAGCATTTTCCTCCAGAATTTTTCAGTTTCACTGACAGGGATGTCTTTTCTAGCACAGTAACCTCTTTCTTGTATGATTTTAGACAAATTGAAAGAAAATTTCTGAGCTATTATCTCACAGAGAAGCAGCTTTTTTATGAGACAAAAGCTGTATCCTTCCAAGCCTACCTCCATGTCTTAAACCCATTATGATCTTGGACAATTCATTTTGCTGTGGCTGGCTTGTTTAAATTCCTTATCTAACTGAAAAGATCAATTTAGAAAATGAGAAAAACACCATTTTCTTTAATTTGTCACGGTCACAAATACTTTAGGGTCAGAACTGAAATTAGGACTAGGTTTCCTAAATCTAAAACTTGATCTCCTCTTCCAAGCATACCACTCAATCTCATGAGGTAAGACATAGAGAAACTTCGATAATTAGTATGAAATTTCAGTTAGCAGCTTGTATTAAATTGCTCATTTTTGATCCCTCTCCAGATCGTATCTTCCTAAGGTGAAAACCACCCAAAGTTCTGGTTAGAATGGAGACTCTCTCTGAATCTAGGCTCCTTTCCTCCTTTCTAAATTTACTTTGCTTCCTCTGTTCAAAGCTGACATTTCCTGGAGCCATCCTGATTCAGCATTATCTATACAACTGAAGAGTTTTCAGAAACTCAACAAAGCTAAGATGTGGGAATTCCCTAGTGGTCCAGTGGTTAGGACTCGGGCTTTCACTGCCATGGGCCCGGGGTTTGATCCCTGGTCGGGGAACTAAGATCCCGCAAGCCGAGCAGCGCAGCCTAAAAAAATAAATAATTTTTTTAAAAAAACACAAAGCTGCCTTCCCATTAAGAACCAAACAGGATGGTACAAGGTGGAGAATAAGGCTTTTGTCCAGACTGATGCCAGATGAGTGAAAGAGCCTTAGGAAGAATTAATCAGATTCAGTTTTGAGTTATATGCTGTTTACTTTAAATCCCAATATGGATATGAGCTCAGAAGTACAAATGAAAATCATATAAAACCTCAGTGCTTCAGGGGCTGCCAGTACTTCCAAATGTTTGCATTCTTTCAAAACAGTCACCATGGAAAATTCAAAGCTTTTTTCAACAACTGCTAAAATCTTTTTGAATTTTTCTTTTCAAATTGCTATCCTATCATAATCAATTTGGGCCCCTCCTTTTCCTCCCTGCCTTTTCATTTTTTCTCTCCCAAACACACAACAAGTTCTTTATAGCATATCCCTGACTTGGACCAAAAATGGATTATCTGAAACAATCAGTTACCTGTTCTCATCACATATGGCTCTGAATGCCTGTCTGCCATCTCTCAACCATCCATAAAAAATGAAGATGTATTTTATACGTTCTGCAGGTTTTTAAAGACATTTCAAAGGAATAGGTCCAAAGACATTTTAAGTAATATCAGCAGGAGTGAAATAAGTGAATAACTTCAAATGGTGAATATTCTCAAGGGAGAAAATTAATTTTGGTTTAGTGTTTGTTAAAAGATGAGTCAGATTAAATTATAGCTATACTTTATATATGTATACACACAAACTACATGTGTGTGTGTGTACATAATCTTGAAATCTCTTGTGTAGTTTTAGAAGGAAAGTTAAAATTGAAAGACAGCAAGAGAAGAAAAATCAGAATGTAAAATGCCATGGGAGGAAACACCTGCTGGGAAAACATAAATGTAAAAAAGATCTGACAGGTTTCTTTCATAATTTCACCCAGTAAAGCAGTAATATTTAGAAATAAAAATGTGCGGAAAAGCAGTAACATTTCAATACTTTAACACATTTAAAGGCTCTAGTTCCATTGTCAACTTGTCAGGAATCTAAAAACCTTTAAGAAAACCTTCTGTTTTTCCAATAATCAATTTCAATATGCATTTTACTCCATTATTTTACTTGTTTTATTTGAATCAGTGAATTTTTAAGAATAAGTTTTAACTTTATAAACCTCAAATTTTGTCTTACTGATATGCTTGTAAAAACTGCATTTACGCTTTATCTAGGTGTTTCATTTTGTTACACACTACTGAAAATCCAGTAATCATAAATGCACAACCTTTTATTCCTGAAGCACACACGCAGGGTCTCTTTAATAATTCAAAGTGCTTTCTATAATGATGAAGTCATACTGATGGACTCAGTAGGAAAATTCTAATACTATTAAGTATAACTTAAATAATTCACTGTAGAAACCAGGCATAATAGAGCAAGAAAAATAAATTCTAAGTGCTCAAAACATTTTGCTTTTTCTTACACCAATGTATATTTCTTAAATCACAGTGACAGCTCTCCTCTCTTTTGTTGGAGTACATGACAGCTATTCATATACTGGAGCAGGTGCAAAAGATAAATGCTTTCCTATTAAAGTCAAGAATGTCAGCATTCTGTGTGCAGTGATGGGCAGACCTCCATCATTTTTGCATAAAATGTCTCCTGGGAAAGCTATCACCAGACCATTACTACACTATCAACTTACTCTCATTTCAAATTATTCTTCTTCAAAGACAGCCAGCTGAGTTGCACTTTACTTTTTTAGATTTCCTGATAGGTGATGAAAGGAAAATGTCAAACAGAGCACAGAGAACAAGGTTATTCATAATTTCACTTAACACCAAACAACTCCAAAATCATTAATCCTATAAATATAGTATTGTTCATTTTGGAATTATGATATATTGATAATTATTCAATCTGACTATATAAAATAAGTGATTGATAAAAAAAGTTTAAAAAAATAGTCAGTAAATTTTTTTTTTTTTTTGCGGTACGCGGGCTTCTCACTGTTGTGGCCTCTCCCATTGCGGAGCACAGGCTCCGGACGCGCACGCTCAGCGGCCATGGCTCACGGGCCTAGCTGCTCCGCAGCATGTGGGATCTTTCCGGACCGGGGCACGAACCCGTGTCCCCTGCCTCGGCAGGCAGACCCTCAACCACTGTGCCACCAGGGAAGCCCAGTAAATAATTTTTGTAAATACAGAATATGGCAAATTCTAAAATGAATTAATTAGGACCAGTAATGAAGAAATTAATTGAAACATTCTATTAAAAGTAAAATAAAATAAATTAAATATGGCTTAATATTTTATTACTTCCTTTGGTATTTATTTATAAAAGCCCTCTTTTTTTAACTAGATTAAAAATATTTTAATTGGTTATTTTTGTTTCACAGAGATATCTTAAGAGTACACACACAAAACATTAACTTACATTTCTTGAGTGCTACATTTCCTAAATGTTACAGATAAAGAAAAAAAAATGTAGGCTGATTCATTCAGTTATTCTTATGCTCATTCTATAACTTAAAAACAAACAAACAAACAAACAACAAACAAAAGAACTACTGTATAAATTGCAAAGGCCCAGGTCTTGAAGATACAACATTGAGCAAACAGGATTGGGTATAAACCTTATAGAGATTAACTTGTTATTTTAATAAACTGATAAATGCTATGATATAAGCAGTGTGGGTATTGGGGGGAAATACTACAAAAGTACCTCTCTTAGTCTAAGGAGGATCAGAAAACCTTCCTGGAGGAAATAACTGAGAACTAAGGAATAAGTAGAAGTAAAACTCCATGGTGTTGGGGAGTGAGGAAGGGGAAAGGATATTCTGATCAGAGGGAAGTAAATGTGTGGAAGATGAGAGCAAAAGACAACTTGACTGACAGAAGAAACTAAGTGAGGTTCAATGTGGCTAGAGCATAGAAAGAAGAGAATAGGGTGATTTGAGGAGGCTGAGGGGAAAGAGACTGACAAGTTAACGAAAGAATGTTACTAGGGTTGATGTAATTTAGAGTTTCTCAACTTGGGCAATATTGACACGTTGGGATTAAAAGCCCTCTTTTGGATGATTGAAAATCAAAAGCCATACTCAGGTTACGTAATTAAAACATGGGGCTTCCCTGGTGGCGCAGTGGTTGAGAGTCTGCCTGCCGATGCAGGGGACATGGGTTCGTGCCCTGGTCCAGGAAGATCCCACATGCCGCGGAGCGGCTGGGCCCATGAGCCATGGCTGCTGAGCCTGCGCGTCCGGAGCCTGTGCTGCGCAACGGGAGAGGCCACGGCAGTGAGAGGCAAGCGTACCGCAAAAAAAACCCCCAAAACATGATTTGTTTTTCACAATTTAGTAGCGGTGACATGACATATAGAAGACAATACAGCCTATACTGAATTGTTTTGAACAAAGAAGCAAATTAGAATTTATCTTTGTGAAAGGAGAAAAAAAAGAAACTCTCCCCAAAATATGAATTAATGAGATTTTGAAAGATTTGTGAAAATGCCCATATGTATTAACAAAAAATGAATATATTTTTAACATTCTGAAACTTAGCATGCTATTGAGATATGAATCCCTCTAATGAAAAAGATATATTTAAATCTGGCAAGTGTAATTTAATAAATATTCAATATATGTTATATGTGTATATGTTATGTGATATGTATATATTATATATGTACATATAACAATGGAATATTATCCAGTCATGGGAAAGAAGGAAATCCTGCCATCTGTGATAACATGGATGAACCTGGAAGATATTATGCTACATAAAATAAGCCAGACAAAGACAAATACTGTCTTGTATTATCTCACTTATATGTTGAATCTTAAAAAAAAAAAAAAGTCAAACTCATAGAAACAGAGAGTAGAATGGTGGTTACCAGAGGCTAGGGGTGGGGGGAGATCCTCATCAAAGGATACAACCCTTCAGTCATAAGATGAATAAATTCTGTGGATATAACGTACAGTATGGTGACTATTTAATAATACTGTACTTTAACTTGAAATTTGCTAAAAGAGTAGTCTTAAGCATTCCCATCACACACACACACACACACACACACACACGCGCATACACACGTCACTATGTGAGGTGATGGATGTATGAATTAACTTGATTATGGTAATCATTTCACAATATATATGCATATCAATCATCATGCTGTACTCTTTTATACAATTTTTTTTTTTTGGCCACCCCACCCAGCTTGTGGGATCTTAGTTCCCCAAAAAGAGATTGAAACTGGGCCCTCGGCAGTGAAAGCACAGAGTCCTAACCACTGGACCGCCAGGGAATTCCCTATATATGTAATTTTATTTGTCAATTATACTTCAGTAAAGCTCGGTTGAAGGGAATAAAGTGAGGACGAACACCAGGAAACAAGCTAAAGTGCAAAGAAAGAGACAGACAGGAGTAAGCTTAGGCTTATAACTTCATGGGAAAAAAGACAGGACGTTCTCAGATTTTGGTGGAACAAAAGAGATTACTTATTTCTGCATTGCTGTTTCAGTTCTCTAATCAAAGTCAAATTTTCTGCCTAGCATAGAAATCAATCTTTGATCAAGTGTAAGGTCTGTCTTGCTGGAGTTACAGCCACCTCAACTTAAACAAATTTGGTTTTTCCTAGCTCAAGTTATTCCTGCCTTGATAGCATGGGAGAACACTTCTTTTTTGCTTTTTTTTTTTCATGTGTCTTTCTTGGCAATTTTTTTTCATTTTACATCTTTATTGGAGTATAATCGCTTTCCAGTGTTGTGTTAGTTTCGACTGTATAACAAAGCGAATCAGCTATATGTACACGTATATCCCCATATCCCCTACCTCTTGCGTCTCCCTCCCACCCTCCCTATCCCACCCCTCTAGGTCAAGCATGGGAGAATACTTCTAAATATATATAGAACCAAGTTTTATTCCCCCCATTGTGATAATCGATTATTTTCTTCACAATTTTTGGTATCACATCTCCCACACCCAGTTTAACTGAAGCCATATTAGTTTTATATTAAAGTACTAAAAGTAACAAAAATATCAAATATAAGTTTATGCCTTCTTTTTCCAAATTTTGCCCAACAGGGAGAGGTTAAAAAAAAAACAAAACTGGTGAAACATACTTATTAATGAATATATCAGATCATTACTGAATTTTAATGAAGAAATTATTTGGTATTGAAACAAGCCTGGCATAATTTGGCTGTATTAAAAAACCCTCTAGTATTTTTCTTACATTGTTAATAGTCATTACCTCTTTTATTTGAAACTATCTATAGCATTAAAAATATATTATCATTGATATATATTCATCAACACAGATTCTAAAAATATCGATCATTACCTAAAATTTACTATTGTACGGAAGATTCTGAATAGTGGTGCATTTTTTTAATAATAAATGTAAACAGATAAGAGTATTTATTTATCGTCTGGTCATACTGATGAGAAAACAGCAACGTCAGACATAATCATGGGGTATAGCCTCTAATCCTTCTGCCATATATAAATTTATATGTCAGGTGCTTGCACATTCTATTTTTATACCGCTTTATGTTCAAAGGGAAGAATATTAAGATTGTAAAGCTAGCTAGGAAGGAGATTATTCAACAGTTTTAAAAAAATCTTTTAAACTAACCATAAAATCTTGTTTCAAGAGCTTTTTAACCCTTATAATCACAAATTACTGCACAAGTCACAATGTAAAAGTAATGAAATACTCTACAAAAATGTTCAATAGAATTTAAAATTTTAACTTAAGGGAATTTGGAAGTTCAGTCATTCTCCAAGAGGCTGTAAGGATTATTAAAATCCTGAAGGAAATCTGAAAGAAAAAGGACACAGTCATTACTGGAAATGTAATACAGCGTTAACTCTCAGGTTTCACGTTTAGACTAGAAAGCTTAAGTTCAAGGCCATTACACCAATCTTTATAGAAACGTAATGTTCTCCGACTCATGGTCCTTCCCTTGAAAAGCTGTGAGTGGGTAACCGTGATTATCAACTCAAATTAGTCACACACACTGGGGTAAATTGGAAATGAAAAGCTGCTACAATTACTCGAGCCAACATAAATGATTTATTTCCTTCTGCTGACATGAAAGGAAAAGAGTTGAATGCTCGTGAAGGATAGCATTTACCCACCCTGTACTAAGGTCAAAGAGCTCACTCAGCACAAATATTCCCAGAAAAGGTTCAACCTGGCAGAAAAGAAACCATCTATTCCAAAAGGTCACCACATCAGCTTAACTTTTCGTCTGCTGTGAGAAAAATCTGTCAAAGTCCATTACTGTAAGGCAGCAGTTGTTCTGTAGAATGATAGCCTCCAAAAGAGAATAGTTTCTCATATTCCCCTGTGCAACTCCTCCACTTCACAGACTACTTGTCTCCTCCGACACCATTCTCCCTCACAACCCCATGGCTTTGCTCTTCCACCTCAGATGCCTACTCCCAAATATTTCTCTACATTTTACAGTCTTAAACCCAGCTGAAAATCCAACCCTCTCAGTCAAGTCTAACGCAACCCACACTGCTTTTAGTGGCATATAAATCCCTCCATAGTCTGACCCCTGCCTATGTATCCAGCTCAACCCTTGCTCACTCCAGCCACACTGAACTTCAGTTTCTCCAACACCCCAAGCTCTGGCTCGCCTTGGAGCCTCCACCTGGTATTTCCTTCGCCTCGTTCTGCTGCTGGCTGACTCCTCATCATATTTGGGTCTTTGCTCAAACTCAACTCCCTCGATGCCTTTGATATTTATCTCAAGTACGTTCCCCACCTTCCTTTCCCCCAATTTCAGTCCTTTTGTTTCTTTCCAGCAGTGTCACAATTTTTAAATTATTTTCCTTTGCTCCTCAATTCTTTTGTATTTATACTGGGATCATTGTCTTTTTTTTCCATTATTGAGATATAATTGACATATAACATAGTGTAAGTTTAAGGTATACAATGTGTTGATTTGATACACTTATATATTGCAAAATGATGATTACCATAGCATTAGCTAATATGTCCATCACCTCACATAATTATCATTTCTTTTTTTTTTTTGGCGGAGGGGTAAGAACATTGCAGATCTACTCTCTTAGTAACTTTCCAGTATATAATATGGTCTTACTAGCTATAATCACCATACCGTACATGAGATCCTCAGAACTTATTCTCTTTTAACTGGAAGTTCGTACCCTTTGACCAACATCTCCCCTTTTCCCTGATGTTGTCTGTCTTGTTCACATTGTATCCCCAGTGCCTGGCACAAAGCAAAATGCAATAAATGCTTATTCAATCAAATCCACCCTACCCTGATCTTTTTCTAACTCCCTTTGCTCTTACTGGAATCAGAGCAAAATGAACTCATCATTTACTCAATTTTATCATTATTATTCAAATCAAAACATACACCCTACTATATGCCAGGAACTGTAAGCTGTTGCCAGAACAGTCATTATTTACTGAGTATTCACTACGTGTTAGGCACTGTTATAAGTACTTTACATATGTTATCTCATCGTATCACCACAGCTATGTAAACAAGCAATTATTTTTATCCCTATTTTAAAGATGAGGAAGCTGAGACAGAGAGAGTTTAATATGTGCTCCAGTTATCACAAACGATGATAGAGCCAAGATTCTGTACTCTATCCAATAAAACACCATTTCCACCTTAAGATAAGTACCAAAAGAGAGCAGAAAGGAAAGTGATCTGAAAAAAGGAAGACATAACAGTTGCTTAAGGGAGATCAGGAAAATGTGTTTGAAGGTGGCATTGAAGATGAGATTCGAAAAAAAAAAAAAAGTTAGCATTTTGACAAATGAATATCAGGAATTGGTACAAGAGCCCCTCACCAGAAAAATAAATAACAGTGAGAACAAAAATACAGGGAAAGAGACAGTAAGTGTGCAAAGGAAATAGTAATAGTAGAGTTACTATATGTTGTCATATCTCTTGAAAGTCCTTGCCTACATCATTGAGAATTTATCTGTGGCTGAAGAAGGAATGAAAATGAAATCAAGGTTTTGAAATAGCAATTACTGTGGACCTATTCTCTAAGTTATTAATTACCTCCCTTGTTCATTATCTATTTCTGATGACTATTCTCTCAGCAACCGGATTTTAAGTTTTTTGATGGCAGATACCATGTCCCACACCTTCATCAGAGGGGTTATGAAAGCTGACTCTTGAAAATGTCAGTGGACAGGAAGAAAAGTCAGAGGAGACTAGGGACAGGCCCTACACACAGCGATGTCAATGGTATAGTGATGAAATACTGCCCTTGCCCTCAAGGAGTTATATTCTGACACAGAGATGAAATGATTTGTGTAAATTCATATAATACAGTAGATATGTTAGAAGAAATACAAAGGGCTACAGCTCTAGGATTCTGCAAAGCAAAATTGTTTTTAAAATTAATTCCAATAGGTATTTAAATTACAATGGCATTTTCCAAAAGTGTTTATGGACAACTTTTTCAAGACTAAGAACAGTAAATTTCTATGATAATGAATACTTATAAAATAAAAGCTTCTCTGCAATAGTTATTTACATACAACAGTGAAGAGTCTCATCTAAAACTTTATTAATGTGGTTACTATGAGTTCTCCTCAGTGAATAATCCAGCTCAGCATTGGCTTTTTATGTTCCCCACCTGTGGCTTTCTATAATCAAAGTTCTTGACTGGAGAAATTTAAATAACTTTTTCCCTCTTTCTGTAAAAAGCAATTACTTTCAATTCCTTCACATATTACCACCATACTCCCATTAGAACATTTATCTGAAGTCCCAAACAACTAAATACACACACACACACACACACACACACAAACACACACCCCTAACCCTTTTACTAGGAACCAGCTGAGTTGAAGGTGTGTGGTGACTTTTCCTTATTTACCCTATTGAATGCACATAATTTTTCTTCATTCATTCACTCTAGAGTACCTGACATTCGGTCTCATTTTGCAAGCCTCACTGGAAAATTGTGCTACAAAATCATGAGGAGTCATTTGCCTTTTTTAAAAAGGTTGATGTGTATGATAAACTAGGCTCTGATGATCACAGAAACTTAGAGCTTTAACAATACCTTAGGAAGCATCTAACCCAGAAAAGACCAACTTTGACACAGTATTCCCCACTCCCACCACAGAGGGTCAATATTGCTAATAGATTCTAATGTTCTTTCCCACTGAGCCTGGGCATTACTCAGATTTCTTCTCTACATGATGCTCCAGGCAACCTCTGCTGTAAGATAAATCATTTATTGCACATGACCCTTCTCATAGGATAGAAAATGCACTGTAGAAAGCTACAATCTATTTTCAGCTACCATAGTACCTAATATGCACCAAAGTGCTCCTTAGTATCCTGAAACATCCTAATTGTTTAAAGGCATTGTTGCAGTTTACAAAATAAATTACGTGTATGAGCAACTTTGCCTGTGCCACACATTTGGTGTTCCTGACCACCCCTGTCCTATACCTTAGCTCTGCTCTATTCTGACTTGATTACTCTGGGCCGCTGCTCCATCTTCTTGGGTGACACCATAACTTCTTTCCACACTCTAGATTAAGGCTATCCTGAAGGATCCTTTCTTGTCCTGCTGTTCTCTTGACATACTCCACAATTGCTCTCACTCACACCCATGGCTTCATGTAGACTCTTTCTTCATTTAGCTCTTCAGCTCAAATTTCCCCAGCTCCACACCCACAGTCCTAACTTTTGGTTGGAGTTTCTACATGCATGTCTTGCCATTACTACAAATTCTACATGAAAACTTTATCCTTCTCACCAAAATGTCCTTGCCCTTCCTCCTGTTTTCCTTCTTTAGCTTAACAGCATCATTGTCTTCCAATTACCCAAGTTGGAAGCCTTGAAATCTCCTTCAGCTCCTCCTTTTGACACTCTACTTCTAAATCAAGAGGGTCTGTGAATTCTAATCTAAAATGTCATTCAAGGCTCCTCCCAATTTCATGCCACCATTCGCATTTGGGCTTTCACCTGTGCCCACTTGAATGACTGGCACTCTCCTAACTTGTCTTCCTGCCTGAATCTCCCCTCTCTAAATCATCCACCCATCCCATTTCCCTGTCCCCACCCCAATAATACCATCGAGATATATTTCCTTACAAATAAATGATTGTTATTCCTCACCTTTGCTAAAAAGTGCCTCTACGTTTCTTCAAAATAAAGTCAATGTCTCCTTTTACTTTTAAAACAAAGCTCAAATTCCTAAGTGGGGATTTCAAGATTACCCACAAATAAGGACCAGGTACCTTTCTCATCACATAGCATCATGATTAAAAGCTCAGGCCCTGGACCCAGATTGCTTAGCTTTAAGACACTAAGCAGGACTGCTGCACGCATTAGTGTAGGCTGAGGGGTCCTGAGTGAAGCATCTGGCTGAGGGTGAGGGGTGAGCGGGGGTAGAAGTGTAGCCCATGCACCACTCACCAAGCTGTGTCTCAGCACAGGGCTGCTACAGGCTCAGAAGAAAGGACATCATCTTCTATTTCACATATAGGCACTATAAAGGCTCTATTTCCTTATCTATGAAGTACTAAGACTTTTCTCATGGGACTGTTGTGAGGATTCAATGAATTAAAGCCCTTAGAACAGTGCCAGGCACATGAGTGCCCAGTAAGTATCAGCCATTAATCCTGCACCTTCCCTGTTCCTTATACTTTAAAGAAATAGTAGAATTTATTTACTATTTTACTCATGTATAACTGCGCTTATTCACCTTCATGACTTTCATTGCTCCTTCTGCTTCCTTTCTCCCAAACTCCCTCCCGTAACAGCTTTAATCTCTGTCTGTTGATAATTCTGACCACTCTTCAAACTCAGCTGAGCTGACATGACTGCTTCCATGAAGTCTTACTTGACCCCTATGAATATGAGTTATATAGACTTTAACTCAACACTTAGGCACATATGGACCCCTGTTGTGGAACTTACTATACTATATTTTGTACTACCTAAACATACTTATCTCAAGGTCTTCTCTTCCTTGAAAGATTTTAAGTGCCTAAAGGTAACCTGTAAGGCTCCTCTATATGTTCCCATAGTGCCTACAGACCTACAGTGACATAACAGGCAATAATAGAACCGTTTACTGAGTACCTACTATATGCTAAGCAGTATAAAAAATTACTTCTCACACAACTTTTATAGTATTGTTATTTCCCTTTCATATGGGGCGACTTAGTATATAAATAATTTGCTTAGCATTAAACAGTTCAAAAGTGGTAGGCAGAGATTAGAACCTAGGATCTTGCTGGTTCAGGGACTAGACTCCTACTTCATTGTAGTATCTTGCCTGGCTCCTTCCCTTGCCCAGGAGCTACCACATATTGACTGTATATTATATTCCAAGAGCTTTTCCTACATTTTTCCTCAACTTCCTTGCAAAGTGGTTATTATTACTCCTATATGCATGAGGAAATCAAGGCTCAGAGGTATTAAGCAATTTACCTGAGATCTTACAGTGAGTAAATTCCAGATGCATCTTATAAACCTGACCACAGAACTCCCCCATCTCCCAGAAAGCACTTGTCACATTTTAGGAGTCCCTTGAGAAAAATGTTATTGCCTTCACTAATTTTTAAGAATTACTCACAGGGTCTCATTTATATGGTTCTATCTCATTTAGACACCATTCTGACAGAAACCATCACTATATACACTTATAAAACAAAGTTATTCCTGCATTATATTTTATCAATGTTTATCTTTGTATAACTATTAATCCTACCTATTATAAATAACTTGGCACAAAATGCTTGTTCCCCAAAGAATTTGA